>NC_057390.1:31593628-32253411 GCF_019320065.1 Cervus canadensis
TTCAATTGAAGCTGTCATTTTAGTCTGGCTAATCTAATTTTGTTTGTAGCATTGGCTATATGTTGCTCTAGTCTAGATTTTGTATTCAAAACACACAAGCACTGCAGGAAATTTCACAACCTCTAATCCATCTAACTAAATTACTTATCTAAGTGCACATGAAGGTTTGAAACATGATGTACTTGTCTCTCAGAGAATTGCTGGTTTGACCACAGAGAACCAGAACCATAAATACAATAAGTAACATAGAGCTGAAGCTGAGAGGCAGATCAGCTAATAGAAGACATACACCAGGCAGTCACACAGAACTATCTTTAGACACAAAATATGTGCAAAAATTTCCCCAGACTTCCTGACCACTCTCAGTTCTATATGCAAGTTGCCTTAGCCTGAGCGCTGATGTTATACTGATTGTCCTTTAAAGTCACTTTAAACCTAGCATATTTCTACAGAAAACAAGTACCACAGTAATCAAACTACAAAAACTAAAGCCTTGAATTCAAATCTCACCACAGGCTGGCATAAACTAATATTTCCATTCCATTATCCCAGTTTTCTGCTTTGAGTCCCTGACAACTCTGAAGTATTTCTCCATTCCTTGGTGAAACATATTCCTCCACTGCCCTTCTATATTTGCTCAAGCTCCCTCTTTTTCCTGGGATTCTGTCTTCACTTTCATATCATTGAATCTATGGTTTTTCTTCTGACTTATCTTACTCCTATATCCAGAAGTAAGCCCTTGAAAGCAGAGATATGGCTGCATCTCTCAGCTTGAAAACTGTATTTGTGAACATATTGTGCTGCAATTTGTTCAGTTGCTCAGTCGTGTCCGACTCTTTGCGGCCCCATGGACTGTAGCCCACCAGGCTCCTCTGTCCATGGGGATTCTCCAGGTAAGAATACTGGAGTGGGTTGCCATTTCCTTCTCCAGTGAACATATTGGGAGTTCTCAAATGATTGAGACTGATCAAATCCCCTCCTATCAACTCTCATTTCCTTTGGTTGTCCATGCCCCACCTCAATGACTTTCCCTCAGCAATAGGTGCTGGTGTTTCTCTGTCAGATTACCTGTCAGGGCCATCTCCCTCTGTGTCCTCGATGGACTATCTCCCTTCAGCAACTGCAAGACAATTCCCCTTAACAAGGTAAACTGCTAGAAAGGACACAGAAGAGAACATGGCACCTACTCCATTGTTCTGGAAAGGAAATCAGAAATGGAATATGGAAAATGTTCTCATCATTAATTTATTAGTCAAAAATCTTTAATGAGCACCTGTTTTGTCTATGAGGAGCAGAAGCTACAGTAATGAACAAGCCAGAGTCCCTGCCCGTGCGAGCTTGCATTCCTGTGTTGGAGGTGGTTAGTGGTAACAGAGAGACAAACACTAGTGCATCAAATAGTGAAGACAGTCAATGTTATTAAAGAAAAGAAAGCATAATAATAATAATATTAATAAAGATAGACAAGAGTCAGAAAAGCGCTCTCTGAAGAGATGACATCTAAGCAGGGATCGGGAGATGAGAGCAAGCCAGTCATTCAGGCAGCTGGGTGATCACTGTGGAGTCTGGCGTGGGGAAAGGCAGGTGCAAAGGCCCTGAGGTAAGGTCCAGTTTGCCCCATTCCAGTGGAGGAGTCAGGCTGGCTGACTGTGGGCTTTAGAGAAAGACCACAAGCGAGGGTGAGGCTGTGTGCAAAAACAGCGCCCCCAACAATTGATGACACAGCCCCAGGCAAGGTCGGCGGTCATCATTTGTGGTACTGAAGAATGGTCTCTTTATACGTGACAGCATTGTAAGTCCTACTTGATTTAATTAATCAGATGACTTCTACTAGCACTTTATATAATGCCCAATTCTAGGCTAAGCTTTGTGGGAAATTCAAGAATACTGTATCCATCTCTAATGAATTGAAGACCTGGATTCACATCTGCACTAAAAATCTGCCCGATTGGCTTACATCAGAGACGGCGTCTTTGCTCTGATTCTAATTTTCTGCCATTGTATTAACTGGTTGCTGACAGATTAATATCAGTCAAGAAAAGTTATTTCTTATTGTGTAGTGTAATATTGTTTAAAAATGAGGCATCTCAAATTCATTCACTAATGCTCTTCAGTCTTTTTAGTAACAAATGGGGAATCTTCTCACTTTGATTTAAAGTTTCCTAACGATTTAGAAACAAGATACTGGGTCTCAGTTTAAAAAAAAAAAAAAAAAAAAGTCTTGCTGAGAAACAGGCTGTAATTTGTAGCACCACTTCAGGCCATAGCATGCATTCTGCTAGAAAAATAAAAAATGTCAAACTTCAATAAGCATGCCACTGCCTCCTGTGCTCTTTGTGATAGAAATAATTAGCTTTAAACTACCCTGTCAAGATCCTAAGATATAACACAGAAACAGAATGCTTCTCTCATATGCTAGTAGTTGCTAGTAACAACTGGGGAGCTAAGGCTTTACACTGGAACAAACTCTTTGTTACATTCTGATCAATGTCTTGCCTGAGAGTACAAGCCTTCATTTAACCTACATATCTGGATACCTGAGAAGTTTCCCTTATGGCTTGTTTAAATTATTAACATCCATTCCACTAGGCAAACTTCCTGTCTTACAGCTTCTGTCTAGCTGCGGGCTTTATAATCTGCAAGTTACTGTTTGTCTTAATGCTCATCCCAGTTTATTGGGAAGGGTTTGGAGGCAGGTAGAGGTACAGATGGGAGAAAATATGTACAGTATAATAAAGGCAGAATGAGGCCATGGTATGGTATTGCTTAATCTTTATAAATTAAGGGCGTAATGTTGAATCCTAAACACTTTCTGTTCAAGGTTTTGTTTTTCTTTGTTAAAGTTATTTGGCTGGCTCCCTGTGATAACATTTAACACCTCTTTTTCTTGTGAGTTTGATCTAAAGATTTCCAAAGACGCATGATGCCTCTGAGATGAAGAGGCGTGCTTGACACAGGTCACCCCCGACAGGGGCACTGCTGACAGACCGCTCACCTTTCCAAGAAGAACCATTCTTTCCTAGAGTCCCTTGAACATCACTTTAGTTCTATTCTTCAAAAGCAGAAAATGTAGGCTACAATAAAGGAGGCCCACTGGGCAGACCAAATCGTGGACATCCTTATCTCATCCCACCCTCTGCAACTCTCGATGATCCTGGCTGCAGAGACATTTTAAAATCTTTTCAGTAGGTAACTGTTTGTACTCAGAGCTTTTGTGGTGCCTGAAATAAAATGATATTATTGGAAGGATATGAGTCATGCACATCCTGGTAAACCCATCCTGTTTCTTTTGATTTTCTAAACTACTTTGTGGAAATTCCAAGTTTTACTTTTCTCAGTAGAGAAGCTTATGAGGCTAACTTTCTGAGATAGAACTCCAAGTGATCAAGCTTAAAGGGCTGTGACATGCCACCAATTGTGTTTTTCAGTTACTGCAACTACAAGAGACTATTTAGGTGAATGATCTAATTCTACTAATAAAGCCATCCAGCATAGACGACTTTTATTAATTAAAAAAACTATCATCCTACTATCCATTTTCAGAGGAAGACAAACATTCTGTAATTCACTTAATGTAACAAAAATCCTTCTAAACAAATTTCAAAAAGCACACATACTTAGCACAGTTCTGCAGAACACAATGGGTTGCATCTTGTTTTTCACATTCACACATCCCAGTACACAATGATATTTATTTGAGAATGGAGAGAAATTTCAGAAGCATAACTGAGTTCCACCATGACAATTTCCACATCTAATGTGCCAATTTTTTAGAGGTCAGTCTTGGAAAATCTTCTCTCATTTTCCCTGAGGGAAGCAGTTATTTTTGTTGCATTCAGCTCTGAAAAATTCCACTGCAAATTCAGTCTCTGACCCATGCCGAAGAACAGAATACATGCACCCAAACCTCAAGATGTTTTTATGATATAATAACATTTCAGATGGACTCTATTTCACATACCACCCCATAATTGAAAAAATATACATTCTCTTTGCCTCACGCAGTCTTTCTCTAAATTCACAGCCCTCCCTTCAAGATCTGGAAGTTTAAAATTTCACTGGACATTGACAGCATTTAATGTACATGTAAGAAAAGAAAGAGACATTTGAACATTTTGTTTTAACGTATCAAGACAATATATTTCATGCCAAACTTGCTATGTCTTGGTTCCTCCATTTTTTTACTATTAGAGAGATAATCGTTTTACAGAGAAATCTCACAAATTAAGAGGATGAATCCAGATTATAAGCTGTCTTGCCTAATAAACTAAATTAATCACATCATCTAAATCCATTTTTATAGTAATAGTAAAATAACTTTAATAATAAAATAGTGCTCTCAGAAAATTATAGGTCAATGTCCAAATTAGAAGCTATTCATTTATAAATAAATGAAGCTGTACAATAATAACTAAAATGAAGTTTGTGAATGTTTCTTTAGGACAAATTATCGATATACAATTATGTAACAGTCTAATATGGGGAGAAAAGCCATGTATTACTTATTCTAGGGAAAAAATTGATAACTGATTAATACTTCTTACCTCTCTTGTCATATCTGGATATAGCAGAGATGATGAGATTTTGTTATTCTGATCATATAGTCAGAGTATGTATGAACCATTAGGCTAATTTTCATTGTAGATTTCTATAACTGCAGGTTATCTTTTAGGGAGATGTCAACAGAGGTTTGACATTAGTGGTTTAATCGCTACCTTCCTTTTTCCTTAACAAGTTGTGCTGAAAACCAATGAGTAGGTCATTAAGTTCAGTAGCAAGTTCAGAATGATAAATCTCTAATCCAGATCAATCTGGCAGAAGCCCAGCTGCTCCCGAACCTTGCTTCAGTCACTAACTGTATTTTCTTTTGTTCTGTTGACATACCCCCAAGGGCGAGGAGTAGCATCTGCAAAATGAAAAACCTCATGCCCTATCATTCCCATTTTCTTGCTATTTTTTTGCCATGAGAAAAAAATACCTGTCTTCAGAGAGAGGTCTGAGATTTAGAATTTGAAATTTAGAACATTAAGTTTGAAAAATGGATAGAAGGACAAGTAATCTCTTTGCAGGAGGACAAAAGACTCTGAAATGGGTACCCTAAGGTCTGATTCACTGCTTCACTTTCCTCTGCCTTATGGGCAAAGTTTTGCTGCTTCCTCTCTCTATAAGAACTCAGTCCCCAAATTCTTTAGATCCTTGTGTTTCAAGAGAAGCTCTAGTAAGATGAACAAGGGTTTTAGGAATTTTTGTAAACACATTTAAACAGGTCTATTTTGTGAGTGGCTTTCCTACACAGTTAGATATTCATTTAATTTTACTTTTCCTAGAGAATGCTCATGTAAGACAGCTGCATATAAACCCCAGATCCCTGAGTTGAGTAGTGTCTTGGCACAAGATTAGAAGTGCAGTTTTCTAACCATGGAGTCAGGAAAGAAGATTGGCTTTGCTGACAGTCTGATATGGATGTGAAGCTCTGAACATTTATTAGCTCTGGGGCTTTAAAAAACAATAAGAAAATAGTAGCAAACATTCCTTTAGCACATTTATTCCTAAGTTAAAAGGCTGATAGTCATGGCCTCATTTAATATGAAGGGAAATTCAGTGAGAAAGATACTGTTATTAAATCCATTGTAACAGAAGAGAAAAAAAAAAGTTTAGGGAAATTTAACAATTTGTCCAACTTCATAGAGCTTTTAAGTACCTAATTTATATATTTATCTTTATAAACAGAGTATATTGGTTATCTAAACAATATGCATCTCTGTGTAAATAAATAAATGTGTACATATTAAATAAAATTTATTTCTACATTTTAAGATCTTTGTCCTTACTTATTTTATGTAATTTTTCATGGAGGAACAATATTTGTGCCATGCACCTTTTTTCAGAAATAACTTTAAAGTTCCCTATTTAATGTTACATTTAGAATTAAAAGTAATAATAGGAACTTTTTCACAATTTTTTTGACTATTAGTCACCTGGGAGCTTGCCAGAGTATACAGGCACATCTTGGAGACATTGGGGATTTGGTACTAGATCAACAAAATGAAATATATATCACAACAAAGCAAGTCATACAATTTTTTTGTTTGTTTGTTTCCCAGTGTATACAAATTTACTATACCGAAGTCTATCAAGTGTGCATTAGCATTATGTCTCAAAAATGTACACAACTTCATTAAAACATACTTTATTGCTAAAGGGGCTTCCCTGGTGGCTCAGCTGGTAAAGTATCTGTCTGCAATGCAGGAGACCCCAGTTCAATTCTTGGGTTGGGAGGATCCCCTGGAAAAGGGATATACTACCCACTCTAGTATTCTTGGGCTTCCTGGTAGCTCAGCTGGTAAAGAATCTGCTTGCATTGCAGCAGACCTGGGTTCGATCCCTGGGTTGGGAAGATCCCCTGGAGAATGAAACAGCTACTACTCCAGTATTCTGGCCTGGAGAACTCCATGGACGACTATATAGTCCACAGGGCTGCAAAGAGTCAGACACAACTGAATGACTTTCACGTTCACTTCACCAATCATCAGCTCAGCCTTCAGTGAGTCCTAATCTTTTTGCTGGTGAAGGGTCTTGTTCAATGTTTGTGGTTGCTGACTGATCAGAGTGATGGTTTGGGTGGCTGTGACAATTTCTTAAAATAAGACCACAGTAAAGTCTGCATCGACTGGCTCTCTTTCATGAATGATTTCTCTGCAGCAGGCAATGTTGTTTGATAGCTTTTCACCCACAGTAGAACTTTTTTCAAAATTGGAGTCAATCCTCTCAAACCTTGCCTCTGCTTTATCATCTAAGTCTATGTTATAGTCTAAACCCTTTGTCACCATTTCAACATCTTCCAGGGTAGACTCCCTCTCAAGAAACTACTCCCTTTGCTCATCCATAAGAAGAAACTTCTCATCCATTAGAGTTTTATCGTGGGATTGCAGCATCAGTCACATCTTCAGGCTCCGCTTCTAGCTCTCTTGCTATTTCAACCACATCTGCAGTTACTTCTTCCACTGAAGTCCTGAACCCCTCTCAAAGTCATCTGTGAGGACTGGTATCAACTTCTTCCAAATTCCTGTTAACGTTGATATTTGGCCTCTTCTGATGAATCACAAATATTCTTAATGGAGTCTACAATGGTGAATCCTTTCTAGAAGGTTTTCTTTTTTGTGGGGTGGCAGAGTGGGCACAAGGTGCGGCATGTGGGATCTCAGTTCCCCGACCAGCGACTGAACCCATGCCCTCTGCATTAGAAGCACAGAGTCTTAGCTACTGGATTGCCAAGGAAGTCTCCAGAAGCTTTTCAATTAACTTTGCCCAGATCCATCAAAGGAATCACTATCTATGGCAGCTATAGCTTTATGAAATGTTTTTCTTAAGCAATGAGACTTGAAAGTCAAAATTATTCCTTAATCCATGGTCTACAGAATGAATGCTATGTTAGGGGGCATGAAATCAATCTGAATTTTATTGTATATCTCCATCAGAATGCTTGGGTGACCAGATGGCTGATTTGATCTTCTATCCAGACCAGATGTATGGTTCTTCCTTTCCCTGAAACATTTTGAGGTCACTGTAGGATTACTAACTGGCCCAATTTCAATATTGTTGTGTCTCAAGGAATAGAGAGGCCCAAGGAGAGGGAGAAAGATGGAAGAGCAACTGGTGGAGTTAAAGCACAACATTCATGGATTAAGTGTACCCTTTTATATGGGTGTGGTTTGTGGTTTCCCCAACCGATTACAATGGTGAAATCAGAGACCACGGACCACAGGTCACCACAACAAATACAATAGCAACAAAAAGTTTGAAGTATTGTGAGAATTACCAAACTCTGACACAGAGACACCAAGTAAGCAAATGCTTTTGGAACAATGGTGCCAACAGACTTGCTCAACATGGGGTTGCCACCACCCTAGGTTTGTTAAAACACAATATCTGTGAGGTGTAATAAAGTGAAGTGCAACAAAGTGAGGTGTGCCCGCTCAATTTCTGCAGACCACAGAAATCATTTTTATTCAGGGAAAATGATAATACTCCATTTTTTTTTAATACCCCATTTTTTTTAAGAAAATAAAAATAGATCCACAAGAAATAGATCAAGAGTAACTCATTATACCTTTCTAAAAATAGTCATAATTTTTAAAATATTTCTCTACTGAAGAGTAGTTAGTGCAGTATCCTAAATTTTGTTTGTAAGCACTACTTAATGAATAACTGAGGCAACTCACAACCATCCTGCCTTAACCAACCACCCCAGTTTTTGAGATGATAGGCTCATACATGCCACATCCATGTAACTTCCCTTGTGCTTATAACGGACTTTGACAAAAAGGGCACAGTGATCAGGTAAAGGGCTATAAAACTAACAACTGATCCAAATACCTCTTGCATTTCCTATCTCTTAAGCACTTCCATTAATACACTTATTATGAAAAAATGCATTGATTAACATATTAATGTTCTACATTTCAGCATGTGCCCTTCATGTTCACACACAACAGAATACACTCTTGTCACACACATTTAACCTATGTGACTCAGCCATTAAGTGAAAATTTGAGAGTGGGAGAAAAAAGCAGCAGAATGAATACAGACATCCCCATTGTTCTCTTCACTGCCTTGGATTTTAAATTCTTAACTGTCACTCAGTTGAACTCTATTTTTGTCTGTGCGCCTATCAGTCAAGATGGAGAACTTAACCTAGGGTGAACCATAGTTTGTCTTTGAACCATCTGTTCTAATGTTCTCAAGTTCTTGGGCTGGGGACATATGTGCAAATTTTGATTATCTGCTTGTAGTTTCACTTTAATCTCAGTGATTTCTGGACAGGATAAAAAAAAAACAACAATAAGAGGCAGGAAGCCATTCCCAATACCAGCACTGTCCAATTGAATTTTCTCCTGAAAATGATGGAAATGTTCTTTATCTGAGCAGTCTAACACAATAGTCAGTAGCCACAGATGACTACTAGGCACTTGGAATGTAGCTAATGCAACTACTGCTTTTTTGAAATTTTAATTTAATTTTAATAAATTTAAATAAATAAATAGCTACAGGTGATTAGTAGCTGCAGTATTAAATAGCACAGCTGTATATACAATGCTCAGCTTCCCTGGTGGCTCAGACGGTAAAGTATCTGCCTGCATTACAGGAGACCCGGGTTTGATCCCTGGGTTAGGAAGATCCACTGGAGAAGGGAATAGCTACCCACCCCAGTATTCTTACCTGGAGGATCCCATGAACAGAGGAACTCGGCAGGTTACCAGTCCGTGGGACTGCAGAGTCAGACACAACTGAGCAACTAAGCATGTAAGAACATATGCCGTGCTCAGATCATCTCTGTTAATGGGTGACATGAAAGGGAAAAGGCTAGAGGAGAAGGAACCTGTTTCTCCATATCAGGTATGTGAATATTTACTTTCACTTTCTCTGTTTCTGGGTTTGTTTTCTTAACATTGCTAAGAACTCAGAATCTCAGAGGCGTCTCAACTACTACAAGTCAGGATGTCTACATTCTCACAGGACCCTCACTGTCATTCAGACACCCTTTGATTATTCTCATTTAAAACTTTTGCATTGACCACAGCCTCCATTTTAAATTATCTCCATAGTCTAGGCTCTCACTCCTACTGGTCCCCTTTCATGCTCAGAAAATAGGGTCTAGGCCTCATTCACAAAGGAACTCAAGCACAGGTGATATTAATTCTCCCAATACACACATCTCTACCACCACACATCAATTTTTATTTTTCTATCCTCCATTTCTCCTGGCAACAAAGATATCTGCATTCTTCCAAGGATCATACCCATTAACATAAATAATATTCACTTTCGTCTCCTCTGGTCTCTTTTTAATTATTCCCTTCACCTTTTTGTATCTTCAATCTTTGTCTACCCACATAATAAACAAGTGATTCTTTCAGATCCCTTCTATTAATCACACTTAAAGCTATTATAATTACTGTGCTTTGCTTCCTCATTTGCCCTGAAATCCTAGGTTCTACCTCAATCACTTCTCTGATCAGTGACTGGATAATCACTCAATTCAACCTTCTTCTGTGCACTCACTTGGTTCTTTTTGTAACTCTTTAATTGATCATTCTTATTGAATGTTCTCCACCATTCCATTCCCTGAAACTGAGCATTAGTTAAGATGAGGGATCATCAGCCTACAACCTGCTGGTCATGTTTAGCCTGCTGACTTTTCATGTGACATAAGAGCTGAGAGTGTTTATCACATGTTAGAATATTTTATATTAAAATCAAAATAAGGTTAATATTTCATGGGAGGTGGAAATATTATGAACAAATTTCATGGTCCATAATAAAGTGTTATTGAAACATAGCTACACTCATTTACATATTATGTATGACTGCTTTCATGCTACAAAGTTGAATACTTGGAACAGAGGTTACACAACCTGCAAAGCTGAAAATATTTACTATCTAATCCTTGAGGCAAGTTTGTTGACCTCTGCATAAGGCAGCTCTTAACTTTCTTTTAAAGCTTTTCCTTCAATCATTACATCTGCTTCTCACCACTCCTATGAAGCGAGGCAAGAATTAGCAATTGTTGAATTCCTAGTGTATTCCAGGCAATATGACAGCAACTCATAGGCATCATTGTATGTCATCCTTGACATTAAATGAGGCAGGTAATGCCACTGTAAAATGTGAAATCTGATGCTCAGCTTAAATAACCCGTCAAGACTATTCACTGACATTAGCTAGTAATTTGTGGAACAGATTTTCTAGCCCCCTACAGGGAGTCGGTACATATGTGTGGCACCCACGCTCACTTCCCTAGTCCCCTTGACTATCCTGACTCCATACATTCAAGCCTTGACTCTTTTCCCCATAAAACTCTCTATTTCTCCCCAATTCCTTTGCCATTTGTGTAGCTTGGCAAATAACAACCTCTTAGCTGAAGTAGTGTGCATTTTCTGTTGTATGAGGCTTATGTTCTTCTATCTCCCATCTCTCCTGCATGCTCACATCACTTAAGCTCTCTGAAGGAGCATTTTCTCACCATCTCACTCACACCCTCATATCTCTGTAAGAATCTCGTAAAGTGCTTACCAAGTGCTACTCTTGTCACTTCTTGGGGCAAAAGCCCTTTGAAGCTGCTCATTGTTCCTCTTCTTCCTTCCTCCTGGAACTCCTTGTCCATCACTTCAGTTAGTTTAGTTGTAAGGACAGTTTTTATTCTCCCTTCCCTGAGTTACTCTTTCATTCATGCTATTTTTTATTCAAACTGTCCTCCGTGATGCTTATCGGTATGCATGTCTAATCCTCACAATTCCACTATACCTCCTTGAAGGCATGGCCTCATCTTACTCTCTTTGTATGGGGTTCCTTACAGCTTACAGGACACAAGTGTTGAATGTTTTTGGTTTTGTTTTGGCTGTCTAGCCAACAGCTATACTCTGCCTTTGTCTTTGGCCAGCAGAACCTCCATTTTAACTGTGTACTGAGGTGAGATATACCCACCTCTGCCAACAGCTTAGTCATGATTGGGCTAAATCAGTCAAGATAGGTGGCTTAGTCTGCTCAGGCTGGTGCTCAGTCACTTCAGTCGTGTCTGATTTGCGGTGATGCTATGGACTGCAGCCTGCCACACCCCTCTGTCCGTGAGGATTCTCTAGGCAGGAATACTAGAGTGAGCTGCTACGCTCTCTTCCAGGGGATCTTCCCAACCCAGGGATCACATCCGCATCTCCTGCGTCTCCTGCACTGCACAGGATTTTTACTACTGAGCCACCAGGGAAGCCCCTGCTCAGGCTGCTTTATCAAAATACACTGAGTGGCTTAAAAAATGGACACTGATTTCTCACAGTCCTGAAGGTTTGGAAGTCCAAGATCAGGTTAACACCAGGGCCTTCTTCCTGGCTTGCCATTGGCTGTCTTCTTGATATGTCCTCACATGACAAAGAAAGAGAGGGTTCTAATCTCTTCCTCTTTTTATAAAGACACTAATAATATCCTGAAGTCCCTATCCACATACCTCATTTAACCCCAATTACCTCCAAAGGGCCTCATCTCCAAATACCACTACATGGGGAGGTAAGGGCTTCAACATATGAATTTGGGGGGAGGGGGGGCAAATGTTCAGTCTAAAACACTGGTCAAGTGAAAGATAAAGGGGGCCTTCAGAGAAAGGTTTTCCTTTGTAATAAAAAATTGATACATGGGAAGAAACACCCCTCTTTGCTTAAAATAGCTTTAACTATCTCACAACAATGAAAGCAGACACAGTTACCACACACAAGCTATTAGAGAGAAGGTCTGAAAGCCTTTTGGTCTTTGATGACCTATTTTAACTCTTGAATTAACCAATCCTACTGTAGTCTTATTTCTAGATTTTTATTAAAGGATAAAATTATTATTACTAGGCTACTTTTATTAATATTTGCATCTTCTATTACTTGCAGAGTCTGAGTCAATTTCCAACAAATATTTACTGCAATTTAAATGCATAAGTGTGCATTTAATATATATATATATATGTATACATATTTATATTACACATATATTCTGCATTCAGCTCTGTCATGTGTTTTATTAATTTGAAATAATTTGTAATATTACTTAGCATTTCATTAACATTATTACTTAACAAAGACATAACATGTCCTTGAAGGATTGGTGGAAGAAATATTTATTCTATACATTTTCTCAGCATTAAAGCCATTACAGATACCTAATATCTGCTTGTTGACTGAATACATTAATACATGTTGGAAGAGAGGTAAAGATAGGTGTCTAGCAGAAGGGGAAGATGAATTCTGTTCTGATTTCTTTCAAAGGTGTCATGTGTAGCAAAAATATATCGAAAGCCATCACTCCAATCACCCAGATCAGCAGGAGAAAGAAGGAAGAAAGGGAGGGAGGAAGGAAGGAAAGAGAAATAAAGAGACAGAAAGCAGGGCGGGAGGTTGGTACATGTAAAGAACATTTTGTATACAAATGATGAACAGGTTGCAGAGGTCAATCACACAATACTGAGGCAGCTTCAGAAATAAAAGCAGACGGTAAAGCTTTTGCTTTTTCCTCTTGGCCACAAAATCCCTGCTAATTGAAGTAGCAACTGAACAAGCTGCTCTTTCATTTTGCCAGCAATATTTATGTTTCACTTTGGTTCTGCATTTCATATAAAACATCACTACACCTCCTGCTTACTCCTTGTTTCTGGCATCTAAGCCATTCCCTGCCTTCCCTCAGTCCTGCTTCAATCTTCACAAGACTTCTTCATGAAGGGTAACAAATGAATAAATGACCACCATGTCTCAGACCATCTCCCAAGATTGAATAAGGTTTCCAGTGAGAATGACAGTGCAGTAATTGAGTAAAAATGACGCATCTTAGATCAGAAATGGCATTCTCCCACAAGCTGGATGGATGCCAGCCTTGAGAGGAACAAAATGAAATGGGCAGGTCATCTCTAAGAATCTATTCTGAACTATAAAATGAGATATCTTTAGAGTCAATCAGAGAAGTTTTTAGTTTCTTTGTTCAGTTTGAATCTCAAAACTATGGAATAGAATTAATGTTAGCAACAGTAGTTGGTACTGTCTTAGGCTGTGCTAAATAGTTGTAAATAGAACTTTCTCATAGCCATTTTCATAAGACTATATTTTTTCCTTCCTGCAGTTCAGACTTGCTTTTCCAGAAATGGAAGCAGCATTGAAAGTGCTGAGGAATTTGCTAACCCAGCTTGCCCACATATTTATATCACTGTCAGGATACAGTATTATATTTACTGAGATTAAATTATCTGCTGTCAAAATTCAATGAAAATTATGGTGTGCCAAACCATACTTTAGAGATGGAAGCATCTATTTCATAATGCAAATCACATAGTAAGATTCTTTTGTTTACAGGTTTATTCTGTACAAAATGGAAATAGTCTAAAATACTGGGCACTTCGCAGACAGCAAAGACCAAAGTTGTGGAGTTTGAGAGAGAGCTTCACATATTAGATATAGAAGTGGGTTCATGTCCCACATCAGTCACTAACCAGCTGTGCATTCTTAATATCACCCACTTAACAAGTCGCCTATAAAATAAGGGTAGTTCCTGCTCTGTCTGCCTCATTTATGATGAACAAATGAAAGCATGTATATATGTGAAAACATTACCTAAACTCTACGAAGATATATAAATAAATGGAAGAAACTTCAAAAAACTGGCATTTTTCAATTCACCAAGGACTTTTAACTTCTCTAGAAATCAGTCTTCATAGCTAGCATCACAGTATTCTAGAAATATAAAGAAACTTAAAACTCAGAAGGGTCAAGGGTCCTCATTTTACAAATACATAACTTAAATCCAAGAAATACTAATGATTTATCCAAGGTTAAAAATAAAAGAAATAAATATTTGAGAAACAAGTCTAGATTAGAATCTATATTTTCCTAACTCTTAGTTCATTGTTATTGCCTACTGAAAAAACTCCACTCTGTTACATGTAGAAGTATTTACCAGGATTTACTGATTTAAAAATAATTTTACAGTGACGTGAAATTCTTCAGATCTAAGACATATTTTCAAAATAAAATCTCATTTTATATTTATTATATCCCAGTTGGGTTTCAAGACAGATAATTATTTCATCTGAAAGTGAAAATTTTCAGAACAGAGATAGATAGCAGAGATAAGCATGGAATCAATGTTTTCAACTAAACCCAGTGTTCTTTCCATTTTTCAGCTATCTCCATCATATTTTTATTACAAGGGATTCTGATTCTTTTAATAGTGCTGCATACTATATATTTTTAAAAGTAGGACAGAGTAAAATTAATTTTTCTGGGGGAGTCTTGTGATATCCTTTGTGATGTCTGGAGACACCCAAGAGTATCTTGAAACTAGGATGAAGAATACCTACACTAGATTATTCTATCTCCCAAAGTAATTTGTCTCTTAATAACAATCATAATTACTTTCTACAGTATCCAGTCCTTACCCTTTCTAACAGACAAACTGTTCACTGAAGTTAGGATCTCCACAGTAAAAAAAAAAAAAAAAGTCTCAATACTGTATGGCTGGAAACAGACTTTCATTCTCCCTATTCGTTTTGTGCAAACCACACAGGGTGCCAATTCCCAAGTTCATCTATGAATATCTAAGCCTTGTTTCACTTTCAGAAAACTAGTTATTTTATTACAGAGAAGCCTAGTTAAGCGAACTATTCTTTGTTAAAGACATGGAAAACACATAGAAATACCTACTGTGCTAAGTCGCTTCACTTGTGTCTGACTCTTGGCAACCCCATGGACTTAGGCCTCCAGGCGCCTCTATCCGTGGGGAGTCTCCAGGCAAGACTACTGGAGTGGATTGTCTGCCCTCCTCTCAGGGATCTTCCTGATCCAGGGATCAAACCCGAACCTCTTACATTTCTTCCATTGTCGGGCAGGTTCTTTACCACCAGTGCCAGCACTAGACCCGCTTAAATCAGCATTTTGAAGTATTCATTGTATCTAAGAGGTCCCAAGCATTTTTTTGTGTACAGTGGTCCTCTTTGCACCAAGCCTGTCTACCCTCTATCTGCCTCTACCACCAGCAAACTAGAACTATCTTTCTTCCATGAGGACGCCTCTAACGCAAGTCCCAGAGTTATTCTTATTTGAGTCTTATCTCTTACATTTAATGAAATGGCCTTGCCCTCTGTGAAAATGGTTTCTGTGTCAGTAAACATACAGTAGCAATAACATGTGGTTCTGCGTGCAATGTCTATGTATCTATAGACTATGGAACTGAGAAGAGAGAAAAAAGAAAGAGCAAAGACAAAATCTTATCTTTGATCTTGAAAATATGCTAGGTAAAGGCAGCCTAGATGCATATTTTCATTCTGGAAAAATGAGAAGTAATTTGTTTTCTAATTCACTGATATCCTGGCTACTAATAAAACTGGTCACCAAAAAGCCATGGATAACCTGTAAGTGAAATGCTTTGCAATCTCTGGAATGCAAGTTGCCAAAAGCCATCAAAATTCCCTTGGGGATGCTTGCTCCATAGCAAACATCAATTTAAAAATTACTACAATTAAAGAGAAGAATAGTCTTTCTGGACATCAACAGTGCAGACAAGTAGGAGGATCCCAGATGCCAGTCATCAGAGCAAATCAGATGAACAGTGGCATCTTCTAAGATCTAAACCGGAAACACGGAAAATAACTTTCGCGCCCTTCCACCTAGGTCTCTAATTTCCAACAATACAAGAATACGGATTCGCTTTCCTGCTTCCCAGGGCACAGCTAGAAGTTAACTGAGTGGAGAAGAGCCCTGACATTTTGCATCTCACGTTGCTGGATTTGCTTGTGGATATAGTCCTGAATGAAGAAAACCAGGAGTCAGATTTATTTTACATAATTTGCTAGGGCCAGCCACAGCAAAATGTCAAAAAATGAATCTCTGTTTCTAGCTTATCCAGGAATAGGTCCTGGGAAGACCTTCTGACTCCATTAGAACTGGGGAGAGTGGACTTCTTCTGAGTTAACTCAAAAATGCTGACAGCAAATGGCAGGATACTGCTTAAGCACAGATATCACTTCATTGTGTCAACTTGGAAATGATCAGCACGATCTGACAGGTGCAATTTTATTCACATCATGAGTGTATTTGGGCAGGTGCTATTCTTCACTGAGGTCATACATTATTTTAATACACAGTTTTTTTTTTACTCATACCATAGGAGGAAAAAGATTCTCAAATGCATATTCAAAATAAAAAGACTGGTGCTCAGATTTAGTAAGGGATGGAAATTGTTATTAAACACTTAATTGATTATTAGAACATGGGTAAATCCTACCACTGGGGTCACTCTTGCTACACATGCCCTCAGTTGAGTTCAGTCACTCAGTCATGTCTGACTCTTTGTGACCCCATGGACTGCAGCATGCCAGGCTTCCTTGTCCATCACCAACTCCTGGAGCTTGCTCAAACTCACGTCCATCGAGATGGTGATGCCATCCAACCATCTCATCCTCTATCGTCCCCTTCTCCTCCTGCCTTCAATCCTACACATGCTCTAAACCTCCACTAAATCCAGAAGGAAAAACAGCTTTATGGACAAACACAGAAAATACTTTCTAAAATACTTAACCCAGTGGCCTCTTCTAAGGCCTTGATGCATTTATTGTTATTTGCATATCACCCTATTTGGTTATAGACCTTGACTTCCCTTGTCATCATGGAAAATTGCCAGAGGAACTCAAAGTAGGGTGTTACTGAAGGGTACCTAAACGTAAAATAGTACCTTACAGTCTTCAGGGGTCACTCTGGGTTCTGATAGCTAGCTTTAAAAAACATAATTATGCTGGTAAGATCAGTGTCTCTCTTGCCCTACATTGAAGAAAATAACTCCGGTGTCAGGAGTTGCAACTTAGAAATAAGCAACAAGGTACAGTTCTAGGTAGTCTGCTGCGTAGTATGATTGATAGATGTGTGTCTTTGAATTTTTCTGTCTGTCTCTGTATTAAATTATACAACCTAAATCTGCAAGGGATACAGAGCCATACACGCTTTAGAGGATGTTACAGTAAGCTTGGGGTAGCCAGTAATGTGCTAAGTGCTAGAGAACAAAGAAGTATATGGAGTATATGACATGACCATTGCTTCAAGGCGTTCCAAGAACCACTTGAGAAAAACCATAGTCAACAAAATGAAAGAATATATGAACACAAGAGTGCATGATAACTATGGTTTATAAGTGCCAGAGCAGCTCTTACAGAGGCATAGAGCCTGATATGTAAAGCAGCTGGAAAAGCCTGACTCAGTAAATTTTACATAACTATGCTTATAATCATCATCATCATCTTTATATTATTGTGCAGTACATATTTATGTATCATATAACATAAATATACTAATATAATTATTGAAAGCTCATCATGTGCTAGGTCTTTCCCATAGTAGATCACTATAATATTACGGATGAAAATAATTACCATAAAAAAAAAGAAAATAATTACCATAAATTTTAAGATTAAAACCCTAGATTAGGCACCTTACAAAAGATCTCATAGGGCTTCTCTGGTGGCTCAGCTGTTAAATAATCTGCCTGCAACGCAGGAGACCTGGGTTCGATCCCTGGGTTGGGAAGATCCCCAGGAGGAGGGCATGGCAACGCACTCCAGTATTCTTGCCTGGAGAATCCCTATGTTCAGAGAAGTCCATGGGGTGGCAAAGAATCGGACATCACTAAGTGACTAAGTATAGCACAGCACAAAAGGTCTCATAGCTAATAAGTTAGCAGAGGTTGGATTTGAATCTGCATCCAAAGATTTCAGAGCTCACTTTGGACTGTATAACTACAGAAGTTGAGGAAAGATCTATGGAGGAAGCAAAATTTCAATTCATCTTCAAGAGGGATCAGGAGTTTCTGGGTTGGAAGGGAAATAGAGAATTTCAGGCAAGGATGCTCATGTAATAAGCAACTGCAATGAAGCAGAGATGAGGATACATATGATGAGCATGCGGCTTCCCAGGTGATGCTAGGGGTACAGAACTTGCCTGCCAGTGCAGGAGGCGTAAGAGACATGGGTTCGATCCCTGGGTTGGGAAGATCCTCTGGAGGAGGGCACGGCAACCGAGTCTAGTATTTTCACCTGGAGAATCCCATGGACAGAGGAGCCTGGAGGGCTACAGTCCATGGGGTCACAGAGTCAGACAGGACTGAAGCCACTTAGCATCACGCATGGTGAGCATGAGGATAAAGGTGACTAGAAAGGGGAAGATGAGAGGGATAAAAACAGAGTCAAGGCTCCAGATGACACAGGGCCAGAATATCCAAAAGATTCTCAGAGATGCACTTGAGATTGGAGACGGGATGCTGAGGGCTTATGTAACCACTGAAGGTTCCAAACCCGATGAACATCTGACTATAGCTTGCTTTTTTGTTTTTTAGAAAATATAAGCACAAATGACTGATTATATTATTGCTCCCAGGGAGTAAAGAGAGTCAATAAATAAGATAAATATTAAAATAGGTAGTTTGATAGATGTTGAGTAAGTTTAAAGGGGAAAATAAGGCTAGAAACACAGTTAAGGAGTATCTGGTAAATGATGTGCCATTTGATTTACAATAGCTAGGAAGGAGGCTTTATTGAGAAAGTGACATTTGAACATAAAGACTGGTTCACTCTTCAGCTTTCCCATTGCATTAATGTCTCCTCCCTCCAATGGGGTTTGGGATTATCACACACAAAAATCTCATATTTCTTTTAAGAGTTATTTTTCACTTTGGAATGGTGTTTTGATTTAAGAAAGAACATGTACATAACTTTCAACCTATCATGGCATTTATATAAAAGCTTGTATAGTGCTTATATAACTATTCAAACACAATTTTCATTTGCTTTTGACTGAGGTAAGAAATTTAAAGTCCATTCATTATGGTAGAGGGGGGGAATGAATCTACAGTAGATATAAATAATATAATTCCATTTCAGCCCGACTCTTCATCAAAGGTGTACTATCATTTATTGAGTTATTTTTAAAGGCGTGTTCACTTAGTTTCTACACAATCTAAACAGATCATTTAATTTCTAGATCTTCTGATTCTTAGATTTGTATCTTTTCTTCTACATAATTATTGAATTTGGTTTTTCATCAGAACATCATGGAAGATTATACATCACTTAGAGAATTCAAGAAAGTTAAACCCTGACAATCCTTATAATTCAGACAATGTAGATAGTTTCATAAAAATGTTGCTAACAGTCTCAATGGTCTTTAATTTGTAAATTAGCTATTTATTATGTACTTTATGGTAAATGGAACAATAGCCCTCTTTTCATTTCTGTTTCCATTTATTTTTTCCCTCTTTCCTTTTACTAACTTATTTCAAAAAGATTTAGAATAAATGGACAGAGATATATTTATGTGTTTTAAAAATGAATAATTTATAAGCTTTCCAATTATATGAAACATTCAGTGTAATTTATTTTATTGTAACATGAAATTCACCAATCTCAGTTTAAATGAGATAACAGGCATTTGTTGTTACCAGCAGCCAGTGGGAAAGATAGAAAAACATTATGTGTTTCCCAAGAGTCTAATGGGAAAAGAATGGGGTTGTGCATTTTGTCCAAGACTCCCACTCCATGGAAACAACACACTGTCTGTACAACCTGTTCTGGGCTTTTGTATTTCAAAATCAATTACTGTAAATGTAGTCATAATATGAAAGAAATAGGAAAGACCTCATATAAGGCAAAACAGGTCCACATAATTTTGGTCTTAGAATGTCAAAATAACGGAAATTTTACCGTAAATTTCTGAAAACTTACACAGAGAAAAACATCATCAGCATCTGATTTGGAGGTTCCCTGCCCTTAAGGCAGATACACCTAATCCTCAAGTCTGTGTTGTCAAAAAAAGTGGAAAAAATCACGAGAGGATACAATAAACACCAGCACTTTCTAACCATTGCTTTATATGTTTAAAAAATTAGATAAAAATCCACTGCTAATTTCTTTGAGTTGAGTCTCTCTTTTCAGTCTTCAACACGCTCCCTCAAAGTTACATGTGCCCATCACCGTCACCATTCCAAGGTGGCACAGCATAGGTTTTATGAGCAAGGATCCTAGAATCAGACTGCATGAGTTCAAACCTCAGTTCTGTCATTTAATGACTCTATGACCCTGGGCAAGTTACTTGATTTCCCTATGCCTCAGTTTTATTATCTGTAAAGAGAGAATAAGACTGCTACCTTACTAGTAGCAAATATCAAATATTAGAACTGCTATCAAATATCAGTACAGTGCCTAGCACAAAGTAGGACCTATGTGTTGCCTTTCATTTCTATTATTTCTAAGGTCTCTGAAGTGGAAATATTATGAACCCCATGGATTAAACATTTGCAATAAAAGATAAATGTGATGCCTTACATATACTTATTTTTTCATTGTTTGAAACTTTTTTCTCAAATATACACTTAGGATTTAAGTTTCAAGTTATTTAGATTATCTCACCAGATAAATTGAGGCATTATTTACTAAAATGGGGAATATAGAGGGAGAGATGGGAGAGAGGGAAGAAGTAGGAGGGATGTGCCAAGAGTTAACATTTAAGACATGTGAAACTCGAGACGCATATGATATATTCAAGTAGTAATGTTAAATACAATTTTGTATGCCAACATCTGGATCTGAAGAGTTTGCACTAACGGTAGAAAAGTGAGAGGCATAGGTATAAAGACAGTATTTAAGGATATGCAAATGGATGAGATTACTTAGATCAGTTCAGTTCAGTTCAGTTGCTTAGTTGTGTCTGACTCTTTGCGACCCCATGAATCACAGCACGCCAGGCTTCCCTGTTCATTACTGACTCCCAGAGTTTACTCAAACCCATGTCCATAGATAGGAGGGTATTAAATGAGAAGAACTCTGAAATAAAGAACTGAGTAACTTCAACTATTAGAAGGTAAGTAGAACAAAAGAACTGGCAGATACTTGGATAGGATAAGTCACAGGGGAAGAAGGACAACCAGATGTGTGTAATATCATGGATACACAATGCTTCTGGGATGAAGGAGTCATATAAAATATCAAAGAGAGATTGCGCAAGATGATAACTGAAAAAAAGTGTCTACTGAATTTGATGATGGGAAGGCTAATGGTATTCCTAGAATAAACAGTTTTGGCTGAATGCTGTTGGGGAAGCTGGTATGGAGTGGGTTGAATTGTTAATGTTGTTTTGCATTGATCATTAAAAACTTTCACAGAGCTTGGCCATGAAGGAGAGTTTCTAAAAAAAGGGCAAAGCGATAGATATTGTTAGGTCAAGAGGAAGGTTTTTGGGTTTGTTTGTTTTGAGGATTAGTGTGATCCAATGTTGAAGACTCAAGGCAAGAAAGAGGAATAAAATGAAAGGCTGAGTCACTGGGTAGATAAGCAAGGTAACACAGCAAAAAAGTAATCACCAACTATAATATGAGAAGAAAGTGAAGATGGTGGAAATATGAGAGTGCTCTTCTACTGGCTTCTAGTGTTGTTTTCTTCAGTGGTATAGAAAGTGTGGGGCAAGGACTGTGTAATCTGTGGATTTGTTTGAGGACAATTTGTAGTCATTGTTTTATAGCTTGTTTGTTACCTCAAGTGATGGAACATTGTTTGGTGACTAAATGACCTTGCATTACAGAGTGGAAAGGTAACTGGTCTAAGAATTAGGATTCTGGGAGCCCTAATTTGAGATATGCCTCTAAATTAATATGTGATCTTGGGTTAAACACATTAAAAATCTCTGAACCTCAACTTTTCTTTTCCTGTAGAAGGAGACTGATCTAGATCATTTAGAAAGATCAACATTTTATTGATGCTATTCATTGTTTTATTATAGAATTGAAATATAATCTTCAAAACTGCAACTACTTGACTGTCAAAATAGCTACATTATAGGCTTATTTTGTGTTCATAGATTAAATTTGGAAAATCCTCCAGGTTTGCAATATACTCTTTCTAAAATTTGTCTTCAGTTATCTATGGGATGTTTTCAATTTCTTAAGTTTGTCATGTAGAAATTTTAAAATAATTTTATTATTTGAGTGCTCAATTACAATATCTGCCCAGTACATAAAGTGTAGAATTAAACACAAAAATCAATTTGAATGTTTAGTATTATGGAGGGGTTACATTTGAGGAGAAAACTACACCACGACCCACAACATGTTCATCAAGAATGTTCCATCTCCTCCTCCTCCACTGCTTCTGTGATTTTAAGTGTGTTTATAAATTTCTATTCAATGACAACCCAATAAAAAATGGGCAATGAATCTTTCCTTTCTTCTCTGACCAAAATCTTTGGTCTTAGTCAACTTAAGAGTGTAGTAAATGGCATTTAATTTTCGCCTTGGGGTAGCCATTTTCTGTCACATGAAACATAAATACACATAAAAGTAATGAGCTCTCATAGAAAACAGTGTGGGACAGAGTTGTCTGACTTTAATTTTCCAAAATGCAAGGGGATGCAATTAACTCCTCAGTTGTTATTAGCCTGTTAGAAGCTGGGTCTCTTCAGCAAATTATAGCACCCACAGCACCCATAATGATGTTGTATACTCAGTATTATTTATTTGTTTTTGATTTACAGCTCTGCAGAAGTCCTGGGACTTACGAATTAATAACGAACAGAGTCGAGTTCAAGTTGCAGCTCGGTCTCTGCTCTAATTATGTGCCTGCCCATCGGCCTTTGTGTTAAAGTAGATGTTTGTCAGGATTGGAGTGAAGCACTTGCCTCAGGAGAGCAACATTTAAGGGGGAACCACAACCTCAAAGACAAAGCAATATTTAAAAATCAAAACTAAACATCAAAATTTGTTAATGATGAGTAACGTCAACATTTTTTTAAAAGACAGGATCTGTAATAGTGGTGTGTTCAGCAAAACTACAGCCTGAGACAAAAGGAAAACTCAATACTGCTGATATTTTCTTGATTCAAAATTTTGATATTGTTCATCACATATTTTAGCATTATTTTTTTGTCAAATATTGTACTCATTACTGAGTGTTTAGTGTCCCCTTAAGTTTTACACCCAAGTGAATGGTTCACTTGCCTCAGCCTGGGCTCCATTAAATTTACCACCAAAACAGTTGGCATAGCAGGATACACTGTACCCATAACTTGTTTCTGCTGCCACTAAGAAACACAGTTCTTTGTGGATATGAACTACTAATTATCCCACCAAGTCCTCTTCCTTTTAGTTTCTGTAGAGGGATTTATTCATATAGTACACTAGAAAAAAAAATCCTTGTGGGTGACTCTCAATGCTTCAAATAACCAAAACAACCTACTATATCAGGGGAGATAAAGAGTATTTCCAAGAAAAATAAATCTCATATTTTTGGCTCGAAATCAGGCAATAGTTGCAAGAGGGTAGCTGCAAAGGTATAACATTTTTCAGCTTGAGAAAGCCAGCGAATGTCTCTGTGCATATACCTAAAATTGTACTGAGAGCTTCTGGCCTTTTCCCTCTTGGAGCACAGAAGGGATGAATGAGCACAGCTAGAGGAAAACAATTATAAGGAGGCTGTATCCACCCTCAAAGGGCAAGTAAGCAAAATTCTAAAGCCTGAGATATCTGAGACCTACCTCTGTTATTTTCTCACTGTACAAACCATTCTCTTTTCCAGCATTTTTTCAAGTTCAATTTTCACAATCGGGGGGTGGGGTGATCAGTGTGTGATACTCTAACTAGATTTAAGCTTCCTGAGGGGAAGAACCATGATACCTATTCACTTATCTTTATAAAAAAATGGGAGAGAGTCATTTCAATGTAGGTGGATGGGGATAACTGTCAACTCCAAACAATGACATATGAAAGGACTTTCATACCAAAGAAGCCAAAGGTGTGGGAGGGAAAACGGGCTTAAACAGGGTGAAGATAACTGTGGCAATCCTTCTACCATGAGACTGGCAAGAGGAGATTTCTTCAAGAGAAGGCCACACAGAAGTAGGAAAAGCTTTTACTCTTTGCCCAGTGCTCCTCCTAACTGGTTCCCCAGAAGACAGATCCAGGAAGCCAGCACTGACAACCTCAACTTCCTATTTCTTTCAAATTGATGTAAAGAAATCTTACATCTAGTTTAAGTCTAGTTTAAGTTTTTCCTCATTTGTAAGACCTCTGGGATTTATATTGTATCAGATCATGTTGGTCTTGATTATACACCATCTTGCATTCCTTACAGCAGCACATATGGTAACTTCATGTGAATTGAAAAAAAAAAAAAAAAAAGGTGCAACTTTATCAATACATATAGCTGCTAAAATATCTATCAAAATGATGGTTCAAATATTAAGTGATCAATGACTCTGAGGTGAGCGGTGCCTCCTAGGATCTATAATACAGAGACTGTGCAGTACCACGTGTGGCTGCTGTCCCAATGCTATTTGGTCATTGCTATGTCACACTTTTGTCTTACATCTACAGAGGAAAGTTAACTTCTTTCTTTCCTTTTATTTTTTTTTCTTTTGATGGTTAGCACAATGTTAAGCCCATAGAAAACATTGAATAAATACTTCCTGACTGCTGAATTGAAAGCTTCCCTTAAAAGAGAAGCCTAATTGTAGAAATACAGGTGATTTTTCTTTGCCTTTTATTTTTTCTATTTTTTAAAACTTTTTATTATATGCTGGGGTATAGTTGGTTAACAACAGTGTGATAGTTTCAGGTGACTAGCAAAGGGACTCTATATTTTCAATGGTTCTACAAGAATGTGCTGTCTTAAAATTAGACAAAAATGTTTTAAACTTACCCAAAAGCTGGAACCTAATTACTTATTTTATGGCCAAGCCTACATGACTGTGCCTTGTCTAATTTGAGGAAAAATGCCCTGCACATTTATAAAAGTTAATACAACACTACATGATTCAGGGCATACAATGTCTTCATCCTCTCCTTAAGGAAAAAAGATCTCATTACTCTTAGGCTACATTTTAAATTTCCATGATAAGATCTGTAATTGTTCTGCAACAAGCAGTATAGACAATCTTTCAAATATCCATGCTAACAGGGTTGAATTCTTATATTCTGACTTCAATTTATTTAAACCAAATGGACATTTTGGTATTTTTTCTATTCCTAGCACAAATGCAGAATGAAACTCTGTCTTGCAAAAGGTCAACCGGAACTCAAATATGAATATAAATCTCAAAAAAGAGTTGTATTGACATTCAGGACTTTCTTTGATTTTGTTTTGTAAAATAATCAGGAACATTAGTTGGTCTCCATTAAAAATGCTTTTACCTAATATTCACTTTTGTGGGTGCTGGAAGATTAATAGTCAAACTTAGAAAAGAGACAGTGAGCAGAGAATATTACAAAGTTACAGATACTTAAAGAAATTTTTTTAAATCTATTCTCTATCATGTGTATGGCTTTGTACAACTGAAATAAGCATCCCACCACAAACACAAATGAAAGAGAACTTCACTAATTTCCATTCACCAATGTTGGTAGAAGCCCCCCATGGGTTATTAAATCTGAGAGATGTGTGAACAAACATGATAATAAGCAAGTAAAGTGTATCATAAAATATACTGCATTCATTTATTGTGACAACTAGGGTGCAATTATACTAGGAAATCTACTGCACTTTAGCCGGTGAAAGTAATAAAATCTGAACACCAGGAGACCTTTCTCAAGTCTGTGCTATTAAACTACTTTTGAGAAAAAGGTGAACTATCTAAAAATACTGGAGGAATGTTCACTTTTACAGATTAGCAAAGCAGCAGTTGGCCAGAGTCTTTTGTAGTCTAATAAATAAAACCTCATTGTTTTTTCCTCATTACTTGTGGATATAGCACCAAAGAACATCCTCCTCCATTCTGTGCAATTATAAGGTCTAAATTTGTATGGATTACTTATGCAATTCATTCTCCCATTCTCCCTCCAATTAAGGCAGTAGGGAAAAAAAAAAAAAACCTGTACTGGAAGTGCCTCTACAAAACTGTTAAGTAGAAAAGCAGGAGAAATTTTACAGAAATATAAGGAGACAAAGGGACCCCAGAGATGATAATGTTGTAAGATGTCGAGTAGGTGTCACGATTAAAGCATTAATGGAGGTCACTAGGAAAAGTGAAAGGAACATGCAATTTCAGATTAGGAAACCCAGGGCTTCCCAGAGTGAACTGCAATTTGGGAAAGTGTAGTTAATTGAATTTCATGACATTTTTTATGAAAATTAAAATGCATATCTTTTACTACCCTAATAGTTTTATTGCTACTGTGAGATTTATATGCAGTGATATACCAAAGAGCACATGCAGCAATTCACTAAAGACCACAAGGGTGGATTACTACAGTTTTCTTTTGTGCTTTGGCAGCCGACAATCAAAATCATAATTACAGGTTTGGAGCCACCTGCCAACTCAATGAACAGAACCACGTGATTCCACATAAAATAGAAGCAATTCTAACATTAAAAAACAAAATGAGTGTTAAACCAGAGGGGCCTTCAGGGACAGCCTAGGGAAAGCTGGGTATTTATTTGTTCCTAAGTACCAAATGACTAACTCTTATATTATCCTATTTACTGGCCCAGAAAGAAGTAGTGTCTGCCAAGACCTTTGTGATTAAACTAGACCATCCAATGAAACGTCTGCATTCTGAGTTTCTTGGGAGAGGCTTGTGGATTCAGAGCTCTTACAGGCAGGTTCACAGTAAATCCTAGGTTTTAGAGCTTATTCCTTCTAATGCATTGAAGCAGGAAGCAAGGATTAGCCTCACTTGGATCAAACTGTTGCCTTGGCATGTATTTCGCCTGCTAAACTACTGGTGATTACCAAAGAAGGTGAATCTATACCAAATTTTTCAAATTAGGAATTCTGATTTACTAAACAAGTTACTCCACACATATGTAATATTTCTGTCTGAATTTCTCTAGATTTCATTTTCTATGAGAATTCTCTCAGTTCCTTAAGTGTACTTAGTCACTCCTTGCTATGCCCCAGTTACATATCTCTATTAGAGCAGTGCATCTCACACTTTAATGTTCACACGAATCACCTGGGCTCTTGTTAAATGCAGATTCTGGTTCAATAGGTGTGTCAGGGGAGGGGAGGTCTGCGAGTCTGCATCTCTAATGAGCTTGTAGGTGCTTCTGGTCTTCAGACCACATTTTGAATAGGAGAATATTGAAGGGAGACAAGATGGAAAAGTAGAAGAACTTGAGCTCACCTCCTCTCACAAAAACATCAAAAACATAACTAACTGCTGAACAACCACCACCAAGACTGGAATGTATTTAAAAAAAAAAAAAAATTCTACATCCAAAGACAAAGAAGATGCCATAACGAGATGACAGAAGGGGTGTTTTCATTATATAATCAAAACCCATACTGACTGGGTGGGTGACCCACAAACTGGAAAATAATTATATTGCAGAGGTTTTCCTGTGGAAGTGAGAGTGCTAAGCACCATGTCAGGCTCCCCTGCTTGGGAGTCTGGTATCAGGAGAAGGAGTTCCAGAGCATTTGGTTTTGATGGCCAGCAAGGCCTGAGTGTAGGAGCTCCTAGGACCACGGGAAACAAAGATTTCATTGTTGGAAGATGCACCCAAGGCAAAGCTGTAACTCCACAGAAGCCTGGGCCAGACCTACCTAAGGGTCTTAGAGTCTCCTGGGGAGGCAGGGTTGCCTGTGGCCCATTGCTGGGGCAAGGACACTGGTGGTAGAGTCCCCAAGGAATATTCCTCAGTGTGAACCCTCCTAGAGGTCACCATTTTGGCCCTGAGATCTGGCCCCATTCAACAGCCTACAGGCCAAAGTTCTGGGGCACCTTAGGCCAAACAACCAATAGGGTGGGAACACAGCCCCGCCCATCAACAGATAGGCTGCCTAAAGTTGTCTTGAGCTGAAAGCTACCTCCGGACATGCCCTTTGACATGGCCCTGCCCACCCCAGTTCCAGCCACCAGTGGGCAGGCAATCACCAGCCCTTCCCACCAAACAGCCTTACAGACACCCAACCAACCTTACAACCCGGGGTTAGACACCAGAAGCAAGAAGAACCACAATCCTGCAGCCTGCAGAATGGAGCCCACAAACACAGAAAGTTAGGCAAAATGAGACAGCAGAGAAATATATTCCAGATATATTCCTTCTTGTTTCAGAAGGAACAAGATAAAACCTCAGAAGAACTAAGTGAAATGGAGACAGGCAATCTACCTGAAAAATAAATCAGAATAATGATACTAAAGATAATCCAAGATCTTGGAAAAAGAATTGAGGCAAAGACTGAGAAGATAAAAGACATGTTTAACAAAGAGTTAGAAGATTTAAAGAACAAAGATAATACAATAACTGAAATGAAAATACACTAGAAGGAATCAATATCAGAATAAATGATTCAGAAGAATGAGTAAGTATGCTGGAAAACAGATTGGTAGAAATCAGTGCCATGGAACAAAATGAATAAAAAATAATAAAAAACAATGAAGACAGTTTAAGAGAAACTCTGGGACAACATTAAACACACCAACATTTGCACTATAGGGGTCCAGAAGGAACAAACTATTAAAGCGCTGCTTAAATTGTAATAATCTGTACACATACCAATCATTTCCTCTTGTCCATGAGCTCCATGAAAACAAAGGTAAGGGAAGCACTGCAATAGATACCAACGTTGACCAGTTTGGAGTACAGTATCTTACTATACATTACCTGCAGTTCTCAAAACAACCCTGCAATGTCTGTTATCATAGTCTCATTTTACAGATGAAGAAGCCAAGTCTCAGATATATTAATCAACCTGATGATGGAAGACAGAATGCAATTCTGGGTCTATTTGTCTCCAAAGTCTGTGATCTTTCCACTGTTCCCACAGCCTCCTTTTTTCATTTCTGTATACACACAGTCTAATAGTGTATTTGATGCTATAGAAAATGCTCCAAAGATGTGTTTGGTTCTGTGAATATTTTACCTGTAGATTCTCCTTTGCTCATATCATGTCCCTTGTATGGAATGCCCTCCCCGCTTCTAACTGAGATCCACCTCACTTCCTCTTGGCCTACTACAAGCATTACTGTGCTTGCCCTCTCCTCTGAGTTCACAAATGCCAACTGTTTACACCATACAGTGAGTACTTAAATTACTAGTTATCTTATCAACAATGTGTTTTATTCATTGTGTAAATAGTTTTTGAATAGGTATTAAGCACCGAGCACTGTTGTAAGCACTCATGACAGGTCATGAAACAAAACAGACAATATTCCCTACTGCCCTAGGTCTTGGGAATCATTCTTCCAAGATGAAAACTCATTTGAGGACAGGGATCCAATCATTTCACTTTCCATATATCTCAGTGTTTTGTACATAGCAAGTGCACAATTAGTAATAGTCTAAGATTCAGATAACTTACCAGGCAAACATGTTCCTAATCTATAGGAGAGTCTTAAGCCCAAGGCCCTCTGTTTTTGCACAAGTGACCCTTGGAAGGTGGAACAATGCTTTCACAATGTTTCTTATTTCCCACTGGCAGTGTTTCAGGCCAGAAGCAGAGGTATTAAAGTCTCCTACCCAGTACATGTATCAGCTGGAGAAACAGAATTCACTAAAATTAAATCGTAGCAGTTTTCAGTAAAAAGAAATTATTTTTTCAGAAATATAGAAATTGCAGGCAGAAAAGGCAACTCCATGAAAGGTCATCTCCACTGTTGAAGATGATCCCTTTCCTCCTTACACACTAAAACTCAAGACCAGGAACCTACTATTAATAAATAGGAAAAATCACATGCTTATCATTTCATAAATGTTTTTAACCAAATCTGTGCTAGCTTAAATAGAGAAAAGGTAACTTCCTGGATTATTCAGAATGTTTTGTATTCTACAATATTTCATAAGCATCATTTTTTAAAGTCTGCTCATTCACTGAAAGTATACAAAGCTTTTCTCTTTAAAGCTGTGGACTTGATAAAATCTCATTAGGTGTGCTGGTCACATGTATTAATATATATCAGTATAGGATTTTGGCCTGAAGATGAGTGACTTAAATAAGAAAATAAGACTAAACTTGCTCTTTATCAATTCTTCCTCATATTTACAACTACCTATATTGAGAAAATTTGTATATATGAATTCATTTTGCATGTGTTCTAAAATATTTAAAATGAAAATAAAGAAAGCATGTGAATCTCAATTGGACTACTTTATTCAATATTAAGAGACTACATGATGCCATCTATGGATGGCAGACCATGGAAATTTAAGTGAGACAAAATTCTTGATCTTATTAATATGTAAATGTTAATAAGGAGAATACATCTTTACCTTAGATAAAACTTTTGTAAAATAGTTGTCATAATTCTTATTATGAGAGAATGGTAGGAGAACAAAAAATTTAATATAAAAACCCAGTACATAGTAAATGTTCAATAAGTTGCTGTATTCTGATCATATTAACAATTATATATCCCTAATCACTTGAGTTTTTTTAACCACTAAAAACAATTGAAATACTATAAGTAATTACATTTAGTGTTTGGCTAAGCAAGTACACAGGCATGACCCTGAGTCAGTAAAATTTTTCAATTTAAAACAAAGTTGATATAAATAAATATCTAAATGAATTTATAAATAAATAGCTATACAAACATGAAAGAAATAGCAGGTGCCTTTGCCTTGTGTTTCAGGATTAATTCAAAGTTTCCTTTTTCAAAGAGAAGACATCCCATTAATCAGATTTCTTTCCCCAAGTTCTTCTTTTTTATAGGACTTGGCAGGAAAGGTCTTTGGCTAAAATATAGCTTAAGATTAGTGTTGTGTGACCGAGCTGTAGGCTGCGTCCTAGAAGAGCCTTAAACATGAGTAAAAATAGGTTTGAGGGTTGGGAAAAGAAGAGAAAGAATAGAGTGATCATGAATCACAAACTCTTGGAGCTCTAGGGACCTTAAAGACCAGGCAAACCTGATCTCTTATTTTATAATGGGGAAATTGAGGCCCACAAACTCAAGGGACTTGTTTAAGGTCACATACTGGAATCTTGATGGAATGGCCCACATATAAATCATTCTTTGTGAGTAAAGGTAAAAAAGAAAAATGAAGATCTTACTAGATATGAGATCTTTGTTAATGAGAAGGGAAATCATAACTGGGGTACTGAATTGGGATCACATTTATAAGCAAGTAGAAAAGATAGGTAAAGATGTGGAATATTTCAGGCAATGAAAAAGGATGCCATATGAAGAACATACTATCTCATATGAATGGCATATTTGACAATGGTTTTCTTGACTCAACTTTCTTTTAGGCTAAAATATGTATGCAGATAAGAATAATTTTACAGGTTCCAGTCCAAATAAATTATCAGAGTATTACTCCGAAAAACCACAAAGACTGTTAATAGAAGGATATGCACTTGGAGTTAGTCATTTTTCTCATATTGAAGGAAAAATTTTGACTTGAACTTGATTTTTCATAGCATGATAGTGTGAATGGGAACTTTTCAAACATTTTTTAAGATTGCTGGCCCACTGAAGATGTTAATAATAAAAATGAAAATTTGTTATTTTATTTCAAATCACCATGACAGAAATGTCTAAGATGGTATTGAAATCACCTCTTAAATCTAGTCATGATGCTTTACTTATGAAAATTCTTCAGGCAAACTTCCTTCATTTCATTAAATAAAATTTTTGTTATGTGGAAAGCACAGAACCAACAAGATGAGTTTAGAGATCATCTGGTCTAGCAGTTCTCAGATCGTGGGTGTATCAGAACTACCTGGAGGCTCTTATGGTACAGATTTCATATAGCTCCATCCCACAGTTCCTAATTCAGGAGGTCTGGAATGTAGGAATATTTATTTCTAACAAATTCACAGGTTGTGTTGACAATGTTGGTCCAAGAAACACATTTTTGGAACCACTGATTTAGTCCAGCCTGCTCATTTTACAACCTTCTTTTTTATTTAGGTAGACACATTCTAGTATTCTTGGAATTTATTTTTTTTATACCCTTTCTCCACCTCTCCAACAACCAAGCAAGTTCTGCTTCTGAGGCTGTCACTATGGACTTGTGTGGTTTACAAAGACTGGGAGGTAGAAAATGTTGATCATCCTATTAAGCTGATATTAGGTAAATTCTCCTAAAATACTGAACCAGAGCAAGAAGGCCAAGTTACTCTCTTGTGCCTGGTATACTTGTATCACACAAATGCTATCTTCATCATATTTACTATGAAAAGAAAAAAGCAAGAACATTTTGAACCCCATCTATATAACATCACAGGGGGACTGGACTCCCAGAACTGTTGCAAAAGCAACATTTAGAGAATTCTTCAAGGACACTGGTGGACTCACTAAATCAGGGCACATGAGTGAAATGTTATTATAGGAAAAATAGTATCATTTTCCTCACAGAGAGCTATGTTATTGCTGGAAAAACACTCCAATATTGCAAAATCGTCAAGTTGAGCTAGAAAAGATCAAATAAGCAATGTAGCATTTCATAATGATGTGGTTATTCCTACAGGTATCAGCTAATTAGTGAGAAAAAAGAAAATTGAACAAAAAATTCTTGAAACAACTAAAGGTCTCAAAATTTGTTAGATTTAATGTGATAATATACCAATCAGGACATCAGCAGAATTTGAAGAAAATAGAAAGTGATGCTTTTAAATCCATCTTCCATAGTATGTGTACACACACACACACTCACACACTTACCCACATCCCCCTAGACAGACAGACAGACACATCTTTACTCAAAGCACTTTCTTTCTGGCTATGTAAGACTCTAATTCCACATGGTCTCTACTATTAGGAATAAGTGAGAGAGAGTGAAGTCACTCAGTCGTGTCCAACTCTTTGTGACCCCATGGATTGTAGCCTACCAGGTTCCTCCATCCATGGGATTTTCCCGGCAAGAATACTGAAGTGGGTTGCCAGATCCTTCTCCAGGAGATCTTCCTGACCCAGGGATTGAACCCGGGTCTCCCACATTGAAGGCAGATGCTTTACCATCTGAGCCACCAGGGGAAGCTCATTAGGAATAAAGATAATGAAAAATGTATTTACCCCTGCCAGATATTGTATGATATGTGTACATATGTATTTTTAAAGAACTTTAGGGATGGGCACACACATCAGTTAACTTGTAAATTACAGACTTTGGGTGATTATGATGTGTCTAGGTCCATTAATCGTAATCAGTGTACCACTCTGGTAAGGGCTGTTGGTAATGGGGTAAGTGATACCTGTGTGGGGACGGGGGCACACAGGAAATCTCTGTACTTTCCTCTTAATTTGCTGTGAACCTAAAATGTCTCTAAGAAAATAGTCTTTTAAATTTCAGGTAACTAATGGAGGCTTCAAGAAACCAAGCTTCACGTATTTCAGAACATTTACTGTGAAAAATAATACCAGAAAGAGAAGAATGGAATGAGAAATAGAGCTGGGAAACAAAGGCATAGACACATAAAAAGATACCTGGTAGACAGTAACTGGAGACTCAAAAGCTGATAAATCACCTGCTAAGTGAAGACTGTCCTACTCAGGATGAACTTGATCTGCGCTGGCTCACCTTGATGGGCTGAATTTTCTTAGGCAGAGTGGAAGTTGGGGGGGGGAGGTGGGCAATCCGAGGAGGACTCGTTGAGCAAAGGTGAACACCGTGAGAACATTCAGTGACTACATTGCGTGTCTGCACATGTTGGTATCAAAGAGGAGGCTTCTGAGCATATGAGGCACCGTGTACAGTTGTGTTTGTTGAGCAAGACTATGGAGAACCTTACATGTTGAGTGCAAGACGACAAGAATGCTAGGGAAGTGAATGTCAACAAAACCTACTGACAACATTAGAAAAGGAGATGTTGGAGTTATGGAGACAGCATTTTCCCAGTGACCTTAAAACCATAAACAATATCTTGCACTGAAGTCCTACTCCACTTGGTTTTACATCAATACAGCTTTTCAGCATTAAAAATATATATATATATATCATCATCATAATCACATACCTTGTAGGCATTGAATTCCAGAAGAGAGACTGCTTTCACAACTGAGACAGCAACCTCTCATAGTGTACTCCATAGATCAATTTTAGTTTCATGAGATTTAACTTTAAGAACCTTAGGTTTTCATCTTTTGCACTTCAACAACACGAAAAAATGCTTCCAAGTTCTGATTTACAGAATTATTGTCACTGTCAATAAAAGGAATGTGCCTGACACACCAAAATCCAGTTTAATTACTTCTGTGATGTCTCCTGCGGCTGAGAGGAAATGATATTTCTCTGACACTGTTCCGTTTTTAATTTAGTAAGATGGAGCACTTGCCCTGAATAGGACCTTGGAGAACAGATTTGTGATGGATGCCATGGAAGATGGACCCCACAGTTTCAGAACACAGCTCTATTCTGAGGGTGTGATGACTGCATGAATCCAGATCCTTCGTTCTGGACTCCTTCATGGGCATTCAAGGGATCATCAGGGATTTGACATAGAAACACAGCTGGGATATTTATGCATCAAGTCATGACCCGGATAAGTTTTGCAATCATATTCAGAGGCTTGCTTTTAGCCAGCACTATTCCCAATGTCAGTGTTGTCCTGATCTGCTGGAATCCAGATGAGACCTTGAAAGGTTCCCAACAGGAGATGCCAAATATTAAAATACCCTCTGTATCGTTTGAGTGACGAAACCCAGCAAAATGCATTCTTTATTTTCCGCTACATACTCCATCTGTTTCTCTCCCTAAAGGGTCATATGTTATATATTTATAAGAAGCATTCACACCTACGTAAACACAGTTTCCACTGTCTCTGTCAAACACAGCCTCCTCCTTGTTCACGACCTAATTTTTTTAAACATCCTTCTACATCCATCCACTCATCCTTTTATGAAACTTGTTTCATTCTGAAATCATTTCAAGTTAAGAAACGCCTTTGTACCTTCCTATCTACCAAATCCTGGGGAGATTAAGACTCAGGCTCTATAGGCCATTTTCTGAGAGATGGGAATCTAGATCATTAGGGTCATTAAAATCATACACTCCATAATACCTAGAGCTAGAAACCACCTTTGTACTTTATGCTGCTGGAGAATGCTACCAGAGAAGTAACGATGTATAACAGCACCGAGCTACAGAGCAGACCATAATTCCTCCCCATAAAAGGTCCCTACATTTTAATTGCCACAGTAAATCTCATTAAAGAAACAGAATACTTTGTTCCGGGAGGGAAAAAGGATTGCTGGACTAGGTTCATTTTCTTCATGGTAATATTTTTTTCCCTACAACTAAAATTATTCGTTAAAGCAAGCACAACATTATTTTTATCATGACCTTTCTTCTGGACTCTGCACACTTCCTTGGAATCTTTCTTTCTCTTCCCTACAAATACAAGCAGGCTTTGGTCTTGACTACTAATCCTTTAAGCACTTTCCATGGTTTGGGCTTCATACATTCTCTCATGTCATCCCTGTGAATCATTCAAAGACTTTAAAAGACCACACTGCTAACCTCTGGCTTCATTCTTTTTCTCTCCTTTCCACCTTAACACCACATAAAGAGAAACCTGAGATGTAATCAACATCATCAAACACTTGGTACCTATGCAGTGATCAGCACAATTATGAATTTTTGCTCCTCTTTTCCCATAATATATGTTGTGACTCTGATTCAAAGAAAATAGTCTTGGGAAGTATTTTGCCTGACTTCATTATCAAGTATTAAATTATTATTTTTGAGAAACCCAGGCTGTCACAGAAACATCACAGAAAATTCCCATCTCTATTTCATAATGAGTATCTTTTTATAACAGAACTGAAAGTTAATGACAGTAGGCTTTAAACAGCTATGAATTTTTAACTCGTCTTTGGAAGCGGCAGTGAGAAGTTAAGGAGAAGAGCATGTTTCATGCAACACAATTTAACATTATACATAAGAATCAAGAGTCTGATGAGGTTGGAAAAAAACAATTACAATGTTAAATATCAGTCATTACCAATTTCTCTGGGGAATTTTGCATCCAGGGAATTTCAGAATCTATCCCTTTCTGGGGAGAATTACGGGTGCAAGTAAGAATAATGAGCTTGAAGTTAGACAAACTTACATTCAAATTTTCTCTGTGAAAATTACTAGCCACTTTAGCATAAAGAAGATATTTAAACTACCAAAGCCTCGATAGCCTCACTTATAAAGTGAAAACAATATCTTGTGAATACTGAAAAGACAAGGTTTATAATATATAAATAATATACATATGCTACTTATTATGTGATCCATATTAAAATATGTTGGTGTGATCCACATAAAATATTTTGTAGTTCTTCTTATGCATTTAGATATATTCATAAGAACAAACTACATAAACAACTTATGCCTGATCCAACCACTTCCCTCCAAATTCAATGACAACTTTATTCTTTTTTTTAATCAAATATCTGCTTCACAAGTTCAGTTCACTTCAGTCACTCAGTTGTGTCCGACTCTTTGTGAACCCATGGACTGTAGCACGCCAGACCTCCCTGTCCATCACTAACTCCCAGAGTTTACTCAAACTCCTGTCCATTGAGTCAGTGATGCCATCTAACCATCTCATCCTCTGTCGTCCCCTTCTTCTTCCGCCTTCAATCTTTCCCAGCATCAGGGTCTTTTCCAATGACTCAACTGATTCTTTTTAGGCTTACACTCCTTTTAAAAGTTACCTCCAATAATCAGATTCCATAAAGTTGGAAAATTATCTAACATTTTACTTTCTTCACAGGCTTTCTTGGTTAGTAAACAAGTATTAAACTATTCATTGTTTATAATTGTTTGGCATCTACAGGTTTATGAGAATTTGCCATGATACATCTTTGGTTTATTCACCAGGGTTTTCAGTGCATCAATTCTGAGGAAGCAAAATCCAAAGGAAAACCCAAAGAAATTAAGTTTGAAATGAGCACCTCAGATTCAAGCAGTCTCCCACCCCAGCCTAGATTCTGCACCCACTGTGTTGCTCTACTGAACGGCAAAGTCAGAAGCCTGGGCAGAATGCACTCACACAAAAAGAAAATTATTCAAAGACTGGGGTCACAGAATTCTCTGAAATAGCAGTGAGCGAGAACCCAAACCACATAAACCCTTAAGGATCGTTAACAAAGGTGACTGGTGAAAACTCCTCTCCACGGAGCAGAGATCCAGTGGGTTCTGGTGGGACATGACAGTATTACCACATCGAAGGCCACCTTTGCATTTATATAAGGCCTGTGGTGGAGCGCATCCATGTAAGAGCCGGATCAAGGTCCACAAAGTCAGATTTTTAAGCAAGCCAGAAAATTTAGAGAGTACTAGCAGAGGTAACGGGCCCCCCTGATAGTTCAGTTGGTAAATAATCCGTCTGCAATGAGGGAGACCTGGCTTCAATCCCTGCATTAGGAAGATCCCCTGGAGAAGGGAAAGGCTACCCACTCTAGTATTCTGGCCTGGAGAATTCCATGGACTCATGGGGTTGCAAAGAGTCAGACACAACTGAGCGACTTTTACTTTCATTTCACTTTCAGTGGAGGTCAAAAACAAACAAACCAACCAAAAAAAAAAAGAAAAAAAAACCCAACAACAACAATTAGACCTTCTTTTTTGACTTCTGGGGCCAAATTGGCACCAGTTACACAGAGCAAAAAGGCTACTTAGAATCATGGATCATTCAGATGCTGAAAGATACAGGGAATTAATCTGGGTAATTCAAATACAGAAATATTCTACACTTTCTACACTCTACTGTTTGGGTCTTCTCTTCCCACTTAAATTTTCTTATATAGATACAACTTAAAACTGTCATTTGATCACCCAATTGCAATATGAAGAGAGGCTAATGCTTCTTTTCATGCATTTACTTTTATGATGTCTATTACCAACCAGAAGAACAAAGATAAATTTATATAAAATAGCAGAAGATAGCACTTCTACTCTATAATACATTTCTCTATCATACATTACGCTTCCTGTTCTGTCTTTTATTGCATTTTCTGTCTCAGTATGAACAACATTTTAATCCTTTATGATTTAACCTAATACAGGTCTGGCCCTAGATAGTTTTTCTAAAACATTATCAGTAAATATTACTTGTGAATAGCTTTCAACAAGTTCAGGGCTGCCATTTATTATAGAAATGCTTGAATGATTCAAGGTTAATAAGATTCACCATACTCACAATGAGGATCTAGTTGTGGACACAGCTAATTGCTAAATTTTATTCAGCCATAAATGGCATCAGTAGCAAATGAGCTCAGAGCTGACTACTACTGGCAGCCTTACATGGGAGAGAAATAATGTCACTTTGATTCAAGTTATTTTTATGTATGTTATAATTCATTTACAGTAGTTCTGATATTGATGCTCAGATGCTGGGTATTAGATTCTCTTTTCAAAGAACAAAAGAAGGTGAGAAACAAATCTGAAGACATTTTAAAATGTCATGGTAACAAGTCACAGTCAAAGGTTTTCCGTTCTTATCTTTCAGTGAACAATTCTAATTCTCATACAATAGATACGACAAATTCCTATCAGAAAGATTTTCTTTTGCCAAAGTTTAGAATTTCTGAAAATAGTCTCTTAATGGCAGTGCCCACATCCTCCTAACACCAAAATAACAGCACTATGATGTATTAATCCCTCATGGTAACAGGCACCATTGAAGCTGAACTGTAATTTGGCACACAACATTTCTACACTAATGTAATGTGACAGTGTTATTATGTTCGCTATTTTCCATGTGATCATAGCCATATTCATCTTCCCCAATCTGACATTAAATTAGCTAGTGTGGTTACATTCTATTCTGAACCACAGGGAAGATACAGAAAAGGATTATTGTAGCACAGTGGTCTGATGATGGTGTAGGTGTGCACGCAAGCATGAATAGGTGATATGCAGATTTAATGCAGTGAATGCAAACTCTTAACACACACCTGGCATGCAGCATGCCCTCAGAAAGCAGTTACATCCAAGAGAAAGTTCACAAACTTAAGTGATAAGTGCAAAAAGCAGTTGCTCTAAGATTTTAGGGAAGTAGACCCAGCTCAGAGGACCTGGAAGTTTTCATGAGATGAGACAGTTTAGGTAAAGATTAAAAAATGAAATTACATTTCTTCAAGCAGATATAGTGAAAGGAATGCATTCTAGGTGGAATGGGTACATTCCCCAGGAGGAGAAATTAGTATAAGCAATGGTGAAGAAATGGGAAAAGTATAATGTTGCCTAAAACACTGTGGGTTAACTGCCAGTAACATGCCATATGGACAAGGTTTTTTTCAATAGATAATAAAAAGTGAAACCTAGGGTCAGATCGTGGAGGTTCATGAACTCCAAACTGATGAATTTGGAGAGAGAACTGTCAGCCACTGAGGACATACTAGAAATCCATAGAAAAATTCATGCATCTAGTCAACATTGATTTAGTGAGTGACTACTATCTCCAGTACATGTAACATGTAACATGTAACATGACATAGGTGCAAAACACTGGGCTGATCACACCTCCTGCCCCAAAAAAGAATTACTGTTCCTGGGAGATAAGACCAAATATAACTAACTATAAGGTAGAAAGTGATGGCTGATAAAATAGCATAAACAAAGATCTATAGAGGTCAAAGCGGTGAAAGCATTTTCTCTGTTAGGAGAGTCAGGAAGAGCTGGCGATATTTAAACTAGGGAGAACAGGAAGAAAGAACAAAACTGGTAAGGAGGCATAGGATGGACTGGATGAGAGAGGGATTAGAAGGGGGAAACTCAACCAGGATATTGCTACAATGAGCCAGAAAAATTATATTGGGGACGTAAAATATGGTATAGATATGGAAGAATTAAGGAGTTACATGTAGCACCCTACACACACGCACAAACACATACACCCTCAGAGCAATTATTTTTGTCAATGAGTAGGTTATTTAGATGGCAACTTTCCAGGAAAGATAGGGTTTCACAAACACTTTTCTTTAAAAATAGCCTTTGGCATCACTTAGCCTAAGTACCACTTTTTTGGAAAGATTCCTTTAACTTCATTAATTAGTATGATTTATCCAAGATTACACTTACAAGGGAAAAAAGTATTCCCATCATCCCATTGTTAATTATGTCTCCAGGCTAACATAAATAAATTTTTCTAGTTACTCTAACTCTATGAAACTTATCAGAGATGACATTTAGAAGGTCTATGGGGGATTGGAGTAGGGGAATCTCATTTGCAATGTGCTCTGTTCTTTCTCTTTCCTTATAAAACAGTTTTGTTTCTATTTTCCATTCTTTTTTTATTTGTTTGTTTTCCATGCAGTTGACAGCTACAGTCACAGAAATTAAGGATAAATATCTAAACTGGAGAAGAAAACTTCATTAAGAAACAAAATGTCATATTTTGCTTTATTTAAAAATTAAAAGTCATCCTCTATACAGAAAAGGAGCTTGTTAAAATGAAATCACACTTGGCTTATGTGTACAACTTAAAGAAAAGCAGTGAGAGGCAGAGATAAGGTTTATTTTGATCAGTTTAAAGAGTGAAGAAACTGCAGCATACCACATTTATTGCTTGCTAATTGCATGTCTTCAAGGTAACTGTCACTATTGTACAATAGTGACAACTTCTACAAATTGATATGAAAATAAGATTTGCTTTTAAATATTGATCTGTACCTACATAGCCTCACCACCAAAACACCAATGTATAAACCAGGAAAACTACTTCACATTCCCAGAAAACCCACAAAGAGGTAATGATTTAATCAAAATGCATGTATTCTGAGAGCCCTCCAAAGTCATTTTAATGCTGATTTGTGCAAGAGGCATATCAGGAGACCTATTTATTGAATGACAGTTACCTTATTTACAAGAAAATAACAAATAGCCGGATCATTGTCATCACCACTACTATCACCCAAGAGCAGCATTCAAATAATTTTCTGTAAAAAATGATCTGAAGACAGCATGATACTTAAGGAAGGATCTCGATATTCCTTTAGGAAATGTCTAGCAAATACATTGGAGCCAGAAATGGCAACCCACTTCAGTATTCTTGCCTGGGAAATTCCATGGACAGAGAAGCCTGGCAGACTACAGTTCATGGTGTTGCAAAGAATCAGACACGCCTGAGCGACTAACAGCAACAACTAGCAGATAAACAGAGAAAATTAAATTCTTTATACTTAACTCATAGAAGAGGATACACAATCTGACACAACCAAGAGACAACCATTGTGTAAAACATGGAAACTAAGCACAAAATCTGGCAGAGAAATTCTTTGCAAAATGCAAAGTGATTCCATGCAAAAAAAAAACAAAAAGCACTCAGCTACACATGTCAGGATCGTATTCAGGGTTTTAAAACTGTCATAATGAAATCATAGCAAATTATCAGTCTTCTGTTTGTCCTTGAAAGTAAGCTGGTTTTATTTTCTCTAGGGCAGGAGCAACTGCAAGAAGTTACTGTTCTATTTATATTCAAACATGTGTTTATTAAAAGGATATATAGGTTCTCTGATTTGCTTTGCTCTAGGTACATAAGTAATTATTGAGTCTTTACATAAGGTTATTTATATAATTCCAAGTGTGGCTTAATGTTTGTAGGAGTGATTTGATTTTTAGAAATAAAGTGTTTGCAAATGTGTGATGGTTAGTATATATGCTTGTGGCTTCAAGTTTCTTGTAATTCTTGTAATAGAAAGGGTCACTTTCTTGGAATAGAAAGGGTCACTGGTAGGATGAAGACTAAATAGTTCTCTTTCTGTTATGATGTGATCTTTACATGCCTCCTCCAAGTATTGTTTACTTTATATTAGTCACTTGTTCTTCCTACATTCACTGTCAGATAGGAGACGTAAAAATGGCTAGGAAACCGTGCTACACTGCTAGGCTACAACAACTCGATTCGATAACACATTTTAGTTTGACCCTATCTTCAACACATACACATATCTACTGACATGAACAGTCTCAAATAGATAAAGGTCAAAATGAACAAACTCTAGTCTTTCTTTTAATCCAAACTCAAGCTCAGCTTCCACCTGGAAGCCCAAACCTCCAATCATCTCACCTGCTCTCCCACCATCCCATCCTAGAGCTTTTCTTAAATGTAGTAGCATTTACAACTTTAGTATGGAATTCTCTTTTACAACAGAAGGCTTTGTCAGATATATTTTCTCAATAGAGCAGAATGCCATGAGTTGTAGGAAACCCTTTTATCATATAGATGAAGTATTGTAAAGCAGTACCTATTGGAAAGTTAAGAAGCAGAACTTCATCCCATATGGCAGTTAGTTTGGTCTCAAAATTCAGACTGCTATCACATAAATTAGGCATTCACAGATATTCCATAATACATTGTGAATGCTGTGTTTCTTTACCATGCTTATATCATGAGGCTGAAGGGGAAAAAACACAAACACAAGGGGCTAAAATATAAGGGAGAATAGTTGAAGGACAAAGTTTAAACATACTGTCTGTTAACTTAAAAGATAGCGTGGGCTTGAAAAGATGTAGAGAGAGAGAAAAATAATGAGACCTGTTAATTCACTAAAATTCCAGCTCTCAAGATATAATCTTATGAACTTAAATATTACTTAATAGAAAGCAACATGAGGCTCTTTCAAAAATTAGGGAAGAAGTGTCATATAAAACAAAGGAAAAAATTATTTTCAACGAGGTATCTACTAGCAGTTCAAAAAATTCCAACCAAGAGTCGAAGACCAAAGAATCAACCATTATCACAGATTTTGGCAAATGGCATCTTTGATCGATACTTTAGTATTTCAAACCTGTCCTTTCTGTAGGACCAAATGCTTCTTCTGGTTACAACCATTTAACTTATTCATGAATAATATAAAGACTCGTAGCTTTAGACTGGGGTATCAAATAGTATCTGGAAGCAAAGACAAGCATCGGTCCACACGCAGGAACTTACGGTCGTTGCAGAGCGGTCCGCTGAAGGAAGTCATGCTACAGTCACAGCTGAAGCCATCCCACTGCTGCAAGCACACACCTTGGTTGGAACACGAGTCCTCCTGGCAGGTTGTGCTAGGCCCTGAAAAACAATCGAAAAGAAACTTGGGTTCTTTAAAAAAATCCAAAAATGTTTTACACATGAGCAAGGTCACATACAGTAGTTGCCAACACCTCAAATTACATGACCAAACTAGTTTGGAAAGTTCTAGTTCACACACCTGAATTAAGAACAGAGAAGTTGTCATATGAAGGTTTTCTGGAATTTCAAATATAGGACAAAATACGTTATAATAGTGAACTAAACCAACAAATAGTAAAAGCAAGCACATAGCTTCCAGTACGATCATGGTAGCAGGTAATTTCATTCCATCTTCAATAACTCTCTCTCACTGTTTAGATTTTAGAAAAATGCATGGAGCTCCTTAACTTCTGACCAATGGGGAGAGACACCATGAGAGATGGAGATTACAACTTTCATGAAACTGAGATAAAGGTTGGCAAAAAAAAAAACTGAAGAGAGTTGTGCGAAAATGTCCTGCAAGTTTCTAGAAGTTTTCCTGCAGAAACTATGAATAAAGTTATGACTGTTGGTGTTTTGGATAGGTATGTTGGCAAGTATCAATTCGCATGCTTTAACAATTTCATGCAATCAAACATAAAATTAAAAACTGTATAAATGACATGCCCCCATTTAACATACAAGTAAAAAGAACGCTAGTCTATTTCTAAAGAATCATAACTAGAACACTGAAAAACAAAGAACTAAAAAGAATGATCAAAGCACTAAATGTAATCACTCTACAAACATATTCAAGACTGAAAGCCTTTATGCAAACTATGCTACAAAATAAAATTTCTTACACAGCATTCAAGAAGGGAAAAAATTAAATCTATACCCAAATAATGGTTACTGCAAAAATATAAAATATGTTATTTTGAGGTTTCCACTGTGTATTATGGGGTTTCAGTCTTGTTTTATACACACAGGGCTATCTACCTTGCAAGTCAGCTTTCATCAATGCAACTTTGTCAGCAAAATAAAAAAAAAAAAAGCAAAATATATTAAATGTTAGTAAGCAATACTGAAATGGGCAAACACAGAAGATTCAAAAAAGCATGCTGTTGTAAAGGGGGAGAGAAATGCTATGTAGAGCAAACAAATTAATAATTAACAGCCATAAATGAGAAAGCGATAATTGATTAGAATTTCACTACATATGTATTCATAAAATGGTTAATTGAGCCAATGACATGTAATGAAGGAAAATTAAGAGGGCTTTTGCATGGTTTCCTCTCTTGGATAGATATGAATGCATTGCCAAAATGATTGCACTGCTTAGCTGAAGCATGCAGCCCCACTTATCATGTGTAGATACAATGTATATGATAGTCATTAGCAGATCCTTTCTATTTTTTTCCCCTCTGGGTCTTTTCTCTTGCTATTGCAGTTAAGGTTTAAAACTGTAATGACAGCCATTCTCTGCGGACACTTGGAACTTACAGTGACACCAAACTACCCAAATGTATACAACATCATTTGGAGTAGATGAAAGAAGAAAGAATGGAAGAAGCAAATTGCAATATAATTCCTCATCAAGAAAATTCCTTTACAAGATTGCAAGGTGGAGTATTTATCTTTGCTTTTACCACACTAGGTTTTTATTGCTTACAGGTCTCAGAGTTACATCTATATTTTTCCTATCTTTATAACTGTCTTCAACTCTTACAAACTGCCCTGTGAATATTTATTACAGTAGAACCTCATTAATAAGGGTTATCTTAGAGACGGGTGGAAAGGGAACAACATCTATCTCAATACCTTTAGAGTATAAACTGAAGATATTTTCTAGCAAACACAATTTTAGGTTTTATGAAAACATAAAAATAGATACCAGACTAATTAGATGCTATTAACCCTGAGAGCCTTTGAGGTAACTGCTCTAGTGAATACATGAGAGCTATCTGTAATTAGATTTTGTACAAACTGATGTTTTTATAAATGCCAATTTTAAACATCCTCCTTGCAAATATATTTTTATTAGAAATTTCTGAGGCATGGTATTCTTCATAAAAAGTATTGAATGTAGCCTAAACTATATGAATATTCAAAAATTTAGAAATCAGTATTAACTACTAATTGTATCATCATAATCATAATCAATACAGTAATAACAACAAAAATAATAGCTGCTTTTAATAATAATAATAGCTAGTTTTTCTCACTTATTATATCAAAGAACCAAGGATCACTAAATTGCTCAGTTTTTGTTGTTTTTTTCAATCTGTGAGAGGTAAGATCTTTATTCCATGGTACTAAAGACTGAAATAATTAATGGTTGTTTAAAAAAAAAAAACCTTAAAGCAGTATTCCTTAGTGCAGTCGTTTCTAAGCACAAGCCCAGCTTGGGTCAGGGGCTGTGTTATTGACAATACTGTTCCCCTGACTTGCTCAGCAGAAGGAAAGAGCAGAAACAAGACCTGATAAAGAGCCATGCTTTTGTTTTTATCTTTTGTTTTTGTAAAAATTACCAGAAATAGAATTGTAAAATAATGCTAAACTCTAAAAATGGTAAAGTTGCAATTTTGAAAAATAACCTGCCTCTCCATACTGTACAACAGCTACTCAGAGTGCCTGCCAAGTCTTTATGTGAGCATAAAGATATGCTTTATTATTATTTTTTTATTATCACAACAGTTTTTTTATATTTTCAGGTATTACAAGAGAATTCAGGCCTATGCCTGACAAGTCACATTTTTCAAAGAACTCACCTTCTAGAACAATATTTAAACACTGACAAGGCATTTGCACGAGATAAAGCCCTGAATTTTTCTTTTTAGTTTTATAATGTTCTTTTTATTTGATCACTGAATAAAAATGGGAGCAAGCCACAAAGACTTTTGTACTAAGTGTTTGAAAATAAGGATATTTTTGAAAAGGAAAGGAAAGTGAAGGTAAACTACAATGTCTGGAAACCAAAGAAACAATAGAAAAAGGTGCTTAGGTGTCTGGGCTTTCAAATAAGGCAAACGGGTTCAAAGCTTCCACCATCTACTTGCTATGTGACATTAGGAAGATCACGTCACATCTGTAAGGCTCAAATTGCTTTTTAGTTCAGTCGCTAAGTCATATTTGACTCTTCTGCAACTTCATGGACCGTAGCTTGCCAGGTTCCTCTGTCTATGGGTTTTCCCAGGCAAGAATATTGGAATGGATTGCCATTTTCTTCTCCAGGGGCTCTTCCTGACCCAGGGATGGAACCTGCCTCAAGGTTCAATTTACTCCTCTAAAATAATCCAATAATACCTAGCTGTTAGAGTCTTGAGAATTAAATGAAACTGCATAAATATATAAACTTATTGTTATCAGTGCTTGATCAATGGTAGCTTTAATAATGAAGCATTTCTGGAGCTTATAAATGCAGTTAAAGAGTTGAGTGTTATGAGTCAATGCAAGTGTCTAAGAGCTGTTTCACTGACTTCATGTACAGAAGTTATCTTGACTCAGTATTGAGCTTAATTGAGTCTGATTATTGGTGCATTGCCAGTCTCTATTTTCTCTTATCTAAGCAGGTCAATGCCTTTCCAGGCAGTAATTTTCAGAGTTTGTTTTAAGGCCAAAAGCATCAGCATAAGTTAGGAACTTGCTAGAAACATAAATTCTAGAGTCTCATCCTAGATCTACCAAACCAAAAACTTTGAGGGTATTGTCAAGTGACATGGGTTTTAACAATTCTCCAGGTGATTTTAACACTTGCTCAGGTTGAGAAACATTAATGTAAAGAGAAAAGCACCATGTAAGCTCCATCTGCAAGCTAACATTGTGTCATGTAAATAAAATCAACTATTACTCACTGAAATAAGTTAGAGAGAAAGGCAGCAAGTGATTATTGTGAGAAAACCAATGGCTTCTCACATGAAAGAAGCTTAGAGATGTGTGGGTCTTGTTGGGTGGACATGGTAGAAAATCACGGGAAGATATTATTAAGTGATGTCAAATTTATACTATTTCTGTTAATATTAAAACGGGGGTTTAGTCATTCTGATGCAATTTGAACTCAAAACCCTATAAGACAATCATCTTTAGAGAAATAATTCATGAAATATCTAGAAATTGATCATGAAAAATATGTGTATTTCAATTACACCTATGACAGGCACATCTGAGATTATTCCTAGGGACCACAGAGAACAGAAATAACCATAAATTAAAAACTGTTAATCTTGATGTTGGAGCAAAAAAAATAGGGAAGTATTAAGGCAGGAAGGCAGGAACATGTCAACATTTTTAAAATAAAGGAAAAGGGGGTAAGAGAGGGTGAGGATTATTAAAGTTCAGATATTAAAGCAAACTAGATAAAGTAAGGAAGGAAACTGCTATAATCTACCAAATGATTTCAGATATTCAAACCATAGTCTACAATTACTCAAGAGGATTCCAATCAATCATATTAACCAATTTGCTCATTGGATTATGATGGAAAATAACACCAAATTTTATTCTGTAAATACACTTTCTCAGTACGTTTCTCATTAGTTTTCCCTCCCACTCACCCACTCGCATTATGCGCCAGTGGTGGGAGGTCATGTGTGTGTATCTGTTTTTCTATCTTGTGAGTGTTTAGCTGCGAATGTGTCTCTGTCTGTCTGCTCCCACCATCTCTTTATAGGTGAGAAATCATCAAGCAACTTGTAGAAAGGCCTATTTTTGAAAAATATTTTCAGAAGAGTTTGTAAGTAACTTTAAAAAAATACATATATCCTCACTTATTAGATCACCTCCAAGGATCAAAGTTATGTCTCACATTTCTGTATTCATCCACTAGAGAGAATTTATTCACTTAACAATTTTACTTCCTTTGTTAAATTAATGAAAGAACAAAACACATAGTTTCTTTTTGTTTTACAAAAGTGTGTTATACCAAAATATGAAATAAAGAAACATGGCAGAACATTAAAAAATAATTCATCAAAGATTTCAATTAAATAATCTATTTTCTGGCATGATTAAAACACAGTTTGAATTTCACCTGACTTTTCAGGAAAATATATGCTGCAGAGAGGGGAAAAAAATGTATTTTCAAATAAAAAATTTATATGTACTTAGGTAGTTGCTAAACCTAATAGCATTATTTTGGCTGAGAAGAAATGATTCGTAAGCTCCTGGGGGACAGGAATTCACATGTCTTCATTTCTCCCATGTGAAATTTCATTATGAATCTAAAATTTTCAAAATGGCCCAAACTGTATTCAACATTAAAGGAGAAGCAGCAACACATTCAGAGCTACAAAATTCAGGATAATGCGATTAAATTGCATTTATGGAGGGATAAATGGCTCAAACAATCTGAGGTGTTGAAGTGAAAATTATCTAAAATGAAAGCGGCAATCAAAAAGTACTCCTACAGATCTTAGTCTGATAGAGAACACAAAAGAACAGAAAGGTACTTGAGCACATTTCTGAAGTATGGAATATTAGCCTTGGGGAATAGAAGAAACCAATTTTTGCTAAAACAAACTCATAATATATGGGAGACACTTGTGCTATCATGTAAACACAAATCATATAGTGATTTGAGAATGAATGTCTGAATGTTATTTTCTTGTTGGGTCGTATTGAATGTAGATTAAAAAAAAAACAGTCTCAAGTTGATTAACATTTGCTGGAATAAATGTTTTTCTGGTTCAAATGGAGTATCTATTGAATGCTATAAAGCAAGCACTGCAGAGCTGATTAGCACGCTAATGAGATGAACTATGGAATGCAAAGAAGCAGAAAAAAATCAAGATCCATAGATATAGCTCCTGTTTTAAATTTATTGAGCATTAGTGTAGGTTTGCAAACTGTCCAGAAAATTGAAGATGTATGGGATGAATAAGGATTTTTTAAGCCTTAAGTAGGGATTTGGCCAAATGTCAGAAATGAAAATTTTGCTGGCCAGAGAGATCTGTTCTCATTTATAGGTGGAATTAGAATTATTTTGAGTGTGATAACGAAGATCTAATACCTTCACATCCTCTCTCAATCTGTCCATTGCAGAAAAGAGCATCTGAGATGAGGTCTGGAAGCCGCCCATTTAGATCAACCGATGCCAGGCAGCCTTGAAAGCCCTCCTTGGCATGGACGAGCTTTGGCAACGATTTGTATGTTTCTTTGGCCACTCCTCCTATATACAAGTCACCTGTGGGAAGACAAAATTTGGGTCACAAAAGTAACTTGTCATTGACTTTAACCAACAGTAGGACAGGAGAAATAAATAGCAAGGTTTAGTTTTCATTAACTTAATTTTCAAAATTAATAAAATTTATAACTAGATATTTTATTAAAGGCACAAAACAGTAGAAGTGTTTGATACATTCGCAGTAGAAGAAATTTCTAGAAGCTAGTTCCACAGAAAACTAAGTGCGTTCAATACAGTGTGGCCAAATGGAATGAACATGGGCCACGAAGAGGCCCCTGAATCAAAATCCAAGTCATTATTTACCAACTCCATGGCATTAAGCACTTTCTAAAAAATTTCTCTGACAGTTAATAAGCTCATTTCTTAAATGGGAACAATAAAGTGCATCCTATAAAGTGTGTGAGGATTAAATGAGATAAAATAATGGAGAGTAGCAGAATAAAAATATGTAGTAAATGTTAGAAGGTGCTATTATTATCAAATCTTAGAGAATTCTAGACTTTTCTGTTAACTAGAAGCTCAACAAATTCTAAATGTCTAATGTCTAAAATTGCCTTTCCTATTATGCTTAAATCTATTATCCTTGCTTGTACCTATCTTATTCACCAACTCAATCCCATAGTAGACTGTATATACCGGAATATTCCACCCCTTTTCAAGTATTTATTTATTTATTTATTTATTTTTAGGTAAAGGTATACCACTTTGCATTCGTTAAGCTGTTCTGGGATCATTTAACAAGGCATCAGTAACTTTTCCCCAATGTTATTACAGTTTCTAGTGCGACATTTTGCTTTGCTTTCTCATCTTCATGTCTCTAGGTTTGAGACTTCCAAACTTAATGAACCACTACTTAAAAAGTGAGATTGTAATCCAAGTTTGATTCTATTTCCTTTCTATCACCATATCTGGATAGCACTGAGTAGATGTAACTAACTGACTCTGGTAGACACTTAATCAATGCAAAACATAAGGAGGGTAACCACAAATTTCCTTGATTACTCATGTTTTTAAGTCCTGGCAACATATTCTATTTAGCTACTTACTTCTCAGAGTTTACATTGTCGTTCGAATTTTCTGTCCCACATTAACCATTTTATTTAACTCTCATGACACCTGATACCTTCTCCCACTGTAACACAAAACTCCTACATTCTTAATGTTTTCCCGGTCCCTTTGTATTGTATCATGAGACCTGGGGTTGAGGAGAACTATAGGCTGATGCTCACTCTGGTTGTTGAGTCATGAGTAATAAAAGCCTTGGTGTCTGACCCAGAAACTGTGTCTCCTGTCACCATCCACAAAACAGTAATAAGCTATCTTAGTAAGTAGGGTAAAAAGCAACACATAGAATATTCCTGGGCTGTACTGATGAGTAAACTGAGCTTGTTTAAAGTCATTGAGCCATAAAAACTGAGAACTTAGGTCCCTGACCCACTAACTAGAGCTCTAAATACTAAACTAGGATGCTGTAGGTCCTCCATAATTTGTACTGAAGGTACTGGGTATGTTTACTTCTGCTACTTCTTAACAGAAGAAAACACCTATTGATTATTAACCAAGATTCCTAATATCAAAGGATGCCATGCTTTTGGTCTAAAGTAGGAATGCATGATTTTTTCTTCCATATTTCTTTTCTCTTAGTCTTTTCTCCCACATTTCAAGTGATTGTGTTTCACTTGTCTCGGAGAAGGGACATGGATCAGAAATCAAAGACACAAAGTTGTCTTTATGTATTTGATCTTTAAAATTCAAGACTTTTAAAGGAGTGAAATAGAATATAATGGCAATTACATGAGATGAGTAAAGCTTTCCTGTCCCTCGTGTGGGCAAGCAGGAGAGAAAGTTAGAGAAGAAGTGTGAATATAGTCATTCCCAAAAAGAGGACATAGTGTTCTGATGTGAGGTCTGGTGGATGTCAAAACCTCAAGTAGGCTGAGGAAAGTAATAATGATCAGTGTGCAATTCCTCAAGAGAACCCAGAAGCAGCAGTGGAATCTTCGAGAAGAAAGAGCTGCAGGGTAGATTTAGACATGCTGAGAGCTTAGTGAGCCTCATAGAGCTTTCCATATCCCACATGGCATGGAAGCAACAGAACAATTCCCAAAGTAGCACAAAGACGAGCAGAAAAGGGCTGGTCTGAGGAGGGCTTCCCCACTGGTGCAGACAGTAAAGAATCCTCTTGCAATGCAGGAGACCCAGGTTTGATGCCTGGGTCAGGAAGATCCCCTGGAGGAGGGCATGGCAACTCACTCCGGTATTCTTACCTGGAGGATTCCAGCAACAGAGGAGCCTGGTGGGCTTCAGTCCTAAGACGTCACAAAGAGTCAGACTGAACTGTGAGACTGACACGGAGGAGGTTACGCACACAAAGAACAAAGATGGTGAGTAGCAAGTCAGTGGGTGCCCACGCTGTGAGTATAGATTATCTGAGACTAGCTCCCGTGCAGTCTCTCTCTATTCCCAGAATATTGGTTCAGTGGAAGTCTTCCACCTTCAAATAATCTAGATATGATCCCAGGGAAATGAAGGAATGAAAAGTTCCTGAGGTTAGATTTTCACTAAATCAAAGACGCAGAGCTCCAAGCAGAAACCAAGGTGAGCTCTAGAAAAACAGAGACAAGTGCACTTTGTTGCTCATCTGAGATAGTGGACTGATTTATACTGTCAGATGTCAAATGCAAGGACCTACTTACTATATTCATGTGTCGAAATAAGTTTGTTAGGAAATTTCAGTTCTACTCTAGCCTGACTGAATGTGGTATTAGAGAACAGTGGTAGCTGAATGAAGAATTCTTGGCACTGCTTCGGGCTGTAGAACTTAGCACTCAAAGTTATGTATGGGATGCTATATAAAAGATAACCATTTTCTTCTTTCTTTTCAATTTCTTTTTAATTTATTTATTTTATTTTTTGACTGTACCACATGGCATGTGAGATCTTGGTTCCTCGACCAAGGATCAAACCCACGTCCCCGATATTGGAAGCTTGGAGTCTTAACCATTGGACCGCCAGGGGAGTCCCTCCTCTTTCTTACTATAACCTCCTTGAGGATAGAGACTGTGTCTTTGTTTTGAATTCTCCCTCAGTGCCTAGTACTGGGTTATAAGCACAGTGGGCACTAAATACTGTCAGTCAGCTGATGGACTGAAGTCACATAGAAAAGAATCAGAAAAGAATGAATGGCAAGGCAGCACACAGGGAGAGAGCTAGTTCTAAAACGCACTTACTTCCATTCCCCACTTCCTACTATGTCCTACTTTTTCCCTATTAGCACACTTACTTTCCCAGATAACTTTTAAAAGCTTATTGAATAGAAGTAGTAATCTTTCTCTTGTGCTGTTAAAGAGCAGAAAATATTGATTCAAGCCATGCAGGATACAAGCCTCGGACAAAGCAAGGTGGATGAGTTTGGCTTTATAAGCAGGGGATTCATTCTCATTTTCATTACTGAAGCTGCACTTAGCACTGCCACTTAATACAAGTCTTTATAAACTCTTCATATAGCAGACAGTGGTCTTACGTCCCCGGGTGGGTTTCCATAGGAAGAGAACAAAGGAAACTAAGTGGCTTGAGCCCTGTGTAGCATTAGCACTTCATCAAAGATGCAGCTTCTCCTTTTAACTCTTAAGGTGATGGAAGGAAAATGACCCATTAGCGCTAATGGGATCTTGAAGGCAAAATCCTGTGCATGGAAAGGAAGCTGGGTTTTTTTTTAAAGATCCAGTGTGTGAATGATACCCAGGATGGACATCTAGTAAGAGTCAGTTTCCTGTGGACTTGAAGCTATGCTCTCACTCTTTCTTCAAGCTATGAGTGACTGGTTGATTTTCCTTAGTATTCTTTAAGTAGGCCATATACAGAACTGACAAGGAAATGATGAAGCTGGGGCAAAAGAAGATACAAAGAACATGTACAAAGCCAGATATATATCAAGAAACCCTTATCTTTGGTACTAGTGTGGAATGCATGTGTGTAGGGGGTGTGTGTAACAGTCCCCTCTCAAAAATATTACCTGTAGAATGACCTGAAATGATATCACAAGTATCTGTTTCCCAGTAGCTGGGGAGTTATGAGCAGGAAATTGTGCACAAGCTTTTTAGTTATATCTGGCTACAGACCCTGGTTCTGCCATTTACTGATTGCCTCACTGTAGGAACATTAAGTTACACAACTTTTTCAAGAGTCAGATTTTTCACCTGTGAAATGGGTTAATAATGCCTACCCTGTGAGGCTGTGAGGATCACAGAGAATGCATGCAAGCATTGGGCACAGAGTGGACTCAGCAGATGACTGCTACTGGTATGGCAGTGCTGGTGTGTGTGGTAAGAATTACCCATCGACAGTGCACCTCATTCTATGCTGACTTGCACTGAAAGATACAGAAGAATGCGAAGTCTAAGTTCTCCCCTTGTTTCTAGTATAATTAGAGTGGTAAGATATCAACACGCAAGTCTTATTTTCCTTGACTTCGTTTAGAGGCATTTGTGTACTTGAAGTGTGCCTTGCACTATCCAAGAAGCAGCTTGAGAGGATTCTTTGATATACTCCATTTGAATCCCAGCAGCATTAAACCTGGTAGCATAAACAGGACAGTTGCTAAATGCATCTCTTTTAATCTGACGTAAACAGACTGAGACAGAAGAATTCTGTGAAGACCAAGGGCCAGGTTGTAAGGTTCAGGCTAAATGTGCCTTATAAAATCAGAAATAGAAGGATTTTATGGATATTGATTGTAAGCTGGGGTATTATGAAAGAGTTTAGATCAAAAGAAAATATAGGATACCTAACTTTCAGTCAGTTCAGTTCAGTCACTCAGTTGTGTCCGACTCTTTGCGACCCCGTGAATCGCAGCACGCCAGGCCTCCCTGTCCATCACCAACTCCCGGAGTCTACCCAAACCCATACCCATTGAGTCGGTGATGCCATCCAGCCGTCTCATCCTCTGTTGTCCCCTTCTCCTCCTGCCCCCAATCCTTCCCAGCATCAGGGTCTTTTCCAATGAGTCAACTCTTTGCATGAGGTGGCCAAAGTATTGGAGTTTCAGCTTCAGCATCAGTCCTTCCAATGAACACCCAGGACTGATCTCCTTTAGGATGGACTGATTGGATCTCCTTGCAGTCCAAGGGACTCTCAAGAGTCTTCTCCAACACCATAGTTCAAAAGCATCAATTTTTCTTTGGGATGATATAAATGCATGCACCAAACATGAGGAACAGCACAAATATACCAGGAAGACAAAATTAAAACAGCATTCAAGAAAGAACACAAAAAGCAAGAATGGACTAGAAAAGAATTTTCAAACGGACCATAGTAAATAACGTTGGATAAGAAAAGTCAAAGGAAAGCCTTGAGTAACGTGATAGAATTTGTGACTATTTTTTTTTCCAAAGGCAATGAGAGGTCCAAAAATATAAGACACGCAGGCTAGGAGATGAGAGAATGTGAAATAGCAATAATTTGGAGAGAAGAGAAGAAATTGTATTTAATATTTAACATGTGTAATTTGAGTAGGGGTGTCCTTTAGGAATCAGATGATATGAACCGGGGGCTCAGGGATGCTGGGCCTGGAAGACCTGGCTTGGGAACCATCAACCAGAAGCAGATAAATGAAGTGGTGTAACAAGTTTTCTCTTTTCTTAAAACAGGGAGCATAAGGCAGTTAGAGCAAGGACTTGGAGTGCATCTTCCAAAAGCAGAATGTAAGTATCAAGGTATAATTAGTTCTTTGACTCAGCTTTCCTGTTTATTCATACGCATTTTTTTAGTGCCTCAAACATCTCAGTTTCATTTTAATTAAAAAGAGCATACATAAAAAGGACAACTGCTTTGTAGATCTGAATAGCTAAAACTCTAGGGAAACTTAAGGAGGCTCCCGCAATCTCTTGTAAGTGGCATATGGGGTGGAAAAAGGTGAAACACACACTGTCTTACTCTCCAACTGGCCAGACTGGAGGAGTTTCTAGAGGCTTTGCTGAGAGGATTTGACCTTGTTCAGCAAAACTGAAGACTGTGCAAACTTTCCTCTCAATTCCTGCTCTAATTGGCTAACAGAAAAAGTACAACCAGGCTGGGCTAGTTTCTTGGAGTTATTCTGCAGGAAAGATGTCTTTCCTTACCTTTGGGAACAATTAAACTCCACCTTCTTCCACCCCCCATCTCCACTGATTTGTATCTCTCTCTTCAATTTTCATCTTTTGTTGCATATCCATACATGAACATCTGCAGGTTATATCTAGACCATGTAAGTTAACACAGGCTTTCTTGGGGAGAAAAAATAAACACAAAACTATTTTTATAACAGGTGTACCCTGTTAGATAGAAGAAAAAAATCATCTCTAGTCTCTGAAGAAAAAACACTCACTTCATGCTTTTTCTGGGGAGAAAGCCGATGTTACTATTTCCTGTGATTGTTTAAATAAATGATGTTAAATTATGGAAAGCAAAAGCATGGGAAGTTGTTAATATTTCTCTAACACATTTGAGCTTAAGAGGAGACAAATGGAAGCTTTAATAACAAAGCACACATTGGATTGAACAATAAACACTACTCAAAATCACATCTGAGTTGAGGGCACAACAAATTATCATTATGAAGTCAAAACTGATAATCCAAGTGGGTTTTTTGCTCTGAGACACTAGATCTATGTCTTTTATACATCTCTATGGGAAATCAAGTTGCTTTTAGAAATTCCTTGTTGAAGAGATGCTCAGTGGTCACCAGCTTGCCTTCTTAGTTATCCTTTAACATTTATATACCTTAGCCTTCCTTGTTGCATAAAAGGTTTAATCCTAGAATAACTTGTTTTTACTTCTGTAGGAAATAGCTGTAAATCCTAATCTTTAGGCTCATCCCAGCTTTCTAAGTTCAGCCTAAAAATAAACCACCACACGTTCACCCCAATGTTCATCGCAGCACTGTTTATAACAGCCAGGACATGGAAGCAACCTAGATGCCCATCAGCAGATGAATGGATAAGGAAGCTGTGGTACATATACACCATGGAATATTACTCAGCCGTTAAAAAGAATTCATTTGAATCAGTCCTAATGAGATGGATGAAACTGGAGCCCATTATACAGAGTGAATTAAACCAGAAAGATAAAGACCAATACAGTATACTAATGCATATATATGGAATTTAGAAAGATGGTAACGATAACCCTATATGCAAAACAGAAAAGAGACACAGATGTACAGAACAGAATTTTGGACTCTGTGGGAGAAGGCGAGGGTGGGATGTTTCGAGAGAACAACATCGAAACATGTATATTATCTATGGTGAAACAGATCACCAGCCCAGGCTGGATGCATGAGACAAGTGCTCGGGCCTGGTGCACTGGGAAGACCCAGAGGAATCGGGTGGAGAGGGAGGTGGGAGGGGGGATCGGGATGGGGAACACATGTAAATCCACAGCTGATTCATGTCAATGTATGACAAAAACCACTACAATATTGTAAAGTAATCAGCCTCCAACTAATAAAAATAAATGAAAAAAAAATAAAAATAAAAATAAACCATCATCTTTTCTATTGCCCCCTACTGGGAAATGACTTCTAGACTACCATGGTTTATAGAAGTCACATTTCTAGTCTCCCAGTCCTGAAGGAAACCAACCCTGAATATTCATTGGAAGGACTGAGGCTGAAACTGAAGCTACAATACTTTGGTATCTGATGGGAAGAGCCATTTCATTGGAAAAGACCTTGACACTGGGAAAGACTGAACACAAAAGAACGGGGCAGCAGAGGATAAGATGGTTAGACAGCATCACCGACTCAATGAACAAGAATCTGAGCAAACTCCAGGAGATAGTGAAGGACAGGGAAGACTGGTGTGCTGCAACCCATGGAATCACAAAGTCAGACACAACTGAACAACTGAACAACTGTGATCTTAATCGAAGTTATTTTCAAAACCATTTCAATTCCATTCTGTTTCTCACACCTTCCATTCAAATTACTGCCAAGTACTTCGGTGTTGATGACTTGACTTTGCCAATACTTCTGTTGTGCCTCCATTTCCCTTTCCTTTTCCAATTCTAATCTCCCTTTCACCATGTACACCCTTCACGCAATAACCTATCATCTGGTGGAACCCACCTGCATGCTCATTGACTGATCTCACAAACACAAATTCAATTTGCTTCTATAATCATAAATGTTAGGTATCTAAATTCCAACAAGTGGATAGAATTCTTATGACTTCCAAATTTGATTTTTAGATATGACAGCTACTTTTCACTTGCCTCTCACAAAGAAATAAGTAGAACGCTTGCATTCATCTATGACCCAGTGTAATACTTGTGTATGAATAGGTGGGGGGGGCTCCAAGAAAATTGGAGTTCAGACTTTAGTGTTTCCTTGTAGTAAGGCTTTAAGACATTGACATTATAGTTACGGACAAGACAGACAATGCTTTTGACACTCTGAAATTTCTGTCTCTAGCTGATATTTTTGATACAAAATTGCCCCAAAAAGGAAAGTTTTTGAAAAGTATGATTAAAAAACTTAATTTCTTTGTGTGTTTGGCCAACAGACTCTAAGGAAAAGCCAGTGGGCATGTTAAACAGGAAATAATAAAGTGAAATTGCTATGGAGGGGTGTACAGTAATCCATTATTAAACCAGACTATGTCAGTGGCAAGGTGGCAGATGGGGTGCGAGTTCAGGCATATCAGTTCTTGTCAAGCTAACTTTGTCTCATGCTCAGTGAATTTACCTTTCGGTTAAAAACAGGGTTCAGGTACTTCTGTTGTTTTTCTGTTTTCCCATCCGAGTGACAACCAGTTTAGAAACCGCAGATATCCTTTAGCAGCAAACAATCCTGTCTCAGTTTCAGGTTTCGTTTTCCACTCCCTGGCTGTTGCTCTCTGGGACTGCCTGCTGCCTTGCAGAAATTCCTTGTCTCACACATACTGTCACACCTGACGTGCACAGACCTCCATGTGAACGGTGCTTTGCCATCTCTTGTCTCAATTGATCCTCATACCAAATCTTCACAATAAGCAGGAAGGGGTTACTATCCCCACCTGACAGGTGAGGAAACAACCCTCCTGAAAAGGTAAGTGACTTCCCCAAGGCAATGCAACCACTCCCAGGAGAGTAACACTGGCACCCCAGCCTCTAAGTCCCAGGTCACCTCTCTCCCCACTGCAACACACGGCCTCCTAGTTTTACGAAAAACCTTCTCAGCGACAGGAAGAGAATGGGTAGAAGAGGAGTTTGGAAATGACTGAACTAGAGACTGACAGAGACTTATAACTAGGGGACCCGTAAGAGGACCTGCCCAAATGTGTATCTTTCCTGAGATGTTGAGGAGCTCTGGATAAATGTGAGCTTACTTTCTTTTTCAAAATAACTTTTATTATTTCAAAGAAATTTCCTTTTCCTATTTAAAAATGAATGCACACTTTTTTGGGGGTGGGGAAGATCTAGCAGGGTACAGAGTAAGTATAAAAGGAAGGTTCTTCCCCATCATAATGGCCTGTTTAATGCAGGTCAAAAATGGCACCTGCTCTCAACTTAGATATAGGGGGAAGTCACCAGGGTTTTCTGGAGAGCTTGAAAGGACAAAGTGATACAAAGCACACAGAAAAGCTTTACAGACATTGTCAAAAAGCTTCCAAAATATTATGAGCTTCAGGGTCAAATAAAACTCTTATTTTTTACTTAGGTACCTGAACTTTTCTGTATTTTTTTTTCAAAGAATGAATTGCTTCTGTGCTTAAAGGATGGAATATTCTCAATCAGGTCATCAAATTCCACTGGACCAGTATAAAATTCCTTAAGGCAGGTCCCCAAACACTTTGTTCTTCCAATATTTAAATTACCCTTAAGGAGAAATGCAGAGAGTTAACAGCAATGATCAAAAAGTGGGGCTGGATGTGCAGGGAACTTTCCCTTAAAGCTTGGAGAATGGAGGGCTTTAACAGTTGAATGCACTAGCCAACAGCCTGCTGGAACAAGCTGATGATGGAAGAACAGGCTAATCTCCAATCATCCAATCAAATCCTATATTTGCCTGGGCCTGCTTTAGGCATCTATAAATGCAAATGTTCTATGGAATACATATTAAGGACACAGAGCAATTAAAATTGTTGGCTGTAGTATTTGAGGAAGACTTCAGGGGCTAAGGAAACAGACCCAATATATAGGCTCTATACAAGGCCTAGAGATGGGAAGAGAATGTGGAAAGCAAAAGGGAAAATATCCAATTATTTTGCAATTACCAGAAGTGACATTTTCAGTGCGACCACACGACACAGATATTATAGCAAGGTCAAATGTTCTGAAGAACTACCTTTTACACAAGGGAAGAAATATTTTCTTTTATTACATGACATTTTTCTCTAAGATTTTTCCATGAACCAGAGTAGAAGGATGGTCTGGGGATGATTCAAGTGCATTATATTTATTGTGCACTTTATTCCCATTGTTACATTGTGATATAAATATAATAGTTATACAACTCAAACCATAATGAAGAATCAGATCATCAGGCGTTACCCTAGATTCTCATTAGGAGTACGCAACCTAGACCTCTGGCATGCGCAGTTCACAGAAGAGTTTGTGCTCCTAGGAGAATCTAATGCTGTCTCTGATGTGACAGGAGGCACGGGCAGGAATGCGAGCGATGCCAAGTGGCTGTAAAAACAGTTGAAACTTCATTCCGCTCACCTGCCGTTCACCTCCTGTTGTGCGGCCCGCTTCCTAACAGGCCAAGAACTGGTACTAGGACATGGCCCCAGGGGTTGGGGACCCTTGTCATAGATAACTTGTTTTGCGTTTCCTGCAGTTGAGGGATACAGAACTGTTGTGTTATAGATATAATACATTAGTACAGGACTTTAAAGAGCTTGAAGAAGTCTTTATACAGTCTCTGATCTCCACAGAGAAACCAGGGATGGAATCTAAACAGTGAGTGTGTGGAAGGGGAATGGTGGAGTTCAGACAGAACCCAGCACCGTCTGGCTAGGAATGCTAATACCCAGCCTCTAAGAAACCTGGGAATACCAGCTGGGCTGTCCTGCACCAGGGCAGTTATGAGAGAGTAGCCTATGAGAATGTTGCCCGTGCTTGTCATATCCAGGTAGGCCTTACAAACCCCTTGCCTTATAAACATTTGGGCTTTAAAGAACACACTGGATGAGCTTCTGTACAGTTGTGAGAATTAAATGAGATCTTATGAGTAAAATACTCATAAGAGTTCATGGGATATGATCAGCCCTCAGAAATGGCTAAACTAATTATTACTGTTATTTGATTTTACTATCTTTACTGTTTAGGTGAGATGTTTAACTTTCCTAAACCTCAGTTTCATCATCTACAATGTGAATAAGTATAGCAGCCTTACCAACTAGCCACAAAAAAAATAAGGGAATAATATATGTAAATCTTGTAGCTCATACTTAGTGAAAAGCAGATGATGATGAAGATGGTATGGGGGACCTTGCCCAAGAATACACAGAAATAAATGGTAGTGATTCTATTTCACCAAGTCTGTCTGACCCCATGCCTGAACCTTAATTACAAAGCTTTATTGCTTCTTGCATTACCCTTAAGAAAAACCACAATAATTAATTGCAAAGGCCAAGGAAGGGCCCCTTTTAAGAATGGACACAGAAAACCATATTAATGTGGCATTAACAGGAAGACTGATTGACCTAATTTGGTTCCGAAGTAGCACTGGAGGTCCCCTCCATCATTATGAAAATGATGGGCCAGCAGCAGCACAGTGGCATTAACAATGTGCTTTCCTAGTGAGTAAAGACAGCAGAACCAGCTTAGCAGCGTCTCTACAGTAGTAGGGGTGACTTTGACTGTGCCCACCTAATTTTCCAGTTTATTCCAATTTTGACCTATGGCTCTGGACAAACTGTTCAAGGTCAAGGGTAGAAGCTAGTTGTCTGTGAGTCACAGCGAAAGAGGACTGGGGATGCATTATCAAGAAACCTTAACTCAATGAACAACTGCCTGAAAATATTAGTAGTATTTACTTCTGAGATGTATAACGAGCAATTGAAACATTACCCAGATGCCAGCTGGGGCCCCTCTTTCCTTACAGTTCTAGAGAAGCCTTGTTTGAATCTTTCCAATCCACAGAGGATGAGAATCTAGCTTCCTTCCTCCTGTGTTCCTGTGAATTCCAGGGAGACTTTGACTTCTGCTTTGGCTTCCATATCCCCTGTGCTGCCTCACTCCCAATGAACACAGTCTCTGTCTCCACCACAAAGTTCTTTTGTCCAGCCCAAGCATTTATGATCTCAGTCATCTGAACAAGTTGGTGCACACCATGCCTGGCTTCCCACTATCTAGATGACTGTAGCCTCCTTCCCCAACCCCTGCTCTATAGCAAGGCAACCTCATCCCCTCGATTTTTGCACAGCAGCTTCAAGGTCACCTTTTGGAGCCCTTGATAGCTCTGCTTACACCCCAAGTAGACTGTCCAAATATTTCCTCAAACAAATCCAGGGTGCCACGTTTCTACAGCGTGACCCTGCCTCCTGATCACAGACAGGACGTGCGTTCCAATCAAATTTACTCCCCGAAGAAGGTCTGGGACTCCTAAACTCAAGTGAGTTGCTCTTGGGTATTTCAGTTGGTCAGGGGTGGAAGTACAGGTCTGGGGAAGACAAAATTTTGCCAATGCTGGTGAAAGCAGAGAAAGCCAGTGTGCAGATAAGGAGACCATGTGGCCTCCCTGCAAAGCCGGGAGAAGGCAGCTCCCGGCCCTGGTGGAGAGGGAGAGGAAGAGAGGCTGGGTTGTTGCTGACAGCTTTCCAGATTTGTTCTCAAGAGCTCCAGCTGTAAACTTTCTCTTCCTTGACCTTGGCCTCCTGGAATGCTACACCCTGCCCCATTTCCAACTTTAAGTTCGTCTGAATGGGTTTATGCTTCTTGTACCCCCCAAAATCTTTGTCTTTCTCTCCCCTCAGGGGGAAAAAAAAAAGAAGAGGGAGGTCTGAGAACAATGAAAACTAAGACTTAAGTCCTTCTTCAGTGAGAGAGATGACGTCAAGCTTGCCTTCCCAGATGGTCCTAATGTCGGGAGCTTTTGGCTGAGCAGCTCAGCCTCTAAGAAGACAGCTCAGCCACACTCCTGATGCTCCCGGAAGAGAGACACACATGGAAGACCTAGCTGTGATGAGGCTGAGGCCCTGTGAGCAGTCACCTGGCCCTTAAGGACTCAGCTCTGAGCACAGGCAGGCATTTTGTTCTTCACAGCATCCACGGCACCAGCTTTAAGAGCTCATCCTCTGTCGTCCCCTTCTCCTCCTGCCTTCAATCTTTCCCAGCATCAGGGTCTTTTCCAATAAGTCAGGGGAAGGACAGAGGTCCTTAAAGTTGCACCAGAAAAAAAAAAAAGCTAATGGGTGGCCCACATGCTACCAGGTTTCATCTTGAGCCTGTGGCCAACCATACGAACTGGTTTCTCTGGTGAGCCCACAGAAGCCCTCACCTTTATTTGCTGCATGTGCTGCAGGCCGTCAATAGCAGTCAATGGAGGTGAATCCAAGAAACACTAATTCAACTTGTTTCCCCTGGTCTATTGTGAAAAGTGTTAAACTGGGGATTTGAAGACCAGCCCGATCTAGAACACCATCTGACTGGCTGTGTACAGCCTCTCCTGAGCATGTTTCTCTCATCTGCAAAGGAAAGGCTCAGATCAAAGTGTCTCCCAGACCCCTTCAAATAAAAAGTTCCCAGGATTCTAACAGTGGGAAAAGAAATTTTAGATAATAGAGTTGATGGGAGTTGAAAAAAAAAAAACCCACAGAAAACTAAGCATAGTAAAACAATGCCCAAAGTAGAAGAGATTCCAAAACAAGTGTCAATACATGAGTGAAGGAATTGAAAAAAAAAAAAAGAAGAAGAAGAAGAAGAACCTAGAGGGGTTGGGATGGGGTGGGATGTGGGAGGGAGGTTTAAGAGGTAGGGAACATATGTATACTTATGGCTGATTCATGTTGATGTATGACAGAGACCAACACAACATTGTAAAGCAATGATCCTCCAATTAAAAAGAAATAAAAAAGAAAACAGAGTCAGAGTTGCTGGTAGGGAATAAAGAACTTAAACTCTGTGGCAGTCATGGAAGCTGGTCCAAGGGTTTTAAGGAAGCAGAAGGAAGAGCTTCCAAGTAACATGTTAGGCAGCAGGTCCGAGGCAACTGGTCAGGAGGAAGAAAGGATGTCTTGGGCGGGGGGGGGAGGCGCGTGTCAGTGGGGAGTGAGAGTGGGATTAAAACAAACTGACAAACGCATGATAGTACAAAGAGGAGAATGAGACTGATTTCTGCAAAGCCTGAGATTTCAGTGGAGAAGTCAGGAGAGAAACAATAGTTTCATTTCTCCAATTGTCTTTCAGTTGTTATATGGGAAACGGCTTAACAAAAATGTCAAGTCTCACTTTTATGTACTCAGAGCCCAACTGTGTCTGTTCTGCACTGTGACAATTGCCTCCAGAGTAGCCTCTCTCCTTAGCCCATCCTCTGTATCAAAGTCAAAGGAATGATTCTCAAGCATACCATAATACTCCACTCTCCCACCTAAAGCCCCTTCACTCCCTCCTCTTCACCTTCTGCCTTTGTGCTTAGCACCTTCTGAATAAGCAAATCACCCTGCTCCCTTCTGAGAAGCTGAGAGCCTTCCAACACACAGCCTCCTCCCCAGGGACCATCTTTTAAGCTCCAGTTTAATCCCATGCAAATCTACCTCTGTGTTTATAGCTACTCAGTCTGAGAAAGTAAGCCTGACCACAAGCAGCAGGGCAAAAGCACATGAAGCTGTGTTCTAGAAAGGTCCACTCATCGTATTAGAGCACTTGTCTTTGGGGAAACCTGAAAGTGAGAAGAAGGGGAGAGTAGACGGAAGTGGAAATACATACGGGAGAGAAAGTAAGAGGTAGAAGCCACGAGGCAGAAGCAGAAGGATCTACGTGGGAGCAGACACAGCAGAGAGACGGTTGGGGGTGTAGCCCTGGGTTAGGGGGCAGCGGGTACTCCTGATAGCTCAGTAATAAAGAATCCACCTGCAATGCAGTAGCCTCAGGAGACGCAAGTTCAATCCCTGGGTTGGGAAGATCCCCTGGAGAAGGGCACGGCAACAGACTCCAGTATTCTTGCCTGGAGAATCCTATGGGCAGAAGAGCCTGGAGGGCCACAGTCCAAAGGGTCTCAAAGAGTCAGACACAACTGAAGCAGCTCATCATGCATGCACACACGGGCACTCGTATCCAAGGAAACACTTATGAGGGTTGCTCTTGAGACCCCAGTATGACAATCAGAACAAAGTTCTTATTCTCTGCGTGGCTGCACTGTTCAGTAGCTGAAAGGATGTCTTGTCTCTCTTACTTCCTAATGGGTCCTTAAAATAATCTCCCATTAGCTGAAGTAATGTGAGTAAATCTCTTTCCCTTACAAACTGAAAAAAAAACCAACAACAAAGAAAAATAAATGCAATAAAGACAGCCTAACCAACAGGACAGACAACATGTTTAATGCCATCTCCTGCTTTAAGGCTAAGTTCAGAGTCAGACTCTGAAAGTTTTGTATTTGTGTAAACTATCCGGGCAAGGCAAGCAGGCTATCAGATGTCACTTGGCTGAGTAGACAAAGCCAGGGTGTATTTAAACATGATCAGAGCCTTGGAATAGAATCTGGATCACTGATGTTGTACAGTAATGATTTGTCAAAAACACAGAAGAGAGAGAGAGGGGGGCTATGTGGTCTATACGGGTAGGTAGCTGAGCAATAGAGACTGATATGAGATCAAGATGAAAAGAGCAAGAATGCTATTCATCTTCAAATCTCTGCTTAGAGACTGAACCTATTTGTAAGGAAAGCCCTGGTCGGGTTGTCTCTGCCTAGGGGAGCTCTTGGTGGCTTAGAAGCTGGATAAACAATAGCAGGTGTTTGCTTTTCAAGGTAGGTGTGAGGAGGACTACGAGGGAGGTTAACAAGCAGACACGGCTCATGGTGGTGACAAGGGAGGAGACAAGAAGGGAGGACAGAGGGAACGCTCGCTCAGGGCCCATGGGGGCAAGGAGCGTGGGGTATGAGAGAGAATAAAGGGCCAAGCTCTGCCTGAGCTGACCTACAACTGCCCTGTAGGTGAATTATTCCCTTTTAAGTAATTTTGCTAAGTGGCCACCTGAGGGCACTCTATCCTCTGCACCTAGGAATCATTTAATTTCTCCTCATGAAGGAAATTTTCCTCAATTTGCTGAAGGATAAACTAAGTAATGCCTTAAGGAAGGGAGCCCATGGACCCAACGAACATTGGGGCTTGGGGAGGAGGCAAAGATGACCCTTCCCTCCATCTTTATTCTTGAACTAGATTAATGAACGAGCAAGACTGACCTCAATTCAAATCTCTGGGTAATCAATTGCAAGGAGTAAGTAAAATAACCTCATTAAATCCATTTTTTTAATGTAAAAAATTAAGTTTAAATAATAAGTAGTTCCCTAAACAGTATTTTATAATGTCAGAGACTGTGTAAAATAGAAAATAATAATAATAATAATAATAAAAATCCATTTAGTGTTTAGTAGGGAGTCAATACATAGGAGCTCCTTCCCATGTACATACACAGGCAAGCAAATAGATGTGCCAAATACAGGAACAAGGGAAGGGACAGCAGGAGGAGTTAAGCCAACCCTTTCTCTTTCTAAAGGGGGCAGGGATCAGAAGTTCCACAATGCAAGTAGGTACAGCTGTGTTAGGCAATCACTGCACAGAGCAAGTTTCTGCTGCTCTTTCCATAGCAAGAGCTTGTATATAAAAGCCAGAGAGAATGGGACACAAACAGCTGGGAAATAAAGATGAAAGCAAAACCGTGTCAGCGGGGAGAGACACGCAACCCCCTGAGAACGTGGCAGTGTCATGAAAGACAATCTGAACAAGGTCATAGGCGGGAATTCTTAGAATTCATTAGATTCTCGCCCATCTCTGACCACCTTCTTCTCAGTCAACCTGGGGAATGGGATAATCAGCCCCTAGCTTGCACATTTCCACACTAAACCACTGTCTATATAATGAAACAGAGCCACAGACAGAAGCATGTTTTATTCTGAAGACTAACCGCGGAATTTTGGCTGGGCAAAAAAACAAAGTTGGCTTCCCAGCGCCAGCGGAGACTAGAGAGACGCTTCCCCAGCCCCACCAGCCTCCCAGACGGCAGGTTTTGCAGCCTTATGCTGCCCTCTAGTGTCTCTTTCTGGTATGGTTACATAAGAAATAAAAAGACTCCCAAGGCTCCTGAAGCAACCAAAGATCACTTTGGCTGAGAACTAGGAAAACAAAAGTAAAATCCTAACATGAAAGCAAAGGCAGGCTTCGCACTAAAATTTGAAAGTGAGTTAAATTTGGCTTCAGCATAGACACTGCATTCGTTCAGGGCTTTCAACTACAGCATCTGGATTAGTGAGTGTAGGAGACCTGCACTGGATCCCTCGGTCTGGAAGATCCGCTAGAGAACGCAATGGATACTCATTCAGTATTCTTGTCTGAAGAAGTTCATGGACAGAGCAGCCTGGTGGGCCCCAGTCCATGGGGTCGCAAAGAGTCAGACAGGTCTGAACTACTAATACTTTCACTTTAAAAGTGCAGACACCTGGCCTTCCCTGTACATCATTCTCAAAAGATCATTGCTTCAGTCTGTCTGGGAAAGGTGCAGAAATATGGACCCCATGGACCCCACCACATAACTGATGTTTTTAATCAGGGAGACCTCACTCTGAGAGGAACTAAGGATTGTGGCGATGACTGTGCACAGAGTGTAGACTAAGCCTGATCATTTTCTTTTAATTCTAAAAGGGCAAAAAAAGTACAAAATAAAATCATTATCTAAAGCCAGTCACCTTTCATTGTTCTTGCATTTAGACTGGCTGAATCCTACGTGACTAGCTAGCGTGCAAAGGAAACAGTGCTGTTAAAATGGAATGAAATTGGGTCATTTGTACTGACACGGATGTACCTAGAGTCTGTCATTCAGAGTGAAATAAGTCAGAAGAAGGAAAACAAATATAGTATACTAACACCTCTATGTGGAATCTAGAAAAATAGTACAGATGAACCTATTTGCAGGGCAGGAATAGAGACTCGGATATAGAGAACCGATGTGTGGATGGAGGGGGAGTGAACTGGGAGACTGGGATGGACGAATGTGCATGGCCATGGGTAAAATAGATGGATGGTGGGAACCCCTGGTGTAGCAGAGAGCTCAGCTTGGTGTTCTATTTTGACCCAGAGGAATGGCATGCGGGGTGGGGTGAGGGAGGTCAAAGAGGGAGGGAATATATGTATAATATAGCTGATTCACTTCGTTGTATAGCACAAACACGACATTGTAGAGCAGCTAGATCCACCACCACCCCCCAAAAAAGAAAAAAATCAGAGTGAAGAGTGCCTGTGGATGTTCTCCTTTCTTATTGAGGCCTCCTAACTCCAGGGGGCATCCAGGTGGGAAGGGCATCCAAGGCCTCCTTGCTCATCCTTCAGGGTCTCTCCGAGAACTTCCCTCCTCTCATACTCCACTTGGCGATGCCTGATTACGTTCGGAGTCCTGATGTGGCTCCAGGGAATCCTGTTCTCTGTCCTGTAAATGTTCGCTTAGTGTCAGCCTTCTTGGAACAGAAAGCTCTTTGTGACTGGAACCCTATTGCCCTTTTCTCTGCCATGCTCTCCACATGGAGCACAAAATAAAGACTTAGTTAATACCCCTCATCTGACCAGGGCCCCTGGCTGCACACACAAAAAGGCTGTGCTTGCTGGGAGATGTCCACCCCAGGACCACAGGTTCTCCTCCCGTTCCCCCTTGCTGGGGACACAGAAGGCAAGGGGGCTTTATTGTTGCCATTGGATCACACAGCCAACTGCAAGTCCACAGCTTTGCCTTTTGGTGTCTAGGTTTTAATTTTAGAAACTTGCTTTCACTTTCTGGCATGCTCTGGTAAGTCTAAACACAGAGGGATTTCACAAGGTAAAGGGGGGCATAATCATTAGGATAGAATTTCTTTGTCCACCTGAGAAAGTTATCTCAAATGTAAAGAGTGTTATTTTCTTAAACACAAAGGCACTCAGTCAGAAGTCAACAGTTAGCACCTTCATATTATATAAAATATTATTTTCAATTCATAGTTTTTGTTTTTATTACAGATAAAGCCTTTCTTATATTCAGAATCAAGAAACACTCCACGCTTTAATAAAAATCAGCTCTGAGGGTTTCTTAGGTTTGTAAAAGTCCCTTCCACCACTAGAAAGAATCCCATACCATGTCATCCAATTACCCTCACTCTGATTTTTTAAGGAACAATAAGCAAATATTTATTCCTCAGGAGACAGCGTCCTACTTGTCCTATAAAACACCCACTGCCTGGCATGCTTCTCTGTTCGGTCTGAGCAGTTCAGCGCGTGTCACGGACTTCACCAGTGAGCTGCTTCTTCCCAGCCATTTTAGCCTCCCACTGGCGTTCACAGTTTCCAGGGAAGCTCATTTATGCTTACCGAGGTCTCTTCCCACACAAACAGAGCCCTATTTTGCTTTCGCTTTGGTGTCTGACACAGCCAGCACACTGACTGTCACAACCTCTCCCTTTTCCTTGACAATTACCACCTGGGCCTGCTGTGAAAACCCGGGCCCCCACGAGATAGGGACGGAAAATGCCCTCTCTTCACTTCAGTCGGAGAGAAGAAACAGGGTTGGCCTGTAAAATAGCATGTCCTTTCAGCTGCATTTTACTTTTTGAGCTAAGCTATTAGCTTTGTGGGCATAAACAGGCTCTCTTTGAAGTTAACAAGAGGCTGACTCTGAGAGAAGGGTTACAACCATCACCACATACTTTATGTGTTAGACAAATAAAGTACAGAGATTGTAAATATATTCTGCAATTACAGAAAGTGAAATCCTTTTCTTTCTTCTCTCACCCTGCTTAGAAAGAATATTTTTTTCTCTAGAAAGAAAGATTTTCTCTTTGCAATTCCCAACTCCCCTATGTATTTTTCTTTCAAATCAAAGGGAAAGATCTTATCAATATAAATGAACAGCTCTTGCCAGGCGAACATGTGACCATGCTGATTCCCACAGGACTTTGGAATATATCAGGACAGAAGAGAGGAGCCATGGAGGGGGCGGGTGTCAGAACTGAGGTTATGTTTTGGTCTGCTGAAGCAGTTGTTTTAACCCTGGGCAAGTCATTCAAAGCTCAAATTTCCTGCAATCATATTAAAGTGCTAATAACCTCTTGTCTAATGCTTGCTGTCATGGTAAATGAGATAGAATCTATGCATATGCTCTGAGTGAATCACAAAGTCCCATTCAAATAGAAACTTCTGTTATTTTCTCCTATTACTGACAAGTTTTCTAAGCATTTTGTCTTGCTCACTTGAGTAATCAAGTATCAATAAGGAAGGAAAAAAGTCTGTTAAGACTTTCTTAGCAGCTGGTGAAAGAATATTTGCATTGGTGTATGTGGGTTGGGCAGATTCGCCATCAGAGACTCAGGATATAAGCCAGCCTCAGACCCCTGCTGGTCAGAGGCTCCATATGTATCTAGGAAATCTCACCAAGAAAAGAAAACTAATAAGCTCTAGAAGAAACTCATTAGGTATCTGGTTAATTTGACTCCAGATTGATTAAAAGCTGTTGGGACTAAAAGGTGTTGCAAACACCTACTTTTCTTTATATCAACATGACTAAGAATACATTTTTCTCACTCTTTAAATTTTAATCATGCATGCATTCTTAGGTGCTGTATTTTTTGAGCTGCTATTAAAAATACATATGTTTCTGCCATATAAAAGAAGGAACAGACCCTTGTGTTCTGTATTATTAACTACATGCTAGAGATGAAATTCTGGTCAGTCTCTGCAGAAGGCGCACACACACACACACACACACAGACACACACAGACACACACACACAGACAGACAGACACACACACACACACACACACACACGCCCCAAAGCCAAGGACGTGCCACATGTGTTCCTGCCTGCTGCTCTGCCTTCACACACTTACTCTTCAGGTCCAAGTTCCTGGCTCCTGCCGTGATTTGCGTTGTGATTTTTGTGTCGATCTTTACAGTGTGGAGGTTGCTGGTGTCCCTTGATATCATCACGTTGTGCCACTGATTGTCATTAAGAGGTTTATTTGAGCTCCCTTTGATGAGGTTAGCACCATTTCCCAAATCAAACACGTAATGTAAGTACCTGGGAAAAAAGGGGAGGTAAGAAAATATCATCACTGTTTGAATTTTTTGATGGAGTCAAACTACTTATTACAAATACGAGATCTCTTTTTCAGGTGGTTGCATCTTTGCTAGAAATCATGAGAGTGAGTTGTACAGATACGTGTAGGAAACACTACTCTGTTTCAGGAAGGAGGATTCTTTATTGTCAATACAGGAAATAGTGAACATACTTCTAAAATTGTGGTCCACATTCCACTTCATCACTGTGGAAAGTAAATATCTATCACTACACACTCTCTGCTCTCACCGCTTTCTCCATTCTCTGCCAACCAGACTGAACTGGCAATCCTCAGCTTCTTTCACCTGGATTCATACATCTTCCTAATTTCCCTGAGTGCACGCCCTTCCCTGACTCTCCTGAACCTTTACACAAGACCATCTTAGGAAACTTCCTGGTGGTTTTCTGCTAAATTCCTGTGTTCACTTGTATCCCCGCTGGTCGTGTGCATCCGTGCACCGTGCAGTTGGTGGAATGTGAAGTGTGTGTGAGAGCATATATATGGACTTCCCTGGTGGCTCAGTGGTAAAGAACCTGTCTACCAATGTAGGAGACTTGGATTTGATCCTTGGGTCAGGAAGATCCACTGAAGTGGAAGTTTCAAGAAAATGTCAGGAAAATCTTTTTATATTCTTCAAGAAACTCTGACATAGAATTAAGCTTTAGTTAAATGGGATACTGTGGACTTGAAGTAATCTGACTGCATGCATTAGCTATTTAACTTAGCACAAATTAGCCAACAAGTGTGTAGAAATTCTTTTGTAGAATTACCATGCACATAGTAAAGAAAAGCACAGGTGAAGAGTAAGATCTATGTAATGCCTACAGTAAATTAAAACTTGACATTATTTGTACTTTGTGTATGGAAATGTAGGTATAAAGAACTGCACTGAATCCCTCTTAACTTTATAAGATACCTAAAAAGGGATTTAAACTAATGCTTTATTAGCAAACCACCTTCCTTCTTCTGCTTAATGTATAGTTACAGAAAATGAGGTTCATTTTCCCAAAGCTCTAATTATTTGTCATTGAACAGACCTATACTTACCCTTTAACTAACTCAACCACAATAAAGTCATTTCCATCCCCACTGTTATACAGAATTAGTCCATCTAGGGATGTTGTCTTGAACTGGAAAAAAAGATGCATAGACGTGTAGGCTTGCAATGTAGCTAAGGCAACATAGCTTGATTTGGTCTTAAAGGTGACAGGGTCTGCTATGATGTTCCTGAAGCCAAACCTGGCGTTGAGCTCACAATAATCTATGTCACCATTTTTACATAAGTCAATGTATGCCATTCCATTAAATGTCAGGCTCTGCAGGTGTCCAATGAAGTTGGAGGGAACAGAAGACAGATACCGGCGTTCCGTGATGATGCCAGTCTCTATATTGTGGAACTCCAGCCTTGTATGATCCCCTGCCATTTGACCTAAAAGGAAAGATGGTCTATTACTATTTTCTGCATCTATAGGGCACTTTCAGCTTTAGACTTTTGTAACAATATCACATTTTAAAATGCAAGGATCTACATACCTCCTTGATATTCAGTTATATATGTTAAAAAACAAACAAAGAAATGTCCTTACAGGGTGAGACTGAATCAGATAATATTAATAAAACTCTCTTAGCTCAAGTTTTAATCTCTGCCCCAAATTTTAGTCTTAACAAAACTGATCCTCATTAACTGAGTTGTAGAATTTTTTACAGGTAGAAGAAAGAAGTGAAGAAGAAGAGAAAGGAAAAGGAAGGAAGGAAGAGGGAGAGGGAGGGCGGGCAGGAGAGAGGGAGAAGGATTAGGGGCAATGATCGTCCTGCATCATCCCAACAGAAAGTGATACATCCCATCTCCGTGGTGATGTGATGTTTGTCTTTATTGAGAATGTACTTCAAGAAAAACAAACAAAAAGAAGCAACAGTATATTTTCCAACAGCAATAGAAATATTGAAGACCTGCTGACTGTTTTTCCAATATGAACCATGAAAATGTATTTGAAATTAAATGTGTGCTTTGCACCTTCTCTTTTTGGTGCTGGATAATTTCCAGTCTTTCCTAGACCTACTCTCCTAGTCAAGCAGAATTTCTGTTGATCTCTTCTGGACGTCTGCTATTTTCCTTGTGCTTAGGCTTTGGATATCAAAATTGAGCACAACATACTGATTCAAGGCATGTCCAGTTTTTAGAATACCAGTAAAATTAGTCCACATTACCCGAAGGTATAATCTTAAACACCATAATGTGAAGCTTGGTTGCCAAGTTATTTAGTGATTCACTCTTCAACTCAATTCCATCCCTGTTCATCCCACCATCTGTCTGTACCAACTCCATTAAAAGCTTACCTAGTCCTGTCTTTACCTCCAGAGTGATAACTATACCTAACATCAAGGTTGAAATCAAAATTAACAAAGATGTGAACTTGTTTTCTAAAGCACAGCATAAATTACTTTTATCACTAGTAAATCACTAGTAATTTGTCCTCAGCATCTTGTTCTTGTCTAATTAAACTGTCATTCAGATTCTTTAGAAACTCAAAAATGTCATTCAAATTGCAATCAAGTTCTTCCAGGTGTTAGCTTCACTACTCAATTTGGCATAATTGGAAAATTTATTGAGCTTACCCTATCCCATCATCCCTGATATTAATGAAAATATAAATTAGAACTGATCCCAGGCTCAGACCTGAGAAAAGTCCCTGAACCTTCTTCCCACGTGTAATGAAGGTTGAACATCCCCCGTTCTGGGCCTCCTTCGGCCAGTTTGACAGATTTCCATTTCTTTCGTCAAGACAATAAAATACTAGGTGAGATTTGAAAAGAAATCTCTATAATTAAATTATAAAAGGCATACTTTTTGTTGCGCAATAAAAATTGCTGGCATACTCAATTGATTTTGATACTAGTAAACTCATTGGTATTAAAAACTCTCCCCCGAGTGGTATTTAGCTCTTCTTAATTCCTGTACCTCTTTGCTAGTCCTTGATCCTGACAACAGTTCCTGTCGTCCCTTAATCTGCTGTGGGTTTTCTTTTTTTTTCAGTTATTAGTTTGTTCTGATTCCTTCTCTGTAAATGTGTTTTTTTAAAGACAAAAATGACCACTATAAATAGCTCTCTCTTCTCTCTCCTCCCCAGGATGCCTCTCTCCCGTCTATCCCATGCAAAAACCCAACAGGAAAGAGCAAAGTCTGACTCCTTGTTGGATCTCTTTCTTTTACTTCAACCTTTGCATTTTGTTGCTTTTGTAACTATAATCACTAAAAGGATGCTGTCTATTTATAGCTGTAAGCACACATATCGTCCTGCTTGGGGGGACCCTGCCTCTCCACCTGAAGATTAAAGTGCCTTTGCTTGGCTCACAGGGAGACATTCGGACTCTGCCTATCTGTGAATGGCTGCAGAAAAGAGGATGATTAACACATCCCCTCCCCAAAGCTGGCCAAGCCAGGAGATATTTTGCAAGGATTTTGGCCTTTTTACTTTACTTAGGTACGTCCTCCTCACCCTCTCTGTTCTGTAAAAGAAACTAGGAAACTGGCATTCAGACCCGACAAGACTCTAGGACACTAATCTGCCATTGTCTCTGATGTCTGGCTTTCTGAATAAAGTTGCTATTCCTTGCCTCAGCACCTTGTCTCCTGATGATTGGCCTATCATGTGGTGAGAAGATCAAGCTACAATTCGATAACAACAATACTATTAAATCCTTAGAAATTCTGGTTTCTCCTATGACCTCATTTTTAAAATTAATTTATTTTAATTGGAGGCTAATTACTTTACAATATTGTAGTGGTTTTTGCCATACATTGACATGAGTCTGCCATGGGTGTACATGTGTTCCCCATCCTGAACCCCCCTCCCACCTCCCTCCCCATCCCATCCCTCAGGGTCATCCCAGTGCACCAGCCCTGAGCACCCTGTCTCATGCATCGAACCCAGACCGGCGACCTATTTCACATATGGTAATACACATGTTTCAATGCTATTCTCTCAAATCATCCCACTCTCGCCTTCTCCCACAGAGTCCAAAAGTCTGTTCTTTATCTCTGTGTCTCTTTTGCTGTCTCGAATATAGGGTCATCATTACCATCTTTCTAAATTCCATATATATGCGTTAATATACTATATTGGTGTTTTTCTGATGTATTTCACTCTGTATAATAGGCTCCAGTTTCAGCCACCTCATTAGAATTGATTCAAATTCATCCTTTTTAATGGCTGAGTAATATTCCATTGTGTATATGTACTACAGCTTTCTTATCCATTCATCTGCTGATGGACATCTATGTTGCTTCCATGTCCTAGCTATTGGTAAACAGTGCTGGGATTAACATTGGGGTACACGTGTCTCTTTCAATTCTGGTTTCCTTGGTGTGTATGCCCAGGAGTAGAACTGCTGGGTCATATAGCAGTTCTATTTTCAGTTTTTTAAGGAATCTCCACACTGTTCTCCATAGTGGCTGTACTAGTTTGCATTCCCACCAACAGTGTGAGAGGGTTCCTTTTTCTCCACACCCTCTCCAGCATTTATTGTTTGTAGCCTTTTGAATAGCAGCCATTCTGACCGGCATGAGATGGTACCTCATTGTGGCTTTGATTTGCATTTCTCTGATAATGAGTGATGTTGAGCATCTTTTCATGTGTTTATTAGCCATCTATATGTCTTCTTTGGAGAAATGTCTGTTTAGTTCTTTGGCCCACATTTTGATTGGGTTGTTTATTTTTCTGGAATTGAGCTGCAGGAGCTGCTTGTATATTTTTGAGATTCTTTGTCAGTTGTTTCATTTGCTATTATTTTCTCCCATTCTGAAGGCTGTCTTTTCACCTTGCTTATAGTCTCCTTCGTTGTGCAAAGCTTTTAGTTTAATTAGGTCCTGTTTGTTTATTTTTGCTTTTATTTCCATTGCTCTGAGAGGTGGGTCATAGAGGATCCTGCTGTGATTTATGCCATGACACCATTTTCATCCCCTTCTTCAGTTCTTTTATTCAGTGACCTTGATACTACTCTGTGCGGCACTACCTCTTTGGTATCAAATAAAATTAGCCTTTAATCATTTTCAAATACAAATCTCTAGTGGTGCCAGTAATATTGAATTAATAAGCTATATAGAATGAAGAATCTGCAAAGGTAAAAAAATAAATGACTTGGGCTTTTACATTTTCTTGTATTGATTATTTTATCTTTTTCATTATATTAAAATCTGAGTCTTAACCTGGTGGACCCACCCAGATCCTGAAACTATCAAGTTTCTTCATAAAAGCTACATGAATGAGCCAACTGATAGTAAGGGAATATCAAAAAAATTATTTCTAATACTTGAAATTTATATTACTCTAAATTGTCCAGTTATTGGCAGCTCTGAAAGAGGAAAGCACATTGTTCAGCAGAACTGAGAAAGAAGTTCAGTGATAAAAATAACATGTAATGTCTGTTTTCTTTTCTCAAAGGAAATGAATATGTATGCAAACCATAAATAATGAAAAAGTAGTAAAACAGTATTGGAGCAACCATGGCCCAGTTACAAGAAAAATCATTATGACCCATGTTCAAGAGCCTATTCTTTCTTTAATAAGCATATATAAATCACCTTGACAGTAATGGCAGATATGCTTGCTCATGAAAGAGAATTAGCACCTAAAAGCCATTATCCACTGACTAAGAAAACATTAATGGCTGCCTTTTAAAAATCCTTTATTTTTCAGAATTTATTCTAATGTTTAACCCTCACTCAGCAACGTAGCCACCTCTACTGCTGTATACATATATTGACTAAGAAAACATAAAGCTCACTTAAGGAGAAATATTGTTAAGACTCTACTCATTAAAGAACGCAGCATCTTTCCTAGACATTTAGTGGAAAGGAGAATTTGGAATCAGCAAAATGCTTCTGATCAAAATGTCTGGAGTATCCAGGTTGATGATAATCTCCATTAAGAGACAAACTTCTGGCTTGTGTGTTTTATACAAACCTCAATTTCAAAATCAAATCTTTTTACCAAAACAGATAGCAAGATCTACTATTTTATGTTGGGTCCTACTCTTGAGTTGGGTTACATTTCTGCTGCAGAACAAAATGATCCAACCCCATCCCTCCAGCCTTAGATCAACTCATTGATTCACTAAAAGGTATTGAAAATGACTGACAGTGGGCTATATGTATGAGTCAAGCGCTGTATTAGGCAAGTAAGAAATAACGTTGAGAGGAGCAGACTTGGCTCCTGTTTTCACAAAATTCATGGTCTATTGGGGGAAGGCAGACAAAACAAGGTAAGAAAATAATTAACTATATAATGATAAAACTGAGAAAAAAATGCCAGGTATTTGATACACAACAAATTGTACTGGTAAATATGGGATGGGGGCAAGTGCCTGAGTGGATATTTAAGTTAAAATTGAAGGACTAAAAAAGGAAAAGCCACATTAAAAACTGTAAGATAGGAATGGAAAGTTGGATTCCAGAAAGGAGAAACAGATCAACAGAGGCACTTGGGAGAGAAAGAACCAGGGAGTGTGTCTGGAAAGGCGTAAGTGAAGTTAGTGCTCAGATGAGATTGGAAGAGTAAAAGGTCAGATATCACAATGCCTGACCTGGTTTGATTCCTGGGTCGGGAAGATCCCCTAGGGAAGGAAATGGCAACCCAGTCCAGTACCCTTGCCTGGAAAATCCCATGGATGGAGAAGCCTGGCAGGCTACAGTCTATGGGGTCGCAAAGAGTCAGACACGACTGAGCAACTTCACTTTCACTTTCCTGATTATATTAGGAGCTACTGAAGGGTTTTAGGAAGACATAAGCCATGAAACTGTGTGTGTATGTGTATTTAATCTTTCTGATGTGGATATAATAGCCTGGAGACAATTTGAAGTAGATTGTTTATGTTAGAAATGGAAAACCATGGACCAAATTAGACAATTTTGCCGCTATAATTTCAGGATTTACTAATAATGTATAGAATGCTGGAGAAGAGGGATATGATAATGATGACTTCTTCCAGGCTTGGGTAACTGGATATACTGTGAATAGCGTTCAGTGAAGGACATACACACTAACATATATATACATACAAAACACACAATTTCAGATTTTTTTTTTTTTGACAGTCTAGGTGATAAATTGAAACCCAAAAACTCCCTACACTGGGATACCAAATAGAGTATAGGACACTTTCTCATCTGAGTCCTGAGGAATCTCTCTCTTCTGGGGTTTCTTTGCTGGCAACTGCTTATCTTCATGAGCCTCAGTGCAGTCAGACATTCCCAAGAATGGCCTGAGTATGTACTGTATTGTTTTCAACTTGACTTAACAGTATATAGAACTCTGATTTAAAGATGTAATCAAAATATAGGACTTTGCATGAAGAGTCTCCAGTGATTTAATTATTTTTTTCTTCCGTGATTTCTGAACTTGCTGTAAAATTTAGTAAGAAATCTCCATTGCTTTTCTGATGCATGGCTAGTTTCATGTGGCCATTAGAATGTTTGAAAAAAATTCCATTCCAAACTGAAGCCTCAATGGCAAAGTTCCACTGCATCTTTGCAAACCTTTCTATGCCATATACCTCAAGACTGACTTTTTATTGTTATGGATTGTTGACTTATGATATCTTTTAGTTCAGTTCAGTTCAGTCCCTCAGTCGTGTCTGACTCTTTGCGACCCCATGAATCGCAGCAGGTCAGGCCTCCCTATCCAACACCAACTCCCGGAGTTTACTCAAACTCATGTCCATCGAGTCAGTGATGCCATCCAACCATCTCATCCTCTGTCGTCCCCTTCTCCTCCTGCCCCTGATCCCTCCCAGCATCAGGGTCTTTTCCAATGAGTCAACTCTTTGTATGAGGTGGCCAAAGTATTGGAGTTTCAGCTTCAACATCAGTCCTTCCAGTGAACACCCAGGACTGATCTCCTTTAGGATGGACTGGTTGGATCTCCTTGCAGTCCAAGGGACTCTCAAGAGTCTCCAATACCACAGTTCAAAAGCATCAATTCTTCGGCGCTTAGCTTTCTTCACAGTCTAACTCTCACATCCATACGTGACCACTGGAAAAACCATAGCCTTGACTAGACGGACCTTTGTTGGCAAAGTAATGTCTCTGCTTTTTAATATGCTATCTAGGTTGGTCATAACTTTCTTTGGCAAAACATAATTTCCCAAATATGAATCACCCAGATGAAAACTCATCAAGGTAAATTACTGTGAAAAACAAAAAATAAAACATTGTCTTGAGTTCTGAGCAACAAGATGCTGGGAGTTGGAGGAAGGAAAGTGCTGGAGTGGGGTACTGGGGGAGAATGCATGATTTTGGTAAATTTTCAATGCTTATTTGGCTTATATGCCTGTTCATCTTTTAACTTTGAGAAAGAACAAGTTGGTTTCCACAACTGAAAAAATGTTCAACTCCTACAGAACAGAAAGAAGATAGAATATAATTTATGCTCTGAGGCCTTGGCAGTTTTGAGAAAGAGTAAATAGCAGGCTAATATACTGAAATGCTAGTCTATACTTTGTTCTTCCTTCAGTTTTAAGAAACTAGCCTAGTCCCTTTTAGCACTTTGCCTCAAAGGCTTTTTCTTGGCAATATGTGGAAGACAACTTTCTGGAAAGCAATGCCTTTTCCAATCTTTTGTGAAGGCATAGTTTGCAAGGTGTTCAACAAAGGAAAAAGAAATGAACAGAATGCCTTCATGGTCTGAACCAGATGAGGCAATTACCACTGACTGGGAGACAGATCAACATAAGTGGGATTTAGCAGTACTGAACACCAACATCCTGTCATCTGATAAGATTCAGGGGTTCAGAGAGAATTACTGAGGTCAGTACAGGAGGATTGAACCATAGTTCATAGGCTCCAAGAATCAGCAAAGACTCTGCCCCACTTAGGACAGGAGCAATAGGGTTCTTATAATTTAAAGGACAAACTAGAACTGTCTTTTTGGTGAGAATCAGTAAAGACAGAAGCCAACAGGAGCTTCTGTGTGATTCTGGGTGGGTGGGAGTAGGGGACACATGACTATGATTAAATATTCTGTAAACCCAGAAGAAAGGCCTAAGGTCTCATTTAAATTGATATTAAAGACAATTAATAAATGTGCCATTTCTTGCACCCAGGAGTTGGTGGACTCAGACATATAATTTTATTAATATCTACTGGGGAAAAAAAAATCTGTGAAACAAATGTGTCTGCTGTCCAAAATTGGAAATCTCAAAAGGGAGTTTTTTTTTTTCTTTCAGATCATGAGCGAAACTTTGCCAATGGCCTATGAATTTTTAATGAAGTTGTAGGTGCCAGAGTTTCCCAAAATTAATCAGCCAAGGAGACACAGGTTATTTGACCATGAAGAAACAGGCCATGCCCAGGAGCCGAAGAGTGGAAACATGTGACATTAGCTTAGAAATCATGCCCCAACAGTGTCAATTCTGAGTACTCCTTTGAATCCATCATTTATTTGTTCCTATTTCTGTAAGCAAACTACACCCATGTAAGTATCTATTCACCCTGCTTCCTAACATTATGTTCACTAGTGGTATATATACACATGGCAGTAAACACAGAAATGATGTATTGACTGGAAGTTGAAGAAGTCAACTCACTAATGTAGAATATAATTATTCACTTAGGAGTTTGGTAGGAATCTATGCAACTGAAAAGATATATCTTATATTTCAATGAAAACTAGCTGGCAATTCATTTAGGGAACATTTCTGGAATTTTCTGTTATGATATCATTTTCATACTCTATTCATCACTTCCTAATTCAAAATAGTTGCACTGGTTTAAAAAGCAGGGTAATGTTCTACACACAAGTGTAATTAAATACATAAGAATGGGAGGGAATAAACAACTGAAATCAATAAGATTAACTCTATTTCAAATGAATAATATAACTACACTTAAGGAAAAGAAAGGAAGGAAAAGGAAAGGAAGAAAAGAAGAAACAAACTAATCAAAGTTATTTATAAATAGTATTTGACTATATATATTAAATCTTAAGCAGTAAGAAAAAGAATCACAAATTAATCCTCAATTGCTTTTATTTTTTTTGTTTTTTTTTTGTTTTTTTAAAAGGATTTTTATACTATATTAAAAAAACACAAAATAAAAAAGGGATCAGTCAACATATCTTAGAAGTCCTTACAGAGTCTCTCTATAAGGCTCTAGCTTTTAAAATCAGGCTCTAGTTTTTAAAATCAAACTTGTTCTGCCAAATCCAGGACCCTGAATTTATCCAAATTTTAGAAACATGCTTTGACCACCCGTCCACCAAAATACCTCCCGTTCAGATCAACAACAGCTTTAACTGCTGACTCAATCCTCTCGAATTCTAAAAATATTCGTACTGCTTCATCATCAGGGGCGCCAGGAATTTCAAATATCACACATTTTCCAACTTGGCCATATTTTTCACACTCTTCCTTGGTCTCTACTTCCAAGTCTTCATCCACCTCTCCTGCACCAACCATGTTCCTGAGTGGGACCACTTTGGCAGGACACTTAAGTATTTCAGTTAATGGATTCGAATCCGACTTCTTGGCTGCGTCTTTCTCGGTGGCGTCGCCCACGATGATCTTGCCGCCTAGCTTGCTGGCCTTCTCCACCGACAGCGCTGTGCTCAGGCCCTGCTCATGCTTCCCGAGACCCTGGCCTTCCCGGAAGCCGCACTTCTGCATGATTTTATGTGCTACCGTGCCCCCCATGTTGGCGAGGAAGGAGTTGCCAGGGCCGGTCGGGGATCGGCGTCTGTCTTGTTCCTCGTCCACTGGGGGAGGGATAGCGGCTTTGGAAGACTGTGGGCGAGGTCGTGAATCCTCTTCATAAGGGGAGTCTCGGGGTAACTCTTTGTCCTTCTCCACAAGAGACGTGGGAGGCAGCTCCGCCCATACTTCTTTTCCTCCCCTCTCACTCATAATCTTCATCGTCATCAGAATCTGGATCGGGTCGCCTGGAAAACCCACTAGCTTCATGTCTGTCTTTACGCCTCTTTTCTCTCTCTTCTATTTCCTTCTGTCTTTCCAGCTCCCGCTGCCTCTGTCGCGCCTCTCTTTGGCGCTTCACTACTTTCTCATAATCATTAGGAAACATGGGATCATATTCATCAGCTAAGGGGATCAAAACTTCTCCTGCAGAAAACCCGCTGGGAACAGGGTCCTTGAGGCCTGCGGCCACGTGCGGCGGAATGTCCACGATCTGCGGCTCATCTGAAGAGCCGCCTCGCTTTAGGTCGATTACTGGAGCAAGGACTGTACTTTGTTTTGTCCTCTGGCTCTTGGCCTGAGTGAGAGCTGCCTTCTTCACCTGGAGCTGAGACTGCAGGAGTGTGAAGTTTGGGGACCAGCCTTCTGTCTTTGAGTCGCTGGTCTCCACGCCCAGGTCATCGCACAGGGCCATCTTAGTTCAGTGCCAGCGCGCCCGGCCGACGCTCCGGGCCGCGGCGGCGCACCGACGCCAGCGCGCCGCCAACACCTGGCCCTCAGTTGCTTTTAGTCAGATTACTACTTATGGGATGGACAATGTAAAGCAATTCTGAAACTATCATAGATGTGTTACTGGATTGAGCAAATGGGAAAATGACATCACTGGGAGCCAACGTTCCAAATTGGAAGAAGAGATATGAAAACATGAAATGGGGGAAGAAGCAATGCTGTAGATATGATCGTACTAATGTGAACTCATTTTCTAAAATATGTGTATCCGTATATTTGTGTGAACATGTAATTTTTATATGTGTGTGTGTGTGTATTTATTTATTTATGTGGAGAGGCATATTAAAGCAAATACACACACACACACACACACACACACACACTTATGGGCTTCCTTAGTGACTCAGCAGTAAAGAATTCACCTGCCAATACAAGAGATGAGGATTGGATCCCTGGATCAGGAAGATCCCCTGGAGAAGGAAATGGCAACCTACTCCAGTATTCTTGCCTGGAGATTCCATGGACAGAGGAGCCTGGTGGGCTACAGTCCATGGGGTCATAAAAGAGTTGGGAATGACTTAGCAACTAAACTTAGCAACTATATATATATTCAGGTATATGTATTTATACTTGAGTGTACTTACCATCTTAGCCTCCTGAAAAGGTTGCAAAGCAGTACTGAGCATACCAATACCAATCAGCTACACCTAATTCTCCACTAAATAAAAAGTGTCTCAGTCCAGGGCTGGGGCATGGTAGTGAAAGTTGTGCTTGAAATATTCTGTTTTGCCAAAAGAGTGAGGAAAAAAAAAATCTGAAGTGAAGGCATGTTACAAGATCACAGAGACCAACTTCATGGGACTCACACTGACCCAAATAGGGATATTTTAAGCACCAAAATAATTAAGTAATTATAACTATTTGAAAATATAGAAACCTGTGGGTCCATGTCAGTAAGGAAGGAAGGAAAGAAAGGAAGAAGGGAGGGAAGGAGAGAAGGAGGAAGATGGGGAGAGAAGGAAGAAAAGAAAAGGAAAGAAAACAGAAAGAAAGGAAAGCTCTTGTATACAGTAGAATGCTAAGTATTGACTCTAAATGTGGAAAGAGTAATGGGGTTTGAAAATAAGCATTTATAACTACTGTGTTAAAGACTGGATCAGGCAAAATCTTCAGTAGATGATAATCTGGGGCAAATGTTTGAGGAAGATATTATGATATTTTCATTGTCTTAATATGTCTCTCCACAAACAGTTTATTAGTTGTAAGGGAGTAAAACATATTAATCATACAATGGAGAAACTGGGCAACATACTGACCAAGTGTTAAAATCATGAGTCAAGCATATGGATATCGTTTGTCTCCAGACAGGATACTAGAAGAAGATCACACAATCAACAATGTTGTATTTCACCCAAGAATGTTAAAACCTGAATTCAATCATCATGAAACATCAGATAAGCCCCAGGAATGACTTTACATGGATAAAAGATTGGAGGACTATATATCTTTTTAATTTGTCAGTGTAATCAAAGACAAAGAAAGTCTATGACAATGTTTTCAATTAAAGGAGACTAAAGAGACATGAACACTAAATGCAGTATCTGACCCTAGACTGTATGCTCTGCTAGAGGTGAAAATGCTATAAAAGACAACACTGGGTTAACTGACAAAAGGGGAAAATGGGTGAGAGGACAGATAAAATATATTGCATCAATGCCAAATCTACTGAAGTCAGTAGCTCTTTGTTCTGTAAAGAGATATTTATATCTTTAGAAAATGTCCACTGAAGTATATATTTAGAGTGAAGGGCTATTAAGTATGTAACTTATCACTTGTTTAAGGAAAAAAAAAAAAAAGTGAAAATGGCAAAACAAATGGGATAACTTGCTCACAATAGTAAAAGTATATCACTGTCGTTTTGAAATTTTTTATAAATTTGAAATTATTTCTAAACTAAACTTTTAAAAAATGTGTTGCCCCAGTCTTTTGTTTCTATACCTTCTTCAGCCATTGTAGTTTAGGACTTTACTGCTTTACATTCTGAAGCACTTAGCACATTGCACAGAATTCATGTTGCTCAAAACATATTCTCTTATTTTCCAGCTTAAATGCAGTGACTTCCCAACTGCCTGAAAACCCGTGAAATATGAACTCCTTCATTTGGAGCACTGACCTATTGGCATCCAAGGCCATTCTAGCCATGTCAGCTGCCCTGTGGTTATATGAAACGAAACAAACCTTCCCCGCTGCCTGAACACTAGTCTGTCTAGCCTCATCCAAGCCATTCTACCCTTCCCCACATAATCTTATCTGTATTATCCTTTCTTTACAGCCTTCAAATATTATTGATTGCTTTAGCTAGTCCTGAAATCTTTAAGCTCTTCTGAACCTCAAGAACATGAATTGTTTACTCAACCTTTTAGCACATCATATACTATCCCAGATAAGTTACCGTGTGATTTTGATATGTGTTTATATATATATATTTATATATATATATTTATATATATATATATTATCCTCATAAAATCATGCTATATATGAGAAAGTACTCATCATAGTCATATATATGTATATTAGGATATTAATAAATATAAATAAATGGACCATGAGTCAAAAGCAAACAAATTTTTTAAAGTTAACAAACACAATTGGAAAAAAAAAAATACCCTAGGCTGTCTGTCAGTTCTGGTAACAATGGCATTTCAAGGTAACATGTCATTTTACCTCTTTGAATCTCAGCTTTCTCATCTATAAAATGAGAATGCATCGAGCCTATCTATGTCATAGGGCTGTATGAGATTTGAGACAAACTTAACGGACTAAAGAATGTTCTACTGTGACCTTCACATGTCCTTGTCTCTGGCAGGAATTTCTTCCCAACCTCTTATACATGATCTTAGATCCTAATTTCTGCCCCTTTTGATAAAACCCAGACTGTCCAAACAATGGATGCTAATCTACAAAAACAATTTACACCTCTTCCAAGAACCGCCTTTACCAAAACTAGCTGAACTTCTGCTGACACTCCTGCCAAAGCCCTATAAAAATTCTGCCTCCCTCCCCTAAGTTCACAGTTTCTTTAGAGAGTTCTCATGTTTGGCAATTTTGAATAAAAGCTTATGCTAATGAGTCCTTGGTTGATTTTCTTCCTGGGAGAATAAAATGGCATAACATAGCAGTGGTTTTTAAATGCCAATCCATGGGCCAGCTGCATTAGAGTTCTTTGGAGAGATTTTAAGAAATAATAATAATGGGCTCCTCTCACACTTTCTGTGGTGTCTTGCCAGGAAATGATCCTTTTAAAGCTCTTCAGATGATTCTGAAACGAAGTAAGTTTGCTCCCACATGAAGACAAAAGTTTTGGAAAGCCATAAAGGGCTAACGAAATACAAGACAGTAAGAGATCTATGGGTTGGTAGTTTGCTTCGTTTAAACTGCGGAATGATTCTCTTAAAAGTTAAAATCCCATACACATTATTTCTTCATTGATATAACCACCTGATCTCTGAGAACGGAAACCCCCTTGAGACTGAATGTAACAAACACTTTTGTGCCACACAAGGACCATCTTGCACTAAAATAATTAACAGGAAGATGTTCGCTAAAAAAAAGGGAGCTAATATCCCAGCGGGTCATATGCTTGAAGTTATTTTCAGCAGAGAGAATAAAGGTGAGCCAATTCCTCTTTCATTTGGTTTCCCTCTGTCTCTGGCGTGGGCCTTTATATTACTCACCTCAGTCAGAAATCCACAAATCAGGGACTGAACTTGACATTCTTAACATTAGAGCTTAACCAACAGAGCTAAATGGCCAAAAATGATCTATCATAGCTTAAAATAAAAAGCAGTTCCCCTGACAGAATGCCAGCATATCTATCAATGTATCCAGAAGCTAAAAAGTGTAACTTGCTGCTGTTCATCGCCTAAATATATAACGAAGAAACTGAACAGGAATTGGCCTCCAAACAATAACTTCAATATTTTATGAAGCCCTGAGATATTTATTAAGGCATAAAATTAAAATATATTATAACTTCTTGAATTATTAAATGGAAAGGAACATGACAAAAAAGTGTTGCTCATTTGAGAGAAAAGAAAACAACATGCAGCTTATTAAATTTAATTGCTGCTGGAAGAATTTGAATAAGAAATGAACTGTGTCTATTAGCTTCAAGTTGTTCATTTGGTTTTCAAGGTCACCTGCAAGAAAGAGGGAAGTCTAAAGCTTCAACAAAGGCAAAGGTGATAGGGCTTTACCTGTCATGGCCTGCTGGTCATCCACCGTTAACTTTAAACTTTTTCCTCGACGAACCACACGCACTGTGTGCCATTCGTTATCATTGAGGTTATAGCCAGCAAAAAGGGTCTCGGGACCTTTGCCTGTAGAATATGCCAAACAGTCATTATGGACACTCAGAATCAGTCAAGCAAATGAACCTCACAGAGAGTGAGAGAAAGAGACAAAGAAAGGGGGGGAAGCAAGGGAGAGGGAGGAGAGAGAAGAGAGAAAGAAATGAAAGAAAGAGGAGAGAAAAAGACAGAGAGAGGAGAGACTGGCTGGATCAATTCTCAAGCCCATTAGAGTCACAGCAAGCAAGGAAAATTACCAGTTAACAGATATTCAGGTGTAACAGTTTAAGAAGACTCTTTAACATTATGCATCAATCAAAGACAAACAAACGCACCTGTTGTCATAAATAGGCACACTCAACACAGCAATGCTCCCAAATTTGCACAAACTTTTCCCTCTCTCAGAAATTTTCTTGTTTTACACTTTTTCTTGTTTTACACTTTTACACTATCTCTTTTTTCCTTTCCTTTGCTAATGAAGTAGATATTAGTCATAAGACATCTGACCTTGGGGAGAGATCTGACCCTAGGCCATTAGCTAACAATTTTCAATGAATGGCACCTGGTTGATTAGGCCCTGGCAAGGAGGTTGCTCTGGGTATTAGATTGTGTGATGACGGCTCTTTGCTCTTATATCATGTACCTTCAGTATTCACCAGGTTCTTAAATTTCTGCAACGTTGTGTCTGAGAACTAGTGAAGGCCCAGAGAGTGGGTATAGGTAAAAGTACTGACTCTTAGGAAGTGAAGAAAGTCAAGAAAAACACTGCCCATAAAGGGCCAAGTGTTGAGTGGGAGGGGGAAAAATGATTAAGCAGTGGTACCGGGAAGTGATTTCCAGCTGAGGACCAAAGGAAAAAGAGCCAGAAGTGTAAGCAACTGGAAAAGTAATTGCAAGTGAACCTACGTAAACCTGTGCAAGTTGAATTTAAGTTGGCTTAGGAGAAGGAAATGGCAACCCACTCCAGTATTCTTGCCTGGAGAATCCCAGGGACGGAGGAGCCTGGTGGGCTGCCGTCTACGGGGTCGCACAGAGTCGGACATGACTGAAGTGACTTAGCAGCAGGAGTAGCAGGACAGAAAGACTACACCAGAAAGCATCTGTTGGCGTTATTGAGATGACAAATTAGACAAATGTCTCTCTTACACATAAAAACAAAGGAAGGGAAAAAAAGAACTTCTAATAGAACTGAAAATGTTTTGTTAAAAATAAGCCTTGCTAATAATCTGATATTTTGATTCATTTAAAAAAATCATGAAGTTTTTAATGATACATTTTTTGGTGATGGATTCTCCCCCCTCCTTTTTTTCTAATGTACTGACATTTCTTGGTAAACTAAAATGACTAAAGATGTCACATTTAATTACATGACTTTCAATTGATTCAGGATAAGGGTGGGGTTCACAATTTCTTCCACCAAATTCTATCTACCAGACAACCTAGCCAATGTCCAAGGATCGTAGGATGGTGTATGAAAATGCCAAAAAGAAGGAGAGAGAAAAGAAGAAAGAAAAATAAATTAGGGAACTAAGTACTAGAGGAAACCTCAGTAGTCTGTCCAACAAGAAATCACTGCTTTAATGCTGCAGACTACTATCCTGATTTCTCTCTTAGGATGTTATTATGAAACAAGTTCTGTCTTCCTTGTTTGAGGTTTCTTTGAGGCTTAAAATGAGCTAGTGATGTAAGTTAAATTTTGCAGGATGAACTGCCTCCTGTCTTGGGTTTCCTTGCCGGCTCAGATGGTAAAGAATTGACCTGTAACGCAGGAGACCCAGGTTCGATCGCTGGGTTGGGAAGATCCCCTGGAGAAGGGAATGGCTACCCACTCCAGCATTCTGGCCTGGAGAATTCCATGGACAGAGGAGCCTGGTGGGCCACAGTCCATGGGGTTGCAAAGAGCTGGACACAACTGAGCGACTAACACTTTCAAGTTTAAACAGAACCACCATTAAGATTAGTAAGCATCTCTTTTTGTTTCTTTAGAGAAGTTAAGTTGCATCTGGACATAGGAATAAAAACTAGTCTAGAGAGAAGAGTTTGGAGAGATTGATCACAAAATAACTAGAGGAAGCCTGTGCAACAACTGCAGTTCAACAACTGCAAAAATGCTTTGAGACCAAATGTTGAAAGCGAGCTCCAGGATCAAAGGAACTCTTTCTAGTTTCAACAGTGAAGTGTTTAATAACTCTGCAGAATCTTAGCATCCTACTGGCAGCAAGGGCCATTCTGAGTTTTGATCTTTCAAAAGAGAATATATCATTTTTAAAGCTATTTTTATAGGGTGGATCTTTTTTTTCTTAGAAATGTGTCCTTTTGAAGCAGTCTCACTCCCATTCTCTTAATTTAAGTGTTTTGTCAAGAAAAAGAAGCATAAGGGTGATATCATCATTATACCCCATTCTGGGCTGATCTTGCAGTGAAATCATAAAGCTTTATCCATGAAACAATAATTTCCATAACAACAGGCACAAAATCCAATTAAAAATAACCCTTTGGTTCATGAAAATCTCTGTGGACCAACTTCAAGCTCCTTCCCTGCATTATTAAAAATGTGAAGAGACTGATTTTGGAAGAGGCTTTTTTTTTTTAAATGCACTTAATATTCTCAGTTTTAAACAATGTTATCTATGTGACATGAAGTGTCATGGAAAGTGAACCGGACAGGGAATTAAGTTCTGTGGTTGCTGGTCCTTAATCTGCTACTGAGAAGGAAGTTGGGACCTGGTTTGTTATGTATCAGGCACTTTATTAACTTATTTCATCTTTACATTATCATCATTTTGCTGACGTGAAACCGAAGGCCTAGAAAGCTAAAACAACTCGGCCCAAGGTCACACAGCTAAAATGTGATAGAGATGTCTTCTCTCCTAGGTCTGACCCAGGATAATTCATCCTCTGTTGAAATTTTGAATTTCAGAGTCATTTGTCCCTATGGCAGAATTATAGTCATTCAAACCATTAATGATCTGAATTCCTTTTGAAATTTCTTTTTCCTTTTGGGATATCAAAACATGACTCATTGATTCTAACCTTTCTCCCAGCATCAATGTGTATGCTATGGAGTGAATAGTCACAAAACTGTGGCAGTGGTTAATTATTATTTTAAAATGGTGGAATTATTTTTTTCCACCTGTAATCTGGCATAAAGAATATAAAAACCACATAAAGGGGAAATTGCCATTTTGTTAAAGAAGCAGGCTAACTTGTCTCCTAAGGCATCACCCAGAAGCCCTGGACTCTGCAGACCCCTTCTGCGCGGGGGTTGGGGGGTGGGGTGGGGTATGCGGCGCTCATTTCTTCCTTTAGGAAAATGATGAGTTTCTGTATTAGAAGACTCCAGCAAAAGCTTTTAAAAATCATTTGCAAGTAGCTTTTTCTTTTCAAAGTTAGATTAAGAAAAAAGATTTTTCACTGAATTAAAAAAAAAATTTTTTTCTAGAACATCATTTATTACATTACCAAGGTCCAGAATTATTCAAAGCTACTCTTTTTAGTCTACCTACATTATCAGCTCTTTAACATGGATTTTCAATACTCTTTTTAGTTGCAAAGTCCAAATTCATAAACTGTTTCCTGAAGATTTTATAGGCTATTATATCCTCATGTCATGTGAGTTATAGAACTGACTGCCTTTCCTTATCTCTTTCTATTCATCATGAAATCAAGATTTAGGATATATGCTTACTTTCAGCAACTTGATTCTTTTCTTTTCTTAAAAAAAATGCATATTGACCTTTCTCCCTAATTAATTATTTAAGTTATTTTTGCTAATCACTTTATATTCTATTTGCAAGTATTTCAGCATAAATCAATAAATGAATTTATTTAATGAAGAAAAGAATAGCTTCAAACGGATGTAGAAATAACTAATCCAACTCTCCCATTTTACATATAGCTCCCTGGGAGGTTAGTTGACATGTATGTATACAACATCACTGATCATTACAGATATTTTTGCAAGTGTATTTTAAATGTTTTTTAATATTTGTTTCATATTATTTCATGAATATTTCAAATTTACTTCATATTCAAGATGTATATAATAGCAATTTTGCATCCTTTTTGTAAGAAAGCTTTCTGTGCAAATGTCCTGTGAAGTATATTCATTGTTTTTTTTTTAAATGTAGGGGGGAAAAATAACATTAAAGGACAATAGTGAAGATTAAAACAAAGCTAAGAAGTCTAGGAAGCAATGTGATTAAGGATGTCTAGTAGACTGTAATGGCAGCTGTCCCTAGAGTTCAAAGTTGGATGTAGCTTGAGAAAATCAAACCCAGACCTACTATATTTTGATTTTTAAAAGTTCTAGACTTGAGGGCTGCAAAGCTTAGACTCATTACATACCCTTAAGGTACCTATTTCCTTCCACTGGTATTTTTTAAAGATGCTAACTAGGATCATCAGTATGAGGTACCCATTTCTCACTATAGTTCAAACTAGTTGGTTCTAGATTTCCTTTTTGTTGCATTTAAACATTAAATGTAAGTAATTTCTATATGTAACAACCTAGTGATTTGAGAAGCTAATCTATTTGCTCAATTAAGCTATTTAAATATGGGGATTTGAATAAGTATATCTGCAAAGCCACAACCCAGCAAACTGCATAGATGATGGGCAGGTAGGAATTCATTTAGTTTGCCTTCTAGAAATGATCTATCTTCATTTTATTAAGAATAGGTTGTGCCTTTTCAACCACAGCCATGTGGGCTAAAGATGGGCATCACGTGAAAGTGGAGTTCCCACAGTACTTCTATAAATAATAACAGAAAAACTCACATTGCCTTAGGGATATAAATTGGTTCTATCTTTATACATAACTGTTTTTTGTTTTTTGTTTTTTTTAGATCATTAAATTGCCTATAGCAGCCAGCAATTGAATTAGAAGTTATTACAGTACCATACATCTTAGAATTAGGAAATTCTGAAACCGAATGGTCCATATTATATCTGCTGTTCATCTAGCCTCATTTAACTAGTCTTATTCCTTCTGGATTATGTGGTACCCACGTGCTTGTGCTTAGTCGCTCAGTTGTGTTTGACTCTTTGCCTATCCCTTCTTCAGCAGATCTTCCTGACCCAGGGTCTCCTGCATTGCAGGTGGATTCTTTACCAGCTGAGCTAGCCTACTAATTTAGTTTAAAAATTATTTTGTGCCAAATACTGATCTCAGCATTGGGAATGTCCCAAGTTAGATTTTCAAGGAACTTTCTATAGCTTACAGTCTAGTAGATATAATAGGGGTCAAAATACTTCTGGCAATGGACCAAATGAAGCTCTGGGAGTTGGTGACGGACAGGGAAGTCTGGCGTGCTGCAGTCCATGGGGTCGCAAAGAGCTGGACATGACTGAGTGACTGAACTGAACTGAAAGGACCAAATAGTAAATGTATTCTGCTTTGCCGAATTTGGTTGTCATTGCAATTACTTAACATTGCTATTGTAGTGCAAAAGCAGCCATAGACTATATGTAAACAAATGGATATGACTTTGTTTCAATAATTATTTGTTTAAACAGTAGCCCAGCTTATAGTTTTCAGGTCTCTGTAAGAGACACATAAATAAACAAATTCCCTCTTCTCCTGAATCTTTACATTGCGTATTAAAGAAATAAGCAATGGAAAAATAGCCATGAGTTTGAGTCCAGAGACTGGAGTTTTAGACTGACTGTGACCATTAAATCTAACACAACATTAATTATCAGAGAAAGAAATCACAACCCACTCTGGTGTTCTTAACTGGAAAATCTCACAGACAGAGGAGACTGTTGGGCTACAGGCCATGCGGTCGCAAAAGAGTCAGACACAACTTACCAACTAAACAGCAACCTTAATTATCTAACTTTGTCTAATGCTACCACAGCTCTTGGTCTGAGTTTTCTTATCAGTAAAACAATGACAATAACAAAGACTAAAAACAATTTAAAAAGGCTGTAAATGGCATAAATCAATTGCAAAGTCCTTCTACTTCTAAAATGTAATTACCTTTCCTGTTCTACAAATTTAGAATAGCAACTTTCATTAAATGCATGACATTTGTGTATGTTATAAAATTAGGTGTCTATCTATATCAAAATTTCCAGGTATTAACTTTTATTTGGCAGTTGACTTTGAGGACTATAGCCTCCAGTGGGAGGCAGGACCCAGTGGGAAGCTGGCAATAAGCCTTGTCATTGTGACAATAATAGGAAGAGAGAAAAGCCGGGAGAGACAGAAGCAAGAGCCACCACTGTCTGAGTCATCGCTCCCGGCAGCAGCGCTTACACCTGTAAGTGACAGGAGGATGTGCTTCTCAGGCTGTAATTATGACACCTTCAGCCTGCTCTTTGACTTTGCCATTAGTTTCTGGTTTTAAAATAATTACTTTAAAAAATAACCAGATCGCCCCTTGAAGGACAAACAAAAATGAAGGAAGAGTCATTCTTATTAAATGTTTCTGTTTTATCTTTCTCAATTTTTAGATACTGAGCTGGGAGCAGATTTTTTTGTTTTTATTTCCACATGAATCAGCTAGGAAAGCTGATTAAAATTAGAAACATATAAATGGCACCTTCAGATTAAGATTATTGTTTCTTTTTGTAATTCACTAGCCTTACAAGGGGGAGGACCAATTAAATAAATTCTGAGCCCAGTGAAGATGCGCAACTCTTGTTCAAAATGTAGCATTTCAGAACACTGATAGCTACCTATTTATCCAAAAACAGGCCCATCTAAACAGAGAGCCCTGGGTAACTGCACAAATTGCATGCTGTCTGAGCCACTCCTAGAGAGGTGTCGAAGTTTTGTGCTTATTTATTTTTAAAGTTTTCTTTTAGTTAGCTCTACATTCAGGAATAGGCAGACAAGACTCCATTTATCAACATAAGAGGTATGGTTACATCACCCTCCCCAGTTTGTCAGCCCTTAATGACAAGGCCTCTTCGGTATCAGAAAGGCTGTCTGTCTCAGAGCTGTCTTGGCCAGGTCTGGCTCCAGTCACGACCTTGGATAGACGAATCACCCACACGGCCATAAAGCTGAACTACCAGCCCAGTCACCTAACTCTTCCCCTTCTCTGATCCTCCTCAGGTTATCCTCAATTTAGCTGATCCTTGAGAACTATTGAGAATGTTTTTATATTGTCCTTTCCTGTATAGGAAAAGAGACATTTCTAGACTCCTAAGGACAGACAAATGTCTTTATACTAAAAATATTACAAATATTCCTCCCTAACTAAAAAGTGTGTTCTGTGTGTGTGCTGTGCTATGCTAAGACACTTCAGTCCTGTCTGATTCTTGGTGACCCTGTGGAGTGTAGCCCGACAGGCTCCTCTCTCCATGGGATTCTTCAAGCAAGAATACTGGAGTGAGCTGCCATGCCCTCCTCCAGGGGATCTTCCTGATCCGGGGATTAAACAGGTGGGTGTCTCTGATGTCTCTTGCATTGGCAGGTGAGTTCTTTCCCACGAGTGCCACCGGGGAAGCCCAACTAAAAAGTACTTTGAGCAAATAAAGTTAGACATTAAACTTGATTCAAAATGAACAGTAACAACAGAAGAAAGGCACTTTGTAAACTTTAAAAAACCACTGGAGAAATGAAATAGTCCCACACTAACCAATTACACTGTATTTACCTTGGTTAGATTGTTATTTAAGTATTTTCTTTCTTTTAAACTTTCTACAGTGTGTATATCTTGGTCTGGTGCATATGTTCTAGATTCACAGATCCTCTGAGTTTTTACCCTAGTTCCATAAGTTACTAGCTATGTGATCCTGATAAATTATATAAGTTCTCTGTGTTTCAGTATTCTTATCTTTAAAATAAGCTAACAATAGAAACATTTTACAATATAACTTTAAGGCATTTTAATTACTTAAAACAATGCCTAGTGCACAGTACATCTTCATTTATAATAATGATAATAATATTATCCGTATTATATTGTCACTATTGTTATTCTCCCTTCATTGTTGTTTAGTCACTAAGTCATGTCTAACTCTTTGTGACCCCATGTGGGCTGTAGCCCACCAGGCTCCTCTGTCCATTGGATTTTCCAGGCAAGAATACTGGAGAGGGTTGTCATTTCTTTATCCAGGGCATCTTCCCAACCTAGGGATCAAACCCATGTCTCCTGCACTGGTAGGCACATTCTTAACCACTGAGCCACCTGGGCTTAGAACTTCAGGAAAAATACCCTAGGTCCTATTGTTCAGTGCCCTGAATATAAAAGCCATGCTTAATTATTTACTGAATGACTATATCTGTTTAGATTTTGTGAACTTTTTTTATGGTAGACTGAATACCTCTTGATATTGAATTAAGCCAAAGAGTTAATGAAAAGTAACTCCATTAACTTTTAACATTAATCTTCACTAAGAAGTGTCAAAAATATAAAGTTTCATCCCCTTGTTTTCATATTTGGCAGCATGGAATCTGAAGTCCAAGAACTGGAAAACCTGGGATACTCGGTTATCTGGCTAATTATTTAGACAACGTTTTTGCTTAGTTCCCTTGAAAATAAATTTAATGATGTATAGAATCTAGGAGAGCAAAATGACCTGAGGCCGGTAGTCAGTAACTTCCAAATGCAAAGAGAGTAGTTGGCTTAGGAATTGGGGATTCAAGGCTTAATGAGTATTAATTATAAGAAAACATAGATCTTGTGTGCAAAGAGGTCTGACCTTGGAGAGTTGCTGGAAATACCCCATGGAGACTCCTCTGCCATTTTCCTAACTCATAACAACCCTATCCTATCACCTACAAAATAAACTTTACTATATACAGCTGCCTCCCCTCTTGTTTCATATCTGGCTAGATATCATAGCTCTAAGCAAATAAATAGACAAGGTTTATAAGAAACATTTAGCCTTTACACACAACTTTGACATTGATTGTACCCATTTATGACAGATCAGGATAAATATCTCTGATGTAAATCATTTTCAATGTAAAAAAACATATATTTTAAGAAATACAATTTACCTTTTAAGAATATAACTACAACACAGTAAAAAATGAACACAAATTATATATTACTAAAATAATGTTTTAAAAGAGCTCTTTTTAAATCTAATCTAGCTCAAGTGACTGGTTTAGGAAGAAGCATAATAAAATAAACCTACTATAATGAAAGGAAAAATCTGGACTGTGACTTTATTTTAAGAAAAAAAGGCCATTTCCAAGAAAAGCTTATCACATTATAGGATAGTCTGCATGTATAAAATTAAGTACTAAACAGTTAATATGATTTTAAGTAAGCATTTTAAACTGAAAATATACTGAGCCTTGGTGTAACATGAGAAGAAAAGGATTACACTGATTTATATTGACAGAAACTTAAACAAGTCTTATGCAATTCCTACACAATGCCAAACTATCTGAATGAAAACAAAAATGAAAAAGCATACAAATATTGAGCATTTTGAAATTTACAAATATTCAATTTGACATCTCATAAACAAAGCCATGAATTGCAATGACAAATACAAAGGGGCTAAAATTAAATAATTTCTCATCCAAATACAGCACTGTTATAGAATTTATTTTTATGAGAAGATCAAGAAGAATGTACACTTCTGTAAAATTAAAGGAATAATTTAATACTATAATATTATTACCAATACTAATATTATAGTACTATTAACACTATAAGTGTATTTGACTATCATTAAATATGAGACTGATTTAACAAAATTTTGCTGTCACTCAATATTTTGGGGGTATTCTTGTAAAAACCTTCTCCCAGAATAAGAAGCACATTAGGAAAAAATAAAAATAAAAAGCTAAGCTTCTGTCTTTTTTTTTCCTTTTCGTTTCACTAGCAAGTCATAACAATGCTTGAAAATCTAGCTTTCACTTTTTGTGGTAAACATTACAATATCTATTTTTTTTTTAAAAAGCAAATGCATTCTCAGGAATATGATAAATGATAATTTGTCTTTAGGATTTTTGAACTATATTGTCTCATTTGTTTTGATCCTTTTTTCTTTTTTTCCTCAGTGAATGCCCCAAAGAAAGCTATGAACAAATGATACCTGATAATTCATTCATCTGTCATGTAAAAATTAGAATGATAATATAAATTGTTTTCAAAGTAGCAATATAATGATTTCCTGAATTCTTTATTTTGAATTTTATTATTGCAATAACAAATAGCACTAAATTTAATTTTTCTTTTATTGTACTAACTAGCTTATTTATCCAGCTAACTTTTAGTCACTAATTTGAGTGCTATGATTCTATTTGACCATTTATTTTAGTAATTGGTAAAATATTGGGATTACTCCTCTGTTTGAAGTTCGGACAAAGTCTTCTGAAATGAACGACACACCTTACTAAACAGGAGCTATTCTAAGATAGTGCTTGCCCACCAATAGCAATGGCTGTTAGCAATTAAATCTTATACCAGATTAATTTGGTTAATCACAGGAGAGAGTGTTTGGAGGCTCCCTGGAGCTGGTCAGCCAGCTGCTACAAGAAATGTTATATTTGTGTGCTTGCTGCTAGTCGGTCTTGCTACACCAAGATTACTTTAGTTAGGTTTTCATTTGAGTGAGTTAGTGTCAGTGATAATAACTTATACCAGAGCAAAGTATCTTTTCATTTACAGTTATTCCAATCTAGTTTGTTTCTCAAGATCTTGCTCACAGATGCTTCTGATTAGTGTTCATATGATTGCTTTGAGGTCTCTGATGAATCATGATAGAATTTATTTTTGTATATATGTTTTCTCCCTATTTTATTGTTCTTCAGCTGACTCAGTGACCTCGATCTGCTTCATATCACTTCAGTATAAAATCTGAAATAAGCAATGGATCAGATTTTTCAGTACTGCATGCTGTATTCACAAACTGGACATATTAATTTTTTTCAGTATATTGCTGAAGTTAAAAAAAATTGTTGCAAAACATTTGCACACCATGACTCTATATTTTTAAAGAAACACATATAACATTTATTTCAATAGTACTGTGCATAAAATATTTCAAGTCTTATATTTAGACTGACCTCCTGGGAAGGGTGATGGGAGGGTGAAGAATAGTCACAACTGTATGTATGATGCATTCAAAGAACAAATAACAAAGAACAATCCAATACTAAGTACAATAAAAGTAACAGTAATTGAAATATTCTTAGAATTTCTTACTTTACCTTTGGGAAATGGTTTTCATAATGTACTTCTTACCCATCTTGCTCTTTGTTCCCATTGGTCACAAGTAAGAGAAATGGATAAGACCTCTGAGCAACACTGAACATTTCAATCTCCAACTTTTTTATGGCCCCATGCATTTCCCCCCGATTTAAAGAGCCTTGCTCACTTGACTTACGTACCATATGTCTGCCAGTAATGTGTTGAAGAAATTGTAATCCTCAAGGGTATTTCATGGGTAAAATCAAAACACTGTTAATCAGACGGCCTGAAGAAGAGACGCTTGTGGGGAAAGCCCACTGCTCCTACATTACCCTGGAGGTGCGTATACTGACTCTGCGGCCCCCTTCTCTGAGGACAGTTCATTGGATCACCAGTGGGCATCTTCCCCCAAAATTAAAGTCTGGTCAGTGGCTTACGAAGTGAGATGACTTGAAAGCTCTGCTCAGCAGAGCAAGGATAAGTAATGAATCCACTAGATTCTCTTTCTAGGGGAGTCTGAATACATAACATACATTTAATCAACAGTTTAAGGAGCAGCAAAAAAAAAAAAAAAAAAAAAAAACATGCACAGGAGGAGGCAGTGGACAAATAACCATAGGAGACACCATGGTAAGCAGAAGACACGAAAAAGTAGAAGCTATAATCAAGCAGAAGGAAGTGAGTAGAGAAGAGAGGAAACTAAACAAAGTTCAGCTTGAAGGCTTCTATTAATCATGTCTGATATATGGTAAAGTGGACAAAATGTCTTTTAAATTATGCATCCACTTTACCAGTTAGCAGATACATAATTTCTATCTAGTAACTAAATGAGGAATTGAAATCCATGATTATATTATTTGTTTCCATATTTTCTGATAGGTAAGTAGTTGATGAAGTATAAATTGTTAATGGCTTTCTTTTGAGAAAGATTAGGAAGGCAAAACTTCTTGAAAAATTGCAATATATTTGTTAAATTGCAATATATTCATATATAAAATATTAATATATTTTACAAGTCTACACCTGTAAAATGAGTTGTCATGGCACTCTGTATCATCATTGAACATTAAGGCTGTCCTAAAGATTAGAGGCTATTTTAAACAGAAGTTTAAAATACTTTTTAGTCTTTCTGAGCCTTTAGGATTAACTATGAACCTGAATCATAGAGGCATATAAGTAAAAAAATATGTTCCAAATACAAACAAATGAACAATTATTGTTTTCTTTAAAATGAATGAACTTCTAATCATACATCTCACAATGAGACTGGCTAGATTAAAAAAAAAAATCTTAATAGTAGCTAGCAATGTCTAATTCATATTTTTACCTTCAATTTTTTGGATCAATGATAGCTTGCTAAAATACTACCTCCCTATCAAAAAACAAACAAAAATAAAGGTGAAAGTCTAACCTATGAAGGAAATGGCAAATGTTTTGGAAATCAACTCTCTCTAATAGCACAATAGGAACCTCTGGTCAACAAGTTTGGTCTCACAATTTGTGACATTTTGTGGTAGAAAAGAAAATTTCCTTTTCCCAGAAGCCAAGGGAAATATCAAGTTCAGAATGTTTCTTCTGAAACATTATAGGCTTTTCTGACAATTTCTGCTGCTGCTGCGGCTCCTAAGTCGCTTCAGTCGTGTCCGACTCTGAGCCACCCCATGGACTGCAGCCACCAGGCTCCTCCGTCCATGGGATTTTCCAGGCAAGAGTACTGGAGTGGGGTGCCATTGCCTTCTCAGCTGACAATTTCTACTGTGGCCATAGTTACAATGCTAACTTTAAACCATGAAAGAGAATTTGATGAATTCGGTTAACACAAATCTGGAATTCTGCATTTCTTTGAGCACAGCCATTTGCCATAGTAATAAGGAGATGTTCAACTGACTAAATTAATAACTGAGACTGATTTCATGATGAATTCTTAACCTGCACCAAAAGAGCAATCTTTTAAAACACTGAAGCATTTTATATTTGCATGTAAGCAATAAGCAAATTAACTGTTCACTAAAATAGACCCAAGTCTTCTACTTACCAAGCTCTCATATGATGATTTTGCACAATCTATGTAGTCATTAAATATGCACTCTTTATGATTCTCATAATATTAAGAGTGGATAATTCAAATAGGTTTTCCTTAAATTTTATTCCAATTTTGATATTTTTCTAAAGACACTGCCTACACAATGGGCCTTAAGAAAAAGACTCAGCTTTTGCTTCTTTTAGTTATTTATTTTTCATCAGAAATCTATGGTCTCTTTATTTTATATGTAAATTCTCTTATATTTTTGCTGAAAATCATTGATAAAAATTCTTTTCCTTTCCTTCATATATACTTTAAGCTTTAAAAATGACAGCAATGAAAAACAAACAAACAAACAAAAACTGCCCTTCTCTGTATGTATACATTTATCTTCCTTTATTCCTTGAGCAGCTCCTATCCTGTGGATGGACAGCACCGATCAGTGAGAAGCAGTGATTGATGGAACTCTTCAAATCAAGGCTGGTTGTGTGGAGGCCGAGACAGAGGCTCCTTTTGCAGTTCTCTGCTCTTCAGGCACCAGGCAGCTGCTCTGAACTGAATATTTGTTTCATGTTAACAAGAGTCAGCCTCCAGAAATTCCCTCATATCTTTCTAAGCAGTCTGCCAAGTGGCAGCCTGATCAAAGCAATCTCATATGGCTTAAGTGCCACTGGTTGACATTTTGCATTCTTTTATTGCTTTCCATTTTTATCTACATAAAAAAAATTGGTGATAACTAATATCCAGTTGATCTTTTCATTCTGGTAATAAAATCATAATACAAATATCTTATTATCTACTCTGGGCATCCATCATAGTACATTTCCCAATAACATATTACTCAGGGCATTTCTTCACTATATCCAAGTCAAAAGTGAGGTTAAGTACTTGGCCTTAGATTTTTTTTCTTTGCAATCCTTAGACAATTAACTGCCAAAAAAAGAAGCTGAACTTCAACCCTTGACACTCTGCCCACATTAACACCATCTCCAATTTTATTATCTCTGTGTCTTAAATAAATCATTTTCTGTAAGAAGCCAAACATAGTTGGAAGTTCAGCCTACTGGGATATCTTTTTTCACCCCATAGAGCTTTTTATTTTTGTAAGAAAACAAGAAGAAGGAGAACAAGAGAAAACAACATTGGAAATGGAGAAGTAAGATGAGTAAATCTTGGTAGGAAGAAAGAGCAGGTGGGCAGAAGAGACCAATGTATAAGGATTAAATAAACAAAAGTAAATAAACAAGCAAAATAAACATCAAATATCATGGTTTTATTAAAATGCACACTTATATGAATTCAGAGGTGCCTGCAAACCTTCCTGTGGGCAAGAAGGATATTCCATAATTATGTCATTGACTTGAAAAGACAATAAAAAAGGGAAAGACAACACTAACAAGAACAAAAGTCACAAAATCCTCTTTGCACCTGCTACATATTTAAAGTAGTTATTTATATGACAACTAGAACTCACTTATAGTTGATAGGAGCAAGTTTAGTTTTCAAATTTTCAATGTATTTAAACCTTCAAAGATTATAACACTAACAACTTGTAAGGTTACTAAAAGAAGAGAAAAAGAAAAAAAAAAAAAACCTGAGACTATTAAAACATGCAATGTACCACTACAGATGCCAAATTATCAGGAAAAAAAAGAAACACATAGCCTAATGACTTTAGATGTGTTGACAATTGGGCAGCACGTTTGAAACTGAGACTCTCTTGGTCACTTTATCTCAAGCTACATCCTTGGGCAGACAAAGAGAATGCAAGATAAAACCAATGTCATTTCTGTTATAATAATACTACAGACTCTACTAATAATGCATTTGAGGAAATTTCACAGGGAGTAGAAATTTTCTTTTGCACTCTTTACACTTTTTAAAACACTTAGGTCAACTAACACTATGGGTCAGGCAAGAGACTCTCATACACTCACTTTTCACGCAAATAATTAATGTGTTAGTCACAAAGCACTATTCTGTCCGACTCGCCCTCTTTTAGTAATAACTTGGTATTAGTGTATATCTCTATAATATATAACTATTTTTGTAAAGTCATCTATAACCAGTCCTTATTTCCATTAATCAAATAATTGTTCTTTATGTTAAAAGAATGTGACTCTACAGTCCTTTCCCATCTACCTTTATTGAAGTAAGTTTCACTGTCCAGGGGAGACATTATCTGCACTAAAAGATGGTGGTTCTTTTAGCAACTTCCATATAAAATTATTTTATGATGGTAGATTGTGGTTCTCCTTATTGGAGTTGACTGAAAAACCAAGAATAATCTGATTATCCTGGATAGACGAGAATGGAAGGCTGTAGATATAATACACTTCTGTGTTTGCCTTCCCCTCCATAGATTTTCAAATACTGACCTAATCTAATACCAAGCTGTAGATAACAAACATATCTTAGCAATGAAATAAGCTAATGGACATCAAAGAACTAAGTCTGGTCTGGGATTGTGTGCAGAGACATTCCAATTGTAATCAGAGAGATCAAAACATACATTTTGACACAGACATGACTGCTATTCACAGAGATGGTTCTTTAAAAAAAAAAAAAAAATCCTCTCCACACATGAAAATAAGCTTTTTATTTTTAAATAAAAATGGGCTATTTCCTTCCATTTAAAAATTCTTGACAGCTCTTCCTATTAGGGGAGGGAGGGATGGTGGCAACAAAGAGTTTGACAGAGATGGTTCCTGAAATTCAAATCAGGCTCTTCTCAAAAGAATCTTAACAAAAGACTTTGCTGGCCTGTCTGTGGAAGAGTGCATTGCTGCATCTAAACTAATGACACAGGGGCTGAAAAAGAAATATTATCTGCCATCTTGTAGTCCTACAGGTCTGAATACAAGCAACACAGCTAGACCTTCCTACCTCCTCACCTACTACCTATTCTTCAGTAGCAAAGATTGGAGAATCAGATGATATATGTATTTTCTTTTCCATATGTAGTAACACCTGCCATAAAGTGAGGGAAAGGAGGAATAAAAAGGATGGAGTGACTATAGGAAAGAGCAGAGCAACTCTGTATAAGTGTAGAGAAATGAGAGATTCCCATTCAAAATTAATGATTTATCATTTACTATTAATTCTCAAAGTATGATAATTTTTGTTACCATATGTATATTTCCTGTGGAAATTGTCTTAAAGATATCAACTGAGGTATTGCATATTAAGCTCACAACACAGTTGATATCTTAGGTGGGGTATAATTTTTAGATTGTGGTGGTATAAATTTGTGAGTTAGTAAATGTACATTTCAGTTTCAGACAAACTCATGGCTTGCAGAGGATAAATGTAATAAATTAGTCTTTCATTAAACTACAAGTTTAAACTACATTAAACTACTGAGATACAAGTATTTTATTTATATTTCATTATGAGTATGAAATACAGTCCAGGTGGAAATCTCTGCTTATTTAATCATTGTGAGTTAGATTTGCATTATTAAAATGTAAATTCGTCCCTATCCACAAAGTTAAGTAATAACATGATTTCTTGGTGGAACTTGGAATTCTGGGTATATCTGCCCATTATTCCCCATATAAAACAAAGGCAAAGGAAATAAAAACATTACCTGATCACTGAATGTTCTTTCCAGTGACTGCTGTCAAGTTAAGGCATTTATAGTCCTGTACGCAGTATGCACTGTAAGCTCATAATCATTGGTTTAATTCAAATAAAATTAAGGGTAAGATATCACCCTTAATATCTTAAGGGGGGAAAAATCCACTAACCATCAAAGACCTTTGTCCTCAAAAGTATTATTCTGTGAAATATCTAGAGAAAATATTATACTTAGTATCAGTCTTATAATAATGAGCCAAATAAAGAGAAATATCTAACAAGGGTAATTAGGCCATAAACATGTATTTTAAAATGATAGAGCTAGAGAATACAGAAGCACATTAGATGGGGCAATTTCCATTAAATACTAAAGTTTATGTAGCCACATTTTGTAAATCTAAAAACCCATCTAATATAAATAAAAATAAAGCAGAAGTCTAGAAAGAAATAGTTCCCCTCACATGGATTTTCTAAGATCCAGGAGGCATCGAGAACATCTACAGGTTTTGTGGGTTGTTACTTTGCCTGTATTTAGGGTCCAGAGGTGAAAGCAAGCTGGATCATGATATCAGATTGGTAAACCTGTGCTTCTTTTCAGAGTGTGGTAGAGACACAGTTTGAAAGAAGATGATGAATATTTGAAAAAATTCCACTTGTGTGAGAGCTCTGAGAGATTAGCTCAGGAACTAGAGTCTGTTTGAGATGGTTTTTAATGCTTTGCTGCTGCTGCTAAGTCGCTTCAGTCATGTCCGACTCTGTGCGACCCCATAGATGGCAGCCTACCAGGCTCCCCCGTCCCTGGGATTCTCCAGGCAAGAACACTGGAGTGGGTTGCCATTTCCTTCTCCAATGCATGAAAGTGAAGAGTGAAAGTGAAGTCGCTCAGTCGTGTCCGACTCTTCGCAACCCCATGGACTGCAGCCTACCAGGCTCCTCCACCCATGTGATTTTCCAGGCAAGAGTACTGGAGTGGGGTGCCATTGCCTTCTCCGTTTTAATGCCTTATATGACAGTTTAACAGCTTAATTTTTTTTTTTCACCAATCATGATTCTGTTACCTTTTTATTGTTATGATTGGAAAAACAGTCTTTTATGCTCCTTTAAAATGAATACTAAGTATTTTAAAGACAAATATGAGTTATCAGAAGCATGCTTTATAAACTTATTGCTTTTGTAAGCTGAAGACCACCATTTTGCTCCCCAGAGGATGACTTACTGCCATTTGGATACATAGCCAAAGGTTTTGGGAGTGCATTCCATCAACTCACATTCAGCATTTTCCAAGGACATAAACAAAATATATTTTACTGAATAGGACAATGAAAGATTAGAAGCTTGTTAGAACCATTTTAGTTAAATAGCTAACAACTTTTTTATATTGGAGGAGATTCCTTAATGTGGTCAGCAAAACCTGGAAAAGAAAAACCTAAATATTTATGTAAATAAATAAATTCACTCAAGATAATGCTACAACTCAAAATAAAATCACAGTCCTTACATCCTTTCAAGTTCTCTAGTCCAAATAAAAAAAAAAAACTCAGTCCATGCATCTTTTCTATCTCATCACTTGGCATGCATATCACAGATTTGAAGGGTTTTGGTTATTTTTGCAGATATATGATTAGGATGTAAAAATTCATTATGTAAATACTCTCAGTAAACCAGAAAAACTCTTTAGATAAGTCATATTCTGTATATATATATATATATATATGTACATATATATATATATAAACTTGGAAAAACACACATTATTCAATGTAAAACTTTAGTTGAATTTAGAAGAGTTCAATAGTAACTTTCAAATGAAAGGGATTTTTTTTTCTATGTTTAAGAGATAAAAACAGAAAGTGAAGGAAATTAAGACCCACAGCATTTTATCCTAATTTGGTCATGAAGAGAACTACTGGAGTCCAAGATTTACCAAAATACAAATGCTGTAAGCTTTATCCACAGGTCTACAGAGGTGTTGGTACCTTCTCTTACAGGATATTTCTCACCTCTTTTTCCTACTTAGAGGTAGAAACTGCAGCAGGAATGTCTTCAGCTGGACAGATTTCAAAATGAATTTTTACAACCCAGATGATGGACTGGTATATTTCAAAAGTGAACTCATGAGGTTTATAAACAACTTTCTCTTGCTCTCTCTTTTGTTTTTCTTCACTAGCTACATCATAATGGAGGAATAACATTTTAAAAATTTTGAATAGGCACTTACTGGAATTACAGTTAATCCTGATACAATCTAGATGGGGAAGAATAGATGAAAAATGAAAATTTATCCTTCAAGGTAATAGCTGCAGACATCCAATAAAATCACAGTCCACCCTTCCGGGGACAGACACATGCAAATATGGCCACTCCATATCATTTATTCTTTACATACTTCTAGAACCCAGATTCTTTGTTATAAAACTTCACCATTGGAAACAACGGGAGAAGAATTTTTTTAAAAATGGCCAAATCAAACAAAGCTACATGGTGACAAATCTAAGTGAAATAAAGAATTGTTAACTGTCAAAGATGCTTGGCTTAGACTGGCTGCAGCTTTCTCCCCATCTGTGAAAGAACAAACCACTGTTTTCAATTTAATTAAAAAGTGCTCCGTCACAATGGGGAACAGTGCAAGCTCAGCTAGGCTCAGACATCTTGGACCTCCAAAATCTATTATCCCGCAAAGGCCAACAGAATGCTTTGGAATTGTGGTGGTCAGATGGAGAGCTAGTTGAAATCATTCTCATTTCACTCTCATGTATTTACTATCATTGTTGCTGCTGTTGTTACTATTACTTGCTTGGACAAAAAAAGCCAGACATTCGCTGGATTCCAAGCCTTGGATTAATTGGAGAAGGAAATAAACACTTCGTTTCCTTTAGAACCTCTAGTGGCTAAGGAGTAGTGTCATTCCCGGGTGCACACAGGCCTATTCCTCTGTTAGGAGCTAACTATGTTATCTCTGTGTAATAAGTTTCATGGTTATTACTGCTATTGATTTTTCTTTTCTTATACTTTCTTCTTACATAAAAGCAGATTCCCCAAGAATGGAATATTTGATCTGAATATCATAGATTATAATTATAAGGGTTATCTTTAAAGGACCATGTGGGGTGTTTCATGTTTATTCTATATGTAGATAAATATTTGTTGGATTTGGTTGTTGTATTTAATGCCTTTGGGGAGCATGAAAAATACAAACCTAGATTCTGTTTCCATATAGCTGAGTTTGTCATGTGTCGTCAACCGCATCAGAAAAGTGGTTGCAAACAGCCAAAGATCAGCATTTACACAACTCTGTCCACAGAATGCTTTGCTGTTAGAAAATTCCCATGGGTGTGTTCGCCTCCTCCGGCTAACAGCCCCTTTACTGAAACTAGGCAATTTTGATGGGCTTGTAGTAACCTGTCATTGTCACTAGAGGGAACTCTAACAGAAGAGTAAAAAAGTATTATGTGTTCTTCGGTAAAAAGAAAAACAACCTTATTATTGGACTTTTTAACTTATTATTAGTTGAATGCAATTGTATGCAACAAACTATTAATGAAATAATCTTATATTTTATGAGCTACTATTCTGCCCAGCACAGTTTGATATATGTGGGGTTTTCACAAATGCCATACCTCATCACATTTTGCTACACTTTTTGTAAATCTATGTAGTCTTGAATTTTATTTTCCTCTTTCTGCTTATTCATTATTGTGTGTGTTCAGTACTTCCAGGAAATACAGTAAAACCTCATTAATTTGTACTCCTATTATTTGGAGTTAATTATAATATTGAAACTTATTGGGCAGAACATTTGTAATTCTAGATTCGCTATGAACAGAGATTGTCTGAGAAAAATGAAACAAATTGTGAAAGGCCAAGTTTGGAAAGAAAACTGATTTCAAGTCACTGATGGAGCAACTTCTGTGAAATAATGTGCTAATTATGGATAATTCTTAACCACCCATTAACATTAACCTTGTAAGACCTTTCCTTAAGATTTTTTGAGCTAATTTGTGTTTTTGAATGTTTTTGAAAACAAATATGCTTACATTTTTTTTTAGTCTACAGTTCATACTTTTTCTTAATTTGGCCTGATTTTCCCCTAGATTTTATCCAGTTTGGTGAGGTTTTACTGTAGTGACTCTTTCTGAATGCTACAATTAAGCAGGAAAGCATTATTTTTCTGTGGAAGAGTCTGTGTTTTTAGTGTTCTCATGGCTGCTTGCTGAGGGCCGCAGACTTTGGGCATTGAAGGGTTGTGGATTGTTGTTTGATAGCAAAATATCACCACACAGTATTTCCAAACAGAAAAGATGGGATACCACGAGGGTAACTGTTCAAAGGAGAAGCCCAAGGATAGATAAAGAGCAACTGTTGATCTAGATCACAAACTAGATATTTGACATTTTGTAGCATGTGCTATCCAAGTCAAAGTTGGTGGATTTTTATTTTATCTGAAAGGATTTTATCTATAACCAATCAGAATGTCAGTCAATGTAAAAATAGGAAATTCAGTTTGAGCCATCATCAAGTGTAATAATTCATATTTTCAATTAATCTCATTAATGCACTTGGCTTCCCTTTTAAGAACTCTCAGTGGAAGGAACCACAAAACAGTAAATTATCTTAAACAATATAAAAACAATAAAAAGATGTCCCCAAAACCTAAATGAATTTAAATAATGGAGATGAGACTATTAAGTGTTTTAACTTTCCATGGCAAACAGGCTACTCGATAAATGTTTGCAGGCAAAACTGAACAAAAAGTGAGAAGTGTTAGTTCAATGGGGGAAGGCGAGTTGTTACCTAGGTTGACCGTCAGTTTCACACGCCCTGCGTCCAGCTCCAGGCGGAGGGTGTCTGCTGAGTCTCTGGAGGTGGTTGCCATGAGGATACCATATGCACGCTGGGATCGAAACCGCAAGGACACATCTTCAGCCTCTGTGTGCATTACCACCGGGAGCTGGATTTTCATAAACATACTCCCATCATAGCTCAGAACCGTTGCTTCTACAGTTGGGAAATAAACATAGAAGCTCTGGGTCAGTTTAGAACATAAAAACTTTGAAAAGGAAAAGCATGACCTATTAAAGGTTTCCATATAGAAGACAAGATACAAACTCGGCTCATCTTCTTCCAAAATAAGCAATTTTTTTTTTTTTAACTGGAAAGAGAAGTCACAGGTGAAAATCTGTTAAAGTCTAAAAACAGAGGTGGCTGCACTTCTCTTTCTGTACCTAAAACAACTTCTATCTATAGGATTCATCATGTAGGATCATCCATGTTCATGGATGCATATCTTTTCTCAAGAGCAGAGTTTATAGTGTGTGTGTGTTTGTGTGTGCGTGTGTGTGTGTGTGTGCAACCACAGTGCAAGCCTGGCTTGAAGTACTAGCTACTATTTATGCTTATTTCTATATGGCTAGGCCACTGATCAGCTCTGTGAAATTAAACTTGGCTCGAATCCTTCAATTGCAAAATGAGAGGGTGCTACTAGAGCATCTCTAAGGCTTCTTCCTACCTCAAAGCCCATGATTCTAAGGAAAGTTACTTTTATCATTTTTTAAAAATAATTTGTGCCCCAATACAATCAAAAAAGAAACCCTAAAATTATGACTTAAATACAGGAATCAAGTCAACACTTTTCCAAAGGTGCTGTTCAGAAACTGAAGAAAAACTGGTATTACCAAACAGCAGGTAATACATGTTCCGAGTCACTGGGGTGAAGAAGGTAATTCATTTTCACAAAGACACAAACTGTAACTTCATATTAAAGTTCATTTGCAGATAAGGGGTAACTTGAAGCATTACCTGTAAGCACCACCCTGATGTTCTGAAAAAATTAAGCTATGGCCAAAAAGTCAATAACTGAGGATGGGGGTGGGACTGAATAGCTTGTATGGGTGTGTGCTACTAAAGAAAAGTAGATGGCTTTAATGGAGAAGTTGCTTAATTTTGCATGAAACACAAAGAGAGGCAAAGAGCAAAACTGTGGATCTCAAACTGACTGCTTTAAGAAATAGCGCCCCTTCATGTTAAACACCATATGGTTGTGGAACACTGTGAAACAAGTATGAATCATGTTGCTTTTTCATGGGTTCTGATAACTCAGGATATCATTTAATAAAACAAAAATTACCTAAAATTAAAACCAGCTAGGAAGTTCTCATTCTCTTGCCTATTGACAGTAATTAACTTTGGTGATACAACCATGCCTATTATTAAGACTATATTTTGGAGCTGTGGTTTTGCAAGATTATCTTCTCAAAATCAGGAAAATCAAGTATTTCTTCTAACAGACTTCAATCACTAGTTATTATCTCAGGGTTGAATGCACATCCAGAAGCAGTAAGGGTTCCAGAGCTCCCTGCTTAGGGCCTTTCTCTTCTCTCTACCTCTTAAGGGATCTGGGTCAACTCACATGCTCACTCCCCCTAATACTTATAAACAACCCTGACTTCTCTCCTGAGCTCCCTCAAACATCCATCAGCCATTGCTTATTTGACATCTCCAATTTGAATAAGATACACGCACCAATAATGCACAAATTCTCCTGCTCCAATGAACATGCTCCTGCTCCAGTGTTCTCCATCTCTGTAAATGGCTTAACACCATTACTCAGGTCTTAACCTTTCTGCTTTCTTTCTTACCCTCTCTGCCATGTCCAATCTGTTTGCAAATCTGCAAGTCTTGCAGGCTCTAATTCCAATCCACCTTCTGAATCAATCAGTTTGTGCCACTGCAGTACATCAGACTCTGCTCCCATGTTTCACGTAGATCAATGAGGATAGCTCCCTCAATGGCCTCCCTATTTCTACTATTTCTCCCTACACATAGTGGCCAAGCTAAACTTTTAAAGAAGCCAATTTGATCATATCACTTCATTACTTCATCTAGGCACATCCACCCCACCCACCCCTAATCCTTCACCTCCCTACCCTTCACCAATAGATTCCCACCACTGCAGTTCAAATAAAATCTGTATTCCTTTTATTAACCTATAACATTTTGTGTGAATCAGCCCCAGTCCATCTCTCAACCTCAGCTTTTAGCATGTCCTCCCTTGTTGAGTAAATTCCAGCCACACTGATTTCATCTCTCATTCAAGTATTTGCACTTGAGGCACATTCTGTCTTAACAGGTTTCCCCCCCCAGATCTTTATACGGCTGGTTCCTTCAGCATTCAGATTTCTGGTCAAATGTTACTCCAGACATACCTGTTGCAAGCACTCCTTTAGTTCTCCCTCCAGTTATTCTATATCTACCTAGCATTTTTTAAATTACCATTTCTTATTTGTCTGCAATCTGTCCTTGGCCTTTTGTATGCATATCATTACAGCAGAGGCTGAGTCCTCCTCCTTCTTTCTCATCAGCCAAGTGCACCAGGCACAGAGCAGAGCCTTGATAAACACTGACTGAATTAATGATTGGACTTGATACTGAAGGTATGTGAAAGAGCTTATTTCAATTTGGATATCATGTATATGTAAATACTCACTAATGAGATTTAAGTATTTATTCTGTCTATTGTAAGTGAATCTAATTTTGGTGATGTATATGAACAAAATATTCCTTAAAGTCTATGTTGGAAGCCATAATAACGACATAAGAACAACATAAAGACATTCTATGAGAGGGGTCTGTTTACCAAAATAGGGGTCTCATGGCTAAGCATTGACCTAAGCACTGAGAAGATAAAATATAATTCCCTTAAAATATGGTGGTTTTACATCATATCACATATCTATTAATGCATCATATTTTTCCAATAAGGTTTCCCTAAAGAAAATCTAGTAGGATTTGCTCAAAAAATAAAGCACGACTGTGAAGTTGCAAAAAACATTAGAAAACAAAAAACTGCTTCTAGTATAATCTTAAAGACACTTGATCTCTACCACACCCCTTCCTAATTTACAGCCAATCACTGTCCCTATCTATAAAGCAACATATATTTGAATAAAAATTTAAAAGCCATTATCAATTGTTCAGTTACTTAGGTGTTATGTAGATACAAGGGCTAAAATATTTTTAGTTATCTCTTATTTAATCTGTAAATCTAGTCTCTATTATTCAACTATCATTTTTTAAAATTATCTCATTCTTGTATGAAAGATAGCTTAATTTGATTAAAAATTAAGTAGAGGGGACATTCTTTTAGAAATACAGATGACTGACAAGAGATCATAAATATTGTATGAAATCCAATCCAAAGTAAAAAGAAAATCAGCATCATTGGCCTTTAATATTCTCTGAAAAGCTGCAGGAATGAAATAACAGTAAAGTAATAAAACTCGAGTGCCTCTGAGTGCCATTTTAAACAATTCTCAGTGTGAAAATAACCTGTTGATAAATGACAAATGAATGCCTAAATGATTCCTCATAATTAGAGTTAACGTTTAATTAGACAAGAAATGGAAAATGTACAAGGTTGTAGTTGAGAGCTGCCAAATAAATGGTAAACAGCATTCTGACATTTGAAGGTTATGCTATTTGGCTGCATTCTTTAAACATTAGTAAACTTAATTTACCACTTAGAACACAAAAGAGTTCTTTAAGAAGCTAATTTCAATATAGCACTTCCCAACAAGGGAGAAAAAGTTTCAACTTTGTCTCCTCTGTCTCCTTCCCCCTTGTCGTTAAGTTTGATAAATTTGCATTTCTGTGTTATTCCTTCTTGTGGTCTAAAGTGTACACCTGTGCTCAGTTTTACCAAAAGGCAGTCACATATTGTGATCAACGATGAAAATCAGACAGGAAGCCAAATTATATTGCTCTGACATCTGTCCCTCCATCTGGTAGAGCTTTAACAAACAACTATAAAGTAGACCTCTGATGATACCATGTACAGACAACTAAAAATATTTTCTGTATGACCAGTCTCCACAAATTTTCAGTTTTATAAAATGTAAAGCAGGAGAGAAGGTGCTGAATTCAATCTATACTCAACTAGACATGATTTCTATGCTACTCTTCTTTATGGGATCAATACACATTCAAGCAAAATACTATTTTCTTATTTGCCTAAGTCAGCAAATACTCTGATCTTTCTTACAAACTCTTTTGCTTACGTAGTGAAGAATGAAGACTTCCTATAATGTGATTGAAACAGCATTCCCCATGAGCACTGTCCAAGGACTTGAACATGCTTCTTTATAAATTAAATTTATTGCTTAATAGTTGTAAAACAGAAACTTTGAAAATGCCTTTTTTAAAAAAATTTCAAGAGCTGTCAGTCAACGCTTACGTGATCAACAGCCTTATGTGATCAGAGTATATGTGAAGAACCACAGTCAAAGCACTATCTTTGGAATTGGAAACCCTGAAGGCTGGACACGATCTTGTGCTGACTGAACTAGGGCAGAGCTGGGAACTGGACAGCAGCCAAATTTGGCGGCAGTGAACATGACAAGCATCCCACTTCACTCTTGTTCTTGGGAGATGCCATAATGTGAGCAAGAAAATTAATTCTGAAAAGCAAAGACTTCTCGCAATACACTGGTTAGTCCAGAAACAGAAAACACATAAAAATGACTATTTTCTCTCCTTAATGCACAACCAACCTGGAGACAAAGAAATCTGAAGAAATTTTCAGCCACTTGTCAGTTAAAAATGTATGTTGAAACCCAGTGATGAAACTTGCTATTAAATCCTCATTTGCAAATCTGCATATGCTTGCCACCCCTCCTTCTAATTAGCAACATATAAATAGCTCCTTTCCCTCATTCTGGTTTAGAGAGCTCTAGAATTTCTCTTCTTATTTCTGCCATATGCAGTAGTGGAATACTGCCACAGGGTGGTACACCATGCATATTTAACTGAAGGCTTTTGTAATTTGTGTGATAGCTCAGTTATACCCTTTTCTAGCTTCACTTAAGCAGGAGGCATCAGAATAAGTGACAGCTCTCTGAGTGATTAAAATGAAAACAGAATCTTAAATTACACAGGTCTCCTAATCTCCCATAACTTAACTATGATTTATCTTGCAGTCTTTGTCACTTTGTTGTTGTTGGCTCCTTTGGGCAATTTCTAAAAACTACACTATGCAAACAAATAAATTAGAAGGGGAAATGTACAGAGAATATACACCTTACACATGAAACTATGCACAAACAATTAACCTCTAATGACTATTCACAGGAATTACAATTAGGTACTAGGGGAATGAATGAATCTATGTGATTAAAATATGTATCTATCTAGAGACCTATCTCATTGTAAAATCCAGAACAGTGATAGTATTTTGGTGGGTAATTTAAGATCATCATTAGATTATTAGGTTATGATTATTGATTGTTACAGTGATTAATGTTATCAATAGAGCTGATTAACTGATGAACCCTCTCATTAACATAAAGAATCAAAGCCACATTTCAACTTTAGATTTTGCCCCCAAAAAAACCACTTTTTCTCTAGAAAGTGTCAGCTTAACTAAATCAAACTATTTCAGGAGTGCAAAGGCAAAACGACTAGATGTGTATGGCTTGAAAAATAGATGGCAGGTTCCTTTAGGCTAATGTCTAAGACAGCAATGTTATTTGGAACATGAGAGGACAATGGGATAACTCGTCAATATTTTTTCATATTGATTTTTGTTCCATTGTTGAAAATGAGTGGCAATGAGTATAGTGACTAAAGCATTTATTTTAAACTCTTGGGTCGATGAAAAAACATACTTAGACCTATTTGTTCTGCTATTTCTTCCTTTTGACTGGTCTCTAGATGAGCAGTGGCAGCTATCACACTTTACTTTCATTTATCCTTCATTTTCCTTCTAATGGGAGAAGAAAAGAAAAAAAAAATGTAGCTTTGCCTTCTGCTAGAGAAGGAGGCACCCACTCACAGCTTCCAGACACAATAAGCCTTAATATCAAATTGGTAAAGAAACCTTCTGTAATCAGCTGGGTCTTAGACCAAGGTAAGTGTCTCTGAAATTAGGGTGCATTTCTGAAAATACTGGTGTAACTTAAATGGTTTAAAATCACCTTACTCTTCAAATTTCAACCTTGAGAAGGTCAACTAAAGTAAAATGAACAGGCTCAGTGTCAGGGAAGTTGCAACTTACAGCTTAGATTTTGCTTCGAATGCTATTTGTGACCTACATATTAGCACTAGATGCCAAAAGTATGCTGGATTCATTCGTTTTATTTACTTTTTTACTTTCTAGTGTCTGGAAATTAAAAACTGGGCAAAAGAGACAGTGATCGTCTATGATACATCTTAGGCCCATACCCTCGAGGATGCAAAGGACCTTACTATGTATTCCTGAGATATACTTAAAGGGCTGTGCATTCCCAGAATCAAGCCCTTTGAAAATCAATACAGACTTGTCAGTAAAGCATCCGTGTGGCCACTCTGTTTGCAGAGTTTACGTCCCCAGGGCACATATTACATTTCAATGGTCATTTAAGGTGTGAGGTCCACACTGACTACGTTTTTCATCTCAGGGGAGCTGGCTGCTCGGATTTTGGAATCGTACCTCTCTCGCAGGACCTGCCCAGATAGCCTGTTCCGGAACAATCGCAGACAAATCTGTTCCAGCCATCCCTGCACATGCCGCTGTTTTTGCAGGGGTTGCTGAGGCAGGGTTTTGCTGTCTCTCTCGAGCAGGAGGGCTTCACGCCAGCGGTGCTCTGAACTTCAGCCATCTGCCGGATGTCTTTGCTCTGGCCATCAATGAACAGATCTCGAATGCAGCCCACGTAGCCGTAGTTGAGCAGGGCAGTCCACACCTCGGTGGGGAAGACAAGGCCAGCCTTATTTTCTGGCAAGCCCCCCAGGTACAACTCGTCATCCAGGTCCAGAATCTCACTCTCGCCAGGAGCCGTGTAGGGCGTGCGCAGCGTGTTGACAGAAATGGTACCTGGTGCAAAGACAAGACGGCACACGGGTCTTTACAGAAGGCAACCTCTTCTGAACACCACCCTTTCTTTCCGCCATCTGCCGAGGGTGAACCCCTTGAGGGCAGACATTTCTTATTTTTCTTCCTATTCCTGGTGTCCTTCCCAGGGAAATGAATAGAAACCTGACGAATCAAGGAACTTGCATAATAAGGCAGACTGTCCTTAAAATGGTTGCTATTTCACTTTGGGAATGAAAACCAAAGTGTGCAGGCAAGAAGGAGTGTTGTCAGCCTCCAAGAATTTAGGGGGAAAAAAGAAGGAAAGGAAGGAAGGAAGGAAGGCAGAAAAAGGGAGGGAGGGAAAGAGGGAGAGAACGAGGGAAGAGAAAATGGCATACTTATCACTCTCTAACAGTTCAGCCAAGATGGCAAGAAAGGAAGAGGGGGGAGGGAGGACGGATAAGGGGGTGCTTGTGGGGAGAAGGTGAGGGAGAGGGAGAGAAAGAAAGAAGGAAAAATTGACATTCTGTATCACTGTCTGTAATAAAAGCCAGACTCTCTTTGGTTAGTGCTCATTTTCAAAGCTGGTATGCATCTGCAAATCAATGAAAGCTTGTGTTGTGTCCCTATCTGTAATAGACTTTACTGTTTTTTTTTTTTTTATAGAATACAATATGTTGACAGATTATAGCAAAACCTGACTTCATCACACTTAGCTGTATGAATCTTGATTAGCCCTTGTGGCCTCAGTTACTCATCCATAACATGGGCATACTAATATGACCTACCTCATATGAGTGTTAAATAAAACAATACAAGTAAAATATCTGGTTTGTAGTAAGCACTACATAAATGTGTGTAATATGATTCATCACAAGAACCAAGTCAAGTTAGGCGTTTACTTTTTCTTTAAACCAAACTAATCACTTATTTAAATTAAGTCATTTTTTTTTCTTCCTCACTACAGTAAGAGGAGAAAATTACTCTATTAGTTTATAAATATATAGAAACCCGTCTTAAACATGGGCTTAAGAGGTAGACATTTACAAGGGATTACTTGACGATTACAGAAAAAAATATATATATTTATGGAATCCAGTAAAAGAAGAAATAGGAAAGATAGAAGGCATTTTCCGGATTAAAACTTCCGCAGTGTACCACCGGATTACTCAACAATCCACTAATATTCTATTTCCAGAAAGATCTTTGTAAAAATGCAGGTATGATACCCAAAATGGACACCACACTGACCCATTTCCAGATTATTCCAGCTTTCTTTCTTAGGTCTAGATGATAAAGCAGACTAGAAAGAGTCTAACAAGAGAAAGTGGATTAGAAGCCTCAGGGATTTAGGATGTAGACACACAGGAGAGGCCTGAAGACAGAAGATGGGGTACAAAATGTGGGGACAGAAAAGAAAAAGGTAATGTGTGTAGGGGGTAAGTGTGCACATGCTAAGTCGCCTTAGCCACAGCTGACTCCTCGTGACCCCATGGACTGTAGCCCACCAGCTTCCTCTGTCCATGGGACTTCCCCGGCAAGAACACTGGAGTGGGTTGCCATGCCCTCCTCTAGGGGATCTTCCTGGCCAGGGACTGAACCTGCGTCTCTTATGTCTCCTGCATTGGCAGGCAGGTTCTTCACCACTGGGAAGCAGAAGGAGAGTAGGAAGATGTGTTTTAGTTTAGCTGAGGCCCACTCCAAATGGAACTACGGCCGGCGGTGAATGTGGAACGTGCGTCTAAGCACACACGGCTACCAGGGCCCGCACTGTGCCCAGGAGACCCTCAAATCCCAGCAGAGGTGCGCTCCCCAATGTGAGCAATGTAATGGGGTCTGTCTTTGTGAGGGAGAAGGGCAATGGAAGCTGCTGACAGACACTGTGGCAGGCCAAGTCATTAAGAGCACATTTGTCTCTCTAGACTTCCACAGAAAGAAATGGAAAAGGCTCCTAGGGGAGAAACACTCAGGGGCATTGCTATTTTGGCCTTCCAGAAAGGGGAGTCTAATAGGGATTTTGGAGGCAGCAAAAGAGGAAAATGGCCAAGTACTCATTTTTACTGTTCACGTTTGTGCAGGTGTCTAGAAGAAAATTCATTTAGGAATACACGGAGCAGAAAATCCTACTTAGAAAAATATTTTAAAAATCCTTTAGGGGAAATAAAATATATAATTCTGAGAGAATGGTGACACTGTTCTAAACAGAATTTCACCACATGCATTTTTAACTGTCCAAAATGCCCTAATAAGTAAATTAAGACATGATCCCTAACCACGGTAGCAGCTAAAGTAAGTTAGAAAATGATGAGAGTTAAGTATTAATGATAAAAGGAAAAGTGGACATTAAAAAAAAATTACGTTGAAAGCAAAGTTTTATATGCAAGGAAAACAATGACTTAGGTTTTTAAGATAAAAGAGAGAGAGGTGCCAGCCCCTATTTTTAATTAGTTCAAGAAGACTTCCTGGAAATGAATGCATATTGTTGAGACACAACTGTTAGGAGACACAGAGCAAGTTTTACAAGATGGGGGATATATTTTTAAAGTATCCAATTTCCCCCATATGCCTTTTTATTCATGGAATAAGTTTGATTTAGCTCAGGACTGGGAAAAACTGCCTTGTCCTCATTTGTGGTGTTATGATTCTGACACTAAGGATGAGGATGTTTGGAGGATTCCCGAGATGAGGAAATCCAGTGGCTTTGCGTAACACTTCACTCTGTCTCCTCTGCATAGTTTTCAGAGTTCAGTACACTCTGGGGTTTCCGTCTTCAGTATGTCTGCACTCTCGGGGCAAATCTGCTGCCAAATATTTCAGATAATCATCCATGAAGAGTTTGTCTGACAGAATGGAGTGGCTGGGTCTTCTAAGTATGGTGCATTAGTGCCTGCTCTGAACAAAGTATTTAAGTTCAGATATTTCTCTATGACCCATTTCAGTGTGGCTCAGCTGCTAAAGAGTCTGCCTGTAATGCAGGTGATACAAGAGATGTGGGTTCAGTCCTTGGGGCAGAAAGATTCCCTGGAGGAGGAAATGGCAACCCACTCCAGTATTCTTGCCTGGGAAATCTCACAAACAGAGGACCCTGACAGGCTCTAGTCCAAAGGGTCACAAAGAGTCAAACACGATTGAGCGAGCAAAGATTATGTCTCTATGGATATTCTTGCTGTGGCCAGAGTAAGATATCCACTATAACTTTGAGATTAGAGTTTTCTGATCACAACAACTAAAGTGAAACCATAGTTTTCACGCAGCCCAGTGCACACAAACACACACACACACATATTCACACATTGAAATATCTGTTTAACAGGAAAATGTCTCTACTTCTGAGACACTCTGATGATGCTTTCTTATAAGTATATTAATACAAAGGCTAGACATGACCCACCAAACTCATTTCAGAACTAACTGACAGGTTGTATCCTATGTTCAAAAAACATCGAGAAGTTACTATCATAAAGGGTAAGATTGCTTTTCTCCTTATTATCCCTTTGAGAGACAGTCTGAGACTTCTCATGGGAAGAAGAATAATGAAAGGTGGAGAAGAAGCAAAAGAATATGATCCTAACTTCAAGTCAAATATAATCCAAGAAAATCAACACTTTCATTTAGCCCCAGTTTCAAGGTATAGAGTCTCCATGAACAATGCATGTATTAGATATTATTCACTGAAATGGTTTACAAACAAGCAGAATGAAATGATTGTGACCCCAAACCACCTAGATGCTTTACATGCATTGTCAATTCACTTACATGTTAGAAATTCTTTGTAAAAGGGATGGCAAAAAAAGGAAAAGGGTAGGACTTGAGAGGGAACAGAAATGATTATTTTTATGTTTTGAAGATTCAAAGAGTAAAAATTTATTTGAAATAATACCTATATTTTATTGGTTAGTCAAACTCAAAATAGAGATTGATATTTTAGGCTTCCCACATGCAACTGTCCTGAAACACACCTGTTTCAGGTAAAGAATTTGAATCCCTAGTTCCTTAATGATTTTATTATTGACATGAATCAAGGGACATTTTTACCTAAGCAAAAAAACTCATTATGGAATTTCCAAATTCAATCAAGTCAACTTAACACTTACATAGGAGAACACTGAAATTTCAGTATTAAGGTTAACACTTACATCGGAGCACACTGAAATTTTAGTATTAAGGTTAACACTTACATCGGAGAACACTGAAATTTCAGTACTAATGTTCTCAGGTGCCTATTTCACTACAATTGAATTACAAAGGCAATGATTACCAAGAAAATATGAAATGAATATTTAAATCTTATTCATTGATAATTAAAGGCCATGAGTGGTTGCTGCAGTTGTATATATCAATAGAAATGAAGCATTTCCAAAGGTTGAGGTATGATCATATGTAAATAAATACTTAAACGAAAACAACTGAGTGTGCTATTGGATTATCCCTCTATCATTTTTCCAGGAATGACAAACACTGGCATGTTCTCTTTGAAACAGTTGATTATTTCACACATTTTACCTTCTTCCACTATAATTACATGTGAAGCTTCTGACAAATAAAACATTTTACTTTTTAACTTTAATTTATTTTAACTTTAATTTTAACTTTACTTTATTTTATAACAGTGTTATAAAACACTGTTATATCTGAGCAGCTATAATATGTAGATGGCAGACATATTTGGGGACTTACTTGGATTAGTGTTTCATGCTTCAATATTTAAGAATCCAAAGTACCCTGCTGTGCTATTTTACTTTTAAAGAAATGAAATTTCAGCTGAAAACAAAGGTATCTGTGTACATAGGACTTGTAACATCTTAATATAGAAATCACGTTAACTTGGGTGTGTGCTCAGTCACTCAGTTGTGTCTGACTCTTTGAGACCCCATGGACTGTAGCCCATAGGCTCCTCTGCCCACGGGATTTCCCAGGCAAGAATACTGGAGTGGGTTGCCATTTCCTTCTCCAGGGGGTCTTCCTGACTCAAGGATCAAACCCACATCTTCTGCATTGGCAGAAAGATTCTTTATCACTGAGCCACCTGGGAAGCACCCATGTTAACTTATATTAACATTTAAATCTAGTTGTTTTCATGGTATGTGCAAGAGGTAAAACAAAAGTAATAAACTAAATAGATTAGGTAATGTTTAAAAATATCCATAAGCATAAATAATATAAATTCATCTTAATGTAAAAATATACATAGGGGAAAACTTAGCTATAAAAATGGAAATTAGCTTCATGTTTTGGTCTGGTATTTATAAATTGTTAGTTTCTACTCTTTTTCTCATCCAGTTCTTGGCTATTCTATTTCCCAATTAGCTTAGAGGGTGAAAAGAAACATGAAGTAAAGGTGAGATTTACAATGTTAATTTGGTTGCAAGTTTTAAATTACTGCAAAAGTTTAAGTGATTGACAAATAAGGGAATAGAAAGTGTGTTCTAATGGGAAATGATTTTACCTGGTCGAAGGAACCAATTTTCAAGTTCTAGCTTCACAACTAACTAGCTCAGGAGCTTGGTCAAATAACAGATTTATTAAGCTTCAGTGTGGCTCACAAAAGAGTTGGACAGGACTTGTTGACTAAACAACAACAATTCTGTTTCACCCCTCATTCCTGAAGAAAATCAGCTTCCACAAACTTATACACTTACTTGTCGAATTTAGTATCCTATTAACAAAACCAAACTCGGTAAAAAGGCATAATGCAAGCAATAAAAACAGAATGAAACACTGATTTCAGTGTGTGACGCAAAATGAAAACTACATAATTCCCATAAATAGACAGTAAAAATACCAAAATATTAATAATGGGAGCTTTGAAGTAGTACAATCATATATGGATAGTTTTCTTGCTTTCTCTTTTCTATCTTAATTTTTTCTTTCTTTTCAGTTTTCTATGTCTTTTTAAAAAACAACTTCATGTATTAGGTTTATAATAAAAACTAAAATTAATTTTGCTTGAAAACAAAACAAAAATACAATCTTAATATTCTGTGTTCTGGTTATTACTATGTGTTTCTTGTTTACTTGGATTACTGTGAGCTGGGAATTTCAGAAATTAAACAGATAAATGAAAAAATAAATCTTGAAGCAACACTTAAAAGTTAGATATTTCTTAGTAAAAGCCAAGAGAAAGAAGAAAAGGGCAGCTCATACACTGCAGATAAGAGTGTAGATTGGGACTTCTCTGGTGGTCAAGTAGTTAAGTATTTGCCTGCCAATGCAGGGGACACAGGTTTGATCCCTGATCTGGGAGGATTCCACATGTCGCAGAGCAACTAAGCCTGTGTTCCACAATGACTGAAGTCCTGACACTCTGGAGCCCGCGTGCTGCAACTACTGAGCCCATGCCCCACAACTACTGAAGCCCTCAAGCTTTAACGCCCAATCTATGCAAAAAGAGAAGCCATTCCAACGAGAGGCCCACACCCCACAAATAGAGAGTAGCTCCTGCTCTCTGCAACTAGAGAAAGCCAGCAACTAAGACCCAGTAGAGCCAAAAATAAGTAGTTTTTTCAAAGAGTGTAGACTGAAACAGCTTGTTAGTAAAATAACCTTTGATTATCTTTAAAAATGTAGTTAACACAGCAATTCCAGCTCCCGTAATCTATCATACAGAAATTCTGACCAATATGCATAAAGATATAATATAAAGACTTTCATTATAAACTAGTTTAAAACTAGATTTTTAAAAATGTTAAATGTCCTCTGTGAGCTGTGAATTTCAGAAATTAAAAGATTTATGAAAAAAAAATAAATCTTGAAGCAACATTTAAAAGTTTGATATTCCTCCATCAATAGAGGAATATTATAATAGAGGAATAAGTAAATATTGGTATCTTGAAACTAGAGATATATGATATCACTACAAAGGATGGCCTAAAAAAAGTTAATATTTTTTAAGTCACCCAATAATGGGTAAAGAGTGACCTTTATGTAAAAAAGAAGCTCTACATTTATTTTATATGTATAATTATATTTATAGATATGTTGGTGCATAGGAAAATAGCTGGAGTTTTTCAACACCAAATTCTTTTACCAATGGAAGTGGGGAGTGAATTCATTATGGAAGTGTGTAGAAAAGAAAATCTTCACTTATGTATTTTATGAGCTGACTAAACTTTTTAACTAATAGTACATATTTATATGTACATATATTATATGTACATATTTATATGACATATACAGATATGCCATGAATTAAGCACAGGCACATATACAAACACACATACTCACAACAGTATATTTATACATATGAATTTTTAAAATGATCATACACAATGCTGGGAAGTTGTAAATATCAATCAAGTGACATATATCGCAGCAATTAAAATATTATTTTCTAGAATTTCTACAGATTTCTGCTCAGCACTTCACAGTGACAGCCACTATGGCTGTGTGTGGTCAGTTAAATACTTATTTCTTTTTTTGTGTGTGCTCCTCTACATTTTTCTTTTTTTTTAAATTTTACTTGGAGGCTAATTACTTTACAATATTGTGGTGGTTTTTGCCATACATTCACATCATGAGGATGTACCTGACACCAAGGTCCAGCGTCTGCCCCTTGAAAGAGTAGGCTAGAAAGATTTAGTAGATTTAGAAAGAGAGGTTCCACCTCTCTGAGTTTGTCCTCTATTGATGAGCATTTTAACTTTAATTTTTTTAAAAAATTTAGTTTTAAACTAAATTATAATGAGTCTTCATATTATATCTTTATGCTCACATATCTGTCAACCAACTCCCAAGACCAATGTATAAAATAAGAATGCCAAGTTACTAACTCTCTTGAGAAATTAGCTATCGCATGATATGAAATGTTTCCTCAGAGATGCCAATTTATAATCCAAGTGTGTATTTATTCATTTATGATGGGAGTTTTAATAACGTTAGCCTAGGGTGGTCTGACACCTTCCCTTATCTCAGGTAACATGACCTGCCTCTGCCTCTATAGTGGGGTGGAATAGTCAGGTCCCTTGGGCAGTGCTTAGATGGGTGCTGCCTATGATTGTCTCCATGACTTTCTTTCCTACAGACATACACTACAGCTATAAACATTGATACATTTGAGTCCTATAGCCCCGGAAGCTTGGTGAAGGTGCCTCTGCAAACTCTGATTCTTAGATGTTGTTTTCATAATTCCCACAGAATAAGTGTTGTTACTTTAGATATTTTTCAGTTAAAAAATAATTCATGATATTATATTAAACAAACAGCCTGAAAAATAGGTTTGTACTTTAATTGCAACTGTATAAAATATATGTACCTGTTAACAAAAAATAGAGGAAGACATGCAAAAGTGAAAATGTTTTGAAACTGAAAACTGCTGTGTGTTTGTATATGTACCTGCTTAATTCATGACATGTCTATATTTTACATTTTATTAAATTGATGCTTATATTCATTTATTTATTCTGAACGTGTTTTAGAAGAAGAAACTCAGCTGTTGCCTTTCCCTCTCTCCCCATTCAAAACATTTTCATATGCAACATTGACTCCATCTAGTCATTAGGATTGTCAAATAATTGATAAATTATTGATAAGGTATTTTAGTCTTCCCATGGATGGGTAGTGGTGTTTAATGGACATGGGTACAAAATAAAGCATTATACATGCACTTAATGTTATTTCAAATGTATGCAACAGGCTACTAGGTAGAGGCATGGGAGGAATGTTTATAGTCAGAGGGCAAATTCAAATCAAGACCTAAACAGAGAAATCCTCTAATGGTTGTTCAAGTAGAAATGTGTAAGAGGGGTGGCTGGTGAATGGTATACACAGAAATCAGTGCTGGTAATAGATAGCTAGAAAGTGCTGCTCACATCAAACAGTGATTACTATAAACCTCTAATTATGTGCTCTGGAGAGAGCCTTGTGCTTTTCCCTCTGTAATTTCTAGTTCTTAAACTGGAATTCTGTGACTTCAATTCAACTCTCAATGGCTTCTTAACTGTTAAATGTAGGCTTATCCATGAATAACTGCTGATACAATCTGCTATACCCTGCTGTAGACAAGCAGACTTTGACGAGAATAATGAGTTTTCTCTTTGATTTCAATGTGCAATGATGGTTTGCAAAAATTGGAAAAAAATGACTGGCAGTTTACTATAAAAATACTTGAGAGGATACTCTTGACTCAGTCAAAGAGCTTAATGCAAATTTAAATGATGTCTCTGCCCCAAGAAAACAGTCATTAACTTCCTCTTAATTTTAGCACAATTCATCCTTTAGTTAAATACCTGGGAGGCGATCTAGTACTGAGTTTGGGAGCAAAAGCGAGGAAAAGGGAAACCCTAGAAAAGGTAAGAAGGGTTGGTAAGAAAATACTGATTTGTTCATCCTTTAAAGTTTGCGGAGTAATGAGTCCCATCAATCATATTTATTAACTCAGCAACTTAGGACTCTTGCTCTGTTAAGTACTTATGTTATATATTGAGCATATCCACTTTTTGTGACATTCAAATCATACACTCTGACCCAAAGTCAGGCTGGCATTTTGTATGGTTCTTCCTTTGCCATTTGGTGCAGGATCTGAAAATGCCACTTGTGGCTTGGTCCCCTCAACCCCCAATGTGACCAGTCACAGGCTAAGCAGGCAACCAGAGAACTACAGAGAGAATAGCTGCAGCAAAACAGTGTTAGTCAAAGTTTGGAAGTGAAAAAGTCTTTCTTTCCCCAAGTTATGGAGTGGAAGAAGGGACATATAACCTAATACAATTAATTGTGCTGAAAAATTCTGGAACAGTATTCAGATGAAGGTGATATTTCTTACTAGACAAAGGGCTCATGTACCCACCTCTTAGTGAACGAAGGACAGAAGGACAAATAACCAGAAAATGGACATCCTGAGTGATTGTCTTCCTCGTCAGTAGTGTGATTACTGTGGATGCATATTCTAGCCCTCAGAAAGAAGCGGACACATTCCTTCAGGATTAATGCTCCTTCTACCTACATGTTCACTACATGATACAGGGAACTCATGAACAAGCAGGAATAGCAGTTCTGTTCTCACAAAAGGTTGTCATTTTTATACGAGGCTTATCACAATCATCTAACAATTGTTTAACTCCCCCACTGCATTTTTTTCCCAGACATCCTGGCTTGGAGGATGGCATTATATTCATAAAAGAAGACCTGTTACCCTGTTATACTGGGTAAACTGTTTTAGGAAGTAACATAATTCCTTTAAAAAGTTGCATTTACAACTAAAAGAGTGCTATTACTCTTGAAGTGTAATGATGTTACTATTTTTAGAATACTGGGGTGGGTTGGCACTGAGCCATTTACATGTTTTTATTCTTTATCTCTTTCTTATACCAAATATGTACGGAGCACCTATTCCTGCATACAGAAGCACCAGGACCTATGGATATAAACATAAATAAGACACTCCTTGTTATAAATGGATTTCCTTTATAAACTGGGAAATATAAAAAATTCAATCTATCTACCAATATAGTTTTAACTCAATCTCTGAACAAGATAGCTAAGAATTATTAGCATCAAGTTAATGACCATGACTGCTGGCCCTACTAATTTTAGTATGGTCATAGGAGAAAGAATAATTCCTAGGCCCAGGATTCCTCTATTTTAATAACAGAGATAATATGGCTCATTAAGTGCTTTTAAAATATTCAGCCAAAGAGGTTCCCAGATAAATCAATAGCTATGACCTTCATTGTCCATCTGTCAGAAATCAGCCAACGTTGCCCTGTCATAGCAGTATCATTTCCCATATTATATTAAGAGTAATTTTCATATAGCCTCTGAATATAGCTGATGTGAAATGTGGGCAAAACAAGTTATTTCTTGAAATACTATGTTTCTTAGTTTCAAAAGTGAAAGTGTGGCTCAGCCGTGTCTGACTCTTTGTGACCTCATGGACTGTAGCCCACCAGGCTTCTCTGTCCATGGAATTCTCCAGGGAAGAATACTGGAGTGGGTCACCACTCCCTCCTCCAGGGGATCACAGCCCAGGGATCAAATCCAGGTCTTTTTTGCATTGCAGGCAGATTGTTTACCATCTGAGCCACCAGGGAAGCCCCTTCCTAGTTTTAACTGAGCTATAAATTTTAGTATTTCACCAAGTATAACTCAGAAATATCCTTTAAGTAAAATAAAAGCTAGTACAGCTAGTCATTCAATCTTTTAAAAGCTGCTTTATACCAAACCAATGCAATGTGCAAATATAGAACTTAATTAAAATACTATATATATAAAATATTAACAGCTGCAGTTATTAAAACTACATTAAACTCCCTTGAGCTAGGCCAACATAATATGAGCTCTTTCTTTTTCTTTTTTTTTTTTCTTCAATTTAGTAAAGGCAGAATTTGGTTTAGTGAATGAACATTGGCTTTTATATTGTTTGTTTCATTTCACTAACCTGAAATCATTATCAAATTACAGTACTTTAGCATCAAAACACCAACATCAAGCATACTAAATATTTCCACTGGATTCTAACAGAAATCCACCATTTGTTTATCTTCTTTCTTATTGCAAATAATATTCTCTTAATGCATCATCTTTCTTTTTCTCATTCAGCATTGAACTTTGTAAATTAAAGTTGATATTTTCTGCTCTGACCTTTTCCAATAAGGGTATAAACAGAGCAGTTAATAAAATTTTGGTAACCTGGATGAATTAAAGAGCTTAGATAGAAAAAAAAGTAGATTTTCCTTGGCTTGAGGATTAAAGTATTAATCAGATTCTTATTGTAATAGGTCATCCAGAGAACTTGGGAAACTAATTAGATTGCATCACCACTTAAGACTGGAAAGAAATATCCAGGTATAAATCATTATTATCAAATGAATAATGAATGGTTTTATTTTCCATTTCATATCATTTTGCATTTAAAAAAAATTTGACATTAACTACATACTTTTCCATACAGTTAGAAAATACCTAGAAAAAATTTTAGGTGAAAGAAATACAACTGATCTGAAGTGTAGTATTTTTTTTTTTTTTTGCCCCTTTGAACTTTCAAAAGATACTACTAATCTGATCAGTTATGTTTTAAATTGTTATAATATCTGACTAAAATTATATATATTCTTGAAAGTTACTTTCAAAATTAGTTCTAGATATATTTTAAGTCAAGTGATAGCATCCATAAGTTAGTATGTCAAACACAAGATTAGTCATGTTCCCATCCTCTTTTAAGTCTTCTTTCTGAAGGTTCTTCAGAAGCAAATTAATTGTTAACTCTGATAGAAATAGGCTGGGGGAAACCAACAGGTGGCCACCTATTGCTATATTTCTGTATTCATATCAATGAACTCTTCTCAGCTTAAATCGGAAAAACAAAGAGGAATCCAATTTGTAATGCACAGTATGGTACAACAGACCAGAAAACCTTTTTCACTGTTTACTCTCAGTCGTCTAAGATGCTGGAGAATATGATAACATAGCACAGACTACACAGAACAGCAGCTTCTTTTTCTTTTGAATTTCTTAGAGGAATGAAAGAACACAGAGACCAAGTTTGCAGAGAAGAATGCATCAGAAACTGTCTGTAAAATTCCCGGGGATCAGAGCAATGGGTTCTGACCATCCTTCAACACTTCACCCTCACCTCTGCCTCCCTCCCAGTTTTCATACATTTCATCTCTTTATTTTAGTGGACAAAAAAGATATTTCCAAAAAGGTAAATATGATCTTCTAGACAGATAAACAGAAAAGGAAGGCACGAATAATTGTAAAATAGCAAACTGCTCTGCTGCAGAGAAGCCAGAAACAGACAATGACATGGGGGTCTGTGAAAGGAGGGAGTGACAAGGGGAGCTCACCCCAGCACTTCAGCAAGGCCCTGCTAACCTGGGATGGTAATCACAGATTCTTGGATCTGAAAGAAGCACTCTAGGTGTCTTCTGATCTGTGGTTTCCAAATGTGGCTGACCAAATCATGTCCTTAAGAAAACTTTGCAAACATTAGAATCCTAGTCTCCACCACTGTTAAGTCCCTGTCCCTGATACTGGAATCCAGTGAATCCTTCCCAAGATGCTTTGCAAAGAAAGAAATCCAGGCCAATAAAACAATGCTGAGGCCAAGCTTATACTGCTATCTAGTGGAGAATCCAGAGAGCATGGTATAGTATAAAACCAAATAAGAGATTTGGGGGAGGGAGAGGAGAGTGGCTAAGTCTAAAACTCAACCATCTTCAATTAGAGATAACTTGATTTGTAAGTGAGGTCCAATCAGCATGAAAGCAAAGGGTGAAGAAAGTGAAAGACATAATATACAGTTGCAGACCTGAAACAAATTGTTTCTCTGCCCGCCCCCCACCCCCCCATCACCTCTGGGTTTCTAAATGCTATTTCCTTTGCCTGTATGGTCCTTGCCCACATAAACCTAACACTGCTCAACTCCCTAAGCCCCCTAATCTAGTTCCGCATTTCAGAATAAATAAACGGTATTTCTTCAGGCCTCCCTACCACATGCCCTCCTTCCCTCCACCTCACTAGGACTTCAGAAAAAAAAATAATTATAATAATAAGTGCAGCAAAAGGAAATAAATTCTTGTTGGTGGAATTTGAAACCTCTTTTATCAGAAAGGGAAGCTATTTGGAAGGCAGCAGAGATTTGCTAGCATCCTTGAAATCCTGTATTGATTAAAGTGTTTTTGATACTGTAGGCCCATCATGGATAAAAACTATATTGTATTAAACTAAGGACTTGATATATATTGTATTAAACTAAGGATTTGATATATATGAATCATTGATTTTTTTTCCAGATTTTATATTTGCCACTTTAGGCACCTCCCGACATCCAATGATATAAGAGATAATTGGGAACATAAGAACCTTGAGTTTTGTCATTTGCAAACTCAAGATAAAATTTCTTGCAAGATTTGGCACTTGATTATCCATTTAATGTTCATTTAAGAAGCTGTTCTTGAAGTCATTTGAGCATTTGGGGTTTGATGCCCAACTATGACGATTAATTAGCTCATTCTGATTCTTATATGATGTGAAACAGAAATAATAAAAATTTCCTTTCCCCTAAAGAGAGAAATGCAAGGACTCTTTAATATGAGTTGATCTTAATTCCTTACGAATGGTGTTCTAACAGATCAACAGCATAAAAAATGATCAATTACCTGACCGTCCGTCTCTCTGGAAGTCCACATGATACCATTCTCCATCATTCACCTTCTTCTGCAGGGCTTTGATTTTGATTGTACCTGATCCCATGTCCAGGAGGAGGTAGAGGTGGCCATCCAGCATCTCAATAGCAAAGAAGTCTACCTTTATCATCTGTGGGTGCTTGGCATCTTTTTGGTGTCGTGGCTTGCCATGACTAAATAAGATGAGGCCATTTGGCTCCGTTGTACGGAAATCAAAGGATATGGAGCCTGTTTTCTTTGCATTCCATTTAGGCAAAGAGATGAAGGATTCTGGGGTTTCAAAGGTGATTGGGTCCAAAGTTGCAACATTCTCACATTTAAATGCCACCACTCCATGGATCTTCATCTTTGGGTCACCTTGCTTGGCAAGTCGAGATAATTCCAGCCTTACATCATTATTTTTATACACAACCTGTAGGGAGAGGTTAATAGTGAGAAACTGTGCCCGTATTTGAATATTTCAAACTTGTTATCAGTTCATATAACTTCCAAGTAGAGCATGAAAAGACATACAATGTTTACTGCTTTTGATGTACAAGATAGTTTTTTTCAGCCAAATAAAATACAGGTATCAATTCATTGAACTATTCTAACCTAATTTCATTCAAATTATGTATGTACACACTCACACAAAGTCTCTGTAGCTACCTCAAAAAACTTGAATAAATCTGTATAGAAATTTCATTATTTCAAGCATGTGTAGACTTGCACTTACAGCGTTTGCTTTTATTAGTTGGCTATTATGCTTTGTTTATTATATATAAATACTGAGGTTTTTCAGTTTTACCATCACTGAAACATTTGAAATTAAATACTTTCAAATGCCAGTCCCCTAAAACATAGGATCACTTCTATGGTCTATATATCCATGGTATATATTAACTTTGTAAAATCACAATTGAGATAGAAAACATCTTAAATTTTCTCATAAAAATCATAAAATATGACTAAGATCCAGAAGTTCTCTCTTGCACTGCGCTGCATTAATAACTGTTTGAATAATGTTAGTTAACTCTGGAACTTGGTGTTTTCCCTAAATCCATTCAGTCTGTATAACCAATACTCCATTTCACTCTTAATATATACGGATATGGAACAAAGTTTGCCTTATACCCTCATTTCCAAAGGCACTTCACCATAGTGGTGGGGTAGTTCTCATTGTTTGTTAATAGTCCCAGTGCTTTTCTGGGACTCCAAATAGCACTTTGGACAAATCCACCGGAATGGCTCAGAACATCATGCAGTTGCTATCACATCACCGTAATAAATTTGTAGCTATTTCGACATAAGAATAAAGAGAGGTTCACATCCTTTCTCTACAAAATCCATACCATGGACAATTACATTTCCAAAAGACGTAAGTCACACTGACTTAAGGATAAATTAGTTATTTATGTGCAGATAACTCATTATTTTTACAAAGACCCTTGAAATTTCACAGCAGCCAACACTGTCAGTTTCTAAATTCATTTATTCATGTATAAAAATAAACTTGTAAAACAGAATAAATAAGCCTGTGTCTAATAAATGCTATAAAGTTAACCAGGTCAAGACAGCTGTTATTTCTTCCAAACCCATGGTAATTGAGCCAATAATGCGGCTGATGAATTTCCTGGTAGGATTTGTTAATGAACACTTCACTTTTCAGAGTAAGAGTGCAAGTTCTGGTTTCAGACTCCCTGAGTATGATCTCCAAGACTTGTTTATAGAGAGATAATACTTTACGAGCATGCTTAGTCACTCAGTCGTGTCCGACTCTTTGTGACCCCATGGACTGTAGCCTTCCAGGCCCACCAGACTCCTCTGGACATAGGAGTCTCCAGGCAAGAATCCTGGTGTGGGTTCTTCCTGACCCAGGGATCAAACCCGTGTCTCTTATGTCTCCTGCGTTGGCAGGCAGGTTCTTTACCACTAGCAGCACCTTGGAAGCCCAATCACTTTTCAAGATGGTTAAAATCATTAAAGAAGAAAATGCATGTGATAAAATCTACCTAAAAGGGGATCAATCCAATGCCAAGCACATTGTAAGATCTCAATACTATCAACCACATCAAACTGTATGATAATAAATATCATCATCTCTTTATTATCATCCTGTAGACATAAAGATATGAGTTCTAATTTATTATGAGAAAATGTTCAGAAATTAAGCACACTTATATAATTGGTATATTTTAGATGAATTATGCCAACTAAATATATCATACATTTCAATGCTACTCCTGGTGTTTCAGTTTATCTTTATCTTGAAGAAGGATTATTATAAAGAATACCATATCCCTTATTCCTTGAACATCTATGTATAAAGGTTTAACAAGCAACTATTGACAACAAATCCGCCTGCAATGCAGGAGACCTGGGTTCAATCCCTGGGTTGGGAAGATCCTCTAGAGGAGGGCATGGCAACCCACTCCAGTATTCTTGTCTGGAGAATCCCCATGGACAGAGGAGCCTGGTGGGTTATAGTCCATGGGGTTGCAAAGAGTTGGACATGACTGAATGACTAAGCAGAGCACATTGACAGCAAAAGAGAAATGAACTAAAGCTATAATGAAAAGGAATTAGATTAATTCTTAATATACTTCCTTGAAAAGAGAAAGAACTATTTATTAACCCTCGGGAAAGTTGATATAAGGTTGATTTCTCTGAGAATCTTTAAAAGTGAAAGTCGTGTCTGACTCTTCATGACCCCATGGACTATACAGTTCATGGAATTATCCAGGCTAGCATACTTGAGTGGGCAGCCTTTCCCTTTTCCAGGTATCTTCCCAACCCAGGGATCGAACCGAGGTCTTCTGCACTGCAGGCAGATTCTTTAACAGCTTAGCCACAAGGGAATCTTTAAAATTGGATAAAATGCTTTCCATGGCAGATTTTCTAAGTTTTATCACCTCTCATCGTGATTTTCAAGCTACCTAAGCCTATTTTTTGTTCATTTTTCCTGATGATTTATATTTTAATATGTGGAGATTCTTCTGACATTAATCAGGAATGAGTATTTTCTGACCCAAATGATGCAGATGATAATACTGATCAATGCTAACACATCACCATAAAATAGAATTATAGCAATGGAATTGGATGTTTTTGACATGAGCAAGTGTGTGTAAGTGGGGTATATTGTTTCATGAGTCCCATACATCAGCTTCCAGAAAGTTGAAAAAATGCAGGGTTAGGGCAATTCTAGCCAATTGCTACCTACCTACCAATTCTAGGTGAGAATTTCAGTGAGAGACTTAAAATCTCATGAGTGAATTGGGTGCCCTGGTGATTCAGGAAGGTTCAGGGAGATGGAGAAGAAACGTTAGGATTCCCTAGATCATAATACTTAGGGATAGCCATGCACTATGCCCTCCCACCCAAAATGGGAAAATAAATCTCCACCAGATTGTCTGCTCTATGCAGGCAAAAATCTGCAACAAGATCAGTGGTTGGCATGGAGCAGATATTCAATAAACACTTGCTGAGAGTTGAATAATATTCTTTCTTCATTTTTTAAAGCCTACTTCACATATTATTAATAACAATATTTACAACTATAGTAAAAAATAACAGAATGTGGTATTATGGACCCATATCATAACCTAGCTATAATTTTTAGCCAATTTCCCTAGAAAAATGTGAAAACTTACAAACATGTTCAGTTACAAATGGCAAGCTGACCTATCACCTTCAAACTAATTTTATGGGGTAGAAACTACTTTCATAGGAAAAACACCTGAGTTAAAATTCTCCAGTAGTGAAATAATTTTTCTAGAAGAACTATCTTGAGCACAATTTTTTTTTTCATTCTCATTTCACATATTTTGAAAGGCAACTCTAGAAGACAGAAGAGTGATATTGGATAGGCAGGCTGATGACTCTCAGATCTATACAACTGCTTCATCTGACCCAAATTTCATAAGCACTATACTTTTCTAAGGTTAGACTTACTCTTAAAATGCACTGAATATAGTTCAGCTATAATAATAATGAGTAGCCAGTAAGCACTCCAAATCTTTTATTTTTTTGCTTCCTTCTGAGATCGTATGGTTTTCAATCTACAAATTATTATTCATATGTTTTTCTTATTCATGTTTAAAGTTGTAATCATTTAATAGTTTCAACTTTCAACAAATCTCCATACGCTTTATCATCTTAAAAATTGTTGATGTTTTTACACACTTATTTGGATCATCTTACAGAATCAATATTTTTGGAGGGATACTGATCTTAAGTTTTTCTGAAGAGTAATTTGAAATGTTGAATTTCATGTCCCTGCTTCATGAAATGATAACATAAGCCCCAAAGAAATAGAGACATATTTATTTATTTGCTGGGCTTTTTTTATAGTTTGCTTTAGCTGCCACATAATTTCCATACATTGCTATGAGATGATCTTTTTACTTTCTTCCAATATTTGTTAGAATTTTTAAAATGTCACTCAGAAATAAGCAAGAATAAGAGTAATACATTTGTGTTTTTATGTTTAGGCTTGAAATTTGAGGTGGACAGTCACTGAATATTTTATTTGATCTTGATAATAATCTTAAAAAGGCAGGGAAAATAAATGGGCTAAAAGACGAAAATTTGGTAGTCTGGATAGACTCAGTTTAAGCATAAAGCTTTTACTTAAGTTAGGCTGCCTAACCTCTCTCTGTCTCAGTTTCTTAATTTATAAATCAGACCCCCACAAAGGAAAGGAATGTCAAATCCATAAATCTTTGAGCATTTTTCCCTCAGTCTCTGCAATTTGGGGCAGAGGTAAAAGATGCCCCATTGCTCCTTCTCTTTGTTTGGATTTCCTGGTTGTGATTTTGATGCCAAGATATTGTTCCCTATTCTGAGCTGTATCAAACTCTAGTCAGTTCAGTCGCTCAGTCGTGTCCGACTCTCTTTGCAACCCCATGGACTGCCGCACGCCAGACCTCCCTGTCCATCACCAACTCCCAGAGCCTACTCAAACTCATATTCATCATGTCAGTGATGCCATCCAACCATCTCATCCTCTGTTGTCCCCTTCTCCTCCCACCTTCAATCTTTGCTACCATGAGGGTCTTTTCCAGTGAGTCAGTTCTTCGCATCAGGTGGCCAAAGTATTGGAGTTTCAGCTTCAGCATCAGTCCTTCCAATGATATTCAGGACTGATTTCCTTTAGGATGGACTGGTTGGATCTCCTTGCAGTCCAAGGGTCTCTCAAGAGTCTTCTCCAACAGCACAGTTCTAAAGCATCAATTCTTCGGTGCTCAACTTTCTTTATAGTTCAGCTCTCACATCCATACATGACTACTGGAAAAATCATAGCTTTGACTAGATGGACCTATGTTGGCAAAGTAATGTCTCTGCTTTTTAATATGCTGTCTAGGTTGGTCAAACTCTAATCCATTAGTAAAGAGAATGTTCACTACATCTTTAGGTACACAGACATGCCTCAAGAATTCTATCTATCTAATGTTTGTACAGATGATGTTGAAGATATTGGCTGATACATAAATCTCTTTCCACATAAGGATATGTGCATGAAATAAGCAGATCAGTAAAATATGTTTGCCACTCAAATTATACTCTTGCTGTTGTTGTTATAAATATGTTTTAGTTTAAAAATCTTAATGGGGCTCAAATTAACAGGCATTGATCAAGGCTTTTCATATGTTAACTATCAGAGTAGTAGGGGGTGAAATGAGCACTATAGTCAGAGTCAAAGTTCTATGCAGAGATCTAGACTCTGACAGAACTCTCTTTGAAAGAACAAGCATGACTCCTTTTAATCTAAGTTTTGTTTTCTCTCTTTAATTTTTAGAAAGAATCACAAGTGCAATTTAAGAATCTGATTCTCAAGTCAGATTTCAGAGAGAATTCCAGCCCACCTTCTTGCAATCTTGTAACTTTATGGAAGCTCTTCAACTGTTAAGAAACTCAATATTATCTGTAAAATGGTATAATAATATCTACCACATTAGGGTTATTGTAAAAACTGAACAGTAGCTCAATGTTCTAAGAACAGGGCCTGGCACAGAGTAAGTACTAAAATAAATAGTAGCTGCTCTTATTTATGTGGTTGTTATCATTATGAATAACAGTATTATCATTCTTACATTGAATTAATGGAGTTGTACAATCTAAGTGTAATAACAAGAGTAACAGTTAACAAGACACATGGTAGATGACTGGTCAGTGCATTAAAGCAATTAATAGAGTTGTAACCAGCAGGATCAAAGAGATTAAAGCAGATTAGGGCTTTCTTTTTTATTCTGATAGTCCTATTGTAAAGTACACCAAAGGCTTTCTTTGGAGATGGGGTTTCTCAGCCAGGAAGTTTACACAGGAAACTGATGATCCTGGGAGTTTCACTTCCACTCATAAAAAGGAGTTTTAGGCATCAAACTACCACCACCACCACCAGCACCACCATCTCCACTTCAAGAAGAATCAATTCAGATTTATGGAGGGTTTACTTTCTGCCAGGCCATGTTATGAAATGCATGGACATACTATGTTTACTCCTCAGAAGTGTCCTAGGAGATAGGGAACATTATACAATTTTATCAATAAATGTTTAGAGGTACAGAGCTCATTGAATGTTTTTCATCATGACCATGTCTAATACTCTGTGTTCAAATATCTAAAGACATTAATTTCAAACTTTGTTTTGTTTCAGCAGGAAATTTCACTTAGTTTTTGATAGTTGCGAAGTAAGAGATTCACAATCAAACAGCCATTTGCCACCATGCAAAGGGATGATTACATGGATTAGTCTAAAAAAAAAACAAAACAAAATAGTACTTCTCCTTTCATTTGTCCTGATTAAAATATCTTTAAATTAATCAAATATCACAATTAAGTAGAGGGATTTTTTTCATGTGACTATAAAATGTCTCTTTAAGCCCAGTATAGGCAGAGGGGCTTATTTCTCTATTTCTATGACTATACTGTGGTTTTTAAACAGTTATGTCTTTTAGGATATAATATATATAAATATATATACATATATAGACACACAGTCCTCCTTCAATAGCTGCAGGGGATTGGTTCCAGAATACTCCTCCCTTACCCCATATCAAAATCCACAGATGTTCAAGTCTCTTACGGCATAGTATTTGCATATAACCTATATACATCCTCCCATATACTTTAAGTCATCTCTAGACTACTTATAATACCTAATAGAATGTAAATGCTATATAAATAGTTGCCAGTGCATGGAAAATTTAAATTTTGATTTTTGGAACTTTCTGGTATTTTTTTCCCTGAACATTTTTCATCTTTGGTTAGTTGAATCTGTGGGTACAGAACCCATGGATAGGGATGACTGAATATATTCTAAAAGTCCAGGAGGTTTAAGAATTAATCTGAGACTGTTTCAGTTTTACTTTTTGTTTGTTCATTTTAAACACACTTAATATTTTCACTCTATTAAGAAAAAGAATATTTCCAACATCCAAAGTTAAGGGGGGATCGGGATGGGGAATACGTGTAAATCTATGGCTGATTCATATCAATGTATGACAAAACCCACTGAAATGTTGTGAAGTAATTAGCCTCCAACTAATAAAAAAATTAAAAAAAAAAAAAAAACAAAGTTAATTCTTCTTTTCTCCTATCTGTGATCTGTCCACACACCATCTACTTATAACAATGTGCCCATTTCAAAATACAACCAAGAGTTAGCCAGTAAGTGAACAAACAGTATAAGGACCACTCAGGCGACTAAGGAGAAACTGTCATTTGTTTCGCCAAGACCTAGATAAGAAACAGTTAGGAAAAGGACATGAACTGCATCACAAGTTTCATCCCTAACATTAACTTACTTATTATTTTGAAATGATGTTTCAGTCTCTGCACTTTCAGTTTAATCAGATAAGTACTTGTTAGGCAAGGTATTGAAGAAGATGTAGTTTAATCACTTCCCTTTGCACACCCTCAGTCCAATAAATCTCGGACCACTGAGAATAAAGCAGTTTAATTTCTCTTGAATATCTGCCACACACACACACATATATATAGGTGATATGTAAACTATATGTGAATGCATACACACACAGAGCATATACATTCCACAATGTAAATGTGTTTAAATGTAATACACATTAAATCTGCTATCACTGATGTCCAGAAAAAATATATACATATATTAAACTAGATTGTACATCTCTAATAGATAAGTAGACATTATGTATGTATGAAAGTGAAAGTTGCTCAATAGTGTCCAACTCTTTGCAACCCCATGGACTATACAGTACATGGAATTCTCTAGGTCAGAATATTGGAGTGGAGAGCTGTTTCCTTCTCCAGGGAATTTTGCCAACCCAGGGATCAAACCCAGGTCTCGTGCATTGCAGGTGGATTCTTTACCAGTTGAGCCACGATGGAAGCCCAAGGGAAGCCCATGATGTATATGATGTATATATACCACATATACATCAAAATAAACATACATACATTTATATGCATTAAATAATTTAATTTATATTAGGATAAATATTTAATATAATAATCCATATTAAATGCAAATATTTTGTATATTAAATACAAGTATTTAATAATTTCAGAAATTAGAGAGTCCTCAGCTAAAATATACAAATAGTCTTACTCAAGGTCTTGGGTCAAAATGTCTTGGCTTAAAAACAAATTTTAGCACTTATAAGCCGTACATTTAGCACATTCCAAAAGAAGGGTTAAAGCATTCCCCTCAAAAAAAAAAAACAAAAAACACCTTACAATTAAGATTAAAAAAAAAAACAAACAGGCTCCCCTCAGTGTTCCTGCCAGCAGGAAAAGATAATTATAAAGATAGAGTAAAGGCAAGGGGAGTGATGATCACATTTTTTTAATGATTGTACTCATTATTTTCCTATCATCTACAGTTTCTTACACTTTAGTTGCTTTCTCATACCCAAACCCTAGCGCAGACTTGCTTAAAATATAAAAGGTTTTAAGAAAATGTTTGTTGATCTTAACTGATCAAGGGACTAATAGGATTTTAGCTTTTCTGAGAATGTCACACCATAGAAGTTTTCATCTAAAATCTGAATACATCCATTGAGGCAGATACACAGCCAGGGGCCGGGACACGTGTATTTGGAGCAGATCAGAGAAAGGGTAGCAGACGGCAAGGAAAGTGTAGGAGATGTACAAGCCCTGTACAGAGTAGCTCCATACCTCTTTAAAAACAGGACTTCACTTTGAGGAAACTCAGTCTTAAGAAGAGTTACATAAAGCATTTTGAAAGATAAAGTAGGTTTGAGGGGGTAGGAATTACTGTTTGGTTTTTTTTTCCCATTTTCTAATCCTATTTAGAGATGATATACCCATAAAATGTTTGACTAAATCAAAACTCCTCACACCAAAATAAATATTTTATAATAATAATAATAATATAATTATGAAACATGAAACATCATTTCTCAATAAAGGCATATGAAGAATCTACCTGTCAATGCAGAAGACACAGTTTTAATCCCTGATCCAGAAAGATTCCACATGTTGAGGAGCAACTAAGCCTGTGCGTCGCAACTATTGAGCCTGTGCTCTAGAACCTCGGAACCACAACTGCTGAACCCACATGCCCGAGAACCTGCGCTCCCACAACAAGAGAAGCCACTGCAACTAAAGAGTAGACCTTGCTCTCCGCAATTAGAGAAAAGGCCACACAGCAACAAAGACCCAGCACAGCCAAAAATAAACACATTAAACTAAATTAAAAAAAAAAAAAGAAATCCTGAATTTTATTAGAAAGAATAAAAAACAGAATGGTGAAGAAAATTTTTAAAAGGCATATGACTTATCTAAATTGAAATCAAAAATTAGATGAAATATAGATAAAAAATATTTTGTTTAAGCAATGTAAGGAAAGAAACCTTTTTTTTTTTTTTTTGCTTAGTTCCAAATAAGCATCACCAAATACATCTTATTCATGAAAAGAAGGAAAAGAAAAATCCTCTTGCTTTGTCCTTTCATCATTCCACCATCAGTGAATTACCTCAATTTGGTAGACGACAGTGGGAGCTATCTGTACAAGTTAGCCATAGGAGTTAAAAGAGGACCTAAGAGACTGTGATGTCCCTGGGTTAACAGCTCTATTTAATGAAGCTTTCAGTGGCATATGGGTGTGTGGCAAAATAACTCCATTAAATGTGGAAAGAGTTCCATTAAACAGGCATGTCTCCTTTTCTCAAAATAAAGATTCAGTAACTCAGTAATGTCTTTGGAAAAAAATGTATATATATATCTCGAAAATGAAGCACAATAGTCAGTAATATGAGATTTGACACGCTGACTCAAAAAAAAAAAAAAAAGTGAAAACTAGATCGATCCTCTATTTCAGAGAAGTAAACTGAGGTTCCCTAGAGGAAGAAACAGCAACCCACTCCAGGATTCTTGCCAGGAAAATCCCAAGGACAGAGGAGCCCAGCGGTCTACAGTTCATGGGGTCACAGAGTCAGACGCAACTGAGTGACTGAGCATTCACACAGGCAAACTGACGGCTCAGAAAAACCCAGGGACTGGTCCCGTTGGCATTAAGTTCTGATCATGAGCAAGGATTGGCAACTTCGGTGTTCAGGGCTCTTTCAAAAACCTCTGCTAAAAATAAATAAATAAATAGAACAACAAACCATTTCTCCCATAGGCGCAGGCTCATCAGAGGCCCTTGAGCAATTACAAATGAAGAGCAGCTGTCTTCTCAGCAACATGGCAGAAAGGGAACCGTAACTGATTTAAAGGCAATTCTAACTTTAAAACTGCATTAGCTTCACAATAAGCTGCTGCTCAAATATAAAAATAAAAGTCCTGAGGGGAAAACATCTTGCAGTTATTTCCCCTACTAATGGAATTTAGAAAGACACTGAAAAAGTTAACTAGAAACAATAAACTTGCAATGTTTACTGTTATTTTGCAACTAAGTGATGAAGATATTTTCAACCTCAGTCTTTCATGAGCTTGCAGAATGTAACACACCGTAAATTAGGGTTTAAAGCTTCTATTCCAAGCCAGCAGATGCTGCTAATAAGAGCAATGCATGTCTGCTTTATCCAAAAGACTTTTTTAATCGTCTGCCAGTCTCAATGAGAAGAATGTAGACACATCCCACCCCCACCACCGCCGTCCCCCGCCAAGGGAAACTATCTTCCCATCAACCAAAAATGGTAGCTTCAAACTGATAATAATAAGATCCTGGCTCCAAATGTTATGTGTAGATTAACCAGCTCACGCTCTTTTGCATCTCTACCCTCTTGAACTCAGTGAATCTCCCTCTATCATTTAATTTTACATTTTTCTGAGGGGGGTGGCCATTAGTATGTAATGTACCATTTAGTATATGTTCACTGCATTCCTGAATACCATTTATTACACACAGTCTGTCCTTTCTCGACTGTCTCACGGTGATATTGTGTGCCAGTGTTTTGGATACGCCAAAGCTTCAACATTTCCATCTACTATCATTTTTTGATTGTATTCATCACTTTTTAGCTTAGAAAGTCCTCCATCAAGAGAGACTTGTTAAATGCATTTTCATTTTAAATATTTATTGCTTAATTTTATACATTTGTGTATAACATTTTCTTTTTGCAAATATCTGTCTTCTCGTTTAAGGTGAAAATACAAACTGAATCCCCATACCCAAATAGTAGATCTTTATATGAACCAGCACAACTGTTAAATAATTCTGTTTCTGCTGATTTGTACAGCTTACCTACCACACATTAAATGCTTATATTTACAAGGTTCCATTCCTAGCATTTTATTTGTTTTATTGATCTCTTTCATTTTTTCTTAATCCAGTTCCACTTCATTTAACAATCATAGCTTTATAATATGCTAATATAATTCATGCCCCTCCTACAAAGCCATTTACGTTAATTATTCTCATAATATTTATATATTGTATCATACAGAGGTTCTTGTTTTCTGCATCAATAAGATAAATATATGTAACAGAATTATTGAAGCTTTCTAAAAGGTAGCAAGTCAAAGCTGGTGGCAAATTACTTATTCAAACTCACTTAAAGAGACTTGACTAGTAAGAGGAAATTACATCTTGCTTAGAATTACATACCTGTTATTATGTTTATTTGTAAAGTTATTATTCATAAGTGATTATAATAATTTTGAATTGAACACATCAGTGAATCTGGCCTCATGCCAGAAAATTATATTATTTATTAGCTAGAGGGTAGATACACAACTCCAGAGAGAAAATCAGAAAAAAAGAAACAGTGAATGTAGTTATAAGCACACTAATTCTTTTCCAACAGTCATAAGGTTCTGGTATGAAGAGTGTGTTGTAAGCCTATCAAGGATGTTTGGAGGACGACCAGGTGAATGAGTATCAATGCAGGAGAAGGCAAAGCGCCCTCTGACTCCACTTTAATGTGGCGCCCTTCAAGAAGCAAGGCCACTTGTTCAAAGACACACAGCTAGAAAGTGTGGAACCAGTAAGCAGAGGACAATGGAGAATCTTAATGCTTGTCTCCATAACCAGGAATATATGCTTTTTTCTTTGTTTTGTTTCCTTTCCATGGGACTGTTTTTACGGTAGTTAAATTCCCTTCGGCAATAAAAACTGTGAGACTCAACTAAGCCTCCTGAATTTCAACAGCTAGTCATCTAATTTATGATTACTCAAGTTGTGTGAGTCCCCTTTTTGGCCCTGGCTGCCAGCTTTTACTTCTTGATCACACCCCTACCTAAGAAACCTCAAATAAAACAGAGTAAGCTGACATTTAAGGCAGCCAAAGCTGTTGTTTTTAGCACCTGAGATGAAAAGATTATGCAAAGTAGACTTGTTCCTGAGAAATTCTGTGCAAATCTCTTCTGTAATTTTAACAATATCTGATGAAGGCAATGCATTGCATGATATATAGGTACGGATATAGATTCATATGGCTATAGATTTCAGACCTGCTCTGCTACTTAACTAGTTACACAGTCTTGGGCAAGTTCCTTAGTCTCTCCAAAGTAGTTTTCCTCTTTATCATGCAAGGTTAATACTCATTTTATAGTGTTCTTTAAGCACATAGTGGAGAAGGAAATGGCACCCCACTCCAGTACTCTTGCTTGGAAAATCCCATGAACGGAGAAGCCTGGTAGGCTACAGTCCATGGGGTCGCAGAGTTGGACACAACTGAGCGATTTCACTTCACTTCACTACTAAGTGTTTGGTTGTGGGCGCTGAGTAAATAAAGAGTAGCTATTATTGTTACTAGTACGGTGTTGTGTAAGATCTTAGAAGTTATGACTTTAAATTTCTAGAGGGGCATGGTGGTCATTTAAAAAAATAAGTGCTACTTCTCTAAAAAGCAAAGAAGCATTCTGTGAAGTAATTCAGTTCAGTTCAGTTCAGTTCAGTCGCTCAGTCGTGTCTGACTCTTTGCGACCCCATGAATCGCAATTAACCACCCTCAAATCTCATTTTAATGCATACTTCCCAGGGCTTTCCTGGTGGTTCAGTGGTTAAGACGCCACATTTCCACTGCAGGGGGCACATGTTCGACCACTGGGCAGGGAACTAAGAACTAAGATACACATGGTTGGGCCAAAATATAGAAAAAAGAATAACTATTTCCCAAATTTCTACCTCTATTTCTTATCTCCCATGAATATACATTTTGAGAGCTTTCCTCTACTAAACAAATAGTATTTATTAAGGAAATGTTTGATTTTTTAAAAAAAATTGTCAATGAAAAACATGCCAGCCTCTGTAATCCCACGAAATTGATCAAATGATAGCCTATGCAAATAGTTATTTTATTTAGCTTCTGCTAAGCATGAGTAGTGGAGAAGGAAATGGCAACCTACTCCAGTGTTCTTGCCTGGAGAATCCCAGGGATGGGGGAGCCTGGTGGGCTGCCGTCTATGGGGTCGCACAGAGTCGGACACGACTGAAGTGACTTAGCAGCAGCAGCAAGCATGAGTAAGTATGTAACCTTTTCCGGGTGTATTGAAATATTAAGCATATGCAATCACTCTTCATTTCTAATTTTAAAGACACTAAAAAGTATACATTTGTGTCTCTTTTTCTATTTTGCGTAATTCAAGTCAATGTATGACAAAAACCACTACAATATTGTAAAGTAATTAGCCTCCAACTAATAAAAATAAATGAAAATAAATAAATAAATAAAAAAAATAAACTGCACGCTAAAAAAAAAAAAAAAAAAAAGTATACAGACCCCAGGTTGGGAACAGTGATTTTTTTCAATTATGACTGCTAAGTATGGGGGTATTTCTTCTTAATGCCTTCTTTAATTATTTCCTTTGGAAGATCCCGAGTGCTTCAAACGTCAGATGGATTGTGGCTTTTGCCAAGGGTTGCTTAGTTAACTGTTTATTTAATGAATGGGGTTTTATGTGCTGCTGAATTTCTCATGGCACATGGTAGGAAATTTTTGGCAGCATTTAAATTGGAGAACTGAGAAACATATTGGCTCTACGGAAGCTCAATCAGTTCCCAGGCAGAGCAGCACCTTTGCCAAGAAAAATTCACTAAAGTAAAAAATACAAAGACCAAACTCACATATAACCCAAGGAAAACTGACTTTGGTGTGGAGGATTAAACAAATCCTGGATCCAAGTGTCTCAGGTGGCCCATGAATGGAAGAGGGGAAATGCTTCACATTTCTGGGGGAGAAATAGGAATGGAATCTCCTCACTTTGAAGGATGACAGTATGCTTAAATTTCTTGATTGCTTGGAAAATTCATTATTTGCTAAGGAAAAAAAAAAGATGAAGTCATGTAATTTCTCACATGTTGCCTCCTTAAGCAGATCCATTTAAACCTATGTTTATGTTATTGAAAGATGTATTAGTCGCTCAGTCGTGTTCTGACTCTTTAAGACCCTATGGATTGTAGCCTGCCAGGCTCCTGTGTCCATGGAATTTTTTAGGCAAGAATACTGAAGTGGGTTGCCATTTCCTACTCCAGGGGATCTATCTGATCCAGGCATCAGACCTGGTTCTCCTACACTGCAAGTAGATTCTTTACCATCTGAGATATCAACCCCTGGAGAATATACTTGAAAGATATACTCAGCTTACTCATTTTGATGAAAGACTAATCAATAATCGATTTTTTTTTTTAAACTGTGCATCCTAGAACAAATATCCATATGGTGGAATTTTTTAAATGATTCAGCCAGGTTCCTAGACATTGTATAAGCACTGCCTACCAGATATGTTTCCTCTAAGGACTTGGAGCAGGAAGATGCCCTGAAATGTCACCTGGGTTCTGGAAAGTCCCAAATCCACTAAAAGATACTTTTTTTTTTTTTTTTTACTCAACTATACTACAAAATGAGTATACAACTATAATACCTCAGAATGAGGAGGGAAGAAGATTTTTTTTTAAACAAACACTAGTTTGAGAAAACAAAGAGAATGTAAGTATCTTTCAGCAACTTAAGGTGAACAGCACCAGCCTACAAATTATTACTCTAAGCACGTGCTGAGGCTTATGCGTAATAAAGGCCTGCTGCAGTCATCTCTGCCCACACAGCTCTGATGTCAGCCCTCCTTCAATCTTCTGCACTCGCCAGCCCAGCGCCCAATCCCTTTCCCTCTCTGGGAGAAAATTTTTCTGAGTCAGCCCGGCTCTCTCTTTGTCTACTGGTTTGCTGAAGGCTCCCTACATTCTTCAGCAACCAGAAGTCTGGCTTCTTACCTGTTTGGCTTCCTTACCTTTCTTACCATTTTCTTGCTTTATTTAGAAATTAAGAGGGCTGGCCACGTCTTACCCTAGGTTGGCCAGCTCTCAGGTGGCTTATATGGACATGTATTCTGCTCTTTGGCTTCCCAGGTGTCATGATGGTAAAGACTCCACCTGTCAACGCAGGAGATGCAAGAGATGAGGGTTCTATCCTTGGCTCAGGAAGATCCCTGGAGTAGGAAATGGCAACTTGCTCCAGTATTACAGAGGAGTCTGGTGGGCTATGGCCCATGGGGTCGTAAAGACACAGCTCAGTGACTGAGCATATCTCCTCTTCAGGCCTATTCACTGAGCTGTCTCCTTATTCCTTGATTAGCTAGTATGTTGCTTGACATAATATTAATGTGAATTATAATAACACCAGGAATCACTCATAAAAGCTTCTGCTACGTACCCCATGCATTTTTAGCTACTTACATAAACTCTTATTTCTCATGACAGTCTAGTAATATAGGCATATGAAGGCTCAGAGAATTTACGTATCTAGTCCAAACTGCACAGCTAATCTTAATAGATGACTAGGCAGGAGTACAACTCAACATTTATCTGCTTCCAAACTCATATGTGGTTTTAGTCCATGCTCCCCATTATCCCACGGAATACTGGCTGAGTTCCTATATACTTAGCCAGCACCATCAATCTCATCATCAATAAGTAATGACATACCTTTTCTTCCACAAAGTGGCTCATCTGACTAATTGCGTTTCTCTTAATACTACTGGTTAAAAAAAAAAAATCCCCTTGAGTTGTTCCATCCCACTATCTTTCTCCCTTGAGTTTAGGATAATTATTGTTCACATGGCTGACCTATGGCACTCTGATTTGGTGCCACACTTATTTTGTGCTCATTTCACTCTTAAGAGCAAATTGTCTGACCATGTTCTCAAGTGAGTACAAAACTTGCTTTGAAATTTCAGGATTCTATAAACTGAGATTTTTTTTTAAGTTACCTTGAAAGTGGAAAAAAAAATGAGACTTAGCACTAGTAGGAATGGCATTCTAAGGGCCAGTTTCCAGGGTTTAGATTTAGATTTGGCTACGATAGCCTCCACCCTGAGTCAGCAATAGAATAATGATGTTCCAACTACATATAAACTGTTTCATGAAGCTAGAACACCAGGGCCAGAACTAGGCTGAAATGGGTGAGGTGAATGAGACATTCATCTTGGATGCAAAATATAAGGTGGGTTGGGGATGGGAGAGAAGGATGCTAAAAACTCAGTGATCAAGACAGATAATATAATATTTCAATGCAGTATTTTTTAAAATGCAAAAACGTCTATGATAAACAAATTGCTGAACTTTTAAAGAACCATAGGATCGGAATTATTCATTGTCCCTTTCACCTCAGGCTCCAATATAGCCTAGTGTAGCAATGCAATACAGTATTTTTCTAGGATTAAAGAGGCTAATTTAGCCTGTTGGAAAGTTTTTGTATTAGAACAAGTGCCAGTAACCAGTAGTAGTTGTGGGAAAAAATCATTACCTATCATTAAAATTAGAACCAGAATATACTATTAATTTTTCAGGTGTCCAAGTCATTAATAAAACCAGTTTTACCCAAAGGATAATGATAGAAAACACTTATAGAATACTTAATCAGACAATATTTTAGGCACTTCACTCATTTAATTCTCAGGACAACCCGCTGAGATAGAGGAACAGGCTCCCTGCCCCAGAATTCATTAGATGACAAAGTCTGAGGAACTAACTATACCACATGATGATTCTGGCCACACAAAGAAATGAAGTCTTTGTCTTACAGATGAGGACACTGAACTCATGGTCTGAAACTAAGGAGACAAGTTTCAAACCCAAATGGTCTCTTCAAGGCCCTTGCTCTTAACAATACTGTTCACAAAGACCAAATAATCTGGCTCCTACACCCACTCAATCCTACAGTGTGGTCAACATTAATAATCATTACCCTCAAAATAAAGATACTGGTGTGAACTTTCATAGAAACTAGAAAAAATTTTAAAGCATACATATTTTTAAATGGCTTGTCATTGAAATCATATTGAGAGCCATACATATTAACTGAAGAACTACAATAGATCTCTGACATTCACCAATCAATGTATAGTTCAAAAGTATATACTAGACTGCTTACTCAAGATTTTTTAAATATAGTGACGAATAAATAAACATTAATTCAACAGCTCACAGGCACTGAAAGGCCAGCAGAATCCAGCCTCCTAGCTTTTGTCACTGCTGGTAAGCTATTTTATAGGTGTATAGCTATATTCTTATATTAACCAGCCAGTATGATCAAAATAGAAGATTAAAAAAACAGAATATAATAATTATATAAATTTCATCTCTTTGTGCTCAGTGGTGCTATAATTATGTGATGAAATTAGAACACTGTAAAAAATTATAAACAAAAGAGTAAAGAATTTAGAGTAAAGCCTTTAGACCATATCTATTACATCGACACTTTTAAGGAATTACTGACACAATTCATGCTGTCCATACATGTTTTTTCAGATCATCTAATTTACTACTAAACTGGGGAACCACCCACTCCTCTGTCTTTTGACAGTGCCTTAGAGCTGGCTTCCCTGGTGGCTCAGAGGTTAAAGCGTCTGCCTGCAGTGCAGGAGACCCGGGTTTGATCCCTGAGTCAGGAAGATCCCCTGGAGAAGGAAATGGCAACCCACTCCAGTACTCTTGCCTGGAGAAGTCCGACATGACTGAGCCACCTTACTTCACTTCACTTCACTTAAATAACAAACAAAAGTTAACAGTCCTATTAGAATATTTACTACTAGTATTTTTTTAGGTCCATAACAAGCCAATATTAAAGTAGGAATACCTTTGAAGATTTGTCAAAGCTACATATTGTCACCCTGTTTATTTAACTTATACACAGAGCAGTACATCATGAGAAACGCTGGGCTGGAAGAAGCACAAGCTGGAATCAAGATTTCCGGGAGAAATATCAATAAACTCAGATATGCAGATGACACCACCCTTATGGCAGAAAGTGAAGAGGAACTAAAAAGCCTCTTGATGAAAGTGGAAGAGGAGGGTGAAAAAGTTGGCTTAAAGCTCAACATCCAAAAAAAAAAAAAAAAAAAAAAGCTCAACATCCAGAAAACTAAGATCATGGCATCTGGTCCCACCACTTCATGGGAAATAGATGGGGAAACAGTGGAAGCAGTGTCAGACTATTTTTTCGGGCTCCAAAATCACTGCAGATGGTGATTGTAGCCATGAAATTAAAAGACGCTTACTCCTTGGAAGGAAAGTTATGACCAACCTGGATAGCATATTAAGAATCAGAGACATTACTTTGCCAACAAAGGTCCGTCTAGTCAAGGCTATGGTTTTTCCAGTAGTCATGTATGGATGTGAGAGTTTGACTGTGAAGAAAGTTGAGTGCCGAAAAATTGATGCTTTTGAATTGTGGTGTTGGAGAAGACTCTTGAAAGTCCCTTGGACTGCAAGGATATCTAACCAGTCCATCCTAAAGGAGATCAGTCCTGGGTGTTTATTGGAAGGACTGAGGCTGAAGCTAAAACTCCAATACTTTGGCCACCTCATGCGAAGAGTTGACTCTTTCTAAAAGACCCTGATGCTAGGAGAGATTGGGGGCAGGAGGAGAAGGGGATGACAGAGGATGAGATGGCTGGATGGCATCACCGACTCTATGGATATGAGTTTCAGTGAACTCCAGGAGTTGGTGATGGACAGGGAGGCCTGGCGTGCTGCGATTCATGGGGTTGCAAAGAGTTGGACGTGACTGAGCGACTGAACTGAAACTGAACTGAACCTTTGAGGAGGAAAACAGAGCAGGCTAGGCTCTTGAGAAAATTCTATTTCAGAAGGAAAAAAGGGTTGGGAGATGGGCTGGCAATAGAGTACTGAGGCGGGAAAAATCCATAAATAGAATATAAATGCCATTAATCTACGAAAAACTTGGGCATTTCCATAGCATTGGTTAAGTAGGTCAAGGCTATTAATTATATGTCATTAATTGAAATTTATAACCCCATTCAGAATTCATTTCTTATAAATGTGATAAATCAAATCATCTTCTAAGGAAAGTATCACTGAGGAAAAACTTTTAGTTGATTCATGAGTGTGTTCATTCACACATGATTTATTCAAGAACTCTCACAATGAAGTTCTCACCTGAGTCTTGGTTTTGGTCCCTGGTTGATCTGCAGAAAGCAAGTCTAGGCTCGGGCAGCTGTGTTATACATGAAACCCATAGGTCACAAAAAGTTAGATACAAAATATGGATAGATTAGAAAAAACACACGCAGACTAGAGGAGAAACAGAATCACTAAATAAGCATGTTGACCAGTGATGGGAGGCTCAGAAGTATTCTAATATATTATTATATAATAATATAATGTTATTATAGTACATCCATTTTATGGTAAATTTATGATATGGTGTTTATGATATTTATGATACTGATATTTTTCACAATGCTCATATGTTGCTGAGTCTTATTGAACACTCAAAGGGACAGTAAGGGCCACAGATACACACTGATTTTAAAATCAAAGTATTTTCTGTCGCTTGGTCACCTCTGTGACTGGATCAGAGAGCGGTGTGTGCTCTAGCACCATCCTTCATGTGCTAGGCAGCTGCAAATCTCCCTGCACTTGTTGAATAAATATTGATGGAAAAAAATATTGGTTATCTCCTGTGAATAATGTAAATGCTTTCCCTGGCAACTGTTCCAAATTCGGACAGCAGTGGTAATGCTTTTCATACTAATACAATATCAGTAAGGGTATGAGGAGTATGGGAGGTGAGGATGAAAGAAGTGGATGGGACAGTCACTCATGAATCACAATGTTCAATCTGTTTTGACCAGGTTACAAGAAACCAGTTAGCAAATTAAGGTTCTCTTCAAGAAGCAGCCCTAAGTTTAAACCTGAAATCAGGATGTCTACAGTGGAATGGAAATTATAGGTTTACTGATTATAACTTTAGCTCTAAACCCTAGGGTCTATTTCTTAAAGAAGCTAGTTGACACCAGGAAGCCTCTGAAAGAGATATTGCTTCAAATTATCATAATATAAAACATTTCCCATGGTGATGATTAGAGTATTGGAAGCACAACAGTAATAGCTGATTGTTTCTAAAAGGTAAAATTATAAATACCCATTTAGAAGATTATGTTTACACAGGGAAGGAAACTTAATTAATAAATTTAAGAATTGAAGAATATTGTATTGTCTTGAGAAGGCCAAAAGAGAAGTGGATTTTACATTCTTAGATACAATGGAGATAAAATTTGTTAGAGGGTAAGCCTGTGTAATTTTCTCATTTGTAATCTTAATTCCTAATTCTCCCAGGGTATTTATGTTTAGGGTAATTTCTCTTTAATGCTGTCTGTTTATATTCCCCCACCCACTAAAACTATGGCTGAACACGTTTGAGAAACCAGTAGTTCTGCTAGTTTCTCATTTTTTTTTTTAATTCCATAGTGAAATGATCAAGTAAACATTATTTTTTATCCGTTTGTTTGTAAAAGCCACAATTCTTTGAGAGGAAAAGGAAACATCTAAAAGGATTTATGCTCTGTAACATTTCATTGTGGGGTGGGGGGAGGGGCCTGTGAGCCAACAAACCACAGAGCAGCAAGTAACAGGAAAGTTCCCACCGCACGGGAAGGAAAAGATATTTATTTACTGCAGGAAGAGCAGAGAAAGAGGAAAATAGAGGAGAAAGAAGGCAGATGGAGTGGCTGTTTTCCTCCACTAGAGCTGTACCTAAAGAAGATCAAACACCCAGACTGAAGAATTCGGAAACCACTCACGCTGGGGTCACACTTCCCTACATGGGGGAGAGAAGGGGGAATAGGTGGGTAACAAGAGCCTCTCAGAGAAGCCTTGATTTTGATAAAGTGCTCTATCCACCAAGGCCTAAGAGCAGAGGTGGTAACAGCAGAGGAGGATATCTGAGGGAAGACTCAAAGGCTCCAGCAGGTTGCAGAGAAGTTCTTGGGTTTTCCAGCCGGGCCCAGAGACAGTACGAGGACCAAGGGACCAGAAAAAGCTTGGAGCCCAGACAAGCAGCCTTGAGGAATCTTGGATCTAAAGGCAACACAAAATCCAAAGTCCAGAAGGATGTCTGCCCGCATAGTTCCCGGACCACTAGCCAGGGCCACTCATGTCTCAGTCCACAAAAGATGGCCAGAGATCAGGCTAATGGGGGACATCTCAGGGATTCCAAGGTTGATACCAAGGCAGGCCTTTAGAACAGAAATCCCTCCCCCACATCCTGGGGATGGAAAGAGAGATTTCCTTTACTTAAGAGAATTTGAAATCTGAGTTAACTAAATATTTACATGAAAGAAATACTTTTAAAAAATAAGAAAATGCATGACCTAAAATTGGAATGTTTCTCTACCACTTGCCCTCAAACCACTATCACCTGGAGTGCGAATTAAGAACAAGATTAGTACCAAAAAAAAAATTTTTTCTCTTCATATCTTCTTTAAATTGCATAAACTTTTATATCCTTCCTACCCACATCATACTACAATAGCAAGGCTTGCTGTACAGTTAAAGCTTTCTGATGCTTACAGTGTATAGTCCATATGAGAACAGGTTGATATATATATATGGCATGGTGGCAAATTCTGCTGCCAGAAATTGTTTCCAACACACCCTGAGCAAAAACAATATACTTACTGTACACTATTTTCTTTTTTAAATGTAAGGATCTTTTTCATTTGGGCCTTTTCTGCTTTTTCAAGTACATGTTTAGGGTGTTCTTTCACTAAAAGAGACTCATTTAGCTAGTATCCCATGAGGATGATGTTGGTAATCTTATAGTTAATGCTATCTTATAGTTAACAGACACCACAGATTAATGCCCAGCGTGTGCCAGTCAGTATGCATTCTAGCCATAATGAGTAGTATTGCATCAATTCTCCAAGGTAGGCATTTTGTATACCTATTTTCAGATACAGCAATCAAAGCTGTAACTGAGTTTAAGTAACTTTCCCATAGTCATGCAGCTAATCAAAACTCATTCTATTACATAACATTAAATCCTAACACGTGAGTTCTAACACATGAATAAACTGACAATCTCTGAGGAACAGAGGGCTCTGTGAAAAAACTAAAGCTAACTTTGTTTTCCCCATCCAACATTAATCTTCAGGATTACTCATTTTCTCAGTAGGCAGAACCTATTGGGTATTGGCATGAGTTTTAAAGTATCAGTTCTAGTTTCAGTGCTGCCATTAACTGTGTGACTTGTGGTGAATGCCTTTTTAATATTTTCACCTGATCAACAAGGATAACAGCTGTCTTATCTCCTCTGGAGCATCATGAGTATTTCTAGCTTTGTCTTAATTAATATAGAACTGGATAGTGTGCAAATGTACTTTTCTGATGAATCTAAAATATATTATTATAGCCACATCTAAAATTCATATCGGGTATGGGGATATTTGGGGAGACAACTTCAATATGTGGAGTTTGTGTCAGAGGCTGGACCAGGTCCTAAAGACATAATGATAAAAAGCTCCACTCTCCGGACTTGAGGAGCTCCCAGCCTGAGAGAGGGAGTTAGGAATATATACAGCTGATTAGCATGTGATGAAACAGAAACAGGCAGAAGCAAAAATAATGTTATGAATCTAAAGTCAAACATATGGATTGCCACCTACGTCTCAGAAGAAGGACCTGGATGGGGAATGTTTCATCCACAGTTGTATGATGGTGATGATTTTTTAATTTGACTGTGAGAGATATAAACAAGTAGAAGGTATGTTTACATTTAGAGGTTCACAATTAAATATGATTATATTTTTGTGCATATTAACAGCAAGTAAAGGTAAGGAATGAAACAGCTGCTCATTGGAGATGAAGCCACAAAAAGATGTAAAAAAGTTTCCAAAAAAGTGATGTAAATTTAGGTTTCCTTGACAATTTGAGTTTCTCATTTGCATAACAAGAATAGTTACCGTGTATTGCATCCTTTCTGTGGATCACAGGCAATCCACAAAGAACTCTGTAGGGATATTTTCATTTCATTTTTTTCCTGATAACCTAGTAATATCATCCTCATTTCATACATAAAGAAACTGATAGTCAGAAAACTAAAGTGGCTTAGCCCAACCAAGCCACAGTTACAGAGTTAGTAAGTGGAAGTAAGACTGGAACCCAGACAATGTGGCTATGCAACCCTTACTCTTAGTTCCTAACCTCCACATACTACCCTGAACCCTGGGATAGAACAATTTATGAAGGAAAGGAATCATGCGTAGTCATGCCCAATTCTCTGTGATCCTCTCCACTGTAGCCCACCAGGCTCCTCTATCCATGGGATTTCCCAGGCAATAATACTGGAATGGGTTGCCATTTCCTTCTGCTTTCCTAGCTTAGGGAGCTTCCTAACCTAGAGATCAAACCTGTATCTCTTCTACTACAGGAGGATTCTTTACCCACTGAGCCATCAGGGAAACCTCAGGACAATTTGTGAAGTACGAAGTAAAAAAGGTAAGAGCACATGAATGTGAAAGCTACTTCTGAAATCCTGGGGAAGAAATAGCAGGGCAATTTTTCTCAACTGCGTGTCTGTTTAACTAGGCACATAAAAGATGACTGGTCATTAAGTCACAGATCAAGCACAAGGGTTACCTCTCCTAATAAACTCTTTCCTGAAGGCAAGAAGATAACACCTACTGCTTGAGCAAATCTAGCAAGAGTAGAGTCACATAAAACACAATATAATAGTAAGAAATATTATATATAGGACACTGTATCTTCAGTGAAAGAATAACTGTCAGCAAGGATTTTATGAAAAGTGATTCCACTATAAATTCAGTGAGTATGATATAAGCTACCCAAAGAATTATATGTATAGATAATGGCATCATATTATCATATAACACACATGTCCTATTGAAACTTCCTTTATTTGTGTTGTTACATACACAGAAACTGCCTCCAATGGCTTCTCCTAGTATGTGTCCATAGCACTGGGCCTTATAAGGCCTTAATATACTGACAGAAGTTTTATGTTTACCTTAAAAAATAATCCACCTTTTAATCTCTTCTTCTAGTAGATCAATAAATAAACACCAAGGAAGAGATTAGAAACTCTGTGCACACAGAATGTCAGTAAAAGGAAGCAGTCCAAAATGCCATCTAACCAATAGCATCAGGATAAACTGGTGGATATCTTACAAGTTCACTTAAGTTAGCAAATGGTTGTAAGATGAGGTCTCTCAAAACTGCTTGAGACATTGGCTTTTGTCGAGAAAAACAATCTGAAGTTCTGGATATGCACCAAAAGCTTCAGTCTTCAAGGACTTTTCAATCTCTTCCAGTTTGCAAGTTTAGAAACTGAATGGTTCAGCATATCTCTAATAAAAAATCATTTCCCAAGGCTCGTTTTCTATGCAGGCAAAATCAAATTAACTTCAAACAGAAGAGGTTAGATGCATACATAAAGGAAGTATCAAACTGTAACATCATCTTGCTCTAGTTCTCTCAGGTCTCCCAGTATCCACCCAGGAGAGAAACCCAAATATTAACTTCACCCTGAAGCACTCTGCAAAATCAAGCAAGAAGGGTAGTTTCCGAATGGGAATGACACAAAGTGAATTATCCTACTGTGCTGTTGAACACACCGATGATGAGACTATAGTCCTCCGGACTTTTATTTAACATTTGCTGACAGCCAACAGCGATCCTAGGTTCCTTTCAGAGCCCACACATTATGACACATCCTTGCCTTGATCGCTGGGAAGCTGCTACATCAGGGGATCCCCCTGCTTTGGCATTAGGGCTGAAGTGATGCTCTGGACCCTCCGGGCCAGACTGCTATGTGAGCACTACAATCTCCCCCAGCAATGATGTATTGCACTAATATGCTCTCAGAGTGCACTTGCTGGAATGGATTAGAGCAATACATCACAAAATACTTTAGCTTATGTGATGTAGTGCCACGTGAGGTAGAACCAGTTGCCAGAGGCAAGTTTTAAAGGCTTAATTTCTAATGTTTTGTATTAAATGAGTCTATATTCCCTTTTTGGTGGTTTGGAAGATACACTTTAGATTTCTGTTATGGCTGATCTCAGAGATTCAGTGATTTTCCCTATCATAAAAAGCATTCTGACTACATATTGCGTTTAATAGATATACCCAGTAGCTGCACTTCATGTTAAGTGTGGCATGGAGTGAGTAAAGAGGTTGATATCCAGTCCCCCAGTATGAACCCTGGAAGTGAGCTGTGTCTTCTCCAGCGGATATTACATGGCCTAGTGGTGGGCCCTGGGCAGGAAACATGGGAGCCAGGTAGAGATGCTTCCTAGAAGCAAAAAATTCTGTGTGCTCACCTACACTGAGTTCTAATCCTGCATGCTCTTTAATAATAGGTTCTGTATGGCTATAGTTGTGTGAACCAGAAAATTCTGATCTCTCTTTTCACTGTCTAATTTTATTGGATGAAAGAGTGGGATAATTTTTAGAAAATTAGCAATTTACAAATTCTAAAAATAGATACTAGACTGTATCATTTTTTTTTTGGATTATCCAGAATATGTTGCTAGAGGCACGTTACATGAGGGCAGACAACTGTTCTGCTTACAATATTTTCCCTGTGCATCATAGCTGTTCTGTAAAAAATGTTCAACAAATGTTTATTCAATGCTTTAATAGTCACGTGTTCCTTTAGCTTTGTAGAATTATTTCATCAGCAAACTTTTCTTTGGAAGCAAAGAGTTGCTTCCTCCAAGTGTAATTACCCTCTCACACAACCAGAAGTTAAACTGCATCAAAAAATGGTAAATAATGGCAATTATTTTTAAAGAAATGGTTCTAATCTATAGATTTTGCTGTAAAAACCAAAATAGGAAAACAATCTTTATAAAACATGCAAAAAACAGAGAGGGAGAAAATGAGAGAAAAGGAGAGGGGTAGGGGAGGGAGGAAGAAAAGGAGAAAACAAAAGGAAAAGAAAGAGAGAAAACAGTTTAATTATTAATAGGATTTACCAGTGCATTTTTCATACATGTATTTTCAGAAAACTATTTTCTAAAGAGATGTCCACCTGAATAGAGTTTAAGTTGTCAGGGTGACTATAGAGTAAAAAAAAAAAATTATATAGAGATTCTAGAATTAGTTTAGACAGAGGATGAGATGGTTGGATGGCATCACCAACTCGATGGACATGAGTTTGAGCAAGCTCTGGGAGTTGGTGATGGACAGGTAAGCCTGGTGTGCTGCAGTCTATGGAGCTGCAAAGAGTCGGACAGGACTGAGTGACTGAACTGAACTGAGAATTAGTTTTCTTACTTTATAATCACATTTTGTATACTGTAAGTTTTAGCTACTCTAGTGACAAAGTTCCTAGCATATTTCTTTCTCAGAGACCTTATTATCTATTTTTGACAGTGTCGTATATTCTGAGATCTAAAGCAGAAACACACACACACACACACACTCAAAACACTTAGCAGCACTTTTTATATCTGCATTTCAGACTAAAACCAGTGCAGCCTTGACTGCCTTCCTGTTGAATCAAGTTTTCACATTTCTTTTTTTTCTCCCCTTATACGGTACACCATAGGTCTCCAAAATAGCTTTGGTTTTAAGCTTCTTGAAGAAAAAAATGATCTTTACATGTAACTTTAAATTCAATAGCCTAACTTTCAAGAGTTACCAGATACACAAACACATGCGCACACACACAGAAGCTCACAGGTCTTGCATTGCAAGCACTGAATCAGCTTGCATCCAGCTTGTCTGGAAGTGAATGACAATAGCTCTCTTTTGAAAGCATTGTCAGCTCTTCCTCCTTCTAAATGAAGGCTCTCCCAAGGGCCTTTCTTATCATTCTCCTCCCTCTGGCCTTCCTCCTTACCCTGTTGCCCTATGTTCTCTGTGGTTAAATAGCCCTTCTTTGGAGCTGTAACTTGTAATTACCATATGTCTGTGATAGAATTGATTACAGTCTTGCTAATTCTTTCTGCCATTTTAATAATAAGCTCCTTGTGATCAGCAGTCATAGTCTTACCCAGAATTTGTTTCTATATTGCCATCATAGCAAGTGATAAACTACTGCCTCTTGGTTGTCAATATTCTGAACCATTATTACATTTCCTAATCTCAGCATTTTTTCACTTCCAAATCATCCTCAGTGCGATGCTTCACACACAGAAATCAATGAATAAATAATGCCAGCCGATGAAGAACTCTGAGAATGGTGTGGAGAAATAAGATATGAAATTTGAACTTGTTCTTTTTTCTCTGTTACTAGCACAAGTAAATGATTTGAGACCCTAAATAAAATCTTGTTAATATTTGTGAATATAAAACAAGCCTTACCATTATAATAGATCATTATCAGCTGCATATATGCTAGCAGATTTATAAAAAATAAGTAACTATTAAAAGTATTTGTGGACTTTTAAGACTGATTTTAGCCTTAATATTAGGGCCCAAAAGCATTACATATTTTGGTTCCTAATATCATATGATGCATGGAGTTCCAGTTTTACTTTAAATGTTTAGCTGCATGACATTAGTAAACAGGTTTATAACCCGTGGCTAGGCTGAATAGTATTAATATAAAATGCCAATTAATGAGACTATGCGGAGTATTATATTTACTGTTATAATTAATGATCTTGAACAAACATAAGAAAAACTGCCATAGTATGTATGAAATTATAATAGCATCTGACTGATATATTTTTTTGTAGATGTCCAATATTATGTTTTCCTGATTGGGAAAAAAATGAAATTGAAGTCACAGAAATACAGAATAGTTATATTTTGGGGGAAGCTCAAGTTTTTAGGAGATGGAAAAGATTATTAAAACAGTTACTAGTCAATGAGTTTAACTACAGTATGCAATACTGTGATCTGGTTACCTTTTCACTGGAGCATTTGTGCATTAGTAGGGATTATGAAGTTCGGCCCAAGCTCCCTAGATCATATTTAAATATAGATTAACAGTCAGGAAAAATGAAGTCTAAATTGAGCAAAGAAGAAGTTATTTTTTCTTAATCTTATAAAATCATTAAAGACTAAAATTTTGTGCCACCCATTCCACAACAAGTTCACAAAGAATATTAAGAGGAACACAATGGCCCAGAAAGCGTTAGCTGTTCAACCATGTCCAACTTTGCTACCCCATGGACTGTAGCCCACCAGGCTCCTCTGTCCATGGAATTTTCCAGGCAAAATACTGGAGTGGGTAGCCATTCCCTTCTCCAGGAGATCTTCCCAACCCAGGGATCAAACTCAGGTCTTCTGCATTGCAGGCAGATTCTTTACCATCTGAGCCACCATGGAAATTCCCACAGTGCCCCTGAACAGCTCTAATTTCAATGCTGAATTCAATGTTCTAGATTTTTCTTGGGTTTTTCATTCTTAGACTCCCCTATTTCATTTTGAATATTTTAAAAGTCATTTTAAAATATGTGTTTACAGCAGGAGAATAGTGTCCAGAGCTCAGGATATCAGTTCCAGAATGTCTATATATGAAGGGTTAGGGTCCACAATGTTTGAAGTGGGTGCTTAGAAGATTTGTTTTGAAGTTGTATTTGCATAACAAGCCTGTGACTTAAAAAAAAATTGCTTTGACATAATGGCAGCTTCACATGTGGATATAATAAAGTACAGACACTTTCCTATTGCTCACTACTAGGAACAGTAACACCTTTAAATTTTAGTACACTGTCGTTACCAGGTTATCGACATTGATCCAATCCACCCATATAATTCAGGGATTGCTGACTCCTTTGTACTCATTTGTATGTGTGTATCTTTGAGTATGTGTGCATTAGATCCCTGCAATTCTATCATATGTGTAGGTTCGTGTATCCCCCACAGTACTGTATTGTAGGTCAGAGTATACAAAAAGAGCAAAATGTACAAGACATTTTTATTTACACTCTGGACACATATGCTACTACTACTGCTGCTAAGTCACGTCAGTCGTGTCCGACTCTGTGCGACCCCATCCCTTGGATTCTCCAGGCAACAACACTGGAGTGGTTGCCATTTCCTTCTCCAATGCATAAAAGTGAAAAGTGATAGTGAAGTCGCTCAGGCATGTCCGACTCTTCGCGACCCCATGGACTGCAGCCTACCAGGCTCCTCCGTCCATGGGATTTTCCAGGCAAGAATACTGGAGTGGGGTGCCATTGCCTTCTCCGGGACACATATGAGAAGATGAAAATTGTTCAGATCAAGGAATTACACTATTTTGTTTTGGGGTCACCAGAAAGGAACCGATGACACCTCTAGGCTAAATCTACCCTCCCACTATTCACTCTCCCAGATTCTCTCTCACCACTGAGGGCATCTGGGCTCAGCCTTGGATTCTATAACATGAAACTACCACTTCTTTGCTTTGAGCACATGTGCCATTTTCAGATTTCTTTTCCTGTAAGCTGCATTTCCCATTTTGGCATGCTTCTTTACAGAGATCATTCAAGAAATTCATATTTTACTGCAGTCAAATGATCTTAATCTTAATAACATAAACCCTGCTCACTAAAATTGTGGGTAGAGTGAAATGTGATCCCTACTTTTGTGTCAGCTCCAAGTGCAGGCCAGCTGTCAAGCAATTTACAGAGCTGGGAAAACCGATTCTCAGCTACTGTCTTCAGAGACGAGGAAGTCTACAATGGGATTGATTCATTTCACACTTTATGCTGCTAGGGTAGCACTGCTAAAGAGCGAGAGCCTGTACTGGATTTCTAAAGAGACCACCAAGTCACAAAGCTCTGATCTAATTGGAGAGTGAGGGAGGGGAAAGTGGGCTGGGAGTTCCACGTACGATGAGTATAACAAGAGTCACTCGGTTTGTGCGACTGTCACCCACCTTTTCCACAAATATGTATGTGATATGAAGGAGAAACACAGTGTGTCTGGGTTAGCATAAATAATCCCATCACTCTCGGAGATTCAGTGCGAATGTCAGGCACATCCTTGCCAGAGATCTACGTAGCAAATATGGCAGTGTAGGAACTTTAGATCACTAGAACTATCCTGAGATGCTTGTATTTCCTGTGGTCAGTTTTCAAGACAAATGCTTCAAAGTAAAAAAATGTTTTCTTCTCCAAGTCATTTGCTTTATTTCCCTTCCTGAAATGCTCTTTTCCCAGGAGGTTTGAGAACAGATCTTATTCTTTATATCCCCTGCAGATTTTAGATTAGCTAATTGCATATGATAAATATTCAGGAAATACTTAGAGAATTAAATCATGCCTAAACTTCACATATCTAGAAGAAAATGCAAGTCTACATTTAGAAAGAAAGAAAACAGAGTTATAAAACAGACTTGAAATTATTAATAATTCAGAGGTGAAAAGTCCCCTAAAGCATGGTTCTGGGTCTCATTTTTTATTTTAGTTCTGCTGCTTATTTATAGCATCCCATCTTTTTGAAAATGCCCCATACTCACACACATATACAAAGATAGAGGAATCCTGGTTTTGATATGTTTAGAAAAAAGAGCATTTAAAAACAACCATACATTAATTCAGCACAATGGTGTTAATTCACAACAGTCTCAAAATAAAATTATTTTTAGTGGTTACTTGATTGGCATAGGTAACAATATGATTTCCTCTAGAAATAAAACCAAGAGGAATGGTTTACAAGAAAAATCTAATTCACCAGTTTCTCTAATATATGTTGGAAGAGAAAGATAAGAGGACCAAGAAATATGACAAGTGAAGGACAGCTGGAAGGATGAGATACAGGCTGGGCAAGAGGTCACCCAGAGCAGGAGGAAGCACGCCGTGGATATCTGAAACGGGTGAGAGCCCGGCTCACTGGTACAGTGCTCTTCCACCCAGGCTCGTTTCCCTCTCATGATTATGTCCCTGTGCAGAATGGTTTGTGTCTTGGGCTTTATTCCCAGTTCCTACACTGTCTAGAAGACTGTTAAGCCCAAATGCACCTATAATAATGCCTTTTATCAAAAAGACAAGACGTAATAAGTGCTGGTGAGAAGGTGGAGAAAAAGGAAATCATGTGTACTGTTGGTGGGAATGTAAATGGGTACAGCCACTATGGAGAACAGTATAGAGGTTCCTTAAAAAAGAAAGGAAGGAAGAAAGAGAGGGAGGGAGGAAGGAAGGAAGGGAAAAAAAGAAAAAGGAACTACCATATAATACAACAATTCCACTTCTAGGTATTTACCTGAAGAAGATGAAATAACTATCAAAAAGATGTAGGCACTTCATGGTTATTGTAGCATTACTTACAATAGCCAAGATATCAAAACAACTGAAATAACTTAAGTGTCCTTCAAAGGATGAAATGAAGTAAGTCAGAAAAAGCCAAATACCACACGATCTTTCTTATATGCAGAATCCAAACAACACACCAAGAAACAAAACCAAGCTCATTGATACAGAGAATAGACTGATGGTTGCCAGGATATGGGTATGGAAAAAATGGGTGGAAAAAAAAAAAAAGTTCTTTTTTTCTTTTTAAAGAGGAAAATGAGGGATGTTAGGGGACCAGAAATTGCATTAAAAGAAGATTCTGTCAGATCATCCCACCCTCGCCTTCTCCCATAGAGTCCAAAAGTCTGTTCTATACATCTGTGTCTCTTTTTCTGTCTTGCATATAGGGTTATCGTTATCATCTTTCTAAATTCCATATATATGCGTTAGTATACTGTATTGGTCTTTATCTTTCTGGCTCAGGGCTGGTGCACTGGAATGACCCAGAGGGATGGGATGGGGAGGGAGGTGGGAGGGGGGCTCAGGATGGGGAAAACATGTAAATCCATGGCTGATTCATGTCGATGTATGACAAAAACCACTACAATATTGTAAAGTAATTAGCCTCCAACTAATAAAAATAAAAGGAAAAAAAATTAAAAAAATAAAAGAAGATTCTGGAAAGGATGCTATGGCTGTCTATACTGGAGTCCCCAAGTCCCCAAGTCCTTGTCTCACAGGCTGCCACTGCAAACAAGATGCTGGTCTTTCAGAACAAGTCCTAAGCCCCTTGCTCCTCTGAACTGCTCAAAGTCCTGAGGTAAAGCATCTGCTGGGCAGAGTAGCACCTGGGAGAACAGCTGGGACACATGGCGTCTCTCTATGTACACACAGGGTCTCTCCTTATGTGATCTCATCACACGGGCTCTTCCAGACCATGGCCTCTTCTTATGCAGTGGGTCAGAACTAAGTACAAAAACTGAAGCTGCCAAACCTCCTCAAGGCTTAGACTTGGAAAGGCCTAACAGAATGCCTTAGAATGGAAAGGCATTCTATTGGTTAAATCAAGTCACTGCATCAGGCCATAATACATGAGGAGTTAAAAAAAGAAAGAAAGAAAACATAAATATCCTTACTTGGCTTACACTTTTCAGTTTAATGTGGCAGCATCTTTTATCTATAGATGCCAAAGGTCTGAAAATAACTACTCCAAATAATAATTAATACTTATACTACCACTCCCACTTTCATAAAGAGATTATTATTCATCTCTCTTCAAATAATTAAAAACCAAATAAGTTCAAATTGGCCATATTTCAACTCCCCAATTGGCCATATTTCACCTCCCCAGGTGATAGAAAAGATAAATTTGCAGTTCAGTGAAAGAAAACTAAGGGGTTTAATTTAATTACATTTTCAACAGATAAATAAGTGATGAACTTGTAAAGAAGAGTTTTCTGTGACAATCTTTTTTAGGTGCAAAAGGAAGAAGCAAAAGGAAAAATAGGTTTAATGTGAAGTAGGAATTTTTGGAGGAATCACAAGAGAGGATGTCGTGATTATGAGGAAGAGCACCTAGCAGGAGACTCTGAAGGTCTCTCGAGAATACCAAACACAGAGTGAGTAGCTGTTCATCTGAGGCAATCAGATAGCTAGCAAGGAATGGTGGAACCAGCAAGGTTGTATTTCAGAATTCAGGGCACTGATTTATCCAAGAACATACAGTTATTTAGAGGCAGACTCAAGACTATGAACCAGGTACTATAAACTAGGTACACTGTGAAACTTGGGCTAGGCTATGGGGGGCAATGACATCTTTAAAAAAATGTTGTATACATAGCAAAATTTTACTATGGTATATTATCATAGAGAGGTTATGACTTTCCTGATTTTGAAAAGTCATAAATTAATAAGATTCTGTTTAAGAACATACAAACCACCTGTTCACAATGATTCAATATTGTTAATATCCAGGAATTTTGTTTGATCTTCAAATGTTTTCTTAGCTACAGGACTAAAGTATTAATATTTCTCAGCACAACATTTGACTTTAAATATTGATTTTATAGGAGACCAACAAAATCTGACCCTAAAAATAGGGCATAAAATAATCACAGATAGAATAAAAGACAAAATAGGATAAAGCAAAGACGGCAAAAAGGAAGCAGAGAGAGAAAGGGAAAGTCACTAGTGAAGCTAACACACATAGTCCATCTAGCTTCTCAGTTCTTTGTTAACCATACTTTGGGATCTGTCAAGACAAAAAAAAAAAAAAATCAAAATATTGTATTGTTGTGTTGTATTTACGTCTAAAATACTCATATAAATACTTCCCCAGAAACACCTCTAGCAGCTTCCAGTTTCCCAACTCAAATCGTAAGAGTTTAAGTTGCCTACCAGACCTCACAATGGCTATCATAACTTATCCTATATATCTTACTAATTGTATTTCCTGCTATTCACTTTCAAAAACCTTAGGGTCCAAATCACAATAAACTTTTTCCCCCAAGGAAGCCATAACTTCATAATATATTATCTCCTTTCCTTCATCGCTTTCTTTTCTCCTTTCTCTCTGAATCCTTGTTCATTCAGTTTTTCACCTTCCCTTCCCCAACTTTTTAACCTGGTTAATCTAGTCACCTTTCAAAACTCACTGGTATATCAAGACTGAGAAACTTCCTTGACTTCGCACTCTGGTCTGCCATAGCACCAAGGTTCACCACCCGGCCCCCACCCCCAGAGGACTTCCCATGGAGTACTGCGGTTACCTCTTTGTCTGCCTGATTTCATAGCAAACCCATGTTTACCCAGCTTAAACACTAGGGCATGCTAAGCCTTCTACTTAGACACTCTAGCACAACACTTGGCATATAGTGGTACTCACCAAATGTCTGAAGGCTGGGTAGATAAAATTTATTGAGCACTTCTTATTCACTGAGTATTGTACTGAGGACATTAATCTTAAGGTTCACAGAATCTAGAAATTCCTTCTCCACAAGGTAAAATTTTATTTAAAGTTTATGATCCAGAACAGATAACCCAGCCCTCATAATCTTCCAATTGTTAAGGCTTAGTTGTTATTCTCCTGGCACACTTAAAAAGTAAGATAATGATACTCAAAATATTATATTAAAATTATTCTGAGTATATCTCACAATTCATTTTGTGTGCCTTAGGTCTATGAATCCTACTCCTCATCTTGACCCCAAGTAACTAGTGATGAGCTGAACATTTGGCTAGAGCACAATAAGTATCTGTTGAATGAAATTCATAGACGATATCTAATTCTCCTTTTCCCCTTTAAAGCACACAGAAAGAAAAAGGCTACCCAGTGCAATGCCTTAATATGTCCTTGAAAATGTCTGATATAGAGATAAAATCCCCATCAATCCCCATAGTTAATGGTTTTAAAGATCAGTTGCCCTAAGGAAGTTCTTTTAAACTTTTGTTCAAGGCAAGCCGACAATTATCCTTTAAACTCAATATGCTAAAAATGGAGGATACCAAATTTTTTGGGTAACCATATGTTCTTATATTTCTAGGTCAGTCTTGATCAAATAGTGTCTTCCATCTACCCCATAAATAAACTTGTACTCGTCAGCCCGTCTGTCCTGGTTTCACTGGTTTAGAAAATGTGGTCACTGTGAATGTTCTATTTATTTCCTATCAACCACCCAACGTTTATCCTCTATGTTTAACGATATTTAAATTATCTTAGCTCTTTTCTGAAAAAAGTAAGGAACATGGACAGCTATTGGCAGAGAAGATGAATATGATGAACTATTCTTATTTTGACATCAAACGACTTGGAAATGTGCTGGTGGTAGAACAAAGCAGATAAAGTTTCCTTGTTAAGTGAAGGGTTTTCTCTGATCAAAGGATGAAAAATCTAAATGAATGTGCTGTCTGAGCTTGGTAAGTAGATGGTCAGTGGCAATAATGTGTTATTAAATAATAGCCTGATGTGTTGGGTCAATCACAGTATACCTACATGAATGTGAAAGAGAGTTCTTAATCTCAGCCACATGTACAAATGTAAAGGTCAATGTGTTAAACACAAGTAATAAGTGAGGATGTCTGGGATGTTCTTGACTCTGGCATCAAGCCACAGGCTCCATCACTTCAGTTTGGCATTGATTCCTCACACTTAAATAGAGTATGCGAACTTTTAAAGGAAATAGAAACTTCGAAGGTCTCCAAGATTAAATCTATATACCCCAGCCTCTTCCCACAGATTCTGAGCATTCTGGTTTGAGAAATAGTAGTTAAGTTCATGGGTTTCAGCATCAGACTGAGATTCAAGTTCTCAGTGTTACTTAGTAACTGAATGGCTTTAAGCAAGTTAATTATGTTTTCTAAACATTGGTCTCTTCATGTGTAAAACAGATTAAAGCAAAACAAACTTAAAAAAAAAAAAAAAGCCTGTACCTACATGAAATGAGCCAGTCCAAAAAAAAAAAAAAAGACAAAACTATATGATTCCAACTTGTATAAGGTATCTGAAAGTCACTCAGTCGTATCTGACTCTTTGTGACCCCCTGGTCTATACAGTCTCTGGAATTCTCCAGGCCAGAGTACTGGAGTGGGTAGCTGTTCCCTTCTCCAGGGTATCTTCCCATCCCAGAGATCGAACCCAGGTCTCCCGCACTGTGGGCGATTCTTATACCAGCTGAGCAACCAGGGAAGCCCATGAGATATCTAAAGTAGTCAAATACAGAAAATAGAATGCTGGTTAATAGGCACTGGGAAGGGGACTGCAGAGTTGTTCAGTATGAGTTACAGTTTCACAAGATGAAAATGTTCCGGAGATCTGTTATACAACAATAAAAAATATGCCTACCACTCTTAAACTGTACACTTACATTACAGTGGCTCAGCTGGTATATGTGACTCAGTTGGTAAAGAATCCGCCTGCAATGCGGGAGACACGGTTTCAATCCCTGGGTTGGGAAGATCCCCTGGAGAAGAGAAAGGCTACCCAATCCAGTATTCTGGCCTGGAGACTTCCTTGACTGTATAGTCCATGGGGTCACAAAGAGTCAGACACGACTGAGCAACTCACTCGCTACATTATAGTTAAGATGGTAAATTTTACATGCTATGTGATTTTGTAAAACTCATACACACAATTAACAAAAACAACAAAAAAACTGCCTTATAGGATTATAGTGAAGATTAAAATTTTATAGATAGATGCAAGTACCCAGAAGAATCAGGGCTTTTTTTTAAAAGGGGGCTAGTATTCTTTTTTCAATGAGATAATCAGAATTATTAAAAGTACCAAGCACATAGACATTTCTACCGACTCAGTGAATGATTTCCTTCTCAGTGTGCTAGTCAGGTGTTGATGATGGGGCATCAGTCAAAAGGATCACTGAACTCATTCAGATGATTCATTCATGCTGCCAGCTTTACTGATGATCATGAGTCTTGTGTTTTAGTGAGCATGAAGCAGTAATCTGGGAAGCACCGGTCTTCTAAGAGAATTCATTCAGTTATACTTGGTAGCATCCATTCAGGCACTCTGGTAAGCACTGACAATTCCTAAACATCTCTAACAGCAGAGTCACACAGATTGTCTTTCTGCTGGAGAAAACAGTCTGGGGGCATTACTGGGCAAGAAGAAAACGTCCATCCCAAACTGACCCCCATCCTTACCCCCGGGGACCCATTTCCTCTCACTGGAGTCAAGTGGGACTTGACTCCAGTCCCACTGGTTTCTTGGCTATTTCTGAATGAATCCCCAGATCTGCTCATCCCACAGTGTCTGCAGTTGTTCATCCTTCTTCCCTCTGCCCAGAAATATCTCCCTCAACGTGACCACAGGATCACTCCCTTACTTTCTTTGACTTTTTGTTCCCGTGCCACCTTCTCAGTGTATTTCTTTGTGACCACCTCATATGAAAGTACTACCTTCTTCCTCTCCTGGCCCAGGGATATTGACTTTTCTCAAAAACACATACTACCCACAGATAAATTACACACTTTAAAATTTTGTTTAGTGTCTAGGTCCTTATAGTATAGTCAGTATAAGCTCCATAAAGATTAAAAAATATCTGTTTTGTTTACCACTGTATTTCAACCTAGAATAGGGTCTGTTACACTGTAAGAATAGTCAGTATTTTTGATTGAATGAATAAATATATTGGTCAAAGCCTTATTTGAGTCAAAGAATCAACAATGGCTTAACCAAAAGAATTCTCCTCACAAAGGAAATATCAAAAAGATTTTAGTTAGCAGCCCCATAGCATGCCCCTACTAAAAGTCATTTTGCATTAACCTCAAATTCCTTTCCACTCCAATAAAAGGGAGAGGAATTTGAGGTTAATTCTCATGTTTGAGAACATGAGGCTCAAACCCATATTCTGCTACTATGTCCCCAATCAGGAGTTTGGGACACACAGAAGCTAATGTACCAATAGTTACTGAAAACAATTTGGAGATTTAGAGGTATAGGTAGATATTTAATAAAATGTTTTGAACAATTGCTCATTTAATATAAATCATCTGTTATTATAGCTAGCTTTATTAAAACACATCTTGGGTTCTTGGCTTAGGCTAGATAAATATTTATAAATATCGTTATCATACTTGCATGTGATACCAATATATTGCTTCTGTTCTGTATTAGGAGAAAAACCTTCCAAAAAGGGAGAGTGGGCTAGAAAGAATTTACATCAGGGAGGTATGCAACCTGGGTTCCAATACCAGAATTGTCTTCCTCCAGCTCCCAGACCTCAGGCAAGACACAATCTCTCCAGGTTCGGCTGTATAGACTGGTTTACTATAAAAATCTTAGCTTCTTTGATCTTCAACTGTCTCACTGGTGAAATAAACATAACAATCCTTGTTCTACCTACATCACAGCATTGCCCTGTGGTTTTCAAAATTGAGATGCATAACCCTGGTGACGTGCTAGATGCTGTTCAGATCAGTTGCTCAGTCGTATCTGACTCTTTGCTACCTCATGGACTGCAGCACGCCAGGCTTCCCTGTCCCTCACCAACTCCCAGAGCTTGCTCAAACCCATGTCCATGATGTCCATGTCAGTGATGCCATCCAACCATCTCATCCTCTGTCATCCCCTTTTCCTCCCACCTTCAATCTTTCCCACCGTCAGGGTCTTTTCCAATGAGTCAGTTCCTTGCATCAGGTGGCCAGAGTATTGGCACTTCAGTTTCAGCATCAGGCCTTCCAATGACTATTCAGGACTGATTTCCTTTAGGATGGACTGGTTTGATCTTCTTGCAGTCCAGGTGACTCTCAAGAGTCTTTTCCAACACCACAGTTCAAAAGCATCAATTCTTCGGTGCTCAGCTTTCTTTATAGTCCAACTCTCACATCCATACATGACTACTGGAAAAACCATAGCCTTGACTAGACGGACCTTTGTTGGCAAAGTAATGCCTCTGCTTTTTAATATGCTGTCTAGGTTGGTCATAACTTTCCTTCCAAGGAGTAAGCATCTTTTAACTTCATGGCTGCAGTCACCATCTGGAGTGATTTTGCAGCACCCAAAAATAAAAGTCTGTCACTGTTTCCATTGTTTCTCCATCTATTTTCCATGAAGTGTAGGTGGTTCAAAAACTGTATTTTAATTTCCAGCTTATATTTATATGTATATGGATGTATACTCAGAATGAAAAAGTATAAGTAGCATATTCAAGTTAAAATTGTATGGATAATATTACTTTAAGATGATATGAATTTCAAAAGTAAATTAAGTTTAAATGCAAAATATTAAACAAGCAACATAGGTAATACAGAAATATGGTACAACTATGAATGTGATATATAAACAACTGAGGTATGGGAGAGTCTTGTGAGAATCAATCATGATAATATGTGAATGTTCTTTTCAAAGTTAAGTGTCAATCATAGTAAGATAGTATTAGTATTAAATAAGTGCAAATGAAATAAAGTATTATAATAATTATTCTGGTAAGAGTTATCTTACTTTTTTTTTGAGCACTTAGTATGTTCTTGGTACTCAATAAAAAAACTAGGCACAATGATTTTACTGCTAAGAGTTATCTTCTTTTTTTGTGTGCACCTATTATGTTCTTGGCAATCAATAAAAACTAGGCATTTTACCCCTACAAACAAACCTGCTGGAAGCTGGGGCCTATCTCAGTCAGAGTCTCCCCACATCACGTGTCCAGGCTATAAACCCAGTTCTGCTGAGGCTGGACTGCACTCTAGCAGAGTCACAGCTTCGGAAATCACACCCAGAATTTAAGCAACAGTTTTTTCAAAAACGAAAGGCAAACCCTGTAAGTGAAGAAGCTGCTATTTTACATGTTCTTCATGTCTCAGTATGAGTACTATGAAAAATAAAATTAGACCCTCTTTGATCAATGCTGAATAACAAAAACACAGCATTGTTAAACTCAATAACTGTGATAGTGGGTCTTTCACAGAAAGGACTCAAAAAGCCTCATAAAACCATATATTTTAATGAAGGGGTGTAAAATGTGTATAATCTGTATAAAAATGTGAGTGTGTAGAAGACAGTGTAGATGACCCAGGAGTGCTTGCTGTTTGCCTTGCTTCCGTTCACACATTCTATACCACACTATGTGCATCACTCAGACACAATATATCCCTTCTCGTCTGTTCTCAGCTACTTACTGGCTTTTCTGCATTCACTTACCTATTTCCTCTTAATTTTCTCAGATAAGTCAGAAATTCACTTTATCTGTTCTGAAAACAGATACAGGTCTAACTGCTACTGGTTCCTGCCCATTAGATCATAAACTCCACGGAAAGTCAGAAACCACCTGCTTCATTTATGTCATGTCCACAGTACCTGGCATACAGCGAATTCTTCACAAACAGTGACTGAAGGGATACACTAATGAAAAGATACATTTATGCAGCACTGCTCCATAAATACACTAGAGTCTCTAGTGGCTCAGATGGTAAAGAATCTGTCTGCAATGCAGAAGACTTGGGTCTGATTCCTGGGTTGGGAAGATCCCCTGGAGAAGGGAATGGCAACCCACTCCAGTATTCTTGCCTGGAGAATCCCATGGACAGAGGAGCTTGGCGGGCTACAGTCCACGGGGTTGCAGAGTCGGACATGACTGAGCCATTAACACTCACACTGTTCTATTCCAATTACTATGCAATGTTCTTTGCTGCTCAAGTACTGAGCATAATAAAATAAATTTTAAACTTTACAAACTTTAAAGTCCCTTGTAAATGTGGAGTGTTTAAAAGCATTTTTAATCTTTTAAAATAAGTTATTTATTCATACGTAGTTTTAAATCAGAATGATTAGATAAATTCTCAATCAGAGATTTTATCAAGTTGTATTTACTATTTAAAAAGAGAATTTTACACTGCTATGGTTACAAAATGTACTTGTATAATGCATGCATGTAGCTCCAGGAAAAGATGGTCCTTTATAATATCGCCTGTGAACTACTTTCTGTGATGCTGTTCTGTCTATGAAACAATCCAGAGTATTATGTTAGCATAAATAACTTTTCCCATGACCTGAACACTTTACATTCCAAACCCATGAGAACATGGGACACTATATGGCATTCTCCTGGACAACTGCCATTACCCCACTGTACCCTAAATATTGTAAATCCCTGTCCTGAACCAAGGGTGTTATATACCAAACATGGTTTCTTTCATAGAGAACTCTATTTTTGGTGAACTGTTTTGACATAATGGCTAACAAAATATGCACAAATGCTAGTGATCAACGTGTTGATAAAAAGCAAAGTGTTCATGGATTTTTAGCGGTTCATCCAACAGTGTGGTGGGGAGTTAAAGTCCAGTCAGCATTTTGAGGTCAGAGACTGAAGTTGTTCAACATTTTATCTCCAGTGCTTAGCTTTATTTCTTGTCTAAAGTCACTATCTCATAAATGTTTGATGAATGAATAAAGGGAAAAAATAGATATATGAGGTAGGAAGGGCTATTCAGGATAAAGAATCTGAAGCCCTCTTTTTTTAAAAACAGGATCCTCAAGGAAAGTTCTACCATATATATATACATATAACTCAGATCTTTAAGGAGACAGATTATGATCTGCAGAAAGGAGAAAGTAGGACAAGAGAGGACAGTGACATAAGAAATGAAGGGACGGGGAAGTTTTGGGTTATCTAATTTTAATCATCACGATGCCTATGATTTCCTTGCTCCTTGATGTTTCACTGAATCTTTTTACAGTTCCCTCCCTTGCTATTATGATTCTTTCCTGCATTCAAGGGCTCCTCCCACGGGGGCTGACATCAGCAAGGTCTCTGTGATGTTCTAGGGACTAGCAAGTCCAAAGGGTAGGCGAGAGCATCTTTCTCTCCTTCAGCAGATGCCCCGAAGCTGAGCCTGAAGGTGTGCCCTCATTTGCCCGCTAAATACAAGTCAAGCGTCCCTCAGCAAAGATTCAGGCTTGGCTTTGTTCCCTTAGCTATTAAGCTCCATTCCCACAGAATTACTACATGTCTGAGGTTTCTGAAACCCTTTGTGTGGATCTCACACAGTTATTGTGCTGGATCCAAATTTTCTACCTTGGTTAAACAGGCCTCAAATCCTTTCCAACCCTGCCCCTGGCAGTGAAGGCTCAAGAACACATAATAAAGGAGGGGATAAGAATAATCTCTGTAGCTTAGTGATCACTTATTATGGGCCAATCACTGTGCTAAACTCAGAATGCAGCATCTCCTCACCATAAGCCCTGCCCACTAGCTATGATGACTACTCCTATCACCTCTGCTTTATGGATGAAATAAAGAAACTCGTTTAAGTTACACAAGCACTAAGAATTAAAGCCAGATTTGAGACTCCAGCAGTCAATTTTTGCAGTTTTCAAGGGCAAGGGCAAACAACACAAGAGGTACATAAACAGGCTTAATGATGTAAAAGCTGTCAAGCCAGCATGTAAACATATACCTACTACAGTTTGCACACCCCAGAAGGAAGAGGGCAGTGGGTCATCTTCTTCATGCACTTGGGTAGCAGTATCTTCCCTGGTTTAGGAAGATCCCCTGGAGGAGGGCATGGCAACGGCCTGGACAGAAGAGCCTGGTGGCCTACAGTCTATAGTCACAAAGAGTCAGACACGACTTAAGTAACTTAGCATACATGCATATCAAGGTATATCAGGACATGTGGTCATATCTATGTAAACTGAAAATTTATTCATATGTCTATAAATTTCTCTTTCCAAAAAAAAAAAGTCAAAATACATAGCAAAATTATCTGGCAATTGTCAACACTTGTAGGCATCAGTGTGGGAGGGTCATTGAGGGAGTCATTTGCTCCAGGTCATGAAACTTGGAGAAAGGGCTTCTGATAACTGTATTAGGCATGTGTACGGTGCTAAAAGGGAATCATTAAGCCACAAAATAAAACCTTCTAAGACAGAGCAGAGACTGGAGAAAAGGGGTTGAGGAATGTTTCTTCTTAAAGACCCACGGGAATAATATAAATTCACTGAGTGCTACTTAATCATTGAAGCAATTATTTATGCTTATGTTTTGGTCTTTGATTCCATTCAGTCTAGCACCAATTGAATTCTTAAAAAAGGGTGCTAAATCTGGCAGTTTCACATTTTCCCTTCTCTTCATCTTTAACTATAGGGTCCTCATCTCCCTTCTTCATTCTTACACTGTTTAGGGAATGTTCTATGTCCAATCAATGTGTTCATTTATTCAGCCAACCTGTTGTTTGTGCCTATGTCTAAGCCACCCTTTAAGAGCTAGGAGGGATTCTCTACTGTATGATAGAAGAATTCTGCTCAGAAGGAACCAACAAAAACAATAACAAATCACTAATTGGGGCTCAATTTGCACATCCAGGTTAAAAATTCTGATATGCTGGGAAGACTGAGCATTGAATGAGTACTTTTATGAGTTCTTAATAGCCATCTGGAATAAAATGAACTTTGGAAATGATGGTGAGACCCTAGTGTGTTGAGTTTATGGCACCCAACCAAAAAGAACATTTTCTTAGACTGTGATCTGATTTCAGAGAAAATATGTCGAGTTTTGAAAGCAGGAAGGAATTTTTTTTCTTCTTTTTTTTCTTTGCAGGGAGTAGGGCATGTTCCAAATTTTTTGACTATGATTTATGGACCAGTGTAAGAAAAGAATGCACCTCACCCTACTCTTCCCCAACTCCTCATCCCCAGCCTGTTCCAAGGGAAGGAAGTACCTTGGCAAGGGTGTTCAGAGGTCAGCATTTGAGACTGTGAGTATGACTAGTTCTCCCTGGCAGACAAATGTAAGATTAATGGAAACAGATAAAAGAATAGCACCCAGGGTGGTCCCAGGATGATTGGATAGGCTGTCTCGGAGAATGCGCTTTACTTGGAATTCTGCCATAGGGAAGGAGGACTTGAGGGGAGAGGCATGCCAGCTATTTTTTCAAGTGAGGGCTTAGAGTCCAACATCATTTTAATTTCCATTGCTGTTCTTAACTGTGTTCCTTAATAGTTCCCCTCCAGCCTGCTATGGCAAGAATAAAATGAGGCCCAAGAGCTGAAACAATGCAAAAATAAATAAAAGCTATAAAATAAGAATAAACAACATGCTATAGAAGCTATTATCTTGCCAGCATTTTCAACTTCTCTCTCCTAATGTCCCCCTAAAACTCTCACAGTGATTTCCTATAAGAAAACTAACTTTCCAAAAGCATATTTATTCCCAGCTAGATTAGAACTGATTTTCACATTTGTTTTGATTTCACAGTTGTGATCAGGAGTTAGAAACTTCCCCTCAGCCTTAGACTTCTTCCATCAATGGTCCAAATAGTCTATCTCTCCTTCTGCTCATTGCTAACTTTAAAAAAAAAAAAGACTGCTTCTATTTCTTCACTATCTACTTTTTCCTTAACCTCTTGCAGTTTGAGTTCTTGGGACCATTGCTCTTACAGAGCTGCCTCCTTTGTTCAGATCCTTGTTCTTTCTCAGATCTCTCATAGTTTTTAAATAATTGCTACTGCTATTCATAATATGTGCCATACAAAAAGGCTCCTATTTGGGGGAACATCCCCTTCTTTGTGCTTCTGGGTTGATACATACTGCTCTAAATTGTCAAAATAACCCTTTGTTATCCTCTCTCATTACACAAAAAAGACCTGCAAAGAGGCTGTATAGTTCATCAGCAGTGCTGGACTTGAGGCTGGAGTGAAGATTCGTCTCATTCCAGATCCTTGACTCTCTCCACTCTCCCACTGTGCCCAGACAGGAATGCTGCGTGTGTGGTTCACGACAATATCACTGCAGCCTCGGAAGTTGGCTTGGCCAGGTCAAAATTACAAAGAGAAGAAATTTGTATCTGATGGACCAGACGGTGAACTTCGCCGGTTCTCCCTGGGAAGAAGGGCTGTCTGTCCATCTGGTTTGGAAGCCTCCAAAGGCCCTGCCCTGGACAGACACTGCAGGAGGGATCCTCCTAGTCTGTCTGGGAAAAAGGTCCTATTGGATTGCTCCTCAGGTCTTTACGGGGGCCTATCGAAAATTCCCTAAGACTTGGTTCTTAACCAGCGAAGCCAGATGGAGGGGCCTGCCTTGGAGAGGGTCTTGGCTCTGCTCTAGGCTTGATCTGGGTCTTCGTTCTAGCTGCCTCATAGGAACAGTCCTCTGGCTGTGTTGCAGTCCCTTAAACCTTTGACTGATGCGTCAGCAGGCTCTGTCTCTGACCTGCTGCAGCAGCCAGAAAGTCTACTTTCAAGGATTTACCTCTTCCTCTCCAGCCATAAGGCCCCCTCAGAAGCTGTCCCCTCCAAAGCTGCCCCTTCCTGAAATCTTACCTGTTACTAGGTCCTGCCGTAGATTCTGGGTTACATCCCTCTCCTTCTGACTTCTCTTCCCTGTCTTGTCTCCCTGTTCTTATTTCTTAACATGGATGCTTCTCAAGGTTCCATCCTTTTCCTGTCTCTCCTCCTTACCCCCTCCAACAGGCATGTACGTTCCCGCACCTACAATACCCACTCTGTGTGAGCGGCTCCTGATCCTTCTCTTTAGCACCCGCCCTGCTTTCCACAGCAGTAGAGGGACCTCTCTGCAGGTTTTTCAGGAAGAACATAGCTTTTCTCATTTGCTGCCCAGCAGCCAGAGCACACCTGGAGCACAGCTCAGGGTTCAGCACATGTTTTTTGAATAAAAAAATGAATGAGTCGCTTCCTGTATCCTCTAATTACCTTTCCCAATGAGCATGTCCATTTCCAAAGTTTCAATACCATCTCCATGTCAGTTTGTTGAACAAACAAATGAATGAGTTTAAAACAAAACTTTTTTTTTTCACCTTTATCCAACACTCCCCCTGCTTGCTGTGCCCTGAAATGAGTTTTAGATTCAGAGTGAATTAGTTTGAAACTGTGATCAATATATTAAAAAGTTGAAGTCTCAGGCAAATCACTTAGCTTTCCTGAGCCATCTCCTTAGGAAAAAAAACGAACAAAAATATCACAGAGAATAATGATCACTCTACTTGTATATTATAAAAATTAAATAGTACCTGTAAAATATCTCAGTGCCTATTCATGCTTATCAGCTCTAATCTGTAACTTTCCTAAAGGTACATTAAGTATCTCACTTAAACCTCACAGATATCACATGAGATAAATACTTTTATCTCTATTTTATGAATGAGGTGACAGAAAACAGAGGACAGAATGTGACTTACTTGCACAGTCAGACCAAAACCAAGTCCCCAAGGCCCAGAAAATAACCATCTTACTCTTAGGTTATAAGTTAAGAGGCAGGATTCAGACCTTATAAAATATGATAAATCAAATGGCTCCAAATAAAATGAGCCTTTAGAAAGTGATCACTAAATACTGAAGAAATAAATATATTTACTTTTGGAAATCTGACTTCTCAGTTTGATGGTAAGTTATTTCAGGGAAAAGCTTGTGAATGCTCCCACAATATTAAGTGAAATATACTTATATATATATATATATATATATATATATCCTTGACTTAAAAATTATGGTGTAATAAAGAAAACATACTTGGTGATGCTTTTCCAAAAAACATGAGGGAGTGGATGCTGCACTAAATAAGAATTTTGAGATAAGGAAAAATGAGAAAGAAAAGTGTTTCTGAGCAAACATGCTCCAATGAAAGTTGTATGAGTCAACATCCTAGAAACCAAGTTATAATTTCTTCATCAGAAGAGAGAATATATGATTGAGAAATTCTGTTCTGCTAACTGGGGTTGAAGCAGTTGCACTTGATGAAAAGGAAATCATCAGGAGTGGTTTGATGTTTTCTATAAGAAGCTAGAAAGTGCATTATAATTCCAGTTATGGATAGAAATTTAATGCATTTTAAACAGGGTGGAAAGGGTGAATAATTGTTTTGTCAGTTGGTGGAGTGGATTTTAGTCATCTCAATAGCTATAAAGCTAATTGAAGGAGAGCAGGAAGGCATATAAAAAATTGGGGGATGTAAAATCAAATGGAGGAAAGTAGATTGACTGCTTATATGAGAAATTAATATTGCAAATTGCTTAGACAGAGTTTTAGATTAAATGAGGAACAGAAATAATAATTAGAAGAGAGGTACCTGACTCAAAAAACAAGAAGAAAAAACTGCTCAAATACAGCAGGTTGTTGAAACGCTTAAAAAAAAAAAGTCTGAAGTGAACAATCTTTTTTATGAAAATGATAAGAACACACAAAATATAACTGCTTAATTAGAATTATATTACTTAATTACAGTCACATCCTTGCAGTGATAGATATGGTATAACCTGAAAAGTGTGGTTATGATTGGAGACTAAAAATAAGCAGTAAAATAAAATTTCTAAGTGGAAATACAAAGATTTGCTCTCTGTGGCAAGGGATAGTAATAAAGGTAAAAGACATGTTTCATGGGCCCTGCAAAAGCTCGCAACTCTACTTAGAAGTAAAGTTTCTAGAGGAATAGCTGAACTGTGGCCTTTCTCCAACAGCTCTTTTTCCTGCTAGATGATGAGAGACTAGAAACTCAAGATTAATTTGAAAGACACTTGTAGAATCATGTGATCATTAAACTTCTGGTAAGAATAAGAACAGAGGAAAATGACATGAAAGACTGTGACATTTAAAAAACTGGCAATGGGAAAATGTCTTTCCAGATTCTAAGTTTACCTAAATGAAAATTAGGCGAAAAAATATATTGAGTGATGTGGTTACTTATATAGGCACGGTTATTGTTTTGTTAAACTGAAGATTTTATTGGGTGCATCAAGGATACCCAACTTATTAGAGACATCTTTGCAAATAACAAGGACAACAACTTGGGGAGAGTCACTTAATCGAACTATACCTTAGTTTCCTTACTTGTGTAATTAAGCACTTTTTTGTTTGTTTGTTTTTCTAACCACTATGATATACACGGCTATCTTTTCTTTTGATGTTCATAGAATAACACAACTACCTAATAAAGAAATTATAGGTAAACCAGAGTGTTGCAAGGATCAAATATGCTTAGGCATTTGAGAATTAAACTCTTGGATCTGTCCTTCAAATAGTGTAACAATTAGGTTTGAAATACATGCTAGACACATGGGTTTTAGGATGCTACTGGAACAACAGAAATTCTGATGAATGGGGTTAGATATAGTACTGTGTCAAAGGCTTGAGTTAACTCAAGCGATTATGAGATTAACTCTTGGAAATCATGCCCTTGACTTCTGCAATGCAATTCTAAGAAAGTCAGTTGTTCAAGAAGGTCCAAAATTATCATCTTGGAAAGTGCTTAAGAAATAGGAAGAGTGGAGGGAAGAGTCTAAGATTTGAAATTAAGCCACATATTTAAAAAAGAAATCATAATTTTATTGGGCATTAATACCTGTCTTAAGTAGACTTTCATAAGCAGTGTTGACCTGCAGGATTTAAAAACCCCTTCAATTTAGTTAGAGTCTGCCAGGTCTGCCATGCACATTATAGATTAGAGTGTATTTAAATACCATGAAAAGGTACTGTTATATAAGACTGGCTTAGCTCGTTCTGTGCTCTGAGGCAACTCTTTCTCATTGGTTAGTCAGACACAAACCAGGTGTTATCAAACAGAACTATGACATCTTTGATATCTGCAATGCTCACTGGTTCTACAAAGTTAGGGAGGGAATCAATAATAATACGGAAGCTTGTGGAAAGAGCTATAATGTGAAAAGTCTGTGGTGAGAATCATAAGACCTATTTCTCTTCTGAGCTCTACTACCAATGGTTAATAGCGAGGCTAAAACACGCCTCTTCTACTCTCCCTTCATTTCGAATAGGACGCTGGGCTCTGCTGTGCTTAGTCGCTCAGATGTGTCCGACTCCTCGAGACCCCATGGACTGCAGCTCGCCAGGCTCCTCCGTCCACGGGGATTCTCCAGGCAAGAATAGTGGAGTGGGTTGCCATGCCCTCCTCCAGGGGATCTTACCGACCTAGGGATTGAATTCAGGTCTCCCGCATTGTAGGCAGATTCCTTACTATATGAGTCACCAGGGAAGCCCTTGAATAGGATAATATGATACCATCTTTGCTTTTTCTTTAAGACTGTGGAAAAGGCTGGGAATCTGAATGGCTGCAGTTTAATGGATTCCAATGTATTTCATACAGATTTGGGAAATCCGTCAACTAGACAGCCCAGAAAATACAGACTACCACATATGTACTACATTGGATATGGGATCTCAGGATCAAAACTAAAATAATAATAACAAATTCCAGGTTTATTTATGGGAGTGTGGGAGTAAATATCTCCCCCCTACTTCTTTCTCAGACCAGGTATCCTGGAAAATTCCACTGAAAGATAGATAAAATCATGTCTCGTTTTTTCCCTTCAAGCCCAATAGATACCCCTATATTTATATTCTAATTATGCTTTTCTTGAAACATCTTGTCACCACTCAGAATTTTCTCCTTTCAATCATCATGTACCTTCTTCTAGTTTCCCTTACTTCTGAATTTTGTATGCATTATTTTTCCCACTAAGAAAGAGGATGATCAAAATGTTTTCTTTCCCTCTCTCAATCTCTTTCCTTTCCTTCCTTCATTTCCTTCCCTCCTAATAAAAGAATTTGGGGGTTCATGTACACTTACTATTCTTAATAGAGTGAAAGGGTGCATGGATTCTGGCAAAGAAGAAAGCAGACCATAATAACCCAAAAGCAGAAGACAGCATTTTCTGAACTCGCCCATCTCTTCTACCGGCACTTGCACGTCCTCCCACACTTATTCACTGCTTCGCACGTGTGATCATAGTACCAACTGCAGAGACAGCGCCTCTTTGATTTCTCTTCTTTAGTGCATTTCAGCCCTAGGACCAGGAGGGATGCATTGGTATGAGTATTATTCCTTCAAAGAACAGGAGATATAGTTTGCCTCTCTCTAATATCTGCCTGCTCCACGTTAAAAAATTCCAGGATAAAACTTTCCTTGAAGCTGATCCCTAATAATACCATTCTTAAAAGCAATTCTCTGGCAGAGATCTCTCACCTGTTCACAAGCATCATCCCCCTCCAAGACTCAAACTGTCATTTAAAAATAATTACAGGGCAATGACATGCAGAGCCCATCGACCTACCTTTACTAGAATACAAGGAAGTATATAGCAGTAGAAGTATATCCAGTGTTTTGAATTTTTTAAAACACAGAGTGTTCTGATCATTTGCCCTATGACTGGACTGTGGAGCCAGCTACAGGTTTACAGTAATGAAGCCTGTTTGATTGAAAACCGTAAAACTTAATGAGAATGCTGGCTTCTCAGCATCAAAGCAGGTGGATGCCGCAGAAAGGCTTCAAGGGCTTGGACAAAGAAAGACTCTTAAATTTGTCCTGCTTTTCATCATCTGATTCTGGAGGCTTTACCAAACTTTCCTTAAGGAAAAGGTGGGAAGAGAGAACAAATAATAACTAAGCAGGTAGATAGGAATCTTTTTCAATCCATATTTTGTCTTAGATTTAGGAGTACTCTGTTTGCTGTTTTGTTTTTGATCAGTGAGAGTGTTGTGGAAGAAAAATCTTACCTTTTCTTATCTTTTGAAGATAACGAAGGTCACTCTGAGTGATCTGTTAGAACCTTTTTGGCTGGAGGACTTTTGAGAATAGGACTTTCAGATAGCTTTGTGAGAAAAATGCTTATCTGTGTTTGTAACCAAGACCCCAAGAAGGATTTTACCTCAGAACTTAAACCTTATTGTAAAGGGACCTCAAAGTATATAAAGCTTTATAAGTATAGAGTTTAATCCCCTCACTTTAGTTCAGTTCAGTTCAGCTGCTCAGTCCTGGCTGACTCTTTGCGACCCCATGGACTGCAGCACACCAGGCCTCCCTGTTCATCATCAACTCCTGGACTTTACTCAAACTCATGTCCATTGAGTCAGTGATGCCATCCAACCATCTCATCCTTTGTCATCCCCTTCTTCTCCTGCCTTCAATCTTTCCCAGCAGCAGGGTCTTTTCCAATGAGTTAGTTCTTTGCATCAGGTGGCCAAAGTATTGGAGTTTCAGCTTCAGCATCTGTCCTTCCAATGAACATCCAGGACTGATCTCCTTTAGGATGGACTGGTTGGATCTCCTTGCAGTCCAAGGGACTCTCAAGTCTTCTCCAATATCACAGTTCAAAAGCATCAATTCTTTGACATTCAGCTTTCTTAACAGTCCAACTCTCACATCCATACACTATTGGAAAAACCATAGCTTTGACTAGATGGACCTTTGTTGGCAAAGTAATTCTGCTTTCTAATAAGCTGTCTAGGTTGGTCATAGCTTTTCTTCCAAGGAGCAAGCATCTTTTAATTTCATGGCTGCAGTCACAATCTGCAGTGATTTTGGAGTCCCCCTAAAATAAATTCTGTTACTGTTTCCAGTGTTTCCCCATCTATTTGCCATGAAGTGATGGGACCAGATGCCATGATCTTAGTTTTCTGAATGTTGAGTTCACTCATTCATGTCTGACTTTTCGCGACCCCATGGACTGGAGCACGCCAGGCTTCCCTGTCCATCACCAACTCCCAGAGCTTACTCAAACCCATGTCCATCAAGTCGGTGATGCCATCCAACCATCTCATCCTCTGTCGTCCCCTTCTCCTCCCGACTTCAATCTTTCTCATCATCAGGGTCTTTTCTAATAAGTTAGTTCTTCGCATCAGGTAGCCAAATATTGGAGTTTCAGCTTTAGCATCAGTCCTTCCAATGAATATTCACAACTGATTTCCTTTAGAATGGACTGGTTGGATCTCCTTGCAGTCCAAGGGACACTCAAGAGATATCTCCAACACCATAGTTCCAAAGCATCAATTCTTCAGTGCTCAGCTTTTTTTATAGTCCAACTCTCACATCTGTACATGACTACTGGAAAAACCATAGCTTTGACTAGACAGACCTTTGTTGGCAAAGTAATGTCTCTGCTTTTTAATAAACTGTCTAGGTTGGTCATAGCTTTTTTTCCAAGGAGCAAGTGTCTTTTAATTTCATGGCTATAGCTACCATTTGTAGTGATTTTGGAGCCCCCAAAAATAAAGTCTCTCACTGTTTCCATTGTTTAACCATCTATTTGCCATGAAGTGATGGGACCAGACGCCATGATCTTAGTTTTCCGAATGTTGAGTTTTAAGCCAACTTTTACACTCCCCTCTTTCACTTTCATCAAGAGGCTCTTTAGTTCCTCTTTGCTTTCTGCCATAAGGGTGGTGTCATCTCCATATCTGAGGTTATTGATATTTCTCCCAGCAACCTTGATTCCAGCTTGTGCTTCATCCAGTCTGGCATTTTGCATGATGTACTCTGTATATAAGTTAAATAAGCAGGGTGACAATATACAGCCTTGACGTACTCCTTTTCTTATTTGGAGCCAGTCTGTTGTTCCATGTCCAGTTCTAACTGTTGCTTCTTGACCTGCATATAGATTCCTCAGGAGGCAGATCAAGTGGTCTGATAGTCCCATCTCTTTAAGATGTTCCACAGTTTGTTGTGATCCACACAGTCAAAGGCTTTGGCATAGTCAATGAAGAGGATTAGATGTTTTTCTGGAACTCCCTTGCTTTTTTGGTGATCCAACAGATGTTGACAATTTGCTTTTGGTTCCTCTGGGTTTTCTAAATCCAGCTTGAACATCTGGAAGTTCATGGTTCACATACTGTTGAAGCCTGGCTTGGAGAATTTTGAACATTAATTTGCTAGTGTGTGAGACGAGTGGAATCCCCTCTCTTAGCAGATGAAAACCCTGGTGCTCAGAGTGGTTAAGTGAGTTGCATTGGGTTACATTTCCCACGTCTTGGCCAGCTTTCAGACCTGTGTTGTCCAAAGGATCAAAAAGTGCATCTGGAAAGCCAGTTTTCTTACTTTTTCATGCTTCCCATGGCTCTAGTTCTCTACTCCTTTGAGCCTTGATCTCAAAAAAATAGCTGGTTTGATTGCTTTGTTTGTGTAGAAATATATAGATGTGTCTTGTGTTGGTATTTTCTTACTTTTGTCTCCCAAACTCATCAAGTCACCTTGATTCTACCTTCAAGGGCCCTCTGGATTTTCTGTTCCTCTCTGTTCTTCTCTTGCCCAAGACTGATCTTGAACATCTCTCTCTTGATCTGTCTCACTTTTCTCTTTTTTTCAACTGGAGCCTTAGCATCTTTTGATCATTCGTATTAAATCCTGGCCCAATCACAGACTTTTCAAGAAGTATCCATAGCACCCTATAACACACAGCAGTCTTTGTTAAAGTCTTTGCATCAGCTTTGATTTATGTCATTGAGTGTTCTGCCTACTTTTCCATTATGAGTTTTATAGTTTCTGGTCTTACATTTAGGTCTTTAATCCATTTTGAGTTTATCTTGTTGTATGGTGTTAGGAAGTATTCTAATATCATTCTTTTACATGTAGTTGTCCAGTTTTTTCAGAAAACAGCAAAATTCTATAAAGCAATTTATCCTTCAATAAAAATAAATTAATTAAAAAAAAGTCTTCACATCAGGTGCATCTTTATTACCTTAAATGTTTGTTAAATGAATAAAAAGTAGTGGGGACCAGGATCTGCAGCATAGTAAACTCTCAGGTGATTCTTAATACACCAAAGTCTCAACCATTGGAGCAGTCATATCCTGTCATCATTTTATCCATTTTCAACATTATTTCCTCCAATTTATATCCAGCACCAGTGATCCATGTATCCTTTCCTGAGTCACGCTGATGGACCCTAGACATACCCTACATGGCTGTGTATTCTTTTACAACCATGCCATTTCTCCAAATTCTCCTCCGTCTCTAACTTGTCTCTCACATCTTATTCACTTGCAGGTATATTATTTTTCTTTGAAAGCTAAGCACAAATAGTATCTCCCTGGGAAAGTCTGTTTTTTGACATTTCTTGATGCCCCTCTCTACATCATGTTGCCATAGAATGCAGTACAAACCTTTGTTGTAGAAATTACCTCACTTGAATGTAATTATAATGAATCAACCAAAGGGTTTTAGAGCACCAACTATGCCACAGGTTCTAGCACCAAGAAAGTCATACTCCTTGCCAGCAAACTAGCAGAATAGTCGTCCCCTAGCTTTTCTCAACTAGAAAAGTCATCTGAACCACAGAACATAGAAAATTAGCTGAGTAACTATTTTCTCAATTCTCGCAATGATGGCCTATAACTAGCACTATTACATAACAATGGATGCCTTAGGGCTTAATATTCTTGAGAAACCCTAGTTGATTGAACACTGATACAATTATAGTAGCAACACTATGATAGAGATGAGCTCAGGATGAGGCAGAAAAGCAGAATAAGGTGACCTAGTTACTTATGTGTTTCTTTCATCTGTACCACATCTTATTCTCTCTCTCTTTTTTTAATCTTCACTTGGCATCTTGCACAGGCTCATTTCATGCAGGTCATTTGATACATTTTGTTGTTGTTGTCAAATTATAGCATTGAAATTTATTTTTATGGTTGTGTTTCTTCAGAATTCAGAAAAGGTGATGCAAATCATTCATATTTGTAAACCCAGCATCTACTCAGTGCTAGAGACACAGCTGGTTCTCACTGAGGGCTTGGTGAATAAATGCACACATTTTAAAGGATTGTTACTCAATTATCATATGTATAACTACAATAGTTAAAGAAAAACAAACATGAATGTAAAAATCTTTCCTATTACTTAAACTTCACTTCTGGATATTCCACTTCAAATTTAATTATTAATACTCCCTGTGCTATGTGCATTTTTAAGATAGAAGGAATTGCATTAAAAGTGCAAGTAAAGTTGTATGAAGTGAAAAAAAAGGCTGCATTTTCCTGAGTGGGGGATGAAAGTAAGTGGAAGTATTTTCAGTGTTATTCTAATCTAATAAAGCCAGAGAGATTTAGTTTTAATGCATTTTCAAGAACAAATAGCCTCTAATTACACAGTGAGACTAGAGGAAGATAGTGGGGGAGGATATAAAGTGCCGTAAAATTCTGGTGTCCTAAAGCAATTTTTAGGAGGTCTGTGATACTTTCTTTTCTGACTGCAGAGTATGCAGCCAGCTCACTTCAAAGTTATTTTTTCTATAAGCATTGCATAAGCACACACTTCACACTCTTCTTGGGATTAATGGTTTTTCCATTAATGTCACTTAAAGGCATCTCTGTTCACTGAATCACCAAGAAAATTTTGGGCTGTGTGTCCTTCAGTTTAGAGTGGTGTCATACTTCTTACTTTCCTTAGTTCAGTAGGTCGCTCAGTCATGTCTGACTCTTCACAACCCCATGGACTGCAGCATGCCAGGCTTCCCTGTCTATCACCAACTCCCAAAGCTCACTCAAACTCATGTCCATCAAGATGGTGATGCCATCCAACCATCTCATCCTCTGTCGTCCCCTCTCCTCCTGCCTTCAATCTTTCCCCACATCAGGGTCTTTTCCAATGAATCAGTTCTTTGCATCAGGTGGCCAAAGTTTTGGAGCTTCTGCTTCAGCATCAGTCCTTCCAATGAATATTCAGAACTGATTTCCTTTAGGATTGACTGGTTGATCTCCTTGCAGTCCAAGGGACTCTCAAGAGTCTTCTCCAACACCACAACTCAAAAGCACTAATTCTTTGGCATTCAGCTTTTTTATGGTCCAACTCTCGCATCCATACATGACTACTGAAAAAATCATAGGTTTGACTAGACAGAGCTTTGTCAGCAAAGTAATGTTTCTGCTTTTTAATATGCTGTCTAGGTTGGTCATAGCTTTTCTTTCAAGGATCAAGCGTCTTTTAATTTCATGGCTGCAGTCACTGTGCCCATTTATTTTGGAGCCCAAGAAAATAAAGTCTGTCACTGCTTCCATTGTTTCCCCATCTATTTGCCACTAAGTGATGGGACCAGAAGCCATGATCTTCTTTTTTAGAATGCTGACTTTTATGCCAGCTTTTTCACTCTCCTCTATCACCCTCATCAAGAGGCTCTTTAGTTCCTCTTTGCTTTCTGCCATAAGGGTGATGTCATCTGTATATCTGAGGTTATTGATATTTCTTCTGGCAATCTTGATTCCAGCTTGTGCTTCATCCAGCCCAGCATTTCACATGATGTACTCTGCATATAAGTTAAATAAACAGGGTGACAATATACAGTCTTGATGTACTCCTTTCCCTATTTGGAACCAGTCTGTTGTTCTATGTCCAGTTTAACTGCTGCTTCCTGACCTGCATACGGGTTTTTCAAGAGGCAGGTCAGGTGGTCTGGTATTCCCATCTTTTTCAGAGTTTTCCACAATTTATTGTGATCCACACAGTCAAAGGCTTTGGCATAGTCAATGAAGAAGTAGATGTTCTTCTGGAATTCTGTTGTTTTTTCTATGATCCAACAGATGTTGGCAATTTGATGTCTGGTTCCTTTGGGTTTTCTAAATCCAGCTTGAACATCTGGAAGTTCTCGGTTCATGTACTACTGAAACCTAACTTGGAGAATTTTGAGCATTACTTTGCTAGCATGTGAGATAAATGCAGTGGTGCGGTAGTTTGAACATACCTTCCTCTAGAGGGCTCTTACTCAAATTCATGTTGCAAAAGCAGTATATCCCTAAATGGTTCCTTAATGCCTCAAATCCTCAACTGTTTAATTTATATCCAAGGAAGAGTTTACTTCCTTTAGGGCATAATCCATTATGTTACAAAGTTGTTAAAATGTAAATAAATACATAGAAATCTGTTTAAGTTAGCAAATTGTGGTAAGGTAAAAATAACCCTGAATAAACCATGGCCTAAAAAAATGTGAAGAGTGTACATGGAAAATTCAGCATAAGAATATTACCATGCAAAAATAATAATTAACCCAAGTAGACCTGCACACAGTGATTTTCAGCACTTTTGCAAGGGAACAAATTTTGCTATGAAAGCAGTACTCAAAATCAAATAAAGGTTAGGAGACCTAGTTTAAAATTGTTATTAAAACACACAGGCATTTTACTTTAATGGTCATGGGAGTAGTTCCAACTATTTCAGAAGCAAAAGCTTATTGCTTGGATAGTAAATACAACTGATCCCAAGGCTATATTTGCCACTAAATTTAGAATGTTGGGAGGTTGGCCCTGCAGGGATCCTGGTGGTTTATCTGCCCTTGGTGTAATCTGACACGAAGATCCTGATGTCCATCTCCTGCAAAAGGCTGAGTCCAAGCAGGAAGTATAGGAGAACTGAGCCTAGGAGTGTTTTCCTAGGGTCTTGTCACTCTGAAATGCTGAGGCTCTGAGTGTAAGCCTCAGAGTCATTTCTGAGCTACTTAATTGTATGTTTTATATTTAATATGTTTAAAATGCAGATCGTAGTTGCAATTGAGGTTCATTCTAGCCATGCTTAATGCCAATCATAGCATAATTGTGCATCATGCAGTCAATGATGGGAGTTCCCAGGGGGCGCTAGTGGTAAAGAACCTCCCTGCCAGACATGGATTCAATCCCTGGGTCAGGAAGATCCCCTCGAGAAGGGCATGGTAACTCACTCTGGTATTCTTGCCTGGAGAATCCCATGGATAAAGGAACCTGGTGGGCTACAGTTCATGGGACTGCACAGAGTCAGATGTGACTGAAGAGACTTAGTGTGTGCACACAGTCAATGATGTCAATAAAATAAAGGGGCTGAGGTGCTCTAGATGAGTGATTTTCAAACTTAAATTTGCATATGAAATCACCCAGGGATCTTATTAAAATATAGATTCTGATTTAGTAGATGTGGGGAGGAGCCTGAGGTTTTTCATCTAACAAGCTCCTAGGTGACATTGATGCTGCTTGTTCACAGGCCACACCTTGAAGAGTAAATCCTTAAATGGGCTAAGAATTGGTGCTGGGCTTTATTTCCTAGTTGCATGCCATTGTTTAGAAATTGTTCTATATAAATTCTATGTAATTTTATATAAATATTTTGATTAATCCAGGATAAATCAAAAAATTTATTAAACAATAGCTAAAGGTAATGTTCATGAAGGATGGATGGCAATCGCAGAGAAGAAAATGTTAACAAAAAGGTCAATTTACTCTTCCCAGCAAACACTGAAGTCTTACATATGAGACTGTTTTGTCTACAGATGGTGAGTATAGGCAAGGAATACAGTGATTGTGTTTGAAAAATACTGTAATGTGAAATCTGATGATGATGATAAAATCCTTAAAAAGCAAAAAAAACAAAATTGCATTTAAACCATAAAAATGGACTATCTCCAGTTATGAAAAAGATACCAATATTTTTCTAAAAAAATGCTGAGCTTCTCAGTCATCTTTTCTAATTTTTGGAAGGTGGCTATTATAATTTAGGAGAACAAAAAAGGAAAACACATTGGCTAGAGTCAATAAATAGTGTTTCTTCTGAATTCTTTTACATATGAGTATTGCGGCCTTGATGATGTTATAAATAATTTGTGGCACTGAAGTCAATTTCCTCACAGAGCTGTTGGGAGAGTTAAATGCAATAATTTTTAAAATGAGATAATATGTGCAAAATCTCATATACGTGTCTGAAACCCAGACAATTCTCATACTTTACAGGGTCCCATGCAAAAATAAAAATGAAGGGTCCCTTGTTCAAAGTTATTAAGAATTTCAAATGGCAAAAGGAAGCTATTAAACCAAGTGCAGGGTCCTTCTGTATGTGGGGGCCCTGTGTGACTACATAGGTCACATGTCCATGAAATATATATGCTATTGGCCCATTCCTATCTGCAATATAATCACAGTTACCACTCATCATTTATTGAAATAGTCCAGTATAATGAGCACTACGCTGAGTCCTTCAATTACATGCATTCACTTACTCCTTTAGAGTGAAGGAAAAAGGAAGCAAAAAATACTAAATTACTACTCGCAGGTTACACAACTACCAAGTCTAGGGAGCCAGGGCTTGAACCCAGGTCTGTCTGATTCTAATGTAATTTGTCGTAACTAATTTAAAAGAATAACAATCTATAACTGGTTACTGTCTTCCCATTTGACTCAAATTTAGAAACTTAGTTTCAGAAAAATATCAATGTTTGAGGGACAATTCATTTATCATGATCTTGATTGATAACCTATGTCAACCTAATTATCATATCCTGGTATGTCACACAGACCCTGATACATAATAGATAAGTCATATCATGTATATAGAACTAAACTGAACATTCAGAATCACCAATTTCTCTGTGTGCAGAATACTCAACAAAGATAAAAAAAAAATCTCATTTTCCTATTAAAAATCACATGCTTCTGAATGATAACAGAATTATTTTCACTTTAAAGTAATTAGTTTTAAATGTGTTTCAATAGTGATGAACCTCCTGAAAAAAAAAAGGACCAATTACCATGTACAGGAATAATTTTCTTCCAAACATAGCACTTGATCCAAAGAACTAAATGAAGAGCAAATCAACTCATAACAAAAATTAAGATGAAGACTAAAATATTGCCTTTGTTTTGGATGGATATCAGATTTTTTAAATATGGCTCATACTTAGCAAAGTACAAGCTTGTATTTCTATGGAGCTTTTCTTTTCTAATGTGCTTTTTAATCCTTCATATCATTTTATCTTTTCTATTCTTTTCTAATTCTAAGAGCGGAGCTAATTCATTGTGCTTTAATCTCATATAACATCATGCCCATTATAGAGTTAAGCAAAGAGAGACAGAAAGGATAACTCAGATTACTTTGTTACCTTCTCTTTGAAAGTATTACCAATCACCTCTAGCTGAATTAGTAACAGCTTCCACTGTATTTTTAGAGCAATTTCCACTACCTCAATTAAGGTACCTGTATTGTAATTTTCTGTTTCTTTGTCAGACTCTCCTTCCAGATTTCTAAGTGTGTTGTCTTATTTATTGGTATGTCCCCGGTATCTACTACAGAGCCTAGCACATAGTAGGTATTGACTAATGTTGATTCACTGAATGCACACATGCATAAGTGAACAGAACAATTTAAACAGGGTACTGCAGTGGGTGCTGAAATTAAGAGGAAATGTTTAGTATTAGACATTATTCATTATTGCTTTCTGCTGGGCTAGAAAAATGTCATAGTCTATAAAATGCATCAATTCCTCTGGATTAAAATGTCATCGAACCTCCTACCCAACCATGCTTTGCTAGCTTGATATCTGAAAGCACTACAGTGCATTATGCCAACTGCTGATATAGTTCCAGGCTATGGGGCATCTGCTGAAAATGATGGGAAATAAAAATTCTGTGGGTCCCCTGGAAGGGAGGTTACGATGTTCAAAAAGCTGAATTCCAGACAAGGACTCACCAGATGCTTGGAGACTAAAGAGCTAAGCTCCACTTCCTCAGGGACCTGAGCAGATGGGACCCCCTGAATCCAATTTCAAAGAGGAGTGTCTATGGCAAAATGCCTGGTTTCTGCCCCAATTGCTTATTTCCCTGTCCCTAAGGCTACAAGGCACAGAAGAAAATTTACGCTCAACAATCTATGAAGCCAATACTTTATAGAAATTTGGAAAGTACTTTCAAATGTGTTTTTTGTGCATCCCTGTTCAAATGGTTGACTACAGAGTTAAGAAATTGATGAAAGCATTATTGCCTTATTTACAGCCACAGTGGAGGAAGACTATGCAGACTTGCAGAGTAGAGAGACTTTTACAGAGGTGCCATCCCAATACCAGTTAGAACTGTGGGGGAAAAGTCCCCCAGGAAGCTCACCTATAACTGAGCATTCAAGAAATAAATATCTCCTGCTCTTTCTCCTCCCACGTAGACATGTCCTTCTGCAACATCCTAGGAATCTAGGCTGTGATTTCTTTCTCCTCAAGATTGCTATAAAGTTCATTCCATTTAATTATACCTTAATGAAAAGACTGAGAACGAGTAAAAATAAGTGAAATTACATTATGTGTAAAGAGAGCAACATAGAGTAGTAAAGGAGAGGAGTCTGTGGTCAGATTAGTTAAGGTTTAGTGTTCTTGCCTGGAGAATCCCAGGGACGGCGGAGCCTGGTGGGCTGCCGTCTATGGGGCCGCACAGAGTCGGACACGACTGAAGCGACTTAGCAGCAGCAGCAGCGGGTCTGGGCCCTGCTACTTAGTAACTGTTTTTTCCTAGGTCAGTTACCGAACTTCTCTTGTCTCCATGCCTCATTTGTCAAATACAAATGGTATTACTATACTTTTATCATGTTCAGAGAGTTACCCTTGAACATATAAAACAATGGAAAAATGACAGTGCATCGCTCTAGGCAATTTAATAATAAAACTAGCTCCAGAGATAAAATGCTGTAAGTCTACATATACAATTTTTTTTCCTCCCTTGCCGCCATGTTTCAAGTACTGAATATCAAGTTGTCTCACGAAGTTTCATCCTTTTATTGTTTAGGAATAAATTATTATGCTTGCTATGTTGCTGATGCCCCTAGTAAAACAGGGTACTCAGTGGCTGCTGCAGATATTACATGAAAAATAGAAAATGCTTAGTATATTATTATTATTATTACTATTCTGGAATATACCAACTCTCTTGCCGTTTTATAATAGCTCTTTTAATATCCCTGTGTATAATGCCTAGTATAATCCTACCCACAACTAGGTACCACAGAGTTTATATCACTGGAGTTTGTTTGGAGGAGCACATTCAGGCAATGTGCCCTAACTAGGAAAAGTACTCAACTTAGGGATGGAAAATCAAGGTCATGGTTCAACCTCACCACCGAGACATGTGTTCTGCTAAGATCGCAGAGTCCTCATTTGTATAATGAGGATATTATGATTGTTATTATTATTATTATTACTATTAGCTCACAGGAGTTCTTGGAATGACATCCTTAAAAAGGAAAGGGGGTTGTCTGACTTAAAAGAAGCTGTTGGTCTGCTGCCTAACATGAAAGGAGGCAAGGGTAATTGACCTCTGTTTGCATTCTAGTGCTGACAATCTATTACAGCAGAAGACTTGAAACACATTTCAGTAATTCCACGATCTGAAAGAAATTAAGCAGGGCTTATAATAAATCAGGTTAATAGTACATAAGAATTTGTCAAATTCTTTGACATCCTCACATACTCCATCTTGCCTTCTCGTTAAAGTTTAAAAAGCAAACTGCCATCTTCTGTGTTTTAAATCAGATGGAGAAAATTTATTTTCTTTCTAGACCAGAACTTTTGCCCAATGCTGTAAATCAATGTGCCTCCTCTGCAGCTAAGGCTAAACTAAGCTCTCTTACAAGTCACTAAACCACAAGCCTGCCTCTAGGAATACAGCACTGAGACAAAGGGTGACTTCTGTTTCAGGAATTCATATTTTCATACAGTCTCTTATTTGGATGGCATTAGTAAAATATCTCCTAAAATAGTGAAATTGAGGACATTCTGAAAAACACAATAAGGTAGAATTTAGTATCCTTAGTTATATAATTATACGGTGAGTAAAAATACATGGGTGTGTATGGAAAATGGCTATGAAGTGAGATGGAAATGCAAAGGCAGTTCTCTTTTGAAAGGAATGAATGAGGCATGCAGAAAGGTTAACATAACTACACTGTAAAAATACCCACCGATATATAGACTGTGACAACGTAATGGGAGAGGAAAGGCAGAAACTGTGTCAGGGATCAGGGACCTCAAGAAGGAAGAGTCTGGAGGAAATTAAAACCTGGGAGAACTGTGTTTAATCATCACTTTGGATCTCCTACGAGGAAGTCCTCTCAGATAAGAAGTCCTCCCTCTTCCCAAGTTGCATGATGATCAACGAAGATCTCTTTACCCTCCAAAGTTTTCCTTGATGTCAAATTTCTCCAACAGGTCAGACTTCTATTTCAAAATTGGAAAAATTACTTAAAATGAAAATAAGGATGCCATGGATTTTTGTTCTTACATGTAAATGATATGCACTTTACTCTCTGAGTCATGAGGAAATAAGAACAGGGTACCACAAAACCCACATTTGATGAGCTAGTTCTATCATAGAAGATAAACTGAGAAGCCTTCACAATCTTCTAAAGTTCTGTTGCCCTCCCAGAAGGATAGGAATGAAGAGGTATTTGCATGAAGGAACTATTGAACTTTTTTTTTCCCAGTAATGATACTGGTATGAACTATAGCAAGGCCACTGCAAATGGCAGAGGGGACCATGCTGCTCACATGAACGTATTAACTATTTTTTTTCACATGGATGAAAATGCTTTCATAAGAGAGGATATTTTCTGAACCTCATCCACCTCACAGCCTCTTCTAAATTTTTACTGTGAAAAGTTTCTCAGTGTAATTAAAGGCTGCACTGATCTAATTAGGTTGATGAAATTTTCAGTAGGGATTTGACTCCCCCTAGCATTTCAATTATTTATTTATTTTTCTAGCATCCTTTCTTAGGCTTATCCCAAGCAACTTGTAGCAGTAGCATTCTAAATTTTCTTACTCAGGCAATGTCTCCACTCACAGAACGTATTTTAAGACCTTCAGCAAGGACACATAGCTAAAAACAAATTTCAAATAAAGCATTCCAAGTCATTTTATTGAACACAATCCTTTCCTTCCTCGTTGACTTCATCCTAACAAACTATGTTGAGTAATTTTCACTCTGCAGGAGGGAAATAGGTGTTTCAAAGCATTATGAAGGCACAAAGGGAATAAGAAATGCATAACAGCAGAAGGAGATTCTGAGGCAAGATTAATAAGGAGCAGCATGAACCTTCCTTGTAAGTTATTTACTGCAGAAGCCCTCATGGCCAAAATACCGCAGTAGAAGCACATGTTAGTAAGTTTTCCACCATCTTGGAATATTAAAACACAAATGAACAAAAACCTCTAATGAGCACCTTAAGAATCAACAGTGATACTTTTACACACACACGCACACACACACACAGCTTTCCTAGGAGTCTAAGGTGAATGGGTAGGACTATAGGTATCCTCAAACAGACTCCATCTCACCTAGACACCATGATTTAACTTTCTACAGAATCTTCTGAATGTCTCTATTGTTGGAGCAATCACTCAAAAACTGGCTGCTGGAAAAACTAAATTTAATTTTAAATGATCTTTTTAAGCAACATATATTTCAGGTTTTCGTCAATAGCATAAAGGATTAAAAGAATATAAACAATGCCTCAGCCTAAGCATGATTACTATTGCTTTGATAAAAATCAGATTTTTTTTTAAAAAAGTGTATTTTCACAGACCTATCACCGTCCAGGAATTTCATAGATGTGGGCTGGTATATGGGTAATTTATTATTTATAATTCCTATTCTAACTTCTCAAACAGTGACCTCAAACATTTCTCCAAAGTATTTTCGATTTATGATGAAAATACAAACTTTTTTTAAAAAACTACTTTGATCCTCTTACCATAAATTCTTGGCCATTCAAAGCTCCTTCTTGGTTTGAACAAAGCAATATATGAAGTTCAGGTTAGACTTTGCCAAATTATGCTGAGATAATTTATTTTAAAATTTGTTAATCACTAAAAAATAAATTTCTTAATGAAGTTGGCTGCTCTCCATGCAAACCGAGTCTCATTTCAAAAAAGCATTATCAAATGCCATATAGGTAAAGCCCTAACTTCTAGCTACTTCTAATAAACACTAGATTATGGGTTGTTGTAAAGTAATTTTTTTTTTTACTTTAATTTTCCAAGAATAGAGATGTGAATTAGTGAGAGTGGTAGGCCATCTCTAGTTTTGTATCTTGAGATCTTGAGTGCCACTGTTCATAATGAAACAGAACCAGTGATATAAGTATTATGTTTTATCTGACAATATTCTGTGCTCTAATCCTGTTAGCCCTTCATTATTTTGAGGTGGAACAAATAACCTCTAGGTCTGTTTCCCTATTTTCAAGATAAGGAGGCTGGACTTGGAAAGTGACTTCCAGGATTCTTCCTGTTTCAACACTCCAAAATTTCTTCTATGATTTCAGACATGGTATTATTAGTATCTCCTCCAGGACTGGTTATCCTAAGCGGGATCACATACTAGACTGAAAATAAAAATGTTATGAACCATAGATAAAATCATAATTAAGGTTTTACATAACATTCTACAGGGCAGAAAGCCCACAACAGAGTTAAGGAAGGCTCATATGGGCTTAAAAGAGATGGGGTGAGAATGAATGTGGGTATGTTTCTCTCTTATCAGCAACTCTACAAAGCTCACCTACCTGAGATAAAGTGATGTAGTTCAAAGCCTATGATACTCTGTCACAATTTCATCTCAGTAGCAGGAAGAACAGAGCATTCTAAACAGATACTTAGACTTGGATGGAGACTAGGAACCATCCAAAATCTGACCAAGCAAAGTGTGCTATGAGCTGATCATGCCCATATCCTTCCATACTAGTGTGTCAGGAGGAAATAAAGTGTAAGAGATTACACATTAATAAAACACTGGCAGGACTGCTCCAAACACATATCCTGGTCTGTGGAGGAAGAGATGTAGGAAGCACCCTATCAGTAAGGCTGATATCTATCCTAGACCTACAGAAACAGTAACACGAGTGAATCCACGTTGTTTGGACTCAGTAGATGAAGTCGCACAGAAAACCACCTGACTCGGTTTTTGTGGTTAAAAACTAATTAAAAAGATAAGCGCAAAATACATAAGCAACAAGGATATAGCACGGGGAATTATAGCCATTATTTTGTAATAACCGATAATGGAGTATGGGGCTTCCCAGGTTGCCCAGGGGTAATGAATCCACCTGCCGAGCAGAAGACATTCAGGAGGCTCAGGTTCAATCCCTGGGTTGGGAAGATCCCCTGAAGAAAAAAAAAAAAAAAGGCAACCCACTCCAGTATTCTTGCCTGGGAAATCCCATGGACAGAGAAGCCTGGTGGGCTACAGTCCATGGGGTAGCAGAAGAGGGGGGTATGATTTAGTGAATTAAACAACAATAATGGAGTATAATCTGCAAAAAAAAAAAAATACTGAATCACTACATTGTACTTGAAACTAATATAAAATTGCAAATCGACTATAACTAAGAAACAAGACAAGTTGTAAAGGGTATCAACTACTCATTAACACAAAGATATTAACATAAAAAATAGTTCAATCTGAAACTGTAATTTTAGATTAAGGCAATCTATTGAAGACTTGGGTTCGATCCCTGGGTCGGGAAGATCCCCTGGAGAAGGCAATGGCAACCCACTCCAGTGTTCTTGCCTGGAAAATCCCATGGACAGAGGAGCCTGGTAGGCTACAGTCCATGGGGTTGCGAAGAGTTGGACACGACTAGCGACTTTACTTTTTGAAGACTCATACATACAGGAAGGTGCCTGGGCCAAACTGAAATGTCAGAAGATGACGAGGCACAGGTGAATCTGGGTGATCGCTACAGAAACTCTCATGTTTTTACAGGGTACCCAGAAGGGCGCTTTAGCTAGATTTCAGTTTCCACTAAGGATCCTTGGATTTCCTTTCCTTTTCCCAGTCATTAGCAAGACTAACTTACCAAAGATGCTGATGGTAGATTGGAGAGATCACAGTAAAAATGGCAGAATGATGTAGATGGTTAGGGTTATGATTCTGCCCCCACCCCGACTCCCATCTCCAAAAGAGAGATTCACGCATCATTTTGTGAAATCTAAGTATGTTTTCACCATGCTTCTCCCCAGCTTGAAGTGCGTTCTCCATCCCCAGCATCAACAAATCATAATTATCCCTCAAGATGCTCACATTCTGACCTTCTCTGGGTCTTCCTCGTCTACTAGATCCCCATTCATTCACTCTCATTCATATTCAAATGGACATAATGGTACCACACAATTGAATACCTCATTCCTCACAGTCTATATTACATTTCTGAAAGTTGTTTCTTTTTGTAAAAAATTTGAGGGTTTACACACAAATATTTCTGTTAGGACACTGTATATTATGGTGGCTAAGGGTACACAAAACTCTGAAATCAGACTGCCATGATTTAGACTTTAAAATTTGTTAGCCGTGAGACCTTTGCTCAAGGAACTTACCTGTACCAAACCTTAGTTTCCTTGCCCCCAAAATGCAGATAATTACTACTTAAATTGTGGAGATCCCTAAAAAGCTCTGAGGATTGCATCAGGTGCAAAATAAGAGTTCAGAAAATGCCTATTATTATAACAATGATAATAACTACTAAGATTTTATTATGCTCACAGAGTTTAGTGCAGTCTTAGGTCATGTTACATATTTGTAAAAATTAAAAGGTCTTTTCTGAGAGACAATCGATCCCTACCACCACAAAGCACAAACATTTCTTAGGACTCTTCTATACACATTCACATACTAGGCAATGCAATACCCAGTATATTTATATAAATGGAAAACAGGTCAGGATAATTTAAGCACTGATAGCTTTTCACTGATGCTTACCTGAATTGAGTTTGATTAGAATATTTTCTTTAAAATAAACCAAAGCACATCACTGCTTACCAGCAACATCTATGGCTATTCAATAACAAATTCAAAGTTATTAAATTTTATAGTTTATAGGTCTCTACCATTAAACTAAGCCATATAATGCAAAAGGAACCTCTGGTTCTAGTAGCCAAAAGAAATTCGGTTGTACCTGAATGAAAACAGGCAGCTTTTATGTAAAAATATTCATACAAGTCAAAACCCTAGGATATTCCTGATTTTTTTTCTTCTCATACCCCAACAAGTTCTAATACTATCAAAAGTTACAATCAACAATGACAGTTGAGAATGAGGAATGAAATTCTTGATATCTTTTAGCCTGAAAGCTTCACTCAGGTGAACATCAAGTTAACTTATTAGCTCACAAATGAAACACCTTTACTTCCTTCAGAACATAGTTAAAATATAGGAACAAAGTTTATTTTGTCATTCAGATTCATTTTGTGCTTGATGAACTTGGTCTCTTTTAGCCAATTTTTTTTTTTCTTCTTTTTTCCTGTAATGCTCAAAGAAGTCACCACTGAATATATAACACCTAAGACATCTGTAGAGATGAGCAAGGTGTTTGGCTTAACTCTAAATCCAATATTTCTTTATGTCTGACTTTTTTTATAGTGAATATGACTTCCCATGCACATCTTAACTGTGAATTACTCATAGACTATAAAGATGAGGAACTTAATTCCTTGATAATGTTCTATGAGCTTCCCTCATCCCTCCAAACCTATAAAAACCACAGTGCAATATTGACTTTAAGGGTGTGCCCTTTGACACCACAAACATCAGGTCTTCAGCAAAGGTGCTTTGAGTCTGGATCTGAAATGATGAGATCATGAATTAGAAATGATTCTGGTGACAGTGATATTTACCTCTTTGAGACAACCCATAAAGTTGTTACTGACTGGTGACCCCGGAAGGTCTGCTGTGCTGGGACTGCCTCCGACATAGAAAAAGTCATCAGACCCCAGCATGGTATAATCTTCTTGCGTGTAGCCCGTTGTGGTAAGAATCCCATCCACTGATATTGTCACCTAGATAACAAAGCACAGGGAAAGGACACGCTATACTCAGACCTACATCCTGTAATCCTGGGATATGCCTGTGTTGTGTTTTGTTTTGTTTTATTTTTTTCATTTTGCTTTTTGCTTTTTTTTTTTGGTTTTTATTTTTAGACCTATGGCGGAACCCATTTTCATGTCTGTTTGAGGTTTATTCTTGGATTCTATTCAACTAGCCCTAAGAGGTCTAAACTAGTTAGAGAGTTAACTGGTTATCGAACTAGTGTCAGCATCATCCCTACGGCAACTCAAAAGTTATTTAGCAGACACAAAAATGGTGTTAGTAAAATGCTTCCTAGGTTAGTTTTGCTGGTGTACATATTAGTAAAGTTTAGTCGTCTGTTATTAACTAATCACACGTGCACCTTGTTAACAGAAAAGGCGCAAGCTCTTTCCAGCAATGTCACTTTTTGCACTATTGAGCAGCAGGTGTCCACCATGCAATGCCTGCGTTCATGCCAAAGAGGATGGGGGCGCAAAACAACCAGTGGAAGCGGCACTGATGTGCTCATGCGGGAGGGACAGGACAGTTCAGAAAGGAAAGGAAACAGGGCGAACCAAAGGAAAACACACAACTGCTCATGATGAGGGCAAGATGAGTGGGTGTGGCATCTCCAGCATTCCCAGATCAAGGGTGCATGCCATGCGTCATGAATGGTTTGAGGCTGGCTGAGCTTGCGGTCACTCGGGCCAGCCACCATTTGGTCTTATCCCGTGTTAAACCACAGCTGGATGCAAAACGTTCGAAACGTTAACGATGCCCCTACAGGTGAGTTGGAAACCAGAAGTTGACAGGGACAGGTAAAAAATAAGAAGGTCAACAACAGATGAAAAGAAGGAGGTCAAAGTAAGCAGAAGAGTACCAACCGCAGTTCCTCTTTTGTTAATGATGTCTACAGTTAAAAGAAAGAAAGAAAACACACGGCAAACCCAAAATAAGAAACAATTAGAATGATATCTACCGAACAATGTAGTTTGTTTACCATAGCGTGTCCAATGCCTGAGTGCTTTGTGGAGAAGGGGGGAGAAAGGAAATTAAAAACTGTGAACAAAATAACGATCGTTACTTAAAAAATATGATGGTCTCTACCATGTTAGTACATTTTTTGATTCAGGTAACGGTTAGTAGAATGAAACATTCCATGAATGACATGTTAGTTATTAAGCATGTTAGTAACATAGAAAAAGGGCAAAAAAATTTTACAAGAAAAAAGCAGACTAACAAATAGGCCTCCCACAGAGGTAATATTTTTCCTGCCAGTATTGTTCGTAACTTGCTATGAGACAGAAACAGACATATGGCAATGTTCCTTTGTCTCCCTGCGTACATCTGACAGACATTTAAAAAGTCTAAAAGGGACTCAAAGGCCTAAAGCTCATCAGCTGACCACTGCCACCTTCTGCCCAGAAGTGGTCCCTCCCCCACCCTGGCCCACCCCAGCCCCTGCAAATTCATAGGAATTGGTTGTCATTGCCCTACTACTCAATTTTACAGCATACAAGGACTCCTCCTCAACTCCAAAACTTCCTTCGGTCATATTGATGGACTTTAGGATCACAGTTTACTGCAATGAAACAAAGCAAAGATCCTGACACATAGAATGAGTAGAATGGATTTGTTTTTAATCTGTCCTGCCACACATGCACCCCGGCCGTACAACTGCAGTTTCCTTGGAGCTACCAATTCGCAGTTTGGTTTGAAACCTGAGCAAAGGCAAATCTAGAAAGTGGGCTCCTCAAGCCCCACCCTTCCTTCTGTGCTTCTCTCAAATGAGCCTTCGGCCTCTTGGTGAGAATCTGAGAGAAAAATAAAAAGGGAAAACCAAAGAGACACACGTATAAGAAGTCTGTGGTCTACAGCGACCCTGATGGTGGGAAACTATCCCCCAGGGCAGGTGGGAAACATGCAGGGCTCCTCCCGTGACACTAAGGCCTCTGAAAGGTCTTGGAGGGTCTCAGGAACCCTTTACTTCTACTCCTCTGCCTCAGCTAGACTAACCCTGCACTCCTAAAATTCCTGGTTGCTTCTCTAGCTTGGACAGTTTAAGCCTTTCAGAAGCAGGAGAGAAAAGGTTAGTCAGTTAACAGCTCAGAAAGAGAGGGCTGTTTTAGTAAAGGAAAACCAGAGACAATCCGGTCATTCTGCAACTGTTCAGAGAAACAACAAATATGTTAAGGATATTAGTTTGAGATCAGCATGTACTGCAGAAAAATTAGTCACTGTCAACACTTTACAAAATGGTACATTGTAATATCATATAATTTCAAATAGTAACCAAAACTTATCATGTTCAATATATAAGGACAATCTATTCATTTTCATCTGAATATATATATATATATATACTGTAATAATATGTCTCAGTTAAAACCATACAGTATATGGGGACCCATAGATAGACTGAAAAAATGGTATTTTTCTAATATGTAGACACTTGGAGGAATTTTTTAAAAACATAATCAAATAGAAATGGGCATTTAGAAGATGAACTGGTCTCTGCAGAGACATCTGGGGCTTAACATAAGTGTCTGTGCTAAAAAAGAAAAATATCTTCATAAATGGATTCTTTAGGAGATGTGGAAATCCCCAAAGTCATTTTCCCCCTTCAGGGGCTTTTTCTGTCCTCATTTCAGAGATTGGGCTGGGGAGGAAGTAGGGATCGACACAATCCTGAATCACAAACACATTGTTGTTTGATTTTTCTTTTTTTTTTAACTACAAAAAAGGAACTGTGATTTAATGATCCCAATGTACATGCTTCCAAATGATCACCATGAAAACTATAATTTAAAATCAAAGAAACAAAAAACCAAAAACACAACAGAATCACACACGTCACAGGAAGGGCAGGTCTCAGGGATGACCTTGCAGCCCTCTGGGAAACTGTCACATGTTGATGAGTCAAAACAGCCTTTGGGCCCCTGGAACTTTCTAGATATGCCCCTGCTCAAGTATGGCAGGAAGATTTATCTCAGAAGAAGAAAAAGCTAATTTGTAAGCAACTCTGAGGAGCCCTATCTCATGTTGTTAGGGTTTGCAAATACCACACAAACACAGCTGTAGCGAGAAACAAAGCCAGTTACTCTCTTATCCACTGCGCTGTTACCTGACGCAGATTCCTGGTGACTTTCACATCATGCCAGGCATTATCATTAAACTTTCCATTCACGGGCTCCACTAGCGCTTCAAAGGCCCCTGATCCCAAATTAATGACCAGAGAGACAGCTCCATTTTTCAGGGCGAGATTGACATAATCGGCTGATTTCCCGGTGTGAAGCATCAGTCCATTCCTCTGAAGGGTTTTAAAGGACAGAGTTATTTCATCGCTGCTGCTTTGAATGGGGTTTTGAGACAAGTCGTAGCAGAAGTATTCCGATCCCTTGAAAGTGGCAATATATTCTTCTTTTCCTGGAGGAAAACAGATACACACATGCATAAGTAAAGAAAATATACTATGCAAATTACCAAATCTTAACAGAAACAATCACTAATCGGCCCCCAGATTAACTCTTTGTCTAGTTAACATTCATGACAAGAGCCTTGTCAGGGTTAAACAGCACTGTGACAAAGTGAAAGGGTTGGTTGATCAGTCGTGTTCAACTCTTTGTGAACCTGTGGACAGAGGCTCCTCTGTCCGTGGCATTCAGGCAAGAATACTGGAGTGGGTTGCCATTCCCCAACAATACTGTAGGTGGCAGCATACTTTTAAGAAACGTCAGCTACTGGGCCATCAACTGCAATAGCTAAATCTGACATTCTTGAAAATTCAATTAATTTTTAAGTATCACTACAAGAGCTCTGATCAGAGCAAGTAGCTCTGGATATCTCCAGGGCATGAGTCAGGTACCATAAATACATATTGGATGGTTCTACTCTGCTGGCAACAATGGATTCCAAAGTGTTTGCAACATTCTCTCCACCCAACTGAGGTTATTTTAATTTTCAGTGAGGTATTTATATTCAAAGATCTTCTCAGTGAAGAGCCAAATATTTCCACCATTGAGAAACCATAACAAATTATCAGGTGAGGGGAAAGTAAAGAAGCAAAATAACAGAATTTGGTCTGGGAGTGAATAGATTTCTTATAGAGTAAATGCATTTTTTTGCTCCCTGGGTGGAGGGGATAGTGATAGAAGGTCTAATGGCAGAAGCTGGATTATTTGTTCATTCTCTGATCTCACCAAGCAGATGGCAAGACTGGCTTTTATGAGACTGGTAAGAATTCCAGCACATTCTCAGGGGAATAGCATGTAAATGAGGTCTCAACATTTTCTATATTTCTCAGTCTTCTCCACATTTATTTAGGGGTAACAACGTGGATCCCACAAAATGTTAAATCAAATAGAAATGGTGGCTATTTGGAAAGAGCAGTCTTTTCCCACTAATTAAGTGAGTTTAATCAAAGGAAAAGTAGAAGCCAAAATCTCCCTCAACTCTCTAGGCAGTGATGGCATTGTACCAAGAAAAATGAGACCGTATGGTCTGGACTCAGCTTCTAATAAACTGTAAACATAGAGTTACAAGTGGTACTAGAGAATCTGTTTCACTGGTAATACAGCATCTCTACTGTGCCCACTGGAGGGTTCATATACCAACAGGGGTCTCACTTTTATCTTTATCCTGGCAATAGGATTTTAACTCAGCACTACTTGCATTCAGTAGACATATAAGTCATGTCTTTGCACTGGAGCTCAAATCAAGGTCTCAGCTCATCAAGGTCCAATGGACTGACTCTCTGGATACAGAAAGCATCGTAACCAATACAGGCAGTCAAGGCACTGAGTGAGATAGTGAGCACCTAAGAACTTTCACAAGAGAGTGAACCCTTAAGGAAGAGTTATTACCACTAGTGAACCATTAGTGAAGACTAATGGTCAGGCCAAATTCACTACAATCTAGCCAGAGTCATAGCAATGACAGCTTGGTCCATACTAAAGGGTCCCTTCCCTTCACATACTCAAATTATTAGCTGAAATCCACAAGTGTAAGCCCGGTGCTAGTCTTCAGCGATAGTGGAGGGACCAACACTGACCTAATCCCTTTCTCTGAAAGTCTACAGGTTAGGTGTTTGCTTCTCAGGTCAGTTCAATATGGCAAATGACTTGATATTGAGAGCCAGCACAACTAAATATTTATGATATAATGAAGGGGGAAAAAATATAGGCTAAAGTATGAATTTAGATCCTAGCGGGCCACGTGTTAACTGTATTGGGGGGCAATTATGCATCTTTTAAAATTTCAATTTCTAAACATGGTTAGTGATATCAGTCTCTCACGATATAATGAGATTATGCTGTACAGACATCTGGGAAAGTTGGTGGGCACTAGAAACGGTAGATGTCTTCCTTCTAACCTAACTAATGTAATAAATATGATAAATGATCTAAAACAAATAGCATATGCCATACTTCATTATGAAATCTAGAAAACTCTCTTTAAGATCAGTTATAGAACAAGATGCCTGCTATCAACATACTGTGCTTCAAGTCCTAGCTAATGTAGGAAGAAAAGAAAAACTTAAGAGCATTATCAAGAGTACAAGTGGAAAAAAAAATCACATTAGGAAATATAATTGTACAACTGAAAGACCAAAAGTATCTTCAAAATCTATTAGGTTTAAGATACTTCAAAAAGATTGCAGGGTTCTATGAACTGGGGAAAACTGATTTTTTAAACATATAAACAGATCGATAGATTAGGTAAAATTCCAACAAAAATATCAATGATTTTTTTTTTAGCAAATGTGAAAAGCTGCTTGTATAAATTCTATGGGAAAACAAAGAGCCCAAAATAGCCAAGATAGATCAGAGAAAGAAGATTAAGGAAGTTTCCTGTGTAAAGATGAACCACTATTAGAAAATCGTGATAACAAAGATAATTCATTAGGATAAACAAAAGGAGAGAATAAAGATAATAATCAAACTAAAATAATCTTATGCATAAATGAAAATGATTTATGTCATCAGGCATGGCAAAACAGTGAGAAAAGTACAGATTAGTCAATAAGTGGTGTTGGGACAACAGGTTAACTACATGAATAAAGTGAAATTGAATATTTACATTATTTTGTTTACAAAAATCAATTCTCCATGGACTAAGAAGATAAATTAGTGAGGTAAATCTGTACACCTTTTGTTAAGACAAGAAATTATGATATGGAGGTATGGAAGGATTTATTAAACAGGCATAAAAAGACTAATAAAATACTGATATATTCAACTGCATTAAAATTAAGAACACCTGTTTATCAATAATACCATAAAGAGAGTAAGAATCTAAATTAAGTTGGCAGAAAATACTTTCATACCATATTAATCTGCAAAGGAATACAATACAGGATTTTCAAAGCATTCTGATAAATCAGTTTGGAAAAAAAAGATGAAAAATGGGGAAAATTGGCAAAATATGTTTGCATACAACTGAACAACAACAACAATTTCATAGAAAAACTGGTAATACTATAAGAATAAGTAAAAAGATGTTCAATTCTTTGAGTCTTCAGGGAAAGGCAAAACTCAAATTCACAATTCATTTTGCAGCCATGAAATCGACAAAAATTGACAAGCTAGAAAAACTCCAGGTTTTATAAAAGCTATGGAAAAATAGTCATTGTTATCCAATGCTAATTAGTGAGAGTGCTGGTGAGTTTAAAATTGACCAACTGCAATAAACACTATTTGGCCTTGTGCTACCCCATGGGAACATCACATGTTATAAAGGTACTGGTCTTTAGAAAATGGTTACCATAATCAATAAAAATAACATTCCCAATTTCTTTCAATCCATTACTCTCTCTTCACTGCTCTGATCATTTGATGAGTAATAGGAACATGGAGCCAAGAGAATTCAAGGAATAGGGAGCCAAGAGAATTCTGGCTCATATCCATATACACACATCAGATATGGTGAGATTTACTTATCTGAAAGGGATATTTGCAAACTTTTCATCCCCACTGAATACTCAGAAGAGGTCTCTGAACCAAAGGAAGTTTTAGAGATCTTCTAGCCCGAGTTTTTAGTTTATATCATTGGGAAAGTGACTCCATTTAAACATGGGTTTAAATGACTGTCAAATTCAGAAAATGTCAGTCACAGAAGAGGATTTGAATTCAGCCTACTACCCTTAAATACTAAATAACAGAGACTGGGTCCTTGAAGAGACTTGTTGCTAGTTAAGAGGCTGTAGCATTTTATCCAACAGACTTCACATCATTCCAAATATGATTTATGCAAAATAAATCCAGATAATGTGGCAGAGCCAAAGGAAAAGTTCTAAATACTAGAGTTCGTAGTTCACTAGATGGAAATCTGTGAAGTTATATGGATGTCAATGACATTTCACACCGTCATATTCCTATTACTCAAAAATGAAAATATATCACTCCCTTTATGTTGTTTAATACCAAATTAAGATAATTTAAATTTTCATTAAATGTAACCATGTAGTTTTGGAAGATTTCACCCTGAAGAATATATATTTACATCAAAAAGTCATAAATGAGACATGAAGTTAAGCAGGGAAATATTTTTGTTATGTTCTTTTTCAAGAAAGAATTTGTTTACCATATGAGAATATGTAAGTCATTCAATTTTCTTTAAGAGGACTATAATTCATCCTTGTTAACATACTGTCTTTATCATTAAGTTCTGTGCTATGTCAAATGCAAATACCAAGTAGCACAGTAAAGAGTTATTCATGCTTTCCTGTTGAACAATTAAAGATAGGGTCTACATCCATTTTAAAAGATAAGATCCAAATATCTTATGCATTTCTAATATGTTCTAAAATAATAAACATCAAAAAGAAATTAGATTCACAACTATAGGAAAAGATGCTCAACTTTATTAGAATTCAGAGAAATGCAGACTAAACCATAATAAAAATACCAATACATTACACTACAATGAATAAAAACAAAAAAAGTGAAAAAGACAAAATGTACCAAGTGTTAGGATGTGGAGCAACTAGAACTCTTATGTATTTCTGGTGAGAACTGCTTTTTTGAAATTAGCAGTATCTTTAAAAGCTAAATTTGCCTATCTTATGACCCACGAATCTCCCCTTATAAGTACACATCCAACAAAATGAACACAAGATCATCAGAACGACACGCAGAATGTTTACAGCAACAGTCTGCATAATAACCTCAAACTAACGGTACTTAAATGCCGATCAACAGTAGAATGGATAAATGAATTGGGGCATAACTATAGAATATTCTATTAAACAGCAAAGAAACTATATGGTCTATAACCACATGCACAAATATGGATAAATTTCATAATGATAACATTGAGTAAAAAAAAAGAAGCCAGACAAAAGAGAAGATACTTATGATTTTATTTATATTAAAAAAATAAACAAAACTAAATCTCTACTGTCGTAAGTGAAGGTACTGACTGCCTTTGGTAGAAATGAAGGGGAAACTAGTTAGGAGGATGTTGGGGGTACTAGCAAAGTTCTGTTCTTGATTTGGGTTTTCTTATACGTGTGATCAGAGTGCAAACATTCATATAGCTATACACTAATGATACGTGCACTTCCTAGTATTTATATTTCAAAAAATAATTTAAATTCACAATCTAGATGACTGAGAACAAAATAAATTCATCTGATAAAGTTTTTTCTTCCTGATTAATAGGGTGATATGAGCAAGACATTACTTTATTAATAGTACTTTTATTAGTAAAAATGAAAACAACAATAGTAATAACACCAACTACGCATCACCTTAAAACTTTTCTATGTTTATCAATATCCCTTAATACCATTTGCTCTCCAGAGCAACCTCACAAGATTTAGAAAATATACATAAGCTGCATGGATATAATTATAATTGTTTGAGGGACCATACTCCAAATGTGCTGACTAACGGATCACTGTTGAGATGAAGGGCGTGTCTACTACTCATCACAGAAATGCTATGACAGAATTAGAGAAACATTTAAAAAATAAACTGCTCAAAAACTTGATTTATTTTTCTAATATTCTATATTAATTTGCTTTCTGTTATAAACAATTGGAGAAAGAGATATCTAATGGGTGCCACTGGATTTTAATCCTCACCAATTTTCAACTCTCTTATGACTTACACAAAAATACACAGTTCTTGCTCATCTAGTTTTCTGAAGGAAAGTTCAATGAAAAAAAATCTAAATTGTATAAAATCTGAGTTCTATTCTGAGGTCTAAAATCATTCAACTGAACAAGGAAGAATATGTAGAAAACATGACTTCCCAGACATGCCAGATAAAACAAAGAAAGCTAAATCTAGAGGATTTAGAACGTGAATCAAAGTGTGAGAGAGAGAAGTCACTCAGTCATATCCAACTCTTTGCGACCCTATGGACTGTAGCTGACCAGGTTCCTCCGTCCATGGGATTCTCCAGACAAGAATACTGGAGTGAGTTGCCATTTCCTTCTCCGGGGAATCTTCCTGATACAAGGATTGAACCTGGGTCTCCCACACTGCAGGCAGATTCTTTACCATCTGAGCCATCGGGAAACCCCAAAGTGTGAGGGAGACACCCAAAAAAGCTCAGGTAAGCATGGGTTACATTCATAGAAGTTCTTAGAAGAGGGATGGGATGGTCTTCGGGCGGCTCATGCCTGCTATCACACTCCTATTTAGACAAGCTGGAATTTATTGGATATATGTTGAGATGATAAAAGGCTTCTACATTATATAAGGTAGTGTCAAAAACCCTCTAAAGAAAAACTTAGAAGATACGTGACAGAACCTTCAAACATCAGGAAGGATGTTCCCTAGAGGAGCAATTCCATTTTGCAGCGAATCAGGGGTGTGAATAGAATCAAAGCATAAAAGCTATGAGAAAACATATCTCAAAATAATAGACTTTATAAGAGAGCTATCCATAGGTGGAACATTTCATTTGCTAGAAAACACATTTCTCATCACAGAAAGGACTTAAACATAACCGAAACTTAACTGGATATGGCAGATGATGTTCAATCTTTGGATGGTCAATTGAACAAATGGATCCTTTTCAACAGCAAGAATTACTGATTTCTACTTTAGAGAGTAGAATATTCAACAAAAAGAAAAAAAAAAGGTTATATGACTTCCCGAGTTCACGCACAAATTGATTGTCAGAGCAGTGCCCCTTCCCATTGCTTATGCTTTGGGTAAAGCCGTACTAATTTTACCCTATGTTGCCACAACTTTCAAGTTCACTGAACTTCTTTACTAAGTGAAGGACCTGCAAGGAAATGACCCTAGTTCCTGAGGCAAAGATATCTCTGGTCAGAGAGAAGTCTTACTATTCCCACTTGCATGGAGAATGTCAGGCTATTTTCTGAAGGCAAGAATCTGACCTACATTATTGTTCTCGATTATCTTGCTTTTCATATACACAATCCCAAATCGCACAGGTTTATAAGGTTTCACTATACCTTAAAATATATTCTAAGGTTGTGTTCAACACAAACCAGGAACTAAAATCAACACATTAAAAAAAACAAAAGTGAACAAAAACTGACATTTGAGTAAGACACTTGTTTCATTTGTTTTACTGCTCTAGAAGTCAAACACACAAGAATATCATGCCAAAAATATCCTTGACTAAACAAAGGTACACGCTAGAAGTTTACATTATTAAATTAAATAACGACCCTGGCTGTCTCTGACTATGAAGATAAAGCAAGCTCAGAAAAATAGAAAAAGAAGGTCTGCCTATTGAATCACATCAGGTTAAATTCTCAGTTCCTAAGAAATGTAACAGAAAACAGAAGAGTTTTATTTGCCAAAATCCTTTGTAATTTATACATTAAAACAATCAATTGATTACTGTAAGGAAAAATAGCATTATTTTAAATGGAGAATAGTTCTTTATCTGGATTTTCTATATGATGAAATGTTATAAATCATTCCAAAATTCCCTGATATGATTCAACCTACAGAAATTCTGTGGTTAGCTTCTATTGTTTGCAGCAAGAAATAAAGCTTCATAAAATATTCATTATTCAAGGTTTTATTTCACTTCAGATACACCTCAAGGCAACCAATCCGGAAGTAAGTTGCCAAGTATCCATCAGATAACCCTAGAAAAATAGGCACACTTTTAATGATGATATACGTGAAGTCATTAAATATGAAAGACTTAGATATTATTTGACAAATGCTTTCATTTATTAGATGAAGAGAGTGAGGGCTGAACAGATAAAACCATGATCACATTAATTAATTAGAGTAGAATCATAATATGTAAACCCCCCTTGCTTTCTTTACTCCAATCTTACTCTCTTCCTTACTCCCTAGATAATGCCATGAAATGAGCCTCTAACTAATGACCAAAAACTAAATAGCATTTACACTTGAACATACTCTAAAAAATAAAAATAAAAAATAATAGGACACAGCTCAATACTCCAGGACAATTTTCCAATTCTATTGTGCAACTGATCTGTATTTGTCTGTATAACTGCAGGTGCCGGAACCAAACAGGCCACTCCATCCTAACTGGCCTGATGACCATTCACTTCTGCACAGATCAGATGACAAGCAGGAAAAGTCAGAAGCAAACATTCACCAGGTGTGCAATATTGCCATTTCTGGGCCTGCCTCGGGCTCAGCTCCCACAGTTGAATCTATGACTAGACTTCATCATCTTTTAACCTGGTGGATATCAGTGACACAGTCAAAGCAAAAACAGAGCATTGTATGTGCTGTGCCCAGTCACTCAGTCATGTCCTACTCTTTGTGACCCCGTGGACTGTAGCCCACCAGGCTCCTCTGTCCATGGGGATCCTCCAGGCAAGAATACTGGAGTGGGTTGCCATGCCCTCCTCCAGAGGATCTTCCCAACCCAGGGAAGGAAGATTCTTTACCATCTGAGCCACCAGGGAAACCCATAGCATGGTGAATATAGGCTTTCCAAAGCAACTCTATATAAACTTATGATTCCTTTGGGTGTCACTGAATGAATGCCTAATAAATAAATAAATAATATATATATATGTATATATAGCATATATACTATTACATATATAATTAGAGGATTACAATGGTGTTTATAGCAGATTTATAGATATCCTGTATTTAAACATATACATATATAAACATCCCTCATTTATACTATTCCTCATTGTACTATGGAGGCAACCCATTCTAGTATTATTGCCTGGAGGACCCCATGGAAAGAGAAGCCCGGCAGGCTACAGTCCATAGAATCACAAAGTCAGACACAAGTGAAGCAACTTAGCACACACTCACACATTTATACTGATCAGTATAAACTAAAAACACTTGGATTTTATTTTATTTATTTATTTTTGACTGTGCTGGGCCTTTGTTGCTTTGCGAGGACTTTCTCTAGTTGTGGTGAGAGGGGGCTACTCTTTGTTGCAGTGCAAGGGCTACCCATTGTGGAAGCTTCTCTTATTGGGGGGCACAGCTTCTAGTTGTGTGGGCTTCAGCAACTGTGGTACACATTCTCAGCAGGTGTGGCTTGGAGGCTCAAGAGCGCAGGCTCAACAGTTGTGGCACATGGGCTAAGTTGCTCCATGGCTTGTGAAATCCTCCCGGACCAGGGATTGAACCCATGTTCCCTGCATTGGCAGGCAGATTCTTAACCACTGTGCCACCAGGGAAGTCCAAGAACACTTGAATTTTAGAGTACCACACTTTGCACCAGGAGAAGGGATACTGGAAACCCATGGTGTGTCTTTGATCTTAAGGCAAAGAATATTGAATCCAAAAAGTCACAAATGTAAAGCCTAGTAATGAAGTTCAAATTGAGAGGGAGATTAATAATCCATTCAGGCATCATTCTGGTCAAATTTTTTTTTTTTAATTTTATTCCATGTACAATGGGCAGTCATTGGAGTATTGCAGGCTGAAAAGTGATAAGATTTGATCTGCATTTAAAAAAGTTAAGTCTGACTTCTATGTAGAGATTGGCTTCTGGATATGTATGAACGTGACAGCAATGAGACTGATAGTTATAAAGTTATAGATCATAGGAATGGGGGCACATTGTGAGTACTTAAATAATAATCACTCATTTTAAAAATCTGTTTTCTGATCAGTGAGTGGAGGCATAGGAGCTATATACATGATGGTTAGTTGTGAGACTTAAGTAATATAACACATGTGTAATATATTTATTAGAATCAAAATCCAAGGGATATACTCATGGTATATAAACATGAAAGGATATTTATTTATGCATTCATTATATTTCCTCAGTCACTGATTTTAAACATGCACGCACTGTCACTTCGTTTCCCCATCTCTTAATAACATCCTGGACAGACTTACTAAATCTCTGGTCTTTTGGTTATTAAAGACTCAGGCTACTTGATAACTTTCACCTCAGATATGATACAAATTTCACCCCTCAATTCACAGTCTGAGCTGAGGAACAAAGGGAGGATGTGGTGTAACCACAAACATCTTTTTACCACCTGCCTTAAAACCTGGCCCTTCCAGTATATTGGGACGGAGTTGACGAGAGGAAGAGAACAAGACGGAGACCATTGCTGCAGTCTCCTTCTATTGGTTTTACCTTCTTTGGTTCATCCTCCCTGACCTTTAATGCCCTTGAAATGGTAGACTCAAGTGCACTTTAGGACCTCATCACTGCATTTTCCAAACATAATGAGACAGACAGAGAGGTGGGGATGGGATTGAGTCATCTGGCCCAACGTGCTTCATCCTCTGGTTCCAACACATTGCATCTGGCTCCTGTGATCCCCTGGCCCCACAGCCCCGCAAGTGGCCTTCTTGTGAGTAATACTGGCCAGATGGTTCAAGCTCCAGACTAAGGTAGAGTGTCTGCATGACCCACAGAATCTTAGGCATCCTGGCTACACCAGATGTTGAGAGTGTAAGCTATCCTCCTTTGTCTCTTTCCATCCTGCCAGTTCCCTTTCTCCTCAGTAAGGCAAAGGCAGGTCAGCAAGTTTGATGCAGACACTGTCATGCATCAGGAACCTAGAATGCAGACAAGCTTCTATAGCAGTCTCTTGTCTCTATTACCTCAGGCAAAGGAAGCAGACTCTCCTTGGATGGTATAGTTTCATGAGACCTATTATCTACTGACTCTTCTGTCCACTCACTCATTTCTAATGCTTGGGTAGATAAGGAAGGTGGGAGGTAGGCAGGCAGGAATTGTGTTAGAGGTTGTCAAAAGATCATTTTTGCTGTCTTCTACTAAGTGCTGAGGGAGGTAAGTGGCCAGTGTTTAGAGATTTTCTTTAGAGTAGAGGTTACTTAAATTCTGTTTCAAGGGGCTTTAATCAACAATTCTATGCAAAAAATTTATCCTCAACATTATGTTGTGAATATAAAGAGGTATGCTTTATATTGCCTGGCATATAGTAAGCAATCAGCTGTTGGTTATCGTTATCATTACTGGTTATCGCTATTATTACTGACTCTGTGAGCCCATGAACTATAGCCTGCCAGGCTCCTCTGTCCATGGAATTCTCCAGGCAAGGATACTGGAGTGGGTAGCCATTCCCTTCTCCAGGTGATCTTCCCAACCCAGGGATTGAACCCAGGTATCCTGCCTTACAGGCAGATTCTCTACTGTCTCCGTCTGAGCCACCAGGGAATCCCATTACAAAAGTAAATATCATATTTTAAAAGACTGTCCAGTAGTTTTTTTTTTTATTGGCTTTTTACCTAATAATTTAATAACTAGCATATCATTTTGGCCAATACTCTAATTCTAGGAAATTGTTGGTTAATTCAGTTTCATGCTGTAAAAAAGAGATGGAAGGAATAGCATAGAGGAAGAAAAAATATGTTTTTCTATTGATGACTTATTCTTTTAAAGAAGTTTAAACCTGGATGACTTCCAAATGATTTCATGAGGTTTTTGTGCTTTTTTTAACTTTCATTTTTCATTCTCTAAGAAAAAAACAAAACAAAACATCATACTAAAGATCAGGAGAGTTGAGCCCTGGTTTCAACTCAGCTACCTTCAGCTCTCTGTCCCTCTGGTCACCCCATTGAGCCTCACTGGGGCTCATTTTCCTCCCAGGCAAAGTGACATAGCTGGACTCAGTGATCTCCAGTGATTCTTTCAATTTTAAAATTTTATGGCCCTATAACATTCTTGATCTATTGAACCACTGTTTCACTGATTCATTCAATAAACATTTACTGAGGCTCAACTTTGCGCCAAATTCTACTACTGCTTTCCTGCTGTCAAAATCACATAACAAGCTAGAGTTAAAATGTCTTTAAAGTTTTCTGATGATGCTACTTTTACAAAGAACTTTCCAAAGCAACCCCCCTGTCTATCTCAGCTTCTAGAGATACTTTTCCTCTTAGACTGTAAGGACTTAAAATTTAAGAAAAATAAAGCAACACTGAAAGTGTTCTGTTCACACTCTATCAGAAGCAAACTTTCTATTCTGCTCACTTTTCTTCCTTGTCCAGAAACAAATACCTTCAACAGACTTTCTGGTTCAATATATGCTGGGGTGTTAAAAGAATGTATTTGATGAAACTTTTTTTCTCCCAAATTTAAGGCACTTTTCCACATAAATGAAATGCCTAGAATAATAAAACATTTTAAGAAGAGGATAATATTTTACCATAAGTTTATATGAATCAATTCAGGACCATGTATACATTCTAATGAATCCTAATTCTAATGAATTCTAATGAATGTATGAAAGGATATATCAACAAAGAATAGTGTTTTCCAGTCAACAACGACTAATGCTTTCCAATGGATTAGTTTGGAATTAGGAACCCTGGGTTCAGTTTCCCCACTTAATGGTTTGTGCTACATGACCACGGTCACATATGTAATCGACTCTGAGTTGACAACAGTACAATGACTATCATGATGTTGCCACGCCACACCTTCAGATTTTTAAAAAATAAGGATTGATGATATAATGATTTTGGAATTACGATTATTAATTATATACTGACTCTTCCATAACCTCCCCACACCCATCTATCATAGCTGTATTGAAAGCATCATAAATCAACACTGTCAAGCTCAGCATTTCTCAAACTAGGTTTCTCGTCTGCTTTGAATACTATTTTCTCAAGTCTCCCAAGAATGGTACAAAACTAGTACCTTTCTAGATACACAGGAGAGAAGTTATTCTGCTCAATAGGTTTCTTAGGTCTTTATTTCCTTCCCAACACCAGCAGAGCTCTAGCCTAATGCAAATATACTGAATTTATTGGAAAGAATTTGGAAGTGGTTTACAGAATAGAAGGGATTGCTGAACCGTGAAGTTCTGGTAGGGAAGAAACATAGGGAAGACCTAAGCTCCTCACAGGTTCTGGTCTCCTATGAGGTTGTATCACTCATATAACTCAACAACAATGAACCCCAGTCTCCAAGTAATTTCACTTGAGTTCTGAATTCCCCAAAGGGGATGAAATTTGATTGGCCCGGCTTGCATTGGTCAGAAATATTTATTCCTAGCTCAGATTTTTATGATTGGAATAGGAAAACAGGCAGGATTACAAAACAGGGGCACGTGTGGGAATTATTATAAGAGAACAGTCTCCTTGGTTAATACCTGACGTCAACAAGTTGGTACTGGGATCTAATATTAAAAGAGCAAACTTCCTAGAATGTAGAAATTATTATAATTACCTTTTTAGTGCCACCTACAATATAAAATATGTCTTAGGCTCCAATTTTTAAAATATGGACACTGGCTGCTTTGTGATTAACAGTGAAACTTCATCAGAAATCTCAGTGAGTCACATAAATGTAAATTTTAGAACAGGAAAAAGGAGACCTATATAGTGTTATGAGATTTTTCTCTGGCATCTATAGCTAGGCACAGATGAAACAGGGCGGAGAATCTGAGTCTCTAGACCAGCTGATCCCAAACAGGGCTGGTCATCAGAACCACCTGGGAAACATTTTAAAAAATTTTACACAGTACAGGTAATATAGCCAGTATTTTATAACAATAAATGGAGTATGCTCTTCAAACATTGTGAATCACGATGTTGTATACTTGAAACACATAATACTATACAACAACTACACCTCACTAAAAAAAAATAAGAAAAAGAAGTGTATTTCTAGCACCTACTCCCTTAAGTCACATTTTAATAAGATTTGGAGTAGTACTCCTGATACTTTATTATCATTATTTCTTACTTTCCACTTATTTCCAGTAACAAATTAAGCCTGAAACTCAATGTTTTTTTGTAAATTACTGGGCCGTCCCTTCCCTTACTCTCCATCGAAAGAACTCATTTCCCAACAGTAAGCACAAAATGTAGAATAACATAGATGAAATATAAATGAAGCAATCGAAAGGCAGAGCACATTCTCACTTTTTAGCTCGGAAGTCATTTGACTGATGAGAGAACATTCTGGCCAGACTGAATAATACCACCTCTTAAATCGGTAGCTGTAATTCACAATGCATCTGTTCACTTCTCGCAGTGAGCATTCTCCGGTCTCAAGGATAAGACATATTTCCATATTCACAAGCTGTAATTTTACATACTTTTTTTTCACCTTTTCTACCTGTTGTGAGTAAACCAAATACCCTATTGAAACAAGTCTTTTCTTTCTAAAGATCACTGACCGTGACATTGTATGGCAAAAATATGTGGATATATTTTAGATACTATGCTTGAAATAAGTTGCCTATGCCTCATTTCCCTGCATTACATGCCCTTCTCATGAACAATTAGTAAACCATAAAAGTTAAAGAGATCTTGTAATTCAAAGTCTCGAAAATTTCTTCCTAGGTACTCAGGATTCACATCCTCTATATAGACTTTGTACTTGCAATGCACTCTTGTATTGTTTTTACTTAGAAATGGTAATTGATCTAAATTGATTTCAAAAAGGTTCACCACTCAAATTTGAAAAACACTGATTTACAAAACTACAATGAGGTATCTCACACCTGTCAGCATGGCCATTAACAAAAAGTCTACAGACAGTAAATGTTGGAAAGGGTGTTGAGAAAAGGGAACGTTACTGCACTGTTAGTGGGAATGCAAATTGATACAACACTATGGAGAACAGCATGGAAATTCCTTTAAAAACTAGGAATTAAACTACCAAATGACCCAGCAATCCCACTACTGACCATATATTCTGAGGAAACCATAACTGAAAAAGACACATGTACCCCAAGGTTTATTGCAGCACTATTCACAATAGCTAGGATATGAAAACTACCTAGATGTCCATTGATAGATGAATTGGTAAAGAAGTTGTGATACATGCACACAATGGAATATTACTCAGCTATAAAAAGGAACACATTTGAGTCAGTTCTAATGAGGTAGATGAACCTAAGAGCCTATCATACAGAGGGTAAGTCAGGAAGAGAAAGACAAATATTGTACATTAATTCATACATCAGTTCAGTTCAGTTCAGTCGCTCAGTCGTGTCCGATTCTTTGCGACCCCATGAATCGCAGCAAGCCAGGCCTCCCTGTCCATCACCAACTTTTGGAGTTTACTCAAACTCATGTCCATTGAGTCACTGATGCCATCCAGCCATCTCATCCTTTGTTGTCCCCTTCTCCTCCTGCCCCCAATCCCTCCTAGCATCAGGGTCTTTTCCAATGAGTCAACTCTTCACATGAGGTGGCCAAAGTACTGGAGTTTCAGCTTCAGCATCAGTCCTTCCAATGAACACCCAGGACTGATCTCCTTTAGGATGGACTGTATGTGGAATCTCAAAATATGGTACTGATAATCCTATTTTCAGGTCAGCAAAGGAGACGCAGACATAAAGGACGGACTTTGGAACACAGTGGGGGAAGGAGAGAGTGGGATGATTTGACAGAGTAGCATTGAAACATACACCTTACCATATGTAAAATAGATAGCGAGTAGGAATTCTCTGCACGATGCAGAGAACCCCAAGCTGGCTCTCTGTGACAACCTAGAGGGTGGGATGGGGAGGGCAGTGGGAGGGAGGTTCAAGAGGGAAGGGACACATGTATACCTACGGCTGACTCATGCTGATATCTGACACAAACCGTCACAATAGTGTAAAGTAATTATCCTCCAATTAAAAACTACATTAATCAAAATGAAAAACACCGATTTAATTTAGCCTTTTCACTCTACAGCTAAGAAAACCAAGGCCCAGAGAATTTAAAAGACTTGGCACGAAGTATGTAGCTTGTGAATATCTCAGACCGGAATATGGATCTCTGACTGAATCCTGTGGTCTTTATACCAGATTCTGCTGCATTTCTAATGCTGTTTTAAATAGGTTTGAATGGAACATCTTCACAGTATCAGAGGGAAGAAAATATTCATTTGGAAGAATATAGGGCAGTCTGGCTCTTTCAACATGACATTCAATCCTGACTTAATCTCTTTCTCAGATAACTAGTTTTCCTAACTCCAAGACAACATATGTAAAATTTTAGCTTTATAGCTTTCAAGTTGCCAGTTAAGAGTACCAATATTTTTTCTCAGCTATAATCTCAAAGTGAGGTAATCATCTTGACTATCTTACCGTGTTTGCACTAATTATGTTAAGCTTCTCAACATCAAAATTTTAATTCTGCAGGTTATTTTGATTTATAGTATTATAATGAAAGTCATTAACTTAAATGTTCAAATATTGCCACTTAAAAACAGACAGTGCATTTTATTTTAAATTGATAGTATTGCCAATAATGTGGGGGAAAAATCTGTATCTTTTTTCAATAAAAAATAAACATAAATTGAATATATATAACTATATTGACAAGAATTGAATCAGTGACTAATTAGGTATATCAGACTGAGGTTATTTGATGAAATGTTTAATGTTCACAGTGGTTTTCAACTTGGCATCACAACGAAACCATCTAAAGAGCCTTAGAAAATATTATTGCTTCAGTTCCAGACCCCCACCTCTATACCCTCATTTAATTGTCCCAGTGAGTGTCCTGGGCATGGGCACTTTTAGAAGTTCCCCAGATGATTCAAATGTATTAACATGGAAGGGAATCATGGGTTTAGAAAGATATGACCTACACAGAGTTCCTTTATAAATGTACTAATTTAGTTATAATAATGTGACAAAACATTGCAGCTCTTTAAGTTATAATTTATTCTTTGGATATGATCTGCCTGTGTATAGTATTGCTTTACGTCTGCATTTTGTTGAGTAATTAATAAGTAGTTGGCATACTTTATTTCACAAAATGGCAACACAAGTGCATGTCCTCTCTTCCCTTCGATGTACATTATCAGACTGACCTTTGCAAGCAACTGATTTTAAACCATGGTTTTCTTTAAAAGGGCCAGTCTTTATGTAAAAGCACAAGCAAGGATCGTCAACCCATTCAGATGCTGACATTATACATTTCCTTCCTGAAGGAAAATCATCTAAGAAGCAATGAAGAGTTGTACTACCAATTCAGGCAATCACATTTGCCCAAACACATAGAAACTCCCAAGTAGCTGAATTCAACTGTTTTCAGTTTTCTTTTAATAAAAAATGTTAGCCAATCTCCAAAACCCTCTTTATACAAATATATAATGTTTATGTATTTCTGGTAAAATTTAATGACAAAGTTCAAAGAAGGCAAACATTCTGTCTTGAAAGGTACCCTATTTGCTGGTCAGAATAACACCCAAAGCTGATGAAACATCTGTGGAAGCTAAATATCTCACGGTGGATGCTAAAAACAAGGATGTTCTACTCTGAGGAGAAAGCCATGGGAAGAAGTGCTGGGATTTAAGTGGATAAAGAAAGAAAGCTGCAGTGCACAAGTTGGTTCTGAAACAGTTAACAAGAGCAGCCCACACACATCCATCAGAACTCTCCTTGGCAGGCCTGTCTTTCCTTCACAGGTGACACCTCGGTACACCACAGGCTGAAATTTGAAGCATCTAAGGCTCCTCTTCCTTCTCCTAATAGACAAATGCACAAAGCACTGATTTTTCTTCCCTTGCTGCTGTGCCATTATAAACAATCGCTCGGGATTTTAACCAAGTCAAATGCTGACTAAAAGCCTCCTTACAAAAGCCTTTTAATAAATCCCTGCTTGTGTTTTCTTTACATGTATTTCAACTTGAAGACAAAGAGCTTTTTCGACATTTCCCTCATTTGCTGCTTCTTGCTGGTCTAATTAAAAAGCACACTCTTTGAATGCAGAAAGGGGATAAAATGAACGAGTGGGCCGATGGGTCAAGATGGAATGTCCGTGGCTCTGTCAGGCCTGTGAGTCTCTCCACTGACACAAGCGCTTTATACTTCTAGCTCCGATTTGGGGAAGACACAGAAGCAGCCCTTCAGCCTTCCCTACTTCAGGTCAGGGTCCTTTTTATACTTGGCATACAACCTAGACGCATCTGAATTCTGTTCAAAATGGAAAGTTTTATGCTTCCAAGCAGTTCAAGTGCACTCTGTGGTCCTCGCGTCCTGTGGGCTGCCCTAGAAGGTCCGAGGCACCTCTCAGGGCAAAGTGGTTTGAAAGCTTTGAGGTTTTCTTGGCGACTGGGAAGAATAATTTGACTTCACTTGGAATAAGATCATATTCAGCAGAAAAGATCTGCTGTGCTCAAGGTCACGGACCTTGGCTCTGTGGATATTCAGTTATTCAGCAGAATAACCACTCCACGCCTTCAAAGCACTTAGGATGCTACTGCAGGTGTTGCCTGCAGAGACCTTCCTGACAGCGATGAGCTCCTGCATCTGTCTGTCCCCTGCTTGATGCTGTCTGTTCTGCTCTCTAAAAACCGCACTTCCTCTTTATATAATATGCCTGTATATGTTTGCAATTGTAAAGATTTTCAAAGAAATGTTTCCATGAATCAAGATCTGTATGTACGTATATAAAGGACTAAATAAAATATTTAGGGTGAAATAGATTTTTTTTTCTTAATTGCTGCATTTCAAAGCCTGAAAACTTAAGCCACATTTTAGAATGTGTTTGCAAAATAAATCATGGAAGTCTCAAGGAATTAATTAAATCATCACTTATGGAAACATATTAAAGGCCTACTATGTGTGAGGCACTGTATTAATTGTTTTGAAGGAAACAATGTTGAATTAGGTATTTATCTTACAAGATGTTTAAAATGCAAAGAGGATACAAAGCATATCAGAAGCCAGAAGCCTGCAAAAGAAGAGGTTATTTCCAGTGTTGAGATACATTTCATAGAGAAGGCAAAATATGAATGACTTCTTGAAGGATGACACATTTGAAATTCAGGAACTTTGGGGAGCAGCACTTCTGGTGAGGGAATGAAAATGAGTTAATATTTTGAGCTGAGAAGTCAAACAATTAATGAAATTGATTAGAACTAAGATGACATGAAGAAGAATGGCAAATAAAGTGAGAAAATTTGGTTACGTGTGAATTGCAAAAGGCTTTGACAATGGAAAGAGATATTCCTGAAATTTTTATCAGGGATATCCAGCTGAGACTAAATTGTGAACTATTGATTGGCACAGACTTAGGGCCAAGAGTTGCACCTCATACTTTTGATATAAGTTTTGTTATAAGTATTAATATTATAGTTTTGAACAATGCACTCTATCTAAAGTGAAGGTGATAATTTCAATGTTAAAAATAAGGAGAGTTAAGCATTTGGAAAGTTACTCATGTTTAGTTTGAGAGAAGGGGGGAGACAGATGGATGGTCCGGCACTAGATATTTTTATTCTTATTTTCTATCAAATAGATAAGCATTTATGAGGAAAGATACTTCATGTAAAAAGGGTTTACTTTTCACTATCTCCCAAAGAGGATGTCTAATGATTCAAAGAAGTAAAGCAATGATATACTCTATTGAACTGTGAGATATAATCTAGTAAGTTGCATTAAACACCATTAAATCATATTATGAAGAGACTTTATATTGTTTAAAACTACTATATTGAACATATAAGAAATAATAGTCCAAGATACTCTTTAAATAGGGTTTCCCAGGTGGCACTAGTGGTAAAGAACACACCTGTAAGGCAAGAGATGCAAGAGATGTGGGCTCAGTTCCTGGGTGGAGATCTCTTGGAGAAGGAAATGGCAATCCACTCCAGCACTCTTACCCGGAGAATCCCATAGACAGAGGAGCCTGGAGGGCTATAGTCCATAGAGTCGCAAAGAGTCGGACATGACTGAAGCGACCGAGCGTGCACACATACCCTCTTTAAATATCCTATGTGGATGCCAACTTGTCTGATAGAATAAATTTAAATGCAGATGAACACAGTGCCTAAATACATCTTCTTTTGACTCTGTTCCCAGTGATGTGGTTAAGAGCCCAAACTTCAGAATCACAGTAGCCAAATCACCATTCCATCACTTATTAGCTTTGTGAATGGGGACAAGTTGTTTAAACATTATAATTCTCCAATTACTGTTCAAAATGTGGGTAAAAGTAATATTCATCCAGTGGTTAATGAGTTGATTCTTGTAAAATTATTAGCACAGTGTCTGGCAACATATGTCATCCACTTTTCCTTGTATACAAGTTTTGTTTGTTTGTTCCTTAATCTTATAAAATCAGTTCCATCAGACTTTTACTTCATGGCAAGCTGCTTTCATTTCTTGATTAAGAAAACATGCCCTACTTCTGAAATCAAAAAGATATTTTCCTCTAGTATTTCTATAATATGCAGCTCCTTTAGTGTCTATTTATATGAATGATACTTAAGTGAAACATAATTTTACTTTATTTTCCAAGTGTATATTCGGTTCTTTCAATACTATCTATTAAATAAAACATTCTTCCTCAGTTTTTAAATACCACATTATCATATACTAAACTCCATATATACTTAATCCATTCCTAGACCCCATTTTTCTCCATATACATGTTTATCTGTTTCTGTGACAGAACCAGGTTTCTTTACTTATAGTCATTACATAGTATCTTTTAAGATCATGTTGGTAAACTACCCAAATTATCTTTCTAAAAAAAAAATTAGATGTTTATGCTTGCATATTAACTTTAGAATCAATCTGTCAAGTCCCCAATTCCTCTCCCAAAATTGAGATTATGAGTTAAAATGCCCTAAATCTGTCATTTAATTTATACCTTGAATCATCCAATCTAGGGACACATGGCTTGTATTTCCACCTATTTGGGCCCTATTTTGTATTGTTCTCGAAAGATTTATTATCTTTTATGTAGGTTTTACACAAAGCTAGAATTTTGTAGTGTTTGGATACGCTTTTCATATTCCTGAAATCTTAATGCAGGTAAAAATCCTAATGATTTAAATATCTACATTAATTTAATATACATAATGATTTGAGAGAAAATACAATTAACATTTTTGCATTGCCTTTTTTAGTCTTCTAATTTTGTTAAGTAACTGAATTGTTAAGAAAAACATTTATTCTTTTTATTACTCTTTCAAATATAAAAATGGCATTTATTTCACTAGATTTATACACATATGTTTATAATTAGCAAGCCATAACATTTTAAAATTCTATCTATATAAAGGAGTAACTCCTGCAAATTCCAGAGGAGACTATTAAAAAAAATAACAAGGGCAACAAATAACAATTTAATTGGAAACAGAAAACCAGCCCCCAGATGGCTAATCCTCATGACCCTGCAGTCAGAAATTAAGGCCTAAACCATCTTGATGGATGGACATCAATTTTAGTCTCATAAACGTATGAGATGGAATAACATTCTCTTATACTAACTCACTGGAGGACATTCCTTCCTCTAAGTTCAATCTCTTCATTAGTCCATCCTCCAGGTTGAGGGAAAATAATTCTTTGATATTTACCTGCCAATAATAACCCTGAGGGACATAAAATTACATTGAAAGTGCAAATGGTCACCTTCCTCTTGCAATTTCACTACCAAGGTATGAGAACGAAAATGCTGCAATTTTAGCCAATTTAGGACACTAGAGAGCATCTACAGGTTTGTTAAATATATATTTTTCTTTATAAAATGATAATCACATACATTTCTTGATTTTGGTGTTGAAAAATCATGTCAAATGCAGGTATATTTCAAATGTGATCCCAAATAAACACTCAAAACCACATCCCAGAAAGCAGTGTTTTTCTATAAGCTGTATAGAAAAGTGTCTCTAATTTTCATTTCTAAGAAAAAATAAATAACACAAGAATTATTTCAAAAATAACAAGGCACTTCCTTTAGAATTAATACCACTTGCATCTTTTTCTTTCACTGGGCTTTATTTTTCTTCTATAGAGCATTTATCACTACTTAAGTTATGAATTTATTTATATATTAATATCCGCATGCCCCACTAAAGTGGGAGCTTAGTGACAGCAGGAGACTTTGGTTGTTGTTATCTTGATGGTTGTCTACCACTGGATCTCAGGGCCTTGCACAGTGCCCAGAACCTCAGAGGTACTCGATAACCATGTGTTGACTGAATTATTTATAATTACTTAATTTGCCATTTGCACATGAGCACAAGAATGAAACCAAATAAGCTATTTTAAAATGTAAATGGCACTTTTTGTCATTATCATCTATGACCCTTTGAAGCTCTACTGTGCTTAAAATTAAAAATCAAATTTGATTACAGAGCTAAAGGAAAGCTACTTGTTGAATATGAGATCAGGAATGATTTTTATTTACATGTCTATCTAAGGGGGAAAAGCAGGTGCTAATCACACATTAAACAAATGATTCAATTATATTTGTTCAAAGCGCCACCAAGGAAGGAAAACTGAAATGTGCCTTGAAGGCAGATACTCGACAGGCACTTACAAAGAGATTCCCTGAAAAGGAACACTCCAGTCACCAAGACCCAATGAAAGAGTAAGAATTAAGGTGGGTAGAAATGGCAAGGAACATTCTAGTTGTCTACAGAAATGTCTAGAAATTTCTGAAAAAGATGTTGCTTGTCAAATTCTAGAAACTGTTGAGAGTGAAGATGTCTTAGAGAAGAATCAAGACAAAACAGGTGGGAGGCAGCTATTCTGATGACTGACTTTCTTCTCACACTGAAATCAGCCACCTGGAGTCTTTGGAACATTCTTGAACTTTCCTGCAAACAGTAGCACTATGTCCCTGCCAGATGCTGCATCAGTGACAAGTCAAAGCAGGGGATACTCTAAAATTGGCAGATTTGTTTAGTCATGAGGGTGACTCCTGGCTGGTCAAAAGAGGCATTTTGTATTTAGAAAGTTTGAAATTCCTTAGATGGCTTTCCAATAAGCACACTGTGATATGAGAGATCAGACTGAGGAGAATCAGCTCTTTGGCTGCAGATCTGAGATCTTTCTAGGGGAGAACAAAAGGGAGTCAAACCTCATCCATCTATTTTCACACTAGTGACACAAACTAGGTTCAATTATTCAGCTATGAAAAATTCAGTTTTCTTATGATTCCTCAAATGTTGTATTTTTTTCTGACTCTATACTTCTATTTTCTTTTTTTCTGTGACCTGTCCTGTTAGGGGAAGCACACTGACTGAAGCCACCCACCCTGGCCAAGCACCATAGTAACCATTTGCATGAGTTTTTTTACAACAGGTCCTGGTAAGGAACATGGAACTAACAAGCCACCACCAACCGGAAGAGCTCAGGACAGGTCGAAAGGAGACACCCCATGTCCGACCACCTCCCCGAATCCTTCTCTCTAGCATCCATCTTGGCTGAACAAGGCACCACCAGGAAGGACTCTGAGTCAGAATGATTGGCTAAAGATAACCCAGAAATTAATCCCATCACCATAAAACCACATGGCAAAGCTGTTCTCCTGGATTCCCTTACCCTCCTGCTCTCCACCCGGGTGCCCTTTCCCAATAAAATCTCTTGCTTTTTCAGCACATGTGTCTCCTCGGACAATTCATTTCTGAGTGTTAGACAAGAGCCCAGTTTCAGGCCCTGGTAGGGGTCCCTATTCCTGCAACAGTTCCACTAGCCACATATTTCTAGAATCACCAAGAATCACAACAATGTCTCATTTGAGCCATCTCTCCTTTAACCTCTTTCATATTTTATACCCTTTGTTAAACAATTTTTCTTTTAGTTGCATATGACTCCTGAGGAGAAGAGGAGGAAGACAGAAGGAGGGAGGTAGTAAGGTAGAAAGACTATAGACATGAATATACAATATTTTTATCAAAAGAAAATTTCTAATGAGCATGTGAAAGGCCAATTCAAGGTCAGGCATCACATTCTTTGAGAGAATATTATTCAATCTGGGATTCCTGTTTTAATATTACTCTATAAATATCTATGCAATAGGAAGTCTCTTTAGCAACAATTACTTGCTAATAAACAAGTCATACGTACCAAGCACATATCAATTTTAGACATGTTTGCTAGGCCATTGTCTGTAGATTGACTCAAAAAAGAGTTGAAACTTGTAGATAGTAACCTAATTTTCCAAAAATACAAATTATTTCATTTATTAGCCAGTTTTAAGAGCCTCATATGTCTTGTTCTGGGTATTTGGAATACATGTGTAAGGTATGATATTTTCAACATTGGTAAAACCAGTTCAGAAAAAATCCCTAGCCCTCCAACAGGAAAACAGGTAAAAAAAACATGAACAAACAATCCATGATATTGAAAATTACTGATTAATAAATCTATGAAAAATTATACAACTTTATAAACATTCAGTGAAATACATGGAAAGATAAAATAGAAATGGCTTTGTGTTTAGCTTATGATATGTAATACTCGTCAGGGGTTTCGCTGGTGGCTCAGTGGTAAAGATTCCACCTGCCAGTGCAGGAGACACAGGTTCAATCCCTGATTTGGGAAGATCCTTGGGAGTAGGAAATGACAACCCAATCCAGTATTCTTGCCTGGCAAATCCTGTGGACAGATGAGCCCAGCAGGCTACAGTCCATGGGGTCGCAAACAGTTGGACGCAACTGAACAACAAAAACAATAAAATCCTAACCGTTGAAATGCAAAGTGGTATAAACTGCAGGGATTATAAATCGACAATTTATTTGAAGACTCGAAGAAAAGTTCTGCCCATATCTTAATAATTGTGCTCACAGATAACACATCTAAGGGAAAAAAAGTTTGTATACTAGATATCCATTACAGACCTGAAAATCAAGAAAATTATTCAATTATTGGAAACTGTTAAATAATAGAAAAACATTAGGATGGGATATTTTGCAACATTAAAAATCATGTTTTCACATTCTAATGATGGAGGAAGATACTCCACATAAAACTAAACAAAATAAAGCTAAGACATAACAAATTGCATTATAAATTGCATGATTATAATTATAACGTATAGGAGTATGTATGTGATGTACATATACATATAAATGAATTTTTGAAAGAAAATATACTAGAATGTTATCATTTCTGTGTTGTATAAAAATGTGGGTTTTTTTCTTTAAGTATATTTTGTCTTCCAAATTTTCTGTAATGAGCATTTATTTTTTATAATCAGGGAAAAGTTAATAATATTAAATGATTCATTTAGACTCATTTTGCCATGTGCATGAATTATTTTACATAAATAGCTCCCTTTTACAAGACAAGCCAACGAGATGACAAACCATATTGGGTTCTGCAGAGACTCAATAGCCAACAATGACATAATACAAAACCTCCTACAGAGACCCTCTTCTTTTTCACACACTGCTTTTTTTTTTTTTAACAATGTTTAACAGTTGAAAAAATGCTGAGAAGCTACAAATGAAATCATTACTGGAAAGTATCTTCTGATGGGCTTTTGTCAGGGAAAATCCCTTAGTAGGTACCTATTTTGGAGGCAAGTTTTTACCTAGGCTGACAAAATTTGTGCACATTAAACATGTGTTTGTGAGCATCCTCCTCTATCAAATGGAATTCAGTTTGCCTATCACACTGATCAAGATCATTTGTCCTGGACTTGTCCTCTGAGTGACCCTGATTTGGAGGGTAAGAGAGACGGCAAGATGGCAAATGCTCAGGGCCTTAAAGGATCGCACCTGAGCAGCTACTTCTAAAATTCACCAGAAATACCAGAAAGATGACAGTTACCAGAAGATAACTCTTTTTTAGGGCAAGGAATTTTTGTTGATGCCCTAGCGCTCTTCCTGGCACACAATACATTTTTCTCTGATTAGGGACTGATTTAATGAATGGGAATGAATTGTAGAGGTCATCACTGCCCTTGTTCTGTCCTTAAAATGCATAAAAATGAATTAGCTGTGGTCATCTACCTTCTCATTGTCTAATAGCCACATATGGTCTAAAACCAGTAAAACAAGGTAGACACTGGTAGCATTTATTTTAATTCTGCAGCTGTTTCTTTCTCCCATTTTTCCCAGTTACAGTCAGAAATGCCCTTGTTCCTGAGGAATTTGAAGAACGGCCTCAATTGTGCACTGTACCCCAGGTGTGTGGATGTGAAATACAGAATACACCATTGTCTCTAAGGGGCTTGAGCACCTGCAGACTTTGGTATCCCCAGGGGGTCCTGGACTCAATTCTGCATGGGTACCAAAGGACAGCTGTAAATATCTACTGTGATAACTAACAAGATTGCTGTTTTTATTTAAGCTATTTTGTAAGGTAGTTAGAGGACTTCCCTGGTGACTCAGATGGTAAAGAATCTACCTGCTAATGCAGGAGACTTGGCTTCAATCCCTGGGTCGGGAAGGTCCCCTGGAGAAGGACATGGCAACCCACTCCAGTGTCCTTGCCTGGGAAATCTCATGAACAGAGGAGCCTGAAGGGGTACAGTCCACAGGGTTGCAAAGAGTCAGACACAATTTAGCCACTAAACAACATGGTAGTTAGGAAAGCGGTTCTGATATAAGAAAAGATCCCAAACGTGAAGCCTCTCTTGCCATTGCTTTATATGCATATAAAGCGTATATATAATGATAAAATATGCTTTCAGTAAGAGCAAGCAGTGTACGGCTCCTGACGTTGTGTGATAACACAGCACACCGTTTTTGTGCAGATGTCAACACAGTTCTCAAAGGATGATTCATTTTCCGGTTCTGTGCTCCCCTTCCCTGGATCCTCATAAGAACCTGCTCTGAAATTTAAACATCAAATAAAAATGCTTCCAAACAATTAAGGTGACAGCAAACACACCGATAAACCTATAAGTGGCAGCCCAGTATTTTACCCTGTCTTTAATGTCGGGTTGCTTTTTTATTCCAGAGGTCAGAAAAACAAACACTCTGAGCTCATTATGTGCGTGCCCAAACCAGCAGAAAAACAGACGCCTTTACAAATGCTAGACAATGAAACCTAGGATTTTTCTTTGCACCTCACTGTAATTTGGGTGATAAAACACTTGCTAATACAAGCTATTAAAACAGACCAACAAATGGAAACCGGTCTCTCATAGTCTATTTTAAAAATCCCTCACTGTGTTCTTAACTAACAGCTGACTTTTGAAACAAAAATGTCAGTCAAGAAGTACAAAGTTATCTTTGGCTCCACTGTAAAATTTTAAGATCCTAAATATCTGAAGATGAAAAAAAACATAAAAATAAGTAACTGACAACTCATTTTAGCCAACACTTTGGAATCAACCTTAAGTGGTAGAACAACTATGAAATAGAAACACATTTTTCTATGGTTTCTGATAGTTAGTGAATTATATTTTAGTAAACTTTATTACCTGGCACTCAAAATACACCTTTTAACCACAGCTTCTTTCAATAACTGATAGTAAAGCAATATCCATAATAATGACCCCTAATACTGTCATTCCTGGGAATTCGATCATGGTAAAAAAAAAGTAATTCTATTTTAAATAAAATAAGTAATTGTATGTCATTTTTAATTCATTTGAAATGAGTGATCTATATGTTGTGCATGTGCATAGTAATTTTTTCCTGTAGAGAATTCCTTTTGACCACATTGAAAAATTAAAGTTAATTCTTCATCCTTAGGAGCTTTTCTAAAGTAAAATTATCTCTATGAAAGTAAAGAGTGTGAACCTGCTGGCAAAACATATTCTCTTCCATTCTCCCTCCTTCCCTAATCTCACCCCCTCAGTTTTTCCATTGCTCACAATGATAGGATTAGTACAGCTTATATGGGACTCTGGAACTTAAAAATAAGGGCACTTTTCTGATTCTAATTAACTCCTATTAAAATATAAACCGTGCATAACAGTCAACCCAAAGCTTCACTGAAACAGCAACAACAAACCCTAATGGTCTGTGCATGACAAACCCCATTTAAATGAGCAGATTACTGTAGGAAAATTATGAGCTGCTCTGTGGCCACAGGACAGGTATTGCAGTCTGCAGTGATGGCAGGTTTTCCTGCAGACACCTGCAGACTAGGCTATCAGCTGAATGGGGCTTCCCTGGTGGCACCAACTGAATGGCTTCCCTGATAAAATCAGAGAGGCCACCATGCATTTTCCATTTTAATTTTTCACGCATCTCGCCTACAATTCATCATCTCCCTCTACCTTAATATGTTGCTATCTTTGTCGTCCATATTTCTGGGTTCATGGTCTTGTCTCATTATCTTTAAAAAATGTTTAATGGATTTTTTGAGGTTTAGTTTATACATCATAAATATACTCATTTTAAATGCACCATTGGATGAGCTTTGGTAAAACTTTCAATGTTGTGCCTCCATCACCACAGTCTGATTTTACATTTCCATTGCTCCAAAAAGAAACCTTGTGCTCATTTGCAGTCATTCTCAGTCCCTGCCCCAGGTCAACCCAGGCAACCATTAATCTTTCTGTTGCCATGGATTTGCCTTTTCTGGACAGTTAATAAGGAATCATACACTGTGGGCTTTATGTCTAACTGCTTTCACTTAGCATACTGCTTTTGAGATCCATCCATGTTGTAGCATCAGCAATACTGAAGACAACAGTATTCCTCTGAATGGATATATTACATTTTTGTTATCCATTTACCAGTCAACAGGCATTTGAGGTTTTTTCTGTGGCCATGTTTTTACTTCTCGTGGATAGGTACCTGGAGTGGAGTTGTTGGGTCACGTTAAATCTATGTTTAACATTTTAAGAAACTGTCAGTTTTCCAAAGTTTCACATTATCATCAGCAATGTGTGAGGATACCAATTTCTCCTTATCTTTACCAATAATCATTATTATCTGTCTTTTTGATTATAGCCATCTCATTGGGTGTATCTCATTGTGGCTTTAATTTGCATTTGCCTGATGGTTTATGATCATGACCATCTCTCATTTCTGTCTGACTGCTCTTTTTCTTTTCTATTTTTAAATTCCTCTACTTTTATTATTATTTGAAGTTTTTATGACCCGTTTTTCCTTTATACCCATTTCCTCATGTTGATTCCCACTCATATTTAATTAAGTCCTATATCTAAATGCCTGTAGCTTATAGTTCATTCTCAATTTATTTATCTCCATGAACTTGCTGAGGTCACATTTCTACTTGAAAAAGAGGCAGAGAAGCCAATATTTTACATTTCCACATAAATAGTATACAGAAGTTCAAGTTTACCTTGATTTATTTATAAATACTTAAAGTATTATTACACCAAAATTTGAATTTTAAGTAAATATCTTGATCATATGATCAGACTGTCCTGCTCTACTACTGCCTCATGGATCGTGTAAAGTCATTTGATTGGAAACACTTTCAGTTTAGAACCCAATGTCATCACTACCTTCCCCACCTGCCTCTTCTATTTCCTTCCGATTTCTTTGTGACATAATGACTGCTGTCAAAGCAGACAAGTAGCTCCATACAATCGCCTCCTCCCTTTCTTTCCTTCTGGCTTTTTCACCTTCCTATCTAAGCAGTAGCCAATAGGGTGACTCCATACAAAGGTTCAAATGATGCTTAAACAAAAATTATTATTCATTTCACACTGTACAAGCAAGTGAACCCGGGGAAACAGGAGAACAAAAGCAAGGAACAAAAGAGCAAGAAAGGTCAAATTAATTCAAATCCTTTGCAACCTGGGAAAAACACATCAGACCTTGATGTAAAATAGAAGGTTTGGAAAACTGGGATTGTCTGATGTGTGATGGCTTCGCCAGCTCAAGAAAAACACTTAATGGATTACGACTAAATTGTTAAATTGGATTAGTTTTATTTGTATTTTTCTTTTAGAGAGTAGCAAACATTGGGAAGAGATACAGTTCTCTTTATCTTCTTTATTTTTCTTTCATTTCCTTCTCTTTCAGAAGAAAATAATAACCTTTTTTTCAAGCATTGGTAAAAAATCAAGAACTTCATCTGATGCATTTTGATTTGCCTTTCAAATCATTCTATCCATATACCAAAACAATTGTTTCTGGAACCCAGATTTGTTCTAGCCTGCAACTTAGAGGGATGAATATATGCTTGTCTATCAGGACGTGTTTAGAGATATTCTGATATATAAATCTGAACCAGTGCAGTCTGATAAGGATTCCGTTCTCGTTTGGATGGAAAATGACATTTAAACTGAATTGAAAAGTATTTGCTAAAAGCTTTGCTGGGGCTAGTATGACTTAGTTTAAGAGTTACATCTTGGCATCTTGTTGGGAACAAAATACCTATGAATGAAGAACAGTTGTTTTGGCTTTCACTTTCATTTTTGTTTTAAGAGAGCAGGAGAAAGAAAGAGAACATCAGAGAACCAGGACTTTGGAACTTTGAAAGCAAGGACATCATGATTTACCTACCCAATACCTAAATACAGCTGGTATATATCATTTTACATTGTAGTAGTATATTTTGACATTTCTTTTTATATTATATGTCTTATACAAGGAAAAATACTCAAGAGCAGAAGAGAGGAGAAAGAAGAAAACATAATTCTTAAACCCTGGAGGAGGAAATGGCAACCTCCTCCAGGATTCTTGCCTGGAAAATCCCATGGACAGAGGCCCCTGAAAGGCTACAGTCCAGGGGGCTGCAAAGAGTTGGACACGACAGAGTGTGTGTGCACGTGCACACACACTCACACACACACACACACCACACACACACACACTGACTTCTAGGCTTCAGAAAGCTTGGGTAAAATGATTACAAATCTATCAGTTCTACCATCAAAATAATTCCAGAATCTAAACACATATAATTTTCACTTCTGCACCCTTGTTTGAGTCACCAGTGTCTCTCCTGGACTTCTGAAATAACTCTCAAACTGTTATCCCTGAGATTATTCTTCCCTCCTCCCCTCCCCCACAAGAAATCAAAATGATCCTTTGAAAACTTAAGGCTGAATCACCTCACTCTTTGGCTGAAATTCCATCTCTGAGAAACTAAGTAGATTTTTTGAATTAGAAGCAAAAGAGGTATTAATTAAAAGGGTAAGTAGCACATATATTCTAAAGAGCTCAATCTGTACTAGAACAGGTACAGCCAGAAGTCATGAAAATGATCTGACAGTGCTGCGATGAACATCGGGGTGCACGTGTCTCTTTCAGATCTGGTTTCCTCGGTGTGTATGCCCAGGAGTGGGATTGCTGGGTCATATGGCAGTTCTATTTCCAGTTTTTTAAGGAATCTCCACACTGTTCTCCACAGTGGCTGTACTAGTTTGCATTCCCACCAACAATGTAAGAGGGTTCCCTTTTCTCCACACCCTCTCCAGCATTTACTGCCTGTAGACTTCAGCAGACGAATGGATAAGGAAACTGTGGTACATATACACCATGGAATATTACTCAGCCATTAAAAAGAATTCATTTGAATCAGTTCTAATGAGATGGATGAAACTGGAGCCCATCATACAGAGTGAAGTAAGCCAGAAAGATAAAGAACATTACAGCATACTAACACATATATATGGAATTTAGAAAGATGGTAATGATAACCCTATATGCAAAACAGAAAAAGAGACACAGATGTACAGAACAGACTTTTGGACTCTGTGGGAGAAGGCGAGGGTGGGATGTTTCGAGAGAACAGCATTGAAACATGTATATTATCTATAGTGAAACAGATCACCAGCCCAGGTTGGATACACGAGACAACTGCTCAGGCCTGGTGCACTGGGAAGACCCAGAGGAATCGGGTGGAGAGGGAGGTGGGAGGGGAGGATTGGGATGGGGAATACATGTAACTCCATGGCCGATTCATGTCAATGTATGACAAAACCCACTACAATATTGTAAAGTAATTAGCCTCCAACTAAAAAAAAAATAATATATATATATATATATATATATATAAATGATCTGACAAAGTCACAAGCTAAAGAAAAAATTAAGTAAATATTAAGAGAAATAGGAGTTTGCAAAATTCTAGAGGTATCAATTTTCTCCACTGTCTATTTTTTTTTTTTTTTCATCCATTTGAGGTACTGGGGTTTGTAAGTGAGAAGTGAAATTAATTTATCACCTAAGTAAATATTTATTTTATTTATAAATGCATGATAAAATATACTGAGTATCCTACCCTGCCTCTCTTGGCTGCTCATAACTGACATGACAGGACTTCTCTGTACTTATACACTAATCATTATTAACTAATTGATGGACAATCTATCCCATAGCCCTCAAACTGTTAGTCACTCAGTCATGTTCGACTCTTGCAACCCCATTGACGGTAGCCTGCCAGGCTCCTCTGTGCACGGGATTCTCCAGGCAAGAATACTGGAGTGGGTTGCCATTTCCACAGTCCCCAGGTCCCCATCATTTCATCCAAGCTCAAGGGCTACTTGTGCAAAGTAATAATCTACAAAGAAAAACAAAAATCTCAGCAAGATTTTGTCTCTCACACTTGAAACAAAATATATTCATTTAAAATTAATTCATTAGTTTAAAAAATGAGGCTATCCTAGAGCGTTTTTTTTCTTTTTTTGGAAAATAATCATATAAGAGAAATTATTCATAACCATCAAGAAATGAACACTATTAGGCACTTCCCTGGCAGTCCAGAGGTTAAGACATTGAGCTTCCACTGCAAGGGACATGGATTCAATTCTGGTGGGGAACTAAGAGTTCACATGGGGACTTCCCTGAGTGGTTCAATGGCTAAGACTCCAAACTTCCTAAGCAGGGGTGATCGGGTTTGAACCCTGGTCAGGGAACTAGATCCCACATGCCACAGCTAAGAGTTCACATGCCACAACTACAGATTCACACATGCCACTACAAAGATCAAAGATCCCAGGTGCTGCAACTAGGACCCAGAGCAGCCAAATAAATAAATAAATAAATATTTTCAAAAAAAGAGCCTGTATGCTCTGCATCATAAACAAAAACAAGAAGAAGAAATAAACAATATTAATACTGTACGTTAGTTTTGTATCTTGCTTTCCCCACTGAACATGATATGGGCATTTCCCTATCCCATTAAAAATTTCAGAAACAAAAACAACAACCCTCTCACACACTTCCTGGCTTTCTGAATGAAAGCCAAAGTCCTCAGAATGCCATAACTATATAATCTGACCCCACTCTTACATCTCTGAGCTCATCTTCAGTGGCCCCCACCGTGCTCCAGCCATAACCACCAACCCGCTGATTCTTTAACAAGCCAGGCAATTCCCAAGATTGCCACCTGTCACTGGTTCTTTCCTATGTCTGGATTATTCTTCCAGACATTCATACTGCTTGCCCCCTAACCTCCTAATCTTTGTTCCAGTATCACCCACACTTGGTCTAACCTTGCCTTTTTTTCCTCCTCTAAACTTACACAATTCCTAATATAATATATAATCACTTAAGCTTAAATACTTGCTGCCTTGTCTCCCATAGTGGAATGTGATTTGGGGCAGGGATAGTTATTATTTTGCTTATTCAGTAGCTTCCCCAGGGCCCAGAGAGATGCCACACTTATGATACGCAGTTCTTAAATGATTGGTGTCGCTACTGGTGCTAGAAGGCAAATGTGGACCTGTAAGGCCCTTTCTTCTGGAGAAGTGGTGGGCGTCTCTGCTTCCCACTGCTGGGGCTCAGTCTGAACTGGAGGACAGACATAACGCAAGAGTTCTATGTTCTGCCCTCAAAAAGAGAAAAAAAAAAAGAATGGCTTTTTTTTTTTAAACACTTTTACACTTGAAATTCTCATCTTCCTTTAATCACAAGGATAATCTGTTGACCCTTACAACAGCTCCGGGCTATTATTATCCCCAGTTGAGACAGAAAGAGGCTGTAGAGTTTATTGAAGCCCTTAGTGACAGAACCAGGAGAGGTAAAGCATGTTATTGGATTTCCTCTTCTATACAGTCACAGTGAACTGCAGCCACATCTCAGATGACAGTAAATTGGCAAGTAGACAGGAGTCTCCTTCTCCACCCTCAAGAGAGGCTTTTAGATTGTGTAATTAGTTTGTGAATAAAGATACAAACATAACTACATTTTCTATCGTAATGTGCTCAGCAAGTCTTAGTCTTTCATTTCTGTTGTTTGTTGCCTTTGTATTGATTCAATGTGCAATTGCTTAATCCGGATCTTCATTTTACTTAATTTTACCCTATAATGTAAAACCTACATTAGCATCCCAGGGCCCAGAAATCATTCACACCTTTGATTCAACCTCAAAATAGCCTTAGTTGAGGAAAGAGCAGGTGGGTGTATCCACTTTAGAAGGAAGAATGACCTAACTTCGTGGTAATCCTCAAACCAGGACACAAACACGGATCCTTTAAGTATAAATGCAAAAGTCTTAACTTGCTAGAAATACATTCACTGTATTTATTTTTTAGAGAGCACAAGTATGTATTGGGAAGAAAAATGATCTAAATTATTCTTATTGAAAATGTCTTCTAGGACTTCCTTGGTGGTCCAGCGGTTAAGAATCTGCTTGCCAACGTAGGTGGCTGGGGTTTGCTCCCTGGTCTGGGAAAATCCCACATGCCACGGGGCAACTAAGCCTGTGCCCCACAAGTACTGAAACCTGCACATTCTAGAACCCTCACTCTGCAACAAAAGAAGCAACCACAATGAGAAGCCGGCACACCACAGCTAGAGAATAGCCTCCCACCCCACTCACTGCAACTAGAAAAAGTCCACACACAGCAACGAAGATCGAGCAGAGCCAAATTTTACTTTTAAAAATTTAATTTAATTTTAAAAAGAAAATGTCCTCTAGAAATATAAATGCCACTTTTGCACTCCACTTGCATTTTCTGGTAATTATCTTGGCAGCATCCTTCACAAACATTGACTCTTTGGAAGTTCCTCCCTACTCATTTCGCTATTGTCTCTATAGCCTCATCACCCTCCTGTTTCTGAGCCTTTGCTGCTGCTCCCTTTCTGCCATGCTCCATGGCACTTTGCCTAATTCCAGAGTTAACATCACCTCTTCTTTAATCACACTAGTAAAAGTGCTTTCTTCAATATGTGCCCTCAATATCCATGCACTGCCCAATTGTGAAAAGCTTCCTTCCTTCTTTCAGAATTGTGGCTCAGTCAGTAAAGAATCTGCCTGCAATGTGGGAGACCTGGGTTTGATCCCTGGTTTGGGAAGATGTTCTGGAGGAGGGCATGGCAACCCGCTCCAGTAGAATTGCCTGGAGAATCCCCATGAACAGAGGAGCCCGGCGGGCTACAGTCCACGGGGTCACAGAGAGTGGGACACGACTGAGCGACTGAGCACAGCACACACACACGTCCTTCTTGAGAGCAGGACGTGTCATCTCACACGATTCAAGTCACGGCATAGCTACTACAGTGCCTTTTACACTGGGCAAGCAACAGATAATTGAAGAATGAGCCAGAAGCTCAAAAGATAGCTTCAGGTGGATTAATTAGGGAAGGTAGTGGCAGGAAGCATCTGCTTGCCTCTCTTTACCACTCAGCTTCAGCACTCTTGACCTTTCCCCAGACCTCCATCTCTCTTACCACTTATGCACAAACAGGATGGCATGAGATACGGCTCTGTGCTTCCATCAAGAAGGACAAATGATAAATGCATCAGTAACACATTGATTCAAGATTCCATTGCACTGTAAACAGATATATAAACAATTGTTCTTTTGCAGGGTACATTTTTTGATGTAGTAAACTATTTTTTTCATTTTGCTGGACACTCTTACATTTACCCATTACAAAGGGCTTCCTTATGTTTAATATGCATAGTTTCTCTTGAATGATTATTTGATAGGCCTATTACCTGATCCATTTATTTGAATGTATAGGATAATAAATGTCCTTTTAAAAGAAAGTAAGTTATTTTTCATTCAAGAAGCTGAAAAATCTGTTTTGAGGAGGGAGTATACAGCACATTGACATACAGTTTGGGGATGAGTTTGATAAAATGAACTATTTAAAAATCATTGTGTGACAAATTATTGAAGATTTTGTAATTTTAAAAGGACTTAAGAAGTCTTACTTCTTAAGAAGTAAACATACCTCTGTAAATATGAAACATTTGGGGATATATTTTTGAATATTAGAAATTATATATTCATATATATTTTTATTAAGAAATATTAGTGGTTTATTCTTTAAATAAAATGAATTATGGCTTTCATTCTTTTTCTTTTTTTTTCCGAATCTACAACTTTAAAAAAATCTACAACAGATTTCAATCTCTGAAAGCTAGTCTGCACCTTGACTAACATCTTACAATTAATTATAACCATCATTTATATTTGGTTTTGCTTTGATTTCATCCTAAATTAAGTTTCCATTTTAATAAGATTGGAGGTTTTAAGGATACAATGTGCTTATAAAATTTACTTTATATTAAAGAAAAGAATTGTTCCATTAGGACTGGAGTTTCTGTCTGTTTTGTTCAATGATTTATCCCAATAATTTATCTATTACCTAGAATACAGCCTGGTATACAGGGGATGCTCAACAAATATATCAACTGAATGAGTGCCTCCTAATCCCTGGGCTTTACCCCCATGGGGAGGTGGATGGTCAGGAGATCCTAGAAGAGCCAGGCACCATGCTAAGCAATTCACATATACCATCTCTTCTAACAATCACAGATGCTTTTGTTGTAGGTACCATTATCCTTGTTTTACAGATGAAGAGTCAAGCATTTAGAAGCTAAGGTAGTCATTCAAAGTAACCGAGCTAATAAACTGCAAGTCAAGATTAAAGCCTTAAAGTTTACCTGACTGCAAATTCTGGCCTCTTAAAGTTGCCGCGTTGCCTTTCTTCACCCAAAAGCTTTACAACTAGAAAGAACTTCAAATGCTTCTCCCTCCCCACCCACATCATGTAACAATATTGAGACTTACCTGTTACTGGGTCATATCCTAGTATCACTAACCTGTTTGCATTTAAATCCATCTGAGAAGAAGAGACTTCAGGCAAGAATAACATGCAACCTGCAGTTAGAACAGGTGAGAGGCTTGGAAATGTGAGCAGGACCCTTGGCCACCAGTTTATGTCAGTGTGAACATGTTATGGCTGTTTCTGACTTGCATTGAAGGTACTAGATACTAGAGCAAGACATCCCAGAACCTCAGAAAATCCACTCATCAACAGATGATATCTAAAAAAATGTATGTTGTTTCAACTAGGTTCTATGCACTGGTCGGAGGGTTGGATATACAAAGAAAAAGATACAAAATGAATTAAGTTGTGGGAGTCTAACATATAGCATGATGACTATACATAATAATACAACCTTATATACTTGAAATTTGATAACACAGTAGATCTTATCACACACACAAAAGATAACTATGTGAGGTAATGGATATGTTGATTAACTTGATCATGATAATCATTTCACAATGCAAGTATATATTAAATCCAATCACACTGTACACCTTAAGCATAAATAATTTTATTTGTCAGGTATACCTCAATAAAGCTGAGAAATTTAAAAAAAAATTGCATCACATAGCAAATTCCCACCAACTATCCATTTACATATGGTAAAGTATGTTTCCAATCTACTCTCTCAATTTGTCCCACCCTCTTTCTTGCACTGTGTCCACAAGTCTGTTCTCTTTGTGTCTCCATTGCTGCTCTGGAAATAGTTCATCAATACCATCATTCTAGATTCCATATACATGCTAGTGCTCACTTTTGCCAACATCGGTGGTCAGGAAGCAACAGCTAGAACTAGACATGGAAAAACAGACTGGTTCCAAATAAGAAAAGGAGTACATCAAGGCAGTATATTGTCACCCTGCTTATTTAACTTATATGCAGAGTACATCATGAGAAACGCTGGGCTGGAGGAAGCACAAGCTGGAATCAAGATTGCCAGGAGAAATATCAATAAACTCAGATATGCAGATGTCACCACCCTTATGGCAGAAAGTAAAGAAGAACTAAAGAGCCTCTTGATGTAAGTGAAAGAGGAGAGTGAAAAAGTTGGCTTATAGCTCAACATTCAGAAAACTAAGATCATGGCATCCGGTCCCATCACTTCATGGCAAATAGATGGGGAAACGGTGGAAACTTTATTTTTCTGGGCTCCAAAATCACTGCAGATGGTGATTGTAGCCATGAAATTAAGATGCTTACTCCTTGGAAGGAAAGTTATGACCAACCTAGACAGCATATTAAAAAGCAGAGACATTACTTTGTTAACAAAGGTCTGTCTAGTCAAGGCTATGGTTTTTCCAGTAGTCACGTATGGATGTGATAGATGGACTATAAAGAAAGCTGAGTGCCAAAGAATTGATGCTTTTGAACTGTGGTGTTGGAGAAGACTCTTGAGAGTTCTTGGACTGCAAAGAGATCCAACCAGTCCATCCTAAAGGGGATTGGTCGTGGGTGTTCATTGGAAGGACTGATGTTGAAGCTGAAACTCCAATACTTTGGCCACCTGATGCAAAGAGCTGACTCATTTGAAAAGACCCTGATGCTGGGAAAGACTGAGGGCAGGAGGAGAAGAGGACAACAGAGGATGAGATGGTTGGATGGCATCACCAACTTGATGGACATGGGTTTGGATGGACTCTGGGAGTTGGTGATGAGCAGGGAGGCCTGGTGTGCTGTGGTTCATGGGGACACAAAGAGTCAGACATGACTGACTGACTGAACTGAACTGATGGCTTACATCCCCTCAGTAAATAGTGGCAAATCCATGCATCTCAGGCTTCTTTAATAATTTTGTTCTAGCCCATCAGGGAGGAGGAGGTTCTTTCATTAGATGGTTCACAGAAGAACTGACTATGAACTATATCTTTGATCCTATTTCTGATTTGTACTGTTACCCAGATTGCCTTCTCATCCTAGCCTCAGTTTAACGTGTACTGCTTGAGTCTAAAACAAATTACGTACATGGCTTTCTTTCTCCCTTTTCAGAAACTAGTTCCATAAATAAGGCTTTCCTCTATCACGTTGCTCAACTATAGCTTATTCTTAATAGCCTTCACTTTTCCTTGCTAGTGCCTTAAAGGTTGCCAGTAATTACCCATCAGCTGTTTAGACACATAGCCCTAGAGGTTGATTGGGAGTTCTATTTGTTGCATTAGGAAAATTCTATGGTACAGTAACATGAATGACAGGACCAATATGCATTCATAGGATGATTAGGTTATGCAGAGCAGGAGTTTCCCCTTCCTTCTGAAATTATTCTGCTTTTTCATGGCATTTAGAACCCAAACAGAATCATTCCTTCTCCAAATGCACCATCTAAGGACCATCTCAGATACTTTTTCTATTAATTAAGAAAAGAACTGCTTGACATGCAAACACTAGAAGTTGCCTCTCCCCAGGCAGGCCTGTTATTATATTCATGAAGTGCTTCCTGAAGGCTTCTTAGACTTGCAGAGACTAGGAAAGGAATTGTTTGGTCTGTCCATCACTGCAATTCCCCTTAATTGTTATTTGTATTATTCCTCAAGGCTTTCACTCCCTACAGTTTTTGTGACAGTACTGATATTATAATGTATGTAGCAAATATTTTCCAAGAGTCTGAGGGTGCCATGTATAAGGTCTATTACAATTTCTCCCAACAGGTGCTGAAACGCTACAAACTAAACAGAATGTCCTTACCACAGCTTGCATAAGATAGGAAAGGATATCATCTGCAAGGAAAAGCTGCTGGTACTATTTTGCCTTCATTATTTTGAACACTACACCTGCCCTGCTATATTCAGGGTTAGATCTTTGCATAGGCAGAGTTAGTGACCACCTACACAGAGTGTTCTGAGACACACAGAAATGATCATCTTGTTGCAAACATATCCCCATTAGCTACCTGATGTTCCACTTTCCTGTTTCTGCATTCCAGTCAGGAGAAGTATGAATGGTTAAAACATCAAGAACATGGGGGAGCTGTCCACAGGGAATTCCTACACAATGAGTCTCTTACTTCTCCAATTAATATGGTAGAAGGTTTGGGGGTAGTGGATTTAAAAAAGAATAGATCTTTTTCAGTTTTGAAGCAGTGAAAATTTTGATCAAGGAAATTTCTATGTGGGTGTGCTAATATGATGACACCACCATGGAAGGCTTAGTTCTAGGAGTTTCCAACTTTAGAGAGGATCCAACTCCTGTAGGGACTGAAAAATTACTTGGTCCTCACCTCCTGTTGTTTTCACTCAAGTAGATGAGGGGTGACTTGTGAAAAACCTCATTTTTCAACAAACACCCAGGTGATTGTGACAGATCATTCTGGTCCAGAATCACTCCTTGATAAATGATGCTAAGGGATAATAAACCAAGATACCGGTGACAGAGGCCAGAAGGAAAAGACAAGTCCTCTCTGCAATGTTTTCCAGGGCCAGTCTTGCCAACATGATCTTTGATTTAAACTGGTCACCCTATATTCTTGCTCACTGAAACACTGTGCACACACCATAATTTTTCATATCTGTAAAATATTTTTCCGAGATAATCACCTGCTCCTTTATGACTTTTCTGTTTGTTTTCTTATCTCTCTGTCTTTTAGATTTCTGTATCTTGAGAGGATTTCTGGTTCTTTCAAGTAAATGAATCTTGGGTTCTCTTTTCACCTTCTGAGAAATTGACTTTTTGTTTAATTTTTAGCTCAGTTCTCTCTACTGTTTTTAGAGGTGCCCATCTCCTATCCATGATCTCTGGTAAGAAACTACCTATTCCAACTCTGTGCCTATTGGGAACTTTACAGCAAAGCGTGAGAGTTTAACATAAACAGTCAAGTTCAGATAAATAAAAATGGAAAGGAAACTAAGAAACACATATTTTTAACAATATCTTATCTTAGAACTGCCTTCCTAATTTTCCCTTGCTTGGGCTAACTTTTAACGATTAGTTGCATTTCTTTAGAGCATATGAAAACTGGTGCAGCAAAGGTGGTCTCGCCCAATTCTGAGTTCCAAAAAATGTTCATCTGAAATTTTCAAATGTATACGCACAATTCACATATGTAAAACCCACAATCACATCCATATATATCACAATATTCATTTTACTGGCTATTTTATTCTTATACTGGTATTTTCTGTATACAAAAATACAACTCTGTGTTTTAACATTTAAGAATATTGCTATTACTTTAACTTCTTTTATTTTGATTGGCTGCAAATATCTAGGGTGTCTCTCCTAATAGCTGAAATCCTGCTTGCTGAATCTATACATTTAAATGTCTCCATGGCATTGATTTCTGGGAGAAACCACCACTTAAAAACTGAAAATATATCTTGTTCATTTATTTTATTAATTCACCCTTTAATAAAAAGTATTTAAGGATCTCCTCTTATGGGTCCAGGCACTGTGTTTAGAGGGTAGGGATACAATGGAGAATGAACAAACAGATTCATTTGGAACTTATAAACTATTATGGCAGAAAGATGACAGATACACAGTTACACAAAGCAATTATTTAAGTAATTGCCCAATGCTAAAGTAATCTTGAAATTCAATAAAAATATCATTTCCATTTTATATTTTCCAATCAGAATACATGTCTTCTCTCTCTGAAAAATAAAAATAATTTTAATACAAACTAAAGAATGGCATGCTTTCTTCTTCAGAGAAACATGCATAAGCCATTGAGTTAAAAATATGTATCTCAAGTCTTTAGCTTAGAGATAAACTCTTGACAATTCAAAGCTTAAGAGATTCTATAATAAAGTGTGTGTGAAGAGGCTAGGTGGATAGCCACTGGGTTTAATTCTCTTCATTGGTGGTTAAAAACAAAACAAAAACAAACAAACAAAATCATTAATTTTGGCTCCAGAATTACCATTTGGAACCAGAGGCAAAGTATGTGATGCTTTTGGAAGATTGTACAAGAAAGCGCTTATAGTTACTTGCTGCTTGCACAATGTCCTTCACTGTGTGGGCATGGAGAAGCTAGCCACTGCATCTCAGCCAGAACCTGTCTTGAGTTTAGAAACCGAATCACATACTTTGACAGTCCCTTGAAGCTGAGATAAAGCTTTAAGTTCAAGTAATAGAAAATGAGTTGATATTCTTTAAAAAAAAAAGACTGAAAATGTAAGATATATTTCAGTCTTGTTTTGCAATAAAAATAGCCCTATTATATCACTCTTTGTGCAGAACAATAATTCTTAATGAAAGACAAAGAGATGTTTATTTTTTAAATAGAAGCTCATGTAATTTTTGATTTTTTCACATATAAGCTTTTTGAAAAGAAAAAAAAATCATGTTAACCTTGATGGCATCAAAAGTGATAAACTGAAAGCATAATTAACTTTGTTCTTTTAACATAATATGGTTGCTTTGATAGAGCCTAGCTTACTAGCATCTCCACAGGCTACTTTCTTTCTCAGTATGCACAGATGAATAAAGAGATTAAACAATTTTTGTGACCTACAATAAGGTCAAACTTTAATTATTATGCTAATTTCATGCACTGGATTCAGTAGGTTTACTACTTCCCTGCTAGTTAATAAAACAGACTTGGAAACATTATCTGGGATACAAGGAGGGGGACCCTCCCATACCTTTAAATACTCTGTTTAAAAAGATGTGAAGGTCAGTAGAAAGGATTTTTTATTTTATTATTGATTTCCAGTCCTCTAACTGATAAATCCCAATTAGAATCAATTTATTTGGTGCAGTTACATCTCAATTGTCTACATTATTCCAAGGAACCATTTTTTATGAAACTTTTGTACTAGTTAAATACTCTGTCAGATCAAATAATTGATCTATCGGCAATCTCCTCAACTGATCAAATAGGCTAGAGTGAATTAAAGAAGCAAAATGCTCACCACTTAAAGGTCAGAAATACAGCCACTTTGCTCTCTTCAACTAATTCTGCAAAAGATTTTGCATTCCATATTGGTAAAGTCACAATCTATAAAAACCCAGTATATAGGAAAGGGAGTTGACTTTACTATATTTTTAGAAGTCTATATAATCAAAGTGAAAGTGTTATTGACTCAGTCGTGTCTGACTCTTTGCGACCCCATGGACTGACTATATATAGCCTGCCAGGCTCCTCTGTCCATGAAATTCTCCAGGCAAGAATACTTGATTACCAAGTATGGTTGTGAAGAATGCCTAGGTTATCATTCCCTTCTCCAGGGAATCTTCCCAACCCTGAGATTGAATCCAGCTCTCCTGAATTGCAGCTAGATTCTTTACCATCTGAGCCATCACGGAAGCCCTCCCGTATAATCAAACTCCTTTCTAATAATAGTTAAGGACAGTATAAACTTAAAATCTTTTTGGCTGAATTACATAATTTAAAATCAGGACACTAGTAGTGTACCCACTGCAAAAGGATAAAGACCTGGATTCTATTTGTTGTTCTTCCAGTAATTAACTGAATGTCCTCTCTCTTTTTTAAAAACAGCTCTCTGGGATACAGTTGATGTTCAGCAAATTCTACATATTAAAATGTATAATTTTACAAGTTTTGATATATGCAATATGCCTATGAAACTATCATTAGAGTTAAGGTAGTGAGTGTACTCAAAACCCTGTAAGTTTTCTTGATACAAAGGTATAACCTCTTCTACTCATGCTCCAGACAACAGGCTTTCTGTCACTATATATTACTTACATTTTCTAGAATTTAGTGCAAATGGGGTAATACTGTATATAGCTTTTTTGTTTCAAATCTAGCCTCTGTCACTGTGATGATTAACTTTATGTGCCAGCTTGACTGGCCTAAGATTTGGTGCCTAGATAGCTGGTAAAATGTTACTTCTGGGAGTGTCTGCGAGGGTGTTTCCAGAGAGAATAGTATTTGAATCTAAAGACTGAGTAAAGAAGACCTGCCCTCATCAGGGCATGCAAGTGAACTTGAGCCGTTGAGGCCTTCAAACAGAACAAAAAGGCAGAGGAAGGGTGAGTTTTTGCTTTTGTTTTTTTTTTCTCTTCTTGAACTAGTATATTTCATCATTCTCTGCCCTCAGACACTGGAGCCCCTGGTTCTCAGGCTCAGACTGAATTATACCACAAGTTTTCCTGATTCTCTAACTTACAGATGGCAGAGAGTGACATATCTTAGCCTCTATAATTGTGTCAGCCATTCCCATACTAAATCTCACGTATCTGTATCTATGTGTGTGTCTGAGTCGCTCGGTCGTGCCCGACTCTATGTGACCCCCAGGGCTGCAGCCCACCTGGTTTTCTCTGTCCATGGGATTCTCCAGACGAGAATACTGGAGTGGATTGCCATGCCCTACTCCAATCTGTATTTATAACTATGGCTTATTGGCTCTTTTTCTCTGGCAACTACTAACTAATACAGTCACTTGGAATAATTATTTTGAAATTCATCCTAGTTATTATGTGCATCAAAAGTCAATTTATTTTTAATACTACTCAGCCACATAAAAGAATGAAATAATACCATTTGTAGCAACATAAACACAACTAGAGGTTATCATACCTAGTAAAGTCAAGTCTGAAAGAGAAAGACAAGTACCATATGATATCACTTTTGTGTGGAATCTAAAATACGGCACAGATGAACCTATCTACGGAACAGGTACAGAATCACAGACATAGAGAAGAGACTGGTAGCTGCCAAGGGGAAGGGTGTTGCTGGGTGGATGGAATGGGAGGCTGGGGTTAGTAGATGTAAGCTTTTATACGTAGATTGGATAAATAACAAGGCCCTACTGTAAAGCACAGAGAACTATATTCAATATCCTACCATAGGGAATTTCCTGGTGGCACAATCAATAAGAGTTGCCTATCGATGCAGGGAAAATAGGTTCAATCCCTGGTCCAGGAAGATTTCACGAGCCCTGGAGCAACTAAGTCCTCAGCCTGCAGTGCTCTAAGGTCCACAAACCACAACTATTGAGTCCACATGTTTCAACTACTGAGGCCTGCATGCCTATAGCTTGTGCTCCACAACAAGAGAAGCCACTACAAGAAGGCCATGCACCATAGGAAAGGGCAGCCTCCGCTGTTTGCAATCAGAGAGCGCCTGCACAAAGCAACAAAGACCCAGCACAGGCAAAAAAGAACACACACACACACACACACACACACATATATATATATCTCCTATGATAAACCATCTGGAGGAGGAAATGGCAACCCACTCCAGTATGCTTGCCTGAAGGATCCCATGGACAGGGGAGCCTTGCAGGCTACAGTCCACAGGATTGCAAAGAGTCAGACACAACTTAGAAACTACACACACAGATGATAAACCATAATGGAAAATAATATTTAAAAAGTATGTATATGTATAACCAAATCACTTTACTATACAGCAAAAATTAACATTATAAATCAACTATACTTCAATTTAAAAAAATCAATTCCTTTTCCTTGCTTAATACTGTTTCATTATTTGGCTATATCCCAATTTGTTTATCCATCCACTGTGATAGATATTTTGTCTGTTTGTAGTTTTTGTCTCTTACAGTTAAAGTGGTTACGAACATTCAGTCACAAGCCATCGCACTAAAGGAAGCTTTCATTTCTCTCGAAAAAATACTGGGGAGTGGAGTGGCTGGATTATATGGTATGTATATGTTTAACTTCTTAAAAATCTGCCAAAGTATTTTCCAAAATGGTTGCACTATTTTGCATTCTCATCAGCAGTGTTGTGAGAGTCCCAGTTCTTCTATGAGCTTGCCAACACTTGGCAGTGGCATGATAATATATGCCTGATCTGCTTCATTGGAATAAATGATTGTGTTGGGGTTATTTACAAGATGGATATTTTATTTTGAAATTATGTTTGCATGTTAGAAACTTAGGTTTCTTCTGTTATCTGAAAGTAGATCATTCCTATGGAACCTCAACAAGGTAGAAATGGTGTCAGTTGAAGAAGCTATCACCTTACAACACAGCTGGCTCATGGATGCACAGAATAAAAAGATATATATCACACAGATCCTCACAGACACAGTACAAAGCTATAGCATCTAGATGCTGAGATGCTAAATGTAGTTCTTAGGAAGGAGCTTGCCCGGTGCCATTCTCCCCACACGGATATTCTTGCCTCTGTATCAGTTCACTGCAAAACAAATGCTGAACGCTATTTTCACTCCTTGTCTTTTCTTCTAAAAGTGAAAATCCTTTTCAGATTTTTTTTTCAGGTAGCAAAGACCTACTATTGTAGGTCTTTCCTATAAATAAGATAGTATAAAGCAAACCTTCAAAAACTAGGGGATACCTGCACTTTTTTTTTTCTCCTCTTTGCATTACTCTTGAATAAATCTTATTTTCCAATTAGAAAAACAGGTGCCATAGAGAACCTTGAGCTGATTAGGGCTAAAATCATTCATTTGGAAAGACAAAAAGGTAAAGCACATTATTAATCTCCCAAACATTAAGCTAAAAATAAAAGGCTATAAGTGATGGAGATAAGTAGCACATTCATAGATAAAAAAATAAAAGGCTAGATCATTCAGAATAGATTTTTCAGTCTAAAGAATAATCAGAACTGCTTCAAGTATCAGTGGGAGTAGTGGCTGTGCTAAAGCACCAGCGCCTTTGGAGAAGGAAATGGCACCCCACTCCACTGTTCTTGCCTGGAGAATCCCAGGGACGGGGGAGCCTGGTGGGCTGCCGTCTATGGGGTCGCACAGAGTCGGACACGACTGAAGCGACTTAGCAGCAGCAGCAGCAGCACCCTAGGCCAAAAATGCAAACAGTATCCAAGTTTCAGAGCACAGGACAATGGTTTGATTTATTTCTGTATTTATCTTCTGTGTGTGTGAAGAGCATTTAATAGACTTACAGATTCTAGGTTTAGAAAGTATGTGAGTGGCGTGGTGAGGGTATATGAAAAAGTAGGCTGTGTCGCTAGTGTAAATGACGTCATTTTCTTTTTAAATAGCTAAAAAAATTTTGTCTTACTTTCATGTGATTTTGCTTGTTTAATATTCTTTCATTCTCCAAAAGCAAATGGGCTTTTTAAAAATTATTGATTTATTTTTAATTGGAGGATAACTGCTTTACAATATTGTGTAGGTTTCTGCTATATATCAACATGAATCAGCCCTAGGTATATGTATCCCCTCCCTCCTGAACCTCTGTCCCACGTCCCAGCCCATCCCACTCCTCTAGGTTGTCACAGAGCACCAGTTTGAGTTCCCTGAGTCATATAGCAAATTTCCATTGGCTATCTAATTTTACTTGTGGCAATGCATATGTTTCAGCAATTGGGATAGTTTAACCAACTATAAATTTGTGCCTTTATTCTAAAGACTAAGAATATATATGTGTATATATTTTATACACACACACACATATATACACATATATACATACATACATACATACATATATATATATATATATATATGTGAAATACAGAGAAATCCAGAAAGAATTGACAAATTATCTCTTTTTTGGATATTTAATTCTGTCAGGTAAATAGCACTTTTCTTTATCTGATGATCCATCTTAACTGCATGTTAGCAACACAGTTTCCTATTCACCAGGGACAATTTCATAATTTCCATCTTCAGAGAAGTAAAATAACAGCATTCTCTTCTATTAATATCTAGCAGAATGTTACAAATAGCACTGGGTGAATGAAGGGCTTCAGATTTTTAGATGGACATAATATTGGCTATACACGTTCACAGAAGAAAGATATTTTTAGTTTTTTTCAATGTTTCAACAGCCACAAAATAAACTACATTTTATAAGCACTGATATATTCATAGCTATATTCATAGCTATTTTGCTAATTTGTAAGAATGAGGATAGAATGTCATATAAACAGGATAATCAAGAGAAGTACACTGAGGTACATCTAAGCTCTGAATCTCCCCCTCATATTCATTTTGCATTACTCAGCTCATATTTTAATATCTCTGAGAATCTTTCCTTGTTACTTCTGGCTGTAAGTGTTATTTTCCTTCCTTAATACATTGTATTCTTTCTAATCTTCTTCATGAATATGTCTCGGTGTCATCCCTGGATGTTGTTCAGTTGCTAAATTGTGTCTGACTCTTTTGCAACTCCATAGATTGTAGACCGCCAGGCTCCTCTGTCCATGAGATTTCTCAGGCAAGAATACTGGAGTGGGTTGTCATGTCCTTCTCCAGGAGATCTTCCTGACACAAGGATCAAACCTGCATCTCCTGCCTTGGCAGCTGTATCCATTACCACTGAGTCACCAGTGATGCCCCGGTGTCATCACTGACTATCCTCGTATTCCTAGCTATTACTGCATCTCTGCATATCGTACCCGTACAACTCCATTAAAAATTCCCAGAGTTTTGAAATCATATTCCAAAATTAGTTACATCCCATTCACAATGTTTACTATTATCTTTGTCATTATTTATACAAAATTTTTCAGAAAAAAACATAGTTTTCAGAATATTTTTACATTTTATATAGTCTCTGGTATTACAAAATGCCTTGAACCAAGTAAGAATGCAAGAATGCAAGAATCTAATGACAGTTTATCCTTGAGTAGTAAGATATCTTTTAGGGAAAAAAGGGAACTACAAAGAATTCTGGATGGAATTTTAGTCCTGTTAGTTAACACAATATCTAACACTTCAATTTCCTTCTTTTTCAACTGAGAGATCTCTTTACTGTTATCCGGGGTCATGTTTGATTTGTCAATTCAATGTCTTGTTGGCGTTTTCATGGAGGACCCTCTATAAGCTACGTAAAGTGAAGTTGCTCAGTTGTGTCCGACTCTTTGAGATCCCATGGACTATAGCCCACCAGGCTCCCCCATCCATGGAATTTTCTAGGCAAGAGTACTGGAGTGGGTTGCCATTTCCTTCTCCAGGGGATCTTCCCGACCCAGGGATCGAACCTAGGTTTCCTGCATTGCGGGCAGACGCTTTACCGTCTGAGCCACCACGGAATCCCATAAGCTACATAGGGCAAAAAAATAGAGAAATAAAGTATTTGTCTCAAGCACTCCCTTGCTTAAGTAGTGCTCTTTTGTTTTGAGCTTAAGTGGATGACTCACAAGCTGAAAAATAGAATCAATGTGTGGACAATTTTTCTTAACAATCTTTAGGGCTTCCCTGGTAGCTCAGATGGTTAAGAATTAGCCTGCAATACAGGAGACCTGGGTTTGATCCCTGAGTTGGGAAGATTCACGGAGAAGGGGATGGCTACCCACTCCAGTATTCTTGCCTGGAAAATTCCATGGACAGAGGAGCCAGGCGGGTTATAGTCAATGGGGTCACAAAGAGCTGGAAATGACTGAGCAATTAGCACTTCCACTTAACAATCTACAAACTTATTAAATCACTACTGTAGGATAGCCTCAATTCAAATACTGGTATCTCTCAAAATTAATACAAAAGGAGTAATTGCATAGCATGCATCAGGGAGGAGGAAATACTGCCTACAGGATTTGAGAAGACATATTGCCTTGCAATCACCCTATGCAATTAATTGGTGCCGTGAGCTGGGCTGTACTGAAAACTGGACAGTGGTGCTGTGATATCAATACCTCTGTCCTGGAGCAGCTGGGTAAATGAGGGGCAAACAATTTCCTATTTATTTCAATGTGCCATTCAAACATCATCATTTTCTTGGGCATCCTGATGTGAAAAAGGTTGGAAAGCATAGAGAGCATTGATAGTGCAGGGATTTATCATCATCCTGGCCACAGGACATGCTTATCATTGGTTTCATGCTTTAGAATTCTATCAGCATGAAATAGAAATTTCTGGAGGGAGTTTCATAATGAAGAGTTTTCTTTGGGGTGAGAAAAAGGAAGGAGGAGGTAAACAGGAGAAAGATCAAATAAAAAAATATTTGGGTCTTGTGGAATGACTCATATGCTGATGCTCTTATCCACACATTAAAATAAAATTGGTTCCATGTGGATCCCAGCAGCTATTGCTGAAAAGGCAAAGACAGAAAAAGAAGGGACAACTCCTATGCTGGGAGTGCTGACTCTTGTTGAGAGGCTATGATAGATTCAAACATAAGGGTACCACTGCATGCAGGAAGAGCAAGTGTTTTTTTAGTGTAGAAATAGAGATTGCTGTGGACTGTGATGATTTGGGGACACAAGATGTCCAGGTGACGGATGTAATGGGGTGTGTGGGAACAGAGGAGAAGGGAAATTAAGCAGGGAAGTGGGAAGGAGGGAATGGTGGCCATCAGGAAAGAGAGATCAGTTCTGTTCAGTTCAGTGCAGTTCAGTTCAGATGTGCAGTCCTGTCCGACTCTGCAACCCCATGGACTGCAGCACGCCAGGCTTCCCTGTCCATCAGCAACTCCCAGAGCTTGCTCAAACACATGTCCATTGATCAGTGATGCCATCCAACCATCTCATCCTCTGTCACCCCCTCTCCTCCTGCCTTCAATCTTTCCCAGCATCAGGGTCTTTTCTAATGAATCAGTTCCTTGCTTCAGGTGGCCAAAGTATTGGAGTTTCAGCTTCAGCATCAGTCCTTCCAATGAATACTGATTTCCTTTAGGATTGACTGGTTTGATCTCCTTGCAGACTCTCAAGTGGGGTCCAGCTAATCTGGAAAAGGGCTCACCCAGAAAAATAGTGAGAAATAGGTGTTGGTGAGCTGTGAGCTCCTAAAAGACAGGTCTAGTCTTACTCCCTTTGTACTCCAGTGACAGCCATGAGACTTGGAACACAGCAGAGCATAGATGTTTATTAAACGAAGTAGTGACAAGACATTTTAATTTTTTGCAAGATTAGGGAGATTAAGCTTTATCTTGTTTAAGGCTGTGAAAAATCCCTAAAAGATTTCAGACAAAATTTCTTTTCTGAAATCATCATCATAATAGAAATAAAGAGTGATATCAAAAATAAAAAATAACCTAAATTATCTTTTCATAGGATATTTTAAACTTGACAGGATTTGCCCACCATCATCATTTATTGCCCTCACTTGAAGATATAATGTAACTGTTAAATAATCATTTAATTAGGGTGAGGATATTTGACAATAAATCTACAACAAGTTTCATGATAGTTTTTTGGATAATAATGCCACTTGATTTAACTACTATATAACAATGCATTTCTTCTGATATGTTTTTAAAATTTCCATCCCCTATCCATCATCAAACTTATCGCATGGTTTTCCAGTGTAGACTCAATGTAAATTAATAGAGGAACCTCAGTTTACAAACAGAGAAACAAACACAAATAGTGATTTCTGGCTGCTGGTAGTTACTCAAATACACTAAGTTAACCAGACCTCAGTTTAGAACTTTTTACAAAAGGGCTGCTACTACCATAATTCTCAAGGCTGTTTCAAAAGGGAAAAATAATGTGAAAACCAAATTTTCAACACATAACCTTGTTCTACTCAAATTAAAATTTTAAGAATAACTTTATACATATATAGTCAGCATTGCCTTACTGATTTCAACTATTTTTTTTTTAAATTTATCCTATCTCCAGTTTTTTAAGGAATCTCCACACTGTTCTCCATAGTGGCTGTACTAGTTTGCATTCCCGCCAACAGTGTAAGAGGGTTCCCTTTTCTCCACACCCTCTCCAGCATTTATTGCTTGTAGACTTTTGAATAGCAGCCATCCTCACTGGCGTGTAATGGTACCTCGTTGTGATTTTGATTTGCATTTCTCTAATAATGAGTGATGTTGAGCATCTTTTCATGTGTTTGTTAGCCATCTGTATGTCTTCTTTGGAGAAATGTCTGTTTAGTTCTTTGGCCTATTTTTTGATTGGATCATTTATTTTTCTGGAATTGAGCTGCAGGAGCTGCTTGTATATTTACTGCCATATGACCCAGCAATCCCACTCCTGGGCATACACACAGAGGAAACTAGATCTGAAAGAGACACGTGCACCCCAACGTTCATTGCAGCACTGTTTATAATAGCCAGGACATGGAAGCAACCTAGATGCCCATCAGCAGACAAATGGATAAGGAAGCTATGGTACAAATACACCATGGAATACTACTCAGCCATTAAAAAGAATTCATCTGAATCAGTTCTAGTGAGATGGATGAAACTGGAGCCCATTATACAGAGTGAAGTAAGCCAGAAAGATAAAGACCAATACAGTATACTAACGTATATATATGGAATTTAAAAAGATGGTTACGATAACCCAATATGCAAAACAGAAAAAGAGACACAGATGTGCAGAACAGACTTTGGGACTCTGGGAGAAGGCGAGGGTGGGATGTTCTGAGAAAAGAGCATTGAAACAAGTATACTATCAAGAGTGAAATAGACCACCAGCCCAGGTTGGATGCATGAGAGAAGTGCTCAGGGCTGGTGCACTGGGAAGACCCAGAGGGATGGGATGGGGAGGGAGGTGGGAGGGGGGCTCAGGATGGGGAACACATGTAAATCCATGGCTGATTCATGTCAATGTATGGCAAAAACCACTACAATATTGTAAAGTAATCAGCCTCCAACTAATAAAAATAAATGAAAAATAAATAAATAAAATGTAACTTGCATGGAAAAAAAATTATCCTATCAGTGTATTTATTGAGGCAAAACTGTAATTTTAACAAGAGCATTGCAACATAAATCAAAGAATAAATACAGGTGTTCTATGACTATTCAACTCCTAAATGTTGGTTCATGATGAGAAAACATCAGGCATGTTCTATAAATTTTCTATAAAATCATGTAGGAAGATGTTTTATTTGAATATTAACTAATTATTCCTTTATCATTAAAAAAAGCAATTAAAATTTTTACAAGGGCTTTTCCAAATTTTTAATGCTATATATATATATGTATATATTTCCATTTTATTAATAATACATTTTAAGGATATGGGTATGGACTTTTGTTTTTCCTGTAAGGTAGGACACAATATAAAAATAATGATTTTTTTTAATTTGGAAATAATTTTAGACTTACAGAAACACTGCAAAGATAATACAGAGAAGGATCATATTCTCTTCACTCAACTTAACATTAATATCTTATACTATCATAGGACTGTTAGCAAAAGAAAATAACATTTGCTCAGTATGTTTAACCAAATTACACACTTTATATGATTCTACCAGTCTTTCCATTAATATCTTTATTTTGTCCCAGAACCCAATCCAGTCTCCCACCTTGTTATGTTTCCTAGTCCCCTTAGGTGGACCAAGGACCCTGATTTGTGAAGAGACCTGATCACTTAATTTGTAGATCATTCTTCAAGTTGGATTTGCCTGATGTCTTCTCAGGATTAGACTGAAGTTATGAATTTTATCAATAATATTTCAGAAGTGATATGCCCTTCTCAGTGTATTATATCTTATCTGCTTTAACAGTATATTTTTTCATAATTCAAAATGTATAACTGAAACATATCTAAAAAGACCTGATTGCTAAAAATCTTAGATTTATTTTCTTTCTTTTTAAAAATTTTTCCTGACAATGAAAACAAATCTTGGGGAATTTCTCGCCAGCATAAAATTTTCTAAGTTGCTATAGAAACCAAGTAATGATAGAAAAAATACTTTATATTCTGCATATTGTATTAAAAAATAGACTCAGTTTTTAATCTATTTGGCTACTTGCACAGAAAACAATATTTCATTTTTTTTCCCATTTTATAACTAAAATTTCGATTTTCTGGCTGCTGAAAACAGTAAAATAATATCAGTTCAGTTCAGTTCAGTAGCTCAGTTGTGTCCGACTCTTTGTGACCCCGTGGACTGCAGCATTCCAGGCTTCCCTGTTGATCACCAACTCCTGGAGCTTACTCAAACTCATGTCCGTTGAGTCAGTGATGCCATCCAGCCATCTCATCCTCTGTCATCCCCTTCTCCCACCTTCAATCTTTCTCAGCATCAGGGTATTTTCAAATGAGTCAGTTCTTCCGATCAGGTGGCCAAAGTACTGGTGTTTCAGCTTCAACTTCAGTCCTTCCAATAAATTTTCAGGACTGGTTTCCTTTAGGATGGACTGGTTGGATCTCCTTGCAGTCCAAGGGACTCTCAAGAGTCTTCTCCAACACCACAGGTCAAAAGCATCAATTCTTCAGTGCTCAGCTTTCTTTATAGTTCAACTATCACATCCATATATGACTACTGCAAAGACCATAGCTTTGACTAGACGGACCTTTGTTGGCAAAGTAATGTCTCTGCTTTTTAATATGCTATCTAGGTTGGTCATAACTTTTCTTCCAAGGGGTAAGTGTCTTTTAATTTCATGACTGCCGTCACCATCTGCAGTGATTTTGGAGACAAAAAAATAAAGTCTGCCACTATTTCCACTGTTTGCCCATCTATTTGCCATGAAGTGATGGGACTGGATGCCATGATCTTAGTTTTCCGAATGCTGAGCTTTAAGCCGACTTTTTTACTCTCCTCTTTCATCAAGAAGCTCTTTTTAGTTCTTCTTCGCTTTCTGCCATAAGGGTGGTGTCATCTGCATATCTGAGGTTATTGATATTTCTCCCAGCAATCTTGATTCCAGCTTCATCCAGCCCAGCATCTCGCATGATGTACTCTGCATATAAGTTAAATAAGCAGGGTGACAATATACAGCCTTGGCGTACTCATTTCCAGATTTGGAATCAGTCTGCTGTTCCATGTCCAGTTCTAACTGTGGCTTCTTGACCTGCATTATAGATTTCTTAGCAGGCAGGAAAGGTGGTTTGGTATTCCCATCTCTTATGAATGTTCCACTGTTTGTTGTGATATAATTACCTTATATTCTTCTTGATTTATGTTATATAATCAATCTTATTATTTTTAAATCATTTCTTTCTCCTGATAATATTCATTACACCAAATTTATTAAGTATTCACAATGCCTTAAGTCACATAAACCATATTTTGCTTATTGCATGAACATTTCTAACTAAATATAAGTTATCAACAGTAAGAACCTGGAGTGTAATTTGTTATAGAAGAAAGCATACTGGCCTTGGGGAAAAACTTTTGTATTACAATATGATGTTACAATTGGATTACAAAAACAAAGAATGAATGGTTAAATGGAGCTTTGCTAATTCAGCAGTATATTTTAACCATACTTTTTGCTATTTTGTTAAACTTCCAGAATTTTAGCTGCCAGTAAACATGTGGTAACTCTAGCACAATAAAACTTTGAAGAAGAATGACAATTTTTCATCTGTTTTCTTGACAGGAAGAAGCAAACTAAAAAAAAAATAGTGACAGAATGTGGTCATTAGGATTTAAAGTTATCTTGTGTGTCTTGTGTTTCTCTTACATTTTATCTGATTCTTTGTAGTGTTCAGCTTTCTACTTGAATTATAAATATTCAAGTTAGTGCCTAACCTAAAATATAAAATACATGTAGATATCAATGAGAATAACATCTCTTTATGATGATTCATATTACTCATTGATGGATACCTTAATTTTGAACATGTTTTAACCATAATTTGCTATAACAGCCATTAATGTCCACTGACTATTCATAGTATATCATTGGAATATAAATAATTTGACTTTCTAACAGCAATGTAAAGTTTTCTTATTGGCTCCTTCTTGTTGAACATGTTGTTTATTCACTAAGTCATGTCCCAGGGACTGTAGCATGCCAGGCTCCTTTGTCCTCTATCCTTTCTACCACCAATTATAAGCTCTATGTTCAACCATTAATGTTAAAGAAATACAATTCATACTTAATTCAGTGGAAATTTTCTGTGACTCTTTTTGCTTGTTTTTTAAATTGCAATGTAATTACTCAAGTTAATCTATAAACAATGGCTTCATTAAAATGTAACCATACTTTTATACTTCTACCTTGCTCTTTAACTGCTATGTTCAAGAGGAGTCATATGCTTGTTTAACTTGATAAGTAATTTTAAACTGAACTTGAATCCCTTGAGGAAGAGCAAAGAATTTGTTACAGAGGCCTTAAAACAACAAATGTAGAAATTCAGTGTTTCAGACATCTACTCTGAAGTTTTGCTTTCCTCCTCATTTCACTTTCTTTTGAGTAAAATGTGACTGTCAATAGTTTGACCAATAGAGATTTAAAAAAATTCATTAAGTGAAACTAAAATGGTATTCAGTTGAATTTCTCAGCTGTTATGGATAAAATCCTACACTGTCTACATGGTACTTATTTAAAAAGTGGTTGGCTTATTATCATTTAAGTTTATTAAATATATTTTAGATGGCTATATTCAATTAAACTTTTTCATGTGGTCTCCTGAAATAGAAGAACACTTGTGAAAAACTTCATATTAAACCAAACATGCTTTTGTAAGCATCACTATGTATTTATAATTCAAACATATCGTTATATTTGCAAAGCAACACATTTAGATCACATCTAATATAATGCGACCATCGTTTGGTTCTGGTTTATTAAACTGGAAAATGAACTGCTTATTACTTGATATTTCTTGAACTTATACGTATCTGCATATGCTACAAAGTAGGCAGTAAGGTGAGGCAATGTGACTTCCAAAAAAACTTAACAAATTGAAGAGAATGACAATAATTAAAATTAAGAGTAGTTTAGAAACTATGCTAGCTCTTAGCTCTCAGATCTGCCTATTTATTTCTGAGGTTAGATGCTTTAAAATATATTTCTATTATAGAAAATAAGTTTTATTCTGCATGGAAATTCATAACTAAAAAATTGTTTTCTAGAAAAAGTGATTTGTTGGAAAATGCTAACATATAAAAAGGTGGTCTCATCCATTCAACACTGACTAAACATCTACTGTTTATTAGCGGTTTCTCAAGTGGCATTAGTAGCAAAGAACCTGTCTGCCAATTTAGAAGATACAAGAGACACAGGTTCAATGCCTAGGTCAGGAAGATCCCCTGGAGGAGGAAATGGCAACCCACTCTAGTATTCTTGCCTGGAAAATCCCATGGACAGGGGAGCCTGGCAGACTACAGTCCATGGGGTCACAAAGAGTCAGACACAACTGATGCGAATAAGCACACACATATTTTATGTAAAAGAAGATATACCTACCAATTAATAGAAAAGACAGGTAAATAAATAGTGATAATAACGGAAAATAAAAGCCTTCAGAAAGATGTATACAAGGTACAGTGGCACTTAGAGAAGAGAAAGGAACTCTTGGAGATGTGGTCTGAAGAGGAAAAGGCAGAACGCAGGGAGTGGCGTTCTCTTTAGGGAACACAGCAGATGACAGGTGGGCTGAGGCCAAACCAAGGAGCCCTTCTGTACTCTGCCATGACGCTGGCATTTATTCTTAGGCCTTAGGGATATGTGGAAAGATTTTTAAAATTGGAGTGACATAATCACATTTGGGCTTTCCTTGTGGCTCAGACAGTAAAAAATCTGCCTGCAATGCAGGAGATCTGGGTTCAGTCCCTGGGTTGGGAAGATTCCCTCTAGGAGGACATGGCAGCCCACTCCAGTATTCTTGCCTGGAGAATCCCCATGGACTGACGAGCCTGACGGGCTACAGCCTATGGGGTTGCAAAGAGTTGGACATGACTGAGTGACCAAGCACAGTCACGTTTGAGTTTTACTAAATGTGGAAAATGAGAAAGAGATAAAGCAGGAGTCAGGGACGTCATTTGGGAGGATGTTATAAAGATTCAGCCAAGGAATGACAGGTCTAGCCATAGCAGTGGCATGGAGAAATGGGGAGAGACTTGAGAGTATTTCGGAACCGAAACAGCAGAATTTTGTGATCGCTTATACATGTAGATGAGAGGGATAAAAGCTGAGAATAATTTGCAGGTTTCTGGCTTGGCTGAATAGGAGAAAATAAAGAAAGAGGGATATATTTTGGAGCAAAGATAATGAGTTTAATTTTAGATGTGCTGAATCTGAAGTAAAAAAGGTTAGCTATGGAAAAAAAAGAAATGAAATAGTCCAGCAGTCCTATAAACCACAAATGCTATTTTGGGAATCAATAGATTTTTAAATTGATTGGCAATACTATTTACTTCTAACAGTCTGCTTCAGTATTTTGGGCTACTAGTCAATAATAGAAACATAGACAGATTTCAAGAATGACTTAATTTGTTGTGTTAGACTACTGCTGCTTTTGAGAAAAGCATAATTTAAATTTATGCTGTTTCAGGAAATTAACTAGGTTTGGCTTGTCTGTATAAGCAGCATAATTAGGAAAAAATAAGCATTTGCATTTGGCCAGTGAAGTGATGATAAACTAGAAGATTGCTTTTGGGACAACAGTGAAATATGTTAACTCAAGCTACTCCAGTGCAACACAGACAAACAATATTTATACATCATCTCAAAAAATTTATCAATTAAATGTGAGTCACTTTCGTCATTAAGGTTATGCAAATTTAAAATTAACATGGCACAAATACACTTTAGTTGTGAACTCAAACACACCATTCTTTAAGAAATCTGAATTTTAGCGACTACTGTCAGAGGAACAATAAAAATGAAAAGAAGTGCATTAGCTAAGAATATTAATAATTAGTAAATCAAGTATGTGTCAATGACGTGTATTGTGGTTACACTATCAAATGCACTGTGCAGGGTAACAAATGAATTAAGAAGCTTAAAATCTATTCAAGAAGAAAATATGCATTAATGAAAAAAAGGAAAATACCCAAACAGAAGGTAAGATAGCTTAGAAGTAAAGAGTGTTAGGTCATAGGGTAGACTTGGTTTAATTCTCAGTTCTGCTAATTACGAGCATTGTGATACTGGCCAAGTTGCCTTCTCTGAACCTCAATTTTCCTGTACATACCGGTTCCAAAGAGAGAAGGGAGTACATCAAGGCTGTATATTGTCACCCTGCTTATTTAACTTATATGCAGAGTACATCATGAGAAACACTGGGCTGGATGAAGCACAAGCTGGAATTAAGATTGCCGGGAGAAATATCAATAACCTCAGATACGCAGATGACACCACCCTTATGGCAGAAAGTGAAGAACTAAAGAGCCTCTTGATGAAAGGGGAAGAGGAGAGTGAAAAAGTTGGCTTAAAACTCAACTTTCAGAAAACTAAGATCATGGCATCTGGTTCCATCACTTCATGGCAAATGGATAGGCAAACAGTGGAAACAGTGGCAGACTTTATATTTTTGTCTCCAAAATCACTGCAGATGGTGACTGCAGCCATGAAATTAAAAGACGCTTTCTCCTTGGAAGAAAAGTTATGAACAACCTAGATAGCATATTAAAAAGCAGAGACATTACTTTGCCAACAAAGGTCCATCTAGTCAAAGCTATGGTTTTTCCAATAGTCATGTATGGATGTGATAGATGGACTATAAACAAAGCTGAGTACCAAAGAACTGATGCTTTTGAATTGTGGTGTTGGAGAAGACTCCTGAGAGTCCCTTGAACAGCAAGGAGATCCAACCAGTCAATCCTAAAGGAAATCAATCCTGAATGTTCATTGGAAGGACTGAGGTTGAAGCTGAAGCTCCAATACTTTGGCCACCTGATGCAAAGAACTGACTCATTTGAAAAGATCCTGATGCTGGGAAAGATTGAAGGGGGGAGGAGAAGGGGACAACACAGCATGAAATGGTTGGATGGCATCACTGACTCAATGGACATGAGTTTGAGTAAACTCCAGGAGTTGGTGATGGACAGGGAGGCCTGGCATACTGCAGTCTATGGGGTTGCAGAGTCGGGCACAACTAAGTGACTGAACTGAACTGAACAACGTGATACTTTTCCAGTTTTTAAGAGAATTAAAAGAGATAACACATACAATGTGTTTGTGGTGGTACACATGCTAATCATTTAGAGTTAGCTCTAATAATAATAATAATTAATATTTTCATACCAATTGATAACCAACTGTTGAGGACACATAAGTGCTAAGGAGTTTCAAAAAAGTGCAAGTTCAACTTAGCCTGGAGCATTTAGGTTATGTGCTGAAACTTGAAAGCAACACAAGTTTTGTGAGGTAAAAAGAGGAAACAAGAAGCCTTTTTAAGTCCCTGATTCAATTCATTCATTCATTCATTTCAAAATTCTGTGTAAAAGCACTGAACAATTATTTGCTACTTGGTATGAAAGGCCATGACGTGGCAAGTGTGACTAAAATGGTTATGTTTTTGAGAGCAGTGAGACAGAAATAAGTGTGGGGCCCTTCATGAATAGCAGGGCCAAGGGTAGAACCGTCATTTTTTCCCTCTCAGCAGAACTTTGCATGATAAGTATAAGAAGCCTCAGAAGAGCATGACAGCTTATGTTTCTCCCTCAGTCTTTCCTTTTTGAAACACTCATTAAAAACCGGTGCCTTAGAAATAGCACATTCTAGGCAGGAAAAAACACAGGGAACAGTCAGTTTGGGACTTTCCCACAACACTTTTTGTTCTAGCTCCGTGAAGAATCTCATGGTCAGAATTTCAAAGAGTTTTCAATAGCCAATGTATAATTGATACTTTCTTCCAGAATTTAACTTTGGCAATGCCTGTGTACAGGCTATTGAAAGACTGGAATAAGTTGGTTGTGTTGTAACTCAAGGATACAAGTGTCAAGTTGCCCTTCCTGTTTGCTAACACTCTAAGAAAATCTACTGTATTCCCATCTCTTTTGCCAACTCAAAGTTTTTGTGTTAGCACCCAGTTGCAAAGTCTACAGTTTTGACTAAATTTACTGGCCTAATTCAGTCACACAGACAATCAATTTAGATAATTTAATCGGTCTGGTGGACTTTCCACTGAATAATTTTTTACCTCAGCTGGCTGAGTGACTAGACTGGACTTCTGGAAATATATTTTCTGAGCACATACAAAAGATGATACTTCTTTGTTAAATCCTGATATCAAAGCTGTATAAACCTGCATGGAAAAAAACCTAGTCAAAGACTGTAAATAGATATACCCCTTCTCAGGTCAATATTTAAAAGAAGCAGGTTCCCTCTCTCACACTTTTATTCTTAAGCTCACACTTGCTTTATATACAGGGAATAGTCCACAAGAGGTTTATTATTAATGTTGCCTCTGGTATTTGTACAAATCATCTGCTTCTTTGAAATGCCATCTCAGGGATCATTGTGAATCACAGCTAATATGATATATTCTACAAGCCATATTCCTGAATATATATATATATATATATATATATATATATATATATATATATTCATGTGTCTACCATCTTCTCTAGTACTCCAAATACATTTTTTTTTAATATCAATTGGTTAAGGGTCTGACACAATATCAGAGCAATTTGCTTCCTTCCTCCAAACTGCTAATGACAATTATTTAAAGCATTTCATTTTTTTCTTCTGCCCAATGAATCTAATTTTGTCAAGTTACATTAGAAGTATTGCATCTGGTGTTTTGTTTGATATGAAGAGATTTGTGAGGCAAGTTCATCAACACATTATGATCAAGCATTGTTTGGATTAATATAACATGAATACACAAGCCTACATTGAAATTTAAATTTTATTTCACATGCAAGAAAAGTTATTTATGGAACTTAGGTGAATTTCCTGGTTTGCTATTGAAAATCCTCAGAAAGTATTCTACTATTCTAAATGACATTCTTGTAAAAATGCACTGCAGCTTTCATAGAAAATACAAATGCTATGTAAGGTAATTCTTTTCTGAGCACATATTTATTTGTACATTTTAACTAGAATCAAGTGTTCGGAAGCTGTCTTCACCCATTCACTGACCAGCACTGGCAATTCTTGTTTTCAAATTCTTAGCACATTTTTAATTTGGACCTTTGATGATTTGTTAACGCTAGAGCCTCTTTTTCCAGAGAATCTTTTAAATCGCATATGGTAATTTTTCCCAACTGAGATTTTTTTTTTTCCTACTGCTTTTTGCTAGTACAAAGAATATTCTCTTTTCTTCCATTGTCCAAACTCATTACTATACAATATGCACGAGAGGATGATGATAATTAGGAAAAGAGAGAGAGAGGAAATGGGCAGAGGTAGAGAAACAAAGTAGGATGATCGAGAAGAGTAAATTTGAACCCATGAGGTCCATTTGACTGGCTTTAGCTCCTAAAGAGACAGTGCTTAGAGAGATTCAAAGGGGATGTGTGGAGACTATGGGTCACACAGAGAACCATCAGAAATTCAAGTGACAACTGGAGGCCCAGAGTTAGAAAGGAAGGATTCTCTACTTGTTACAAATGCAGTGCCATTCTGGAGCCCAGAGGTTGGCAGCTTTGTGGGGATGTGCAGACACATGCTTGGTATGAATTCGAATAGTGGCTACATTGGTATTTTCTTCTTTGCTATGCCTCACAAGCAAGAGAGGGTGTAGAAAAGCAGATTCCTAAGGAGGAGTGAAATACTGGTGAATGCCAATTTTGGATTAAAGACACTGGGATCGTTTTTAAGCATGAAGGGGCTCTGGGTGGACTCTGGGAGTGTGGGGCAGGGATTGAAGCACTCCCTCACTTCAGGGAGCATGATCAAGTCAGTTAAACAGCTAGGCTACACAGAATCGAAGAAGTGATACTGTCTGTTCTTAACACAGAGGAAGAAACAAAGGCTGAATGACACAGGCAAGAAGAAAAACTAAAAGTATTTTAGCTCTTCCAGAATCAAGATTGCAGTACAGTTTCATTACTTTGAAATATTATAAACTCCCCAAATCCACTAGGGTAAAGCTTACATACCATTCATCAAAGTCAACTAGAGATGATCTGGGATTTCATACTATTGACCACTGGGAATTGATAGTAGTAAGACACTGTGAAATAAATTATTTTATTCGACTTACACGAGCTTCACAAAAATCAAAAAAGGTAAATAAAATGATCTTTATTTTACTGATAAAACAATGCATATGAAGAAAATGCATCATATAAAGTTTAACTGATTTGTCTGACTACAATCAGGACATTTGTTTCCTATTTAACATCCATCTGGTCATATACACTGTGTTGTCTCTAAACAGGAACTCCCTCAATGTATTTTGCTAAAACTTTAATTTAGGACATAGTAATGTCACATCTATTATTTTTCTTAAATCTACAAATAGTCCAATGAATATATAAATATAATGTCCATGAAGTCTGGATGAATTAACCTAAGGGAGGAAAAAAAAGCATTTTCTGAATTTACTTTATTTTGCTTTTTATCAAATATATTATCTAATCCACTCTAAGTACACTGTAGAGACCTCTAAAGGATTCATTTTTGCTGTGAATAAGCTTTAGATTTTGAAAAAAAGGTTTAAAAATAATTTTTTTCCCTTCCAATGTCAAGAAAAATGGACTATAAAAATAGGTAAAGTGGAGTTTAAGAGAAACATTGCTATAATGTTGACATAATGTCAAATATATGAGTAAAAAATAAAATTTCAGTCCACTGGATCTTCTTAAGTGTTTCCTCTAAGATCTAGAAGACACCAAAATTTTCCATAAAGTAATAGCCTATGGAAAATTACAAAGGATATTATCTGGGCTTTCTGAGATGGAAATCATTTTATCATAGGGAAGAAATTAGCAGATGTGAAAACAGTATGCTATAGGAAAAGAAATTTCTTTTTTTTTAGTGGCTTTAACCAGTCCATCCTAAAGGAGATCAGTCCTGGGTGTTCATTGGAAGGACTGATGCTGAAGCTGAAACTCCAATACTTCGGCCACCTCATGAGAAGAGTTGACTCATTGGAAAAGACCCTGATGCTGGGAGGGATTGAGGGCAGGGGGAGAAGGGGACGACAGAGGATGAGATGGCTGGATGCATCACCGACTTGATGGGCATGAGTTTGAGTAAACTCCAGGAGTTGGTGATGGACAGGGAGGCCTGGCGTGCTGCGATTCATGGGGTCACAAAGAGTCGGACACGACTGCGCGACTGAACTGAACTGAACTGAACTGAACTGAACTGAACTAGGTAAAGCTAAGTTAAAATAAAATAATTAAGCATGTAGTAGAGAAAAGGATGATTTGCTGGAATTCAGAGTTATGCCATCCAATGCTCAAATCAGTGGGCTCAAACACTGTTAACACATGGCAATCTCAGCTATATCTCACTAGAATACTGAGACCTGCAGGAGGCAGCTGGCCAGTGCAACTTATAGCACTTAATTTTCCATTATTACAATAGCAAGAGATAATTTCTTAAAAATACAATTCCATTGTCCGTCTTTATACGTAGCCTTGCTTCTTTACCACTGCCTAGGCAAACTCAGGGGACTGATTTCAACAGCCTACAGCCAAGACATTAAAAAACAGAAGCTGGCCTCAGGACAACTGGTCTTTACATTATCTGCCATACTTGAAGTGCATGAAAACTATAACAACAGCAAAAGTGCAAAAAATGTGGTATTCTCTGCTTTTTAAAATCAGTTCCTATTTTCCAATGTCTATGAAGCATAGATGACTGGATCAAATGGAAATGGAAAGATATTAACCTCTTTTAAGAAAAATGATCAGAACTAAATCCAACGAGAAAAATCATCTCTGGCGTGGGCCTTATACTCCTATTTGGAAGGAAGGGCCAGGCATGGGGCTGAACAAGCTATCCTGCCCTGGAGGACATGAGCAAAGGAGCTGAAATATAGTAACATATGTGGACACAAAAGAGTGCCAAGCCATATAGAAGCATCCTGGAATCAAGGACTTTGACTTGGGCTGACGTGAACTAAGAGGCACTTAGCAGATTTTTTGTTACAAACATTCCCGTAAAGACTAAATGATATGTATTCTAGTAGAAAGTAATAAGAAAAAATATTAAATACAAATCACTTAACATGAATCTAGATGCAATCTTTTAGTACTAATTAATTTCAACCATTCCCCTCTACCCCACCAAGCCATAAAACTTTGGAGGAAAAAGGGACATAGGAGTTTTTCTTTGTTGAAATATTTGATGGTATAAATATTACTACTCAGCAGCCATGCCATTTTTATAACTAATCAAAGCAAGTGGTTTGATGTCAAGTCAATGCTGTTTATATAAATTTGACTTATTGGATGTGTCCACATTAACATTATGATGGCAAACCAGCATAGTAATTAAAACTGTGTTCTGACACTTATTAACTGTTTAATCTTGGGCATGGCACTCTATCTTTCTAAACCTCAAGCAACCTGATCTATAAACTAGAGACTGATAATAATATCAACTTACAGAGTTTTTGTGAAGATCAAATGAGATACCATATGAAACATAAAGCATAGTTCCTGACACAGAGCCAATGAATGGTAGCTGTCAGCCATTAAATAAATACAAGCCCTATTAACTTGTAGGTCAGTACACAGTGACAAGGTCACGTTTGCATTCCCACCTAAAATTAACTAGTTTCCCTTTCCATGTCCAACAACTGCCTGTCTCATATAGTATCTCTACCTATGAACTATGTGAGACCATAAGTATGCCCTCAGTAAATTACCCAGGCAGAAGACAGGGACTAACATCTTTCTAGCTACAAAGAACCTTATAGCTTTCCCAAGAAAATCTCCTAAACCTTTAACCCATTTACTTATAATACAGAACCAAACCATCTTTAAATTGCTCTCATTCACTTATATCATCCAATATCTTCCTACTTTTTAAAAGAAGAATTGACTTTCAACACAGAGTGCTGATAATAGTCTCAAAATAATAGTGCTAAACTTCTTGGCCTATTGAGATGAAATAAGGGAGAAGAAAATCCACTAGAAGCTTCATCCCTTGGCTGGAACATGTAAGAACACTAAACTTGTGGCATTTTTCAGTATTTAATAATGTTACAGCTTGGTGTCAGGGCAAAGGCAGAAGGAGTCAAACAAAAGCAAGTCATGGTGACATGCAATATTGTTTCATGATCAGTAGATAACACCATCCCACTCGATAGGCTGACACGGATTGTGATTTTCAGTAGCAAGTATTTCCAAGGATCTAGCAGGAATCAGCAAAACAGTACATGTCATGTCCTAAGATCTAGGGAAGGGACAAAAGTAATCTCAGTAATGCAGGAGTAATTTTAAAAGATAAAGCTCATACACACATTTTTATTGGACTAAACAGCTGTATAAATTATAAGATAGAGGAGCAGAGTGATCTCAATACTTCATAATGTAGCTCCATGTATAGTAACACATTTATACACAAGCTTTACATGTATCTGCATATATGTCTATATACAGATACAGTTATATAACTAAATACATACTTATAGATCAACCATTAAGAGTCTACTAAGTGTGGTGTGCTTTAATAATTTAGAGAAGGCAACTTTTAGTTGTTCTGTGTACACGGATTACACTGGAAGGTGTTTATCCTGAGTTCCTGACTTCCCAGAACACAGATAATAATCAAGAAGCAAATAAAGTATCTGAAAGCTGAAATAGCTATGGCATAATTCCTTCACGGAAGTTTTTCACTTTGCACATGGAAGTGCTCTGTAGAACCTCTTTTGTAATCTATTAGCTTTATCTTTGACAGGATTCTAAATGGTGTGTTATTTGGCTTTCTAGCCTACAGCAAATCAGAAGCAAACAGTTGCTCTAACCTGGAAGTGGCTTCAGTAAGCAGGCATATTGATGATAACAACAAGAAATTGCTCTCCTAATAAGGGAGGAGGATTAAGAAATGAATTATAAAAGATAGATATAGGAATTTAGAAAGCATAGTAGCTTAGCATGAGGGTAGCAGCTTTACACACCTCAGTAGCCCCACAGGAATTACTGTATTATTGCCTAGTACAGGGATTAATGTTCATAACGATGACCTTGTGTAAGCAAAAAGAGGTTAACTTATGCTAGCAGGTTCTATTCAATGAGGTAGGAAGTGTGTATTGCTTTCAAAATAGTAAAATGAAACAGAAAAGTTTTGTTGCAAAGAGTGGAAAACATCACTTATCTGGAAAGTTCATGTCTGTAGAACAATCTTCTCGAATGGCATCAGATAGTTACTATATGTACCCATTCTATCCATCCTGTGTATCTCATTTCCTGCAGTTTCCTATTTCTTTCATTTATCTAAGTTATCCTCTACTCCTACCACTGCAAATCTCAACAAACTATAATATAGCATACTAATTAGTACACTTAATTCACACTAATGACTGAATTATATTATTTTAATTTATTATTGTATTTTCAGATCAATTCTGAAATGTAAATGATAATTCTAAAGAATTTCATTAAAATACATTCTTACAGCATACTAACACATATATATGGAATTTAGAAAGATGGTAACGATAACCCTATATGCAAAACAGAAGAAGAGACACAGAAGTACAGAACAGACTTTTGAACTCTGTGGGAGAAGGTGAGGGTGGGATGTTTCAAAAGAACAGCATGTATACTATCTATGGTGAAACAGATCACCAGCCCAGGCTGGATGCATGAGACAAGTGCTCGGGCCTGGTGCACTGGGAAGACCCAGAGGAATCGGGTGGAGAGGGAGGTGGGAGGGGGGATCGGGATGGGGAGTACATGTAAATCTATGGCTGATTCATATCAATGTATGACAAAACCCACTGAAATGTTGTGAAGTAATTAGCCTCCAACTAATAAAAAAAATAAATAAATAAAATCAAAAAAATAAAATAAAATAAAATCATCCTGGGGAAAAAAAAAATACATTCTTGAAAGCTTAAAGTTGAATAAGAAAATGCATATAATAGGGTGTTTTTTCATTTTGCTATCTATAGTTGAGTTGTTTCCCAAATATCTCTTCCGGCCTGCAAGGCAGAAATGGAATGATACATCGTGACAAGCCCTGAGCAACTTCGTGAATTACCTAATATCTGTCAATATGCAGATTATGACACACTCAGAGATGGAGTTTTGGCCACATCCCAGTTTATGTCCATATTAAATTGTTAAGAAAACATTTGAAATCTCACTCTCTGCTTCATTTCCTCTACCTTATTTTGGATAAGAATAAACTGGCATGTTGGCATTCATTAAATTGGAAAATTCTTGCCTTACATATTATTTTTGGTAGAAAATATTGGGACTCCACCTCTCATTGACAAACATAAACAGAACATGAATCAGATTTGAACTCTGAGTCACAGATGAGTATTAGATCACCAAATAACAAAGGCGCCAAAAATGGGAAACACAATTGTTTTTCAAAGTACAGTTTTCTAAGAATCATCGTAAATTACACATTTTTACAAATGAGTCCAATTTTAGTTTGTTTTCTTCTTAAAGTTAAATAAAACTAGCTTTTTAAAAAATATATTCTAGAGATTAACTTTCACTTTTCACTTTCATGCACTGGAGAAGGAAATGGCAACCCACTCCATTGTTCTTGCCTGGAGAATCCCAGGGATGGTGGAGCCTGGTGGGTTGCTGTCTGTGGGGTCACATACAGTCGGACACAACTGAAGTGACTTAGCAGCAGCAGCAGCAGAAATTAACTTCTCACTTAAACAAGATTTATTATTATTATTATTATTATTTTAATTTACTTTTTTCCATCTTAACTTTTAAGATGCTAGCTCGGCTGTTCTTGATATACTTTTTCATTCTTTTTTTCTTGCAACTGCTGCCACATGTCTCAATATAACCCACAGCCTTCTGCCCTTCTCTCTAAATGTGAGGTAGGGCTGAAACCAAAACACTTAGGACTGTCCAATAATATCTTTGTGTATCACTATCTTCTTCACATGGTCTTTTGGCATTTTAGTCTGGATAGTCTATCCTTTCAAACTTGATGGGGCCCAAACTAATCATTTTCTGTTTCAAAAACTTGTTTACTGACACCAGTTTGCATCCATTGCTATGATACTATAACTTTGAGTCATCTCTTTATTTTATTCTTTATATTCATTTGGACACTATATCTTGTCACTTTTTCTTTTGGAATATATCTCATTTCCTTCCTTTTATCTCCATTCCAAACTTCTTCCAACTAGGATAGTACCCAATAAGTTAAAGTCTTTATTACCATAGCAGTCTCTGGTCTCTTTTTGCCTCAAATTTATTTTACAATTAATAGTCTTAATTTTGTTTTATATTGTCAATATCTAATTTAAAATACTAATTGAGCAATTTGTTCCACTTTTTATATCTCTTACCTAAAAGCAGCTGCAGAAAGACCAAATTTATGGTATCTGCAACATTAAACTCCAATATGTCTTTTGCATTTGAAAACTCATAGATTTTTTATATTTTCAACATCATCATCAGGTACTGCACACCCAGTACCATGCTCTGCTGTGCTTTGCTTTTCTTCTACACTCATTTGACCAAGCCAAAGATACAGATCCTGCTTCCAAAGACAAGTACAGAAAATAGACAGGCTTTCACTAAAATATAAATTCAGGAGCTTGGAGCTATTCATTTCTTCTCCCTTTCAAATCCCTTCCTCCTTTCTTTCTGATGTCTGCAATTCTGCAACTAGAAACATGCTGTTCTGGGATTAAAGCTGAATCCTCATAACCACCCACATCATCCAGCATGTAAACTGCAGTCTGGAAACTGATTTGCAGAATGTTACATTTGGCCAATGCGGAATTAAAAAAAAAAAAGAAAGAAAGAAATGGTTGCCCACATTTACAAACATTAGGTCTCAAATAAAAATTTAAATGTCCAGTTTTTCTTGAAAAATCAGAGCATCTAGTCTTATTGAGTCTCCATTCTTGTGTAATAGAAATGAAGGGGATTTCAATGGTGAGGTAGACACTCTGATTCACAGACTACCTCTGCCTGTCATCTCACACTGAGTCAGTTTTGCTCATCTACTTCGCCTGCCAGGCATTTGATTCTGAGACCCTTTCTTTCTTTTATTGGTCATTTACACCTTATAAAGAACAATATTTGAGCTAGTTTCCTCAGGGCTGGATTTAATAGGACAGAAATGGAGTATGAGGGGGGATGATATTTATGGAAAGGGGAGAGTGCGCACTTCGAATTGACTGCCTTGGGACAGCAAAGGCAAATATGACCCATTTCACTTTTTTGGAAGGTCTTGGCCCTACTTGCTTCTCTACTATAAGAACTATGCCTGCAAAAGAACATTTCAAGAAAAAGTCAACTTCCAAATTATATGCGGAGAGGGCTAGATAGCTACTAGTTTGGTGATAACACAGAGTAATCAAAAAGGAAGAGGCTACCCCAGAATCCACAGCCTAAGTTATATTAGCCAGAGTAAGACCAGTTTAGGTTTTCAGTATGAATTTAAAAAATGCATTCTTATCCAAGTAGGCTTCCTGAGGATGCTATAATGTTTCTTAGGCCACAGTCCACTGTTACCATCTTATTATATGTAACCAGTTGAGGCTGCAACCGGAAATCACAGCAAATTCCTCATACATTTCTTGGACCTTTCCAAAAGGTCCCCATTGAGGGGAAAATAACATTCAGTTCAGTTCAGTTGCTCAGTCATGTCTGACTCTTTGCGATCCCATGAACTGCAGCATACCAGGCTTCCCTGCCCATCACCAACTCCCAGAGCTTGCTCAAATTCATGTTCATTGAGTCGGTGATGCCATCCAACCATCTCATCCTCTGTTGTCCCCCTCTCCTCCTGCCTTCAATCTTTCCCAGCATCAGGGTCTTTTTAGATAAGATGGAATCTTGTCATTATAAGCCCATGTCAGCCCAACTCAAGAAAAAAAAAAAAACTTCAGCCCACTTGGTCCCGATCCTCTATCTGCAGAAACGCTACAGCTTGTCTTATTTAATAAATTAAGGCAATTAGGAAAAAAAATACAATCTATAAAATGCTACATAAAAACCACAGTGAAATTACAAGTAAAAACTGACAACTGACAAAATCCTGCTTTCAAATCCAATTTCTCAGGAAGGCCTTGATTCTGCAACGTTCAACACATCCTGATTCCCTCCCCAGAGAGAGGATAATAGCATTAAAGGTCACTGGTAGGGACTGTTGCCAAGTCAATGAGACAAGGACTCTCTCCCTCTAGAGATATATCAAAATGCGCAGTGATCGGTTGATTAGGTCAGGGCATCTTTTGTATTATGCATGTAAATGGGAATTAATGTCCACAGAGTGCCAGCAACTATTTTGTTAAGTTTGGTAAAAACATTACCTTGTACTCAACATCAGATCAAACCTCTGAAGTCTATGCTGGGAAGAGGAGGCAAGACTTAATATTTCCATAATTAAGTAGTTAGTATCTGATTTATCCATTGCTTTTAACTCAGAACTCATAATGTTTGGCATTGAATAAAAACAGAAAACATATTTCATTAGCATTTCTTTGGCTTTGTTTCCACCTGTAACAGGTAACTGCTGAAACACAATGAATAGTCAGGCTATTTATGGCCAAATTGTAGGAGAAAATCAGTAGGGTGTTTAAAGATGAGATTAGTAACACCTCATTTACTTGGGTATTTCCTGGGAAAGAGCAGTTCTGGAGAACTGATTTTTCCATGTACTTAAAGCTTATGCCCACTTAACACATAAATTTTAGATGGTAATCTTTATAAAATAAATTACCCACTGGCTTTCTGCCTTCCTACATAGATATTTCTAAACATAATATTATCCTTTTTTTTTCCCTTGATGACTCAGGGGTCATCTTGGTGAACATTCATTACTGCACCATATGGCTATAAAGTTCCATGCCTACTATATCATTTTTCTCTCTCCTCCTTCAATGTCAAGCTTTCAGCTGTCACTGTGGCTGCCACTGTGCCTCTTCTTAGCTTCTCCTTTGCTATTTTCCAACCTGTTGTGGGCTGAGAAACCAGATAATCAGGCTGATTAAGAATGACTTGCTGAATACAAGTCAAAGGGACTCAGAGTGAGGTACTAAGAAAGAAAATGCATGTCCTTAATATGGAGTTTTCATGAAAGCTATTTTGGATATGCAGAAACATTTTCACTTAACTCTAGATTAAGGGTTGAGGCTGTTCTTTGAATTGGTAGGATATTTCTGCATTCAGTGTTAAAATATTTCTCCATAGAGAGACAAGATAGTTTAGACAATATACAAGCTAGAGAAACTGAGTGGACTCTACAGAAGTAAAGGAATTATATGAGTCAATATTCAAGAACCCTAGCCTAAAACCTCAAACTATGAAGATAAAAATCTTTCCTTGATTATTAGTGTCTATTTTTGTTTTTTGTCCCCCCCCGCCCCAACGTACAGATGAAGGGCAATTTCTAGAAGGACAAACTTGAAGGATAATAGGCAAAAAGTATGGTTTCCTATTAGAATCTTTTAGGATTTCACCTTTACCCCTTAGAATGTTGGTCAGGTGAGATGGGAGAATCTTAGAAAAGAATAGAATAGGACTAGCACATTAAAAAGCAGAGACATTACTTTGCCAATAAAGGTCCGTCTAGTCAAGGCTATGGTTTTTCCAGTGGTCATGTATGGATGTGAGAGTTGGACCATAAAGTGGAGCGCCGAAGAATTGATTCTTTTGAACTGTGGTGTTGGAGAAGACTCTTGAGAGTCCCTTGGACTGCAAGGAGATCCAACCAGTCCATCCTAAAGGAGATCAGTCCTGGGTGTTCATTGGAAGGACGATGCTGAAGCTGAAACTCCAATACTTTGGCCACCTCATGCGAAGTGTTGACTCATTGAAAAAGACCCTGATGCTGGGAGGGATTGGGGGCAGGAGGAGAAGGGGACGACAGAGGATGAGATGGCTGGATGGCATCACCAACTCAATGAGCATGAGTTTGAGTAAACTCCAGGAGTTGGTGATGGACAGGGAGGCCTGGCGTGCTGCGATTCATGGGATCGCAAAGAGTTGGACACGACTGAGCGACTGAATTGAACTGAACTGAACTGAGCTATGTTTTTGAAACAGGTGAGAAGGGGGCAGGGCACAAACTTGGAAAGAATGCCATAGCCTGAGGACAGAACATTAACTGATTATAACCAAATAAGTCCAAGATGGTGGACAAGTCAACTTCTACTAGACAATGAGCCTCATTATGTGCTAAGCTGCTTCAGTCATGTCTGGCTCTTTACAACCCTAAGGACTGTAGCCCACCAGGTTTCTCTGTCCTTGGGATTCTCCAGGCATGAATACTGGAGTGTGTTTCCATTTCCTCTTCCCGGGGACTTTCCCGCCCCAGGGGTTGAACTTGTATCTCTTACATCTCCTGCATCGGCAGGCAGGTTCTTTACCACTAGAGCCAGCTGGGAAGCCCTATGTGATCATCATAGCACATCAGCAAGCTTAGTGATGCGTCTATCAGTCCCATGACAGGTCCGAGGTCAACCATCAAAGATCAAAAAGGGGGCAGTGGCCCAATTCCTGGAAATCCCCACCCCTTCCCAAAATAGTTGGAATAATTCTTCCACTATTAGCTTAGGAAATTACCCAGCCCATTAAAACTAACTGGGACTTCCCAGGTGGTGCTAGTGCTAAAGAACCCACCTACCGATGCAAGAGATGTAAGAGATGCAGGTTCAATCACTGGGTCAGGATGATCCCCTGGAGAAGGGCATGGCAACCCACTCCGGTATTCTTGCCTGGAGAATCCCATGGGATGGGAGGAGCCTGATGGGCTACGGTCCATAGGATCGCAGAGTCAGACACAACTGAAGAGACTTAGCAGCAGCAGCAGCAAAAACTAACCACCCCGTATTTTGAGGCTACTCTCTCCTTCTGAGATACCCATACTCTATCTGTGGAGTGTATCTCTCTCTAAATAAATCCACTTTTTACCTATCACTTTGTCTCTCACTGAATTCTTTCTGTGATGAGACATCAAGAACTTGATCTTCAGTAAGACTGAAACCAGGTGTTTGATCTCAGTTGGAAGACTGACTTGGCTGTGTGGGTTCAAGCGCCAATCTGAATTGCATGGTCTCATTTTCACATGGCTTCACAAAGCTGCCTACTTTGCTTCCATCTCTTTACAGAAAATCCCCAAATCAGGGCCCCTACCTAAAGTCTTTTCTTGTGTCTAATGCTGTCCCTGAGGATAGCCTATGGGTCCCCAAACGCCTGTGGTTTCCAGAGCCTCCTTGTCTCCACACACCAACCACAGCCTGGTGCTAAAACAGAGACTCACCCATATGCCTATTTGTATTTGAATGACTTCATCTTGATGGCTTAGCAACAACCAGCAATCTCCCTGCAGATCCCTCCATATTTATTTACTGTACACACAATCTAATTTTTTTTTTTTTAATGCTTAATGCTTTCTTCAAAGCCCACAATAAAGAGACTGCATGTCTCTAAAGCAGACAGAGGGTATGGGGTTGGGTGGGAAGGAGAGATGAACATCCTTTTCCTGTCTCTCCCCCAGGACCCAGATGTAGCAGGGATTTCACTGCAATTAGTGAAGATTTCTTAGGTTCAGACAAAGATAAGAGCAGAGACAGCATCCCTGATCTTGTCGGGGGCTTCTTTGGTTTTCAGCATTACAAAGGACTTTTTTTTTTTTTATTGTTTAATGCCAACCTGTGTCCAGAATACAAAGGCCCCTCCCAGTCCCATACACTCTCAAGAGTAAAATTAGTATGAAATCCAGTAGAAGAATATCAATTATACAATTAGTCCCAAAGCTCAAAGGCTACAGGGCAACCTCATGCGCTTGCTACTAATAAGCACAATGTTTTCCTCTGCAGAGGCATCTGCAGAGGTCTTTTATACCATATTAAGCTATGCCAGCTCCCCTTCCACATTGAAATTGGATTACTTTTGAATCAGGGGACTTAAAAATAAATAGAAATACCCCTTGACTATTAATAGTTGGGTTTTCTGCAACTGTATCTAAGTTAGGTGAACATGACTCAGGGTAATCAATTTATTCTAAGACACTGAAATTAAGATGTACATCAAATCCTTTTATATCACCATTCAACTAAATTTAATATATACAAACTTATTACATTAAATAGCAAACTGAAACAAAATATCACTGTAGACAAACCAATAAAGAGTGTAAATCTCTGAAGCCCTAATGTTAGCCCTTCTTTCAGAAATGTTAAAAGTCTGATCAAAATAAGAATAATAGACTTGGAAGCAAAACCAGTGTTACAGTACTCTCAGCCTCACAGATTTCAGTCAATACAAAATGGGCTCCATTTAAAAAATTCTCTGTATAGCAACGTCCAGCTAAGTGTAACATACTCTAAGAAGCCATCCTGATTTCCAGCCAGAAGTCCTTGGTTTATATCTTGCCCCTAAGTTTACTATGGTTGCTTGGCTTCACCCTGCAGTTGTGGTACAACACATTACCCAAAGGTACATAGATGAGAGTCCAGTACAAGAATGGAATTAGATTCAAGACTGCCATCCATTGTTTTGTCTACAAAAAAAAGTCATTTTGAAATGAAGAAACAAAGGTTAATAATTTTATAAACCCATTTGGGCTTTCTCATTGGTTCATATTTTAAATAACTGCAAAAATAATGCTGTGATGCTAACATTTCATTTCTACATAAGATTTTAAGTCAAACTCAACTTTCCAACTTTGCTAGGCTAGTCAATAATTGTAGATAACCTGAGATGCAAATACCACAAAAAACATGGTGCTATAAGACAAAATATTCCAGGCATTCATAAATATGCATTCTACAGCTTCTTATATAAATGATTCAGCACACAGACCTATGAAATTCTGATAGTGTTCTTTATGTATAGAATAAAAATCATCCAGAGGCAGCAAAACGGATGAATTCTCTAACGCATCATACCATGAAGCCATCAAGCTTTGCATGTGAGACTTGGAGGGAATAGGAATGCATTCGCAAGTCTCTGGATTTCTCTAAATCTTTACTGAGAGATGGCATTCACAATTAAATTCATGAATATAAGAGTGAGTGTGACAGAAGTGAAATGTAATGTGCACCCAGTCCCCCCAAACAAACCGTTTCCTTTACTCTCAACACTCTTAACACAAAATGAGTGGGGCTTTTTCCCACACCAACCAATTCTACAACTCTCCAGATACCAACTGTGTGTCTTACAATTCAGCTACCAGGAATCAGCGCCAACCCTAGAGGTTAAGTCCCACAAGATGGTTCCCCACTTCAAATGCCAATTTCAAGTCCCAGTCGTCACCTGTACTTCTGCCATCCGTCCCATGTCTCCCTCCTCAAGTTTGACAATTTTTAAGAACAGCTCACAGAAGTCAGGAAAGTGCTTTATTTACTATTATCTATTTATCACAAAGAATGTATTCATGTATCTTCTTGAATTTAGCCTTTTGTTTCTTTGGGGTATACACCCAGGATTGGCATTGTTGGGTCACTTGGTACTAATTTGAAAAAATACATGCACCCCAATGTCCACAGCAGCATTATTTACAATTTCTAAGATATGGAAGCAACCTAAGTGTCCATCAACAGATGAACAGATAAAGAAGATGTGGTATCTGTATACAATGGAACATTAGTCATAAAAAGAATACAATTTTGCCACTTGCAACAATATGGATGGACTTGAAGGTATGATAAGTGAAATAAGTCAGAGAATGACAAATACTGTACTATATCACTTCTATGTGGAATCTAAAAAATGCAACTAGTGAATATAACAAAAAAAGAAACAGACTAACAGAGACAACAAATTAGTGTTTAACTGTGGGTACAGGGAAGGGGAACAAACCAGGGGTAGGGGATTAAAAGGTACAGATTATTCTGTGCAAAACAAGCTGCAAGGGTACATTGTATAGGACAGGGAATATAGGCAATATTTTATAATAAATATAAATGGAATACAACCTCTAAAAATTGTGATCGCTATACTGTAGACCTATAATTTATATCATAATATACATCGACTATACTATGAAAAAAAAAAGAATATCATTTAAGGACAGCCAAATGGAGGAGATATTTAGGGCTAGATATGTGAGGGGGGCATGGGGCACCCATACCTTCTCCAGATTTGTACCTTGATATGGTCACTACCCGGAAAAGGCAATGGCAACCCACTCCAGTGCTCTTGCCTGGAAAATTCTATGGATGGAGGAGCCTGGTAGGCTGCAGTCCATGGGGTCGCTAAGAGTCGGACACGACTGAGCGACTTCACTTTCATTTTTCACTTTCATGCATTGGAGAAGGAAATGGCAACTCACGCCAGTGTTATTGCCTGGAGAATCCCAGGGATGGGGGAGCCTGGTGGGCTGCCGTCTATGGGGTCGCACAGAGTCGGACACGACTGAAGTGACTTAGCAGCAGCATGGTCACTACCTCAAAAGCTCTCTGAACCCCTTCGGTTAGAGGTATTATGGGGGTTTTGTTATGTAGGTATGAGAGGGTAAGTCATTGGTCATTGGTGATTTGGCTCAACCTCAAAGCCCATTCCCCTGCCTAGAGGTAATGCTAAAAGTTCCAGGCCTCTAACCACTGGTTGTAGTAACCAGTCCCCATTGTCCTAGAATCACATCATTAGCATAAACTCAGGTATATTGAAAGTGGGTTATTATGAATAATGGAAGACACATCTTTCAACCCTATCTCCACAGGATTTTAGGAACTCTGGGCCAGGAACCAGGAAAGAAGACCAAATATATATTTTCTATTACAGTGTAACAGCCTCTAATAAGTGGCCTTGAAAACATACACTTATGCAGAAATACACTGCACATCTGTGCTGAAGCACTCTTATTCTAAGTGTCATCTTAGAACACAGATATGATCAAGTTCTGGGCTTGAAATGCTAATTTCTTTGGTCTAAGTGGCACAAACCAGAGGAGGTAAAATAATGTTAAGTACTTTTCCTGATTCTCTCTTCCACATACACACAAATAATAAATTAACCACTTTCCTCTCACTCCTTTCCTCTAACCATTTTAAGAATTGCTTAACTACTGTGTTCCCTGTATTATTCACAGAAAATATCTGTCCCTTGTCAGGTCCAACAGATTAAACATTGTATTAAACTGGATGTTAAACGCGGGATGCGTTTCAGTTACCTCACTGTCCTGGGGTGACATTTTTCTAAAGGCATTTTCTTTTAATGTTTCAAAAGTCAATGATTACATTTTAGATGGAGACATGAGAGGAATTTCTAACAATCACACAAATGTCTTTGTGGGCAAATACATAGAGGTTTTAGAGATGTGAGGAGGGTCATGTAGAGTTGGTTTCATACACTCAATGATTTTAGAAATGAAATTTGTTAGCATAAAAATAAACATAAGAAATTAATAAATGCTCTGACACAGATAAGGAAAACCACAAGAAGGCGAACTGGACTTGACCCATTGTATAAGTACTTGAATAACTTGTATTGCATGTAAACGGAAATTCATGTTTCAGAACAGTTTTTATTGGCTTAACTTTGTGCTAAAGCTAATAGGCTCAATTGAGCCTTGTTATCTCATGAGATTTTTTTTTTTATAACAATTCAAATAAATGAGGGTTTTTTTAACTTCAAAGTTAAAAAAATATAAATCTTTTCAAATGTTCATTTTATTTCATTAGAAGGGAGAAAAGTATCTTATTTTCTTAAGTGGCAAGAGTATATATACTGGTTTTGTTCTGAAATGCCATTGTAAGGATTTGTGATGCTTTCTTAATTTTACAATCAGGGTTGCTGTTTCTGCATTGCAGAATACTGTACTTCATAGAATTGTCAGATTGGACAAAAGAAGACAAAACAGAATGTTGAATAAATGCCCAGTTCCCTTTAGGATTCTTGTCCCCATCTCACATCACCAGCCTTGGTCAGTCTCGGTGGCCATAAAACCCTTGGGGCAGACTCAGGGCTACTCCCTTAGAAAACCTTCCCTTCCCTTTCTCCCTGCGAACTATAATAGTGGTCCACAGCTCCCATTTCCTACAAAGAAAATAGAATATTCATTTGCAAAGGCTTCCAAAATAAATTTAGTTTCTATATAAATTTGAAGCTTTCTAGATGGAAGGTACCCGTACTTATCTGAAAAGTCTTTAATTTATACCCTTTACTGATTAAGACTGGCTTTGGGAGATATATCTGGGTATGAAAACAAAGAAAAACAATATCAAATAGATTGACTTTAGATCATAAAAAAGAAGATTCTATCTAAACTTTACTAATCCCCCCTCTACTTGTTTATTCTTTGAATGAGTTATTATACATGCACACATATATACATATATATATGTATATGTGTGTATATATATATATATAATTTTGGGACATATAGTCTAACTGATCCTCCATAAGAAAAGCAAGCTGTATTTCATAAATAGAATTTAAATGCCTCTGAATAGTATTAAGGATTGTATCATTACATCATCCCATTTTAAACATAATTCTTATTTTATTCTCTGGTTGCTTCTTTGTATTTTATGATACATAGTAACCTGTTATGCATTGCATGTTAGCAGTAATGTTATGTGCTGTTTTTAGCTTGTTCTGGATTTATCTTTTCAAGGTCAAAGCACTCCAGCATGCCTAAGAAGCTACTCTGTGGAGGTCTTTTTTTTTCATAAATTCTTTTTCTTAATTCCCAGACATATTTAAAATTCTAATCAGAGTGTGAAGGGCCATACTTGAATATGATGTAACACAGAGAATCTAAAAATCACTCATCCACCACTATTTTGTCCCTGTTTATTTTATGACCCATCAACAAACAGCTATCTTTGCAATCAATCTCGTTAGACTTTCCAGCAATGATAACGTGAGATTAAAAATTGAAGAAAGGTGCTTTTTTTTTCTTTTTCCTTTCTCCCCTTTTCTACCTCATCCCCCCCAATTTCATTTTTTCCCCCTTTCAGGTAGTATGAATCACTCTGTCAGTGCTGCATTTAAACAATCACATACACCCCTTCTAATCTGTCCTTGTCAGCATTTTCATATCAGCACAACAGAAAAGTTCCACTATCAATCACTGTTTCTTCAGCTGCCATTCAACATGTTCACTTTGTGAATATTGGCCCTGAATCCTAATTTCTGACAATCTATGAGTTTCATCTTTAATTTGAAAAGTTCAGTCTGAAAAGGACAGAAAACTATGAGTGAATTCTTATAAAAAGGAAGTGCTAAATTATTAGTGGCAGGGCCACAATTACTCATGGGCGGAATAGAAAAAATCTACTCCATGCAAAACCTAGGACTTAATGTCTACCCAGCTCCACTCCCCTAAACTGGGCCTTCTGCATCCACTGAATACTAATACTTGAATAGTTTCTGATGGGACAAAGTTTTTCATCACAGTAGAGTGAAGATTTAAAAGGCAAAAAAATCAGAGAGAGTACATAACTGTATAAAGAAAAGATACCGACCTTAGAGCAGATTTTGATAGAGAAAACATGGGAAAGAAGATTCTGAGTAACTGGCAAACGCTAAATACAAAATGCTAACAGAAAGACTACAGGAGGTAGGTAGGCTGAAGCCTGGGATTGGTGGCTACAGGACAAAGAAGCAGTGAGAGACCCATGTTCATAAGCAGCTTCTCCAAGCTGTCTGTCAGCAGGCAGCCATACTCTTTGGTCTCCTGTTTCTAGGGACTTTGTTCTGCCTACACTTGTATGCAAAGGCCAAACGAACTGGCGCAGAACAAAAAGTGTAACCGCAAATGCAAAAGTTCCTAACAGTCTATCCTATCTAAATATTTTGTATACGTGAGTTTTGACATTTCTACATTAAAACAGCATTTTTACTACCACTAGTGTCTAGGGAAATTATGAAAGAAATAGATCTTGAGTGACTAAGCACACAGCTCATCTTGAGAAAGTTGATATATTTTCAAAATCATAGATATGTCTGTGACCCAAAGGTATATTTCACAGCATTTCACTCAGAGTTTTTGGGGACTGAGTATGTATAACTTAAGGGTAAAGATTAATGTATTTTTAAACACTGGATACTGACTACAAATATATGAACCTGAATATGATAAAATTTTGTAAATTAATAAAATATGTTGCTCTAAGAAAGAAAAGATCACGAAAAAATGTGAGGGGAGAAAAGAATTCTCACACTCTTGCATACCTTTCTTTATCTGTTTATTGCAGTAATTATTTCTAAGCCTGAGGAGTGTCTGTTTAAAACTGAATGAACACTCAAGATGACTGACTTGTTTGCTCTTTACAGTAGAAATCTAAAAAACAACATTTCATTTGCTTAAATTCAAAGTAGAGCAAAAAAAATTCTACCTAAAACCAAACCAATTAATTTGAGTAGAAGTAGATAGTGGTTACATTCTTTATCTTATCTCATTGACTTTGAGGACATTGAATAATTATGTCCAATTTTTATATTTAATCCTGAAAAATAAAATAAAAACTATGCAACAAAAATGATCAATACAAAAGTAAAGACTTGATTTCTCATTTTAGCAAGACAATCTTTCCTTGACTTTTAAAAGAAATAATTGCTTTTTTTTCTCCCCATAATTCACTTTAAATTCTGGAAACTTCTAACTGAACAGGAAGACAATTCCCTTATCTCAGCCACATCATCCCATGAAGATTGATCTGAGAATGCCTTTAGAATAACAGCAGCTGGATTCTCTACAGCTATTTATGGGTCTAGTTTCCTAGGCTTAATTTTGATTTATAGCTATTGAAATTAGATCAGGCATTTTCACTGCTTAAAAGAGTGGCTTTGATTTTACCAATTCAACAGGGAGACTATTTACCAACATACTGGTAAACATTTCAATTTGGGTAAGGGCAAAGAAAACAAAATGGCTTCTTATCTCTGATACTTCTACTTGAAATTCCTTCAGAATACATGATTGCATTACCTATACACAAATGGAAGGATTGGATTATTAAATCAGACTCACATGAACTTACCCAGTATCAGTATTGTAGAGTAATTTCAAGGATATAAGCTACGGAGGAGTTCAGATGAAGAATTTTATACCCGACCAGTGGACATGAGTTTGAGCAAACTCAAGGGAGATAGTGAAAGACAGGGAAGCCTGGTGTGCTGCAGTTCATGGGGCCACAAAGAGTTGGACACAACTTAGCAATTGAACAACAATATTTTCCTCAGCTCCTTCCATCAAAAAAGTAGTAAAATATACAGAGAAAATTAACTTTCCCATCTGTCTCATATTTGTCCATTTCCTTCTCAAACATCACCTCTTTCAAAGGTAACTTTGGTAGTATATTATTATTACTACTACTCCTACTTTTTTTTTTATTCTTTCAGTACCGCTTCAGGAATATACAAACAAAAATGAATATATTTTAGATTATTCTAGCCTACATTTTATTTTGAATATAACATCTACAGCTATTCAGAATAGTTCAGGATGGAATTCCTAAAGTCCTTGAAGATCTTTTCCAAGAAGATCTGAGGGTCATGAAATGCTTACGATATATCACATACTACAGTAACTTAATACATAATTTGCCTAATTTGATTTCACAACAGGATACCAAATCTCAGGATCACTTTACAGGTTAGGATGTTGAGGCACACAAAGGCTAAATCTGCCTAAATTTATATGAACAACGTGGAGTCTGTATTTCTGCCAAGTGTATTTTATTTTGACTATACCTTGCTATCTCTTTTAGCATTTGATTTCCTATACTCATGGATTATTCTATGCCAGTTTCATGCACACAAATCGCTAAGTTGCAGTAGTCTGAAAGGGTCTTAGGACTCACCTCATGCATCTATCCATTTAATGTTGTATCTCATTATAGCATCCATGTCTGTTCAATGCGTAGGTGCCTCTCATAGGTTGAAAAGCCCTTAAAAGTAGGAAACAATTTTTCCCTACTCTTTTCTCTCTTCTCCCATGCTTTTAGTTATACCTGGCAATACACTTAATATGTTTTCAATTAGAATTCATAATAGTGGCAATATGAATCATTCATATTGAGTCTCTCATAGGATTCCAATGTTTGATCATAGTTGCTTTTTCATACATTTGATAAATAATCAATATAAAATAAGCATTTGTTAAAAATGTCTTTAACTATGCACCAATGACTGAAAACGATACCTATAATGCCAGACTTTTTTAACTTGATTTTTGAAAAGATTGTTTCACGGTAAATTAGACTTAAAAGAATTTAGAGGGAAAAACATTATGTAGTCAAGTAAGTTCTGGAAATGTTACATATCTTAGAAATGCACCATGCCTATTATCATGTACAAAAGTCTAAGAAGTAAGTATAGCTTTTTTTAAACCAGAATTTTCTAAACATATTTTCATATGGAACTCCTTTCCTAATAACATATATGAGCTTCCTACAGACCATTTTAATGAACCATACTATGGAAAAAATGCTATAAAAGATGTTTGTCATAGAGGATATTATAGTAAAGAAATACTTAATTGTATTCAGCATGAGTAAATCAGAGAAGACAAGGTATATCTGAAAGAATGACAAATAGCTAAGTTCGCCTTTATAAGCTTCACAAAGCTATACAGCTCATCTCCTTAATATAAATCAGAGAAGAATAGGGAAATTTTTCTCTATGCATGTGAATATATGCAAGACTTTTCTTGAACCTATAATACTTTGACTTGCATAGCTCAGGCTGAAGAATTTAAAGCAGTGGTATTCCATTATATATTCTTGATTTTTTAAATGTGCCAGCCAAGAAATCAGACATAACTGTATTTACATTGTATGGTTATTTGCTTTGTGGTTATCTCTTCAGGTGAATTCACTAAAATAAATAACTATGGCCAATATATTTAGCTTTTTTAATTGAACAGACTTTTATGGCAACATATAAAAATAATATTTAGGTATCTGTCAGTGTTATAATTATTTCCCTAACATTAAAAACAATTCCAAACAAATATCTTTTCAGAATTCTCTGTTAACGCTGACTGAAAAGTCCAATAAGATGTCCCTTTTGTTTTATTATTTTTTTCCCTCATTAAGAACAAGGTATGAACAAGATAACAGCTAAATCTTCAGTGGGAATGGGAAGGAAAAAATTAATAAAACCTACCCCCAAAATAACAGCTTTTGACAGTCTCAAATGTTTTGGTAAAGCACTCTATTACTGTTAAGATTACTCATTCCATTTAATTGTAAATAAGGCAGATTTTACTGCAAAGCAAAATCATAATAAAAGTTAAATCTTTCCAAGGTCAAACAGTTCTAAGAAGGTCTTAAACCTCAGGGCAGTCAACTGAGAAAAAACAAATACCATTTCAAGTAGTAAGGGGTGGTGTCAAGGGATGGGGGAGTAAGACTAAAAATTTGCCTGTCAAGAAATTGGAATATGTTTAATAAAACCAGGCAATTGTTTTTGTTTTTTTTTCCATTTATTTTTATTAGTTGGAAGCTAATTACTTTACAATACTGTAGTGGTTTTTGCCATACATTGACATGAATCAGCCATGGATTTATATGTGTTTGCTTTTTAATGGCTGTAGTCATGCAAGAGAACTGGGTTCAAGAGACCTGGGTTCAAGCTCTGGGTCAGGAAGGTCTCCTCGAGAAGGGAATGGCTACCCACTCCAGTATTCTCCCCTGGAGAGTCCCGGACAGAGCAGCCTGGTGGGTTCCAGGCCTCAGGGTCACAAAGAGTCGGCCATGACTGAGGGAGTGTGCACGCACGCACATCATGCATGAATGCAAACTGATTTCTGCACTCTAAGTATGAGGATGACAGTTGAAAGAAAGGAGCAAACTTGCCTTAAAAGTTTTATTTCAAGTGTGAAAAAAAAAGAGAAAGATGTCTTAATATCATCTTTTGCAATTCTTCTTTATATATTATAATCTCTTTGGGGATGTTTCATATCACGTTTGTTTTGGTGATCAATGGTCATTCAAATAGCCCCTTGTCTAAGTAGGGAAACTCATCGACTGACATGAAGGTCATTAGGGTATGGGGCCACTCAAAATGCCAATTAAATTCAGTTAAGAGATTTACAGTAATCACAATGGCTAAGTATAGTCGAGGCTTCCTATGTGTTAAGCTTCATGCTAAGAATTTAACGCAGATTAATCTGCTTTTATCTTGTGGATAGATGTATATAGGTAAGAAGGCAAAAACATTGAATAAGAAACTTGACCTAAGGTCATATACCTACTAGGTGATAAAGTCAGGATTTAAACCTAGAACCTGGGACTTTAAGCTTTACTGTAGAATAAAATAAGATAAAAACAAACTGCAAAATTGTCAACAGGCTAAAAGGTATACATGGAAACAAACTTTGAGTTTTATATACCGATGGCACTTGTATAAATAAATTCTGGTAGTTCTAATAGAATTCAATGTTCACAAAATTGGCTATGTTACAGTTATATATAAATGGGAAATTTTCTGATTATAGAAATGTGCAAACTGGATCCAGTCCTAGAAGAGTTAGTGACCAACATTAGCTCTATTATCGTCTACCTTAAGAACGTCATAGAATACTCTCTTGTATTAATATAAACATAAAATAGATTATGAAACATTTCTACTACTCCAAATACAGCCCCTTTGAACTGTTTTCAAATTGTTCTCTTCATGCTTCACAATTGGGTCAAGTCTTTTTTTCTCAAATTATATATTATTCATCTTTTGGCAAGTTTCCTTTACAATTTTTATTTCTAAGGGAGTAGAAGTTTGTGTTACCTTCAAAAAAGAAGAAAAATGAACATGGATCAGATTATTAGATCAATATGCTACAGAGCACTTGCAAAAATATTTTTTAAAAAGATTTTAAGGCATTAATTAACAAGCTAAATAATTAAAAATTAAAACAATAATCATTTTGAGAAAAATCTCAAAGTACAATGCCAGGAAATCATATCAGATAATATACCCTAGGTGGTTTGATCATTTTAAATTTTTAAAATATTTTTTATATGTGTAAATTATAGTTTTTATCTTATCTTGGTATTTCAAGGCTCTTAATTTCATTTCCTACAGTTTACTTCCTTAACCTTATTATTCATGATCAGTTATAATATTTTCAAAACTTAACTGAGTGAGTGAAAGTCGCTCAGTTTGTCCGACTCTTTGTGACCCCATGGTCTGTCCATGGAATTCTCTAGGCAAGAATACTGGAGTGGGTTGCTATTACCTTCTCTAGGGGATCTTCCTGACCTGGGGATTGTGCTGGGGTCTCCTGCATTGCAGGCAGATTCTTTACTGTCTGAGACACCTGGGAAGTCTAGCACTTTCTAATTATAATTTTTAAAATCTTTTCTCACAAAAATTTGTGACAGGGCAGGAATCATAAATCTTTTACAGCTCAAGTTATTGAGTTTCTAAGAGGTAAAATGACTTGCCTAAAGTTATGCAGCTTGATAAACCTTTACAAGTTATATATTTTTATATATATATTTTAATACATATTTATATAATACATAAAGCTTCCCAGGAATGAATAATTTCAAGTATAAATCTATTGCAATTCATAACAAAAAATAACTATCTACTTTGGTATTAAATTGATATTTGAGAAATATAACAGGAAACTGGACAAAGATTAATGTTTTATCAAGCATTGAATCATATCTCTAATGGACTAAAGTTTGATCTCTTTGTCAGTTTTATTTTGAAAAGTTAATATAAATCCCATTGCTTGTAATAGGTTACACTGAAGCACAATGATAGTGTCAATAGTAATATCAAACCTATAAAAGTATTTGAAAGCTTTATGGTAAGGATTAAATGTGATAATGTATGAAAACAATTAGCAAAGTGCTTGGTAACACAGTAAGTGTGCAATAAATATGAGAGTAATGTGCTTCCTTTATACTTAACCACAAAGTATATCATGACTTTCATAAATTCAGAATGAAATCTTTTGACTTATAGAGATGAATTATTTTCAACTTCCCACATATTGGAAATTTTTCTTGAGTCATTCAGCGAAAAATAATTAGATAAGCCAAGGCACAAAATACCAGTTATCCTTTCAACCTCACTTTGATATTTCCTTTTTAGTCCTTCCATCTACATGGGTACACTGCTGGCTGACACCCCTTAGCCACAGCTGACTGGCCCAGGGATCACTTGACCCAGAAAATGCCCTTGTATACAGGCTAACCTCTGGCCCACCCATAAACAATCTGCCCATAAAGGAATAATAATAATAAACTAAACCCACTGGCATCTCTCATATAAATTCAAACTAGAGATAAAGGAGTCAGTTAGTAGGAGAAGGGAAACCAGAAAAATAACATAGAGAGAAGAGAGAAAAATTGAGTCCTTAAGTCAGTTAGTGGTGGATACTAGTTCAATGATCTCCCAAACTCTGCCTTGGATCTAGTCCACCTTCCAGAGGCTGAAGTCTATCTGTTCTTCATAGACCTGACTATCATGTGTTTCTTGTTTTTTACTTTAAGCCTGGACATGTAGTTGTTTCAGGAACATTATATTTACTATCTTCTTTATTTCTGTGTCAACCTTTAAAATGCATTTTCACTACTGAAGTAGTGAAACTAACTAACTAAAGTCTACCAACCCCAGGACACTTTTTGATGTAGTGAAGGAAATGGCAACCCAATCCAGTACTCTTGCCTGGAAAATTCCATGGACACAGGAGCCTGGTAGGCTACAGTCCATGGGGTTGCAAAGAGTCAGACGCGACTGAGCAGCTTCACTTCACCTGCTGAGTTACCTATTCATTGCCTTTTCTGGGTTTGGGAAAATCTGTAAAGCAATAATTACATGATGCATGGGACACATTCTGGTATGTTTTATGCAAGAGGTTAGCAGAACAGTTGGGTTAATAGCAGGGGGACTTTTACCTTAGTAAATGATCTTAGCTAACTGCTAAGACAATCTTGAGAGCAATTAGAGAATTAGAGATTCTCCAGTTGTAAAAGATTCCTCTGAAAACTTTGTTAAATAAATTTTAAAAAAAGAAAACTTTGTTCAAGATGAACATTGATTTTAAAGAAATTTTCACAAGCAATAAGTTTATATGAGCTGTAGTTAAAGACAAATTGAAAACAATATTAAATATTTTATTCACCTTGACATTTTTATATTTGATTATATTTAACTATATGTGTAAATTTTACACAAAATCTATAGAATGTTATTGTAAAATGGGAATGCTATCAATGACTAGGGCACTTTTAACCTCAATGTGATAACAGAAGACAACTCCAATGTTAAAAGACTGAAAAGCATAACTGGATTTTTGTTTTTTCTTAACTAAGAAACAATAACCATCAGATTTCAGATTCTACCTTTTTTTTTTTTTTTGCTTCATTGTTTAACATAAAACCTCCTACTGTACCTTGCATCACAAAATTTGAACAACCCTCAGGGGGTAGTAGCCAGTTTATCTCACTAGAGATTTCAAAAGAATTTGTACCTCATTTAGACAGGACTAAGTAGCAACTGTAATTTCAGTTGGATATATGCAGCTGACTCTCAGGTTTCTGGTCATAAATCTTTCACTTCACTGTCAGGATATTCTCTGAGGAAGGAGAAAAGGAAAATGGGTGTGTATGTATTTGCTTGGTTTAACTTTGATCTGTCTTGCTGGCTTTCATCACCTTTGGAGGAAAATGCATTTCACACTTAAGCTGTTCCACTGTGGAATGATAAGTGATGACCATCCTGTGGATTTTCACAGCTGTATAAAAGACATCCAGGTGCACCTGTCTTTGGAATCAGAAGTCAGTTAGCCCCTCTCACATTTACAAAATTGCTTCTGGGAGATTCAAACCTGGATGCCTTCCAAGCTAGTTAAAAATAATTCTGGAAGAAAAGTGCAGTGCGGGTTCTTGGCAGTAGAAACGTGAGTAATGTTCAGCTGCAGCAGATTCCTTTCAGCCGATTCTGATACCCATTTCATTTTCAAATTTCTTGCAGAAGTTATCTTGTACTTTCAGCTTTCTTCTGATAAACATATTGAAAATGCAGTCAAACAGCTTTTTATCATTTCAAAATTCAAGCTCAAATTCAATCCTGCTGCCCTGATGAAGTCAAGGAAGCTGCTAGAGCATTTTCATTATATCTAGAGCTGACTGCACAACTCCCTGACATTCTTTAAAGCTGACAGCATCATTCATTTAGAACAATGTGATCGATCCAGAAGAAGCCAGTGGCAATGAACTCTGGATACTCATACAGAAAAGAATATCCTAGCCAGCTGAAAAATGTTCCCCTCTTCATTTTCTGCCTAGAGACAAAGTCTCTCACCATTTGAATTTTAGATTCTGTTAAATCTTAGAGATTTTTCTGTATTGAATCATAGTGCTTGCATTTTTACCTCAATTGTCAGTTATTTTGTGTTATATCTTAACAATGATAGAGTTGCCTATATTACTAAAGACCTTACTCCTAAAAATGCAGATTGCTAACTTAAATTTTGTATTTTATAAGGATTGTAGGTACTGTAAAGAAGCAGCCTACTAATTTTTGACTTATACAGAAATAGAATATTCATTAGTATGTTAGGACTAACCTAAGAAAATTACCATAAGGGCAGGTGTCCCTAGGGTGGTTAACATTCTGGAAGTTAGAATTGATATAAATGAATCTGAAAGTCAATGAACTTCAGAATTGGAAGAAAAAAACAAACAAACAGAGATCACTTCACGTAATGATTCCTAATTTAGGTTCCTTAGGCACTTAGGAAATGGACAAGCAGCTGTTGGTGGTTCATGAGCCATTTTAAATACATCCTCCCACCTCTCACCCCCAAAAAATCAGAGCAATTGTAACTGAAAGAATTTCACATGTTAACTAAAATGTGAATTTTGTTATCATTTGGTGGAGTTATATCAGCTTAGTATGACACAGCTTGGCATCTACTCTTATTGTCCAGTTAGTTTTCCTTGTGATAAGATTATTTGGTCCTTACTGGAAACAGGGCTGTGGTTTCCCTGCTAGATCCTCACTCCCAGGATAAAGGATGTGAAGCACCTAGGAAAAGGTAAACTTCCAAAAGGAGTTTCATGAGCTTAAGAGGTGGACCCTCTATAATGAGTAGGGCATCTAAATTACACACAACTCATTTCCTCCTGCAATGCAGGAGACCTAGGTTCCATCCCTGGGTTGAGAAGATCCCCTGGAGAAGGGAAAGGCTACCCACTCCAGTATTCTGGCCTAGAGAAATCCATGGACTGTATGTTCCATGGAGTTGCAAAGAGCTGGACATGACTGAGTGACTTTAACTTTCACATTTCCCCAGAGAACACAGTACTCTGCCCAAAACAATTCATAAAGCGGAATAGGAAGTATGAGGTCACACAGGAGAAGAAAACAAGTCAATGGTGTAAGGTATCAGTGAGATCTATTTTGCTTCTCGCCATTCTTCATTCCAGTCCCTTTGCCTTTTCCTCACTTTTTCTCTTCATGGGAGTGCACAAGCAGAAAGCCAGGGCAGACCAAGGTGACTAAAGCCGGAGTCAAGGTCACTAAGCAAGCCTCCAGGCATAGCTCAAAGCCTGGCAGTCTCCTCACAGCATGAAACAGGATTCTTCTCTTGCTAGGAGGAACATGGGTCCCATTTGGACATCAGATTCTCTGATGGTTTCTAAGGGGGGATTTTCCTCTGCTCACGGCCTCCCAAGAGCCAGTCTTTAATAGAGCTTCTCAGAAGGGTTAAGGACAGCGCAGTGCTCCTGAGAGCACCACCATATGCCGTTAGCTTCTTCTACAGATAACCACATGGGCTCACTTGCTGAGGAACAAGCTTGGCCTTGGTGGATGGCATGTGATACATGCATGCATTTACTCAACAAATATTTACTGAACACCTGTTATATGCTTGTTAAGCACTGAGTTGTCACCCAGAACCACACAAAGTCTCTGTCCTTATGTTTTAGTGGGGAAAATATCATTATGATAAGTGCAAGGAAGTAGACACATATAGTAATACAAAAGGGCAAAACAGAAAGGTGGCCACATAATTTATCATCCAAACTGGACCACTTTAGAGAAGAAGCCATTTTAGAGAAGAAGCACCGTTAACAAATTACACAGGGTAACAGGCACAATCAGGGATTCTGTCACCCTAGTTATCCATGATAGAGTAAGTCAGAAAAACTAAGAGGAATCTGAAAATACCCAACATCTTATTTTCTAGCTTCTGGGACCTTTGTTTTCAATTGATGACTTCTTGGCCCACCGGCTAAGGATTGTTGTCTTATGCTTAAGGAATAAACTATTCTTTGGTTCCAGTCAAAACTGTTAGACTTTTGGCTTATATTAAATCATTTGTACTCTCCTAGTAAGTGACCATACTTTCCAGACAAGAAAATTCCTCTAAGATCACAAGACTACCAAGAGCTCACCTAAAACAGAGGCATTTTGGTGGTCCAGTTTCACAGCAGTCCTATTTCAGAGGATACATTTTGAGATGAAATGGCTAAGACTAGACTCTTCCTGGTCAATGTGTGAAGGAAGATGTAGGGACATTATGACTGTTGGCTACAAAGCACCCACCAGAGCATGGGCAATGGGTAAACAAGGTTCTCCTATCCAAAGAAAGGCTACTGAAAACTGGGAAAGGCCAGTAAAGTTGTCTGCTTGTGACTTTACATTGTAGGTGAACAGAGAGCTTTCAAAGGAACTACAGACGTGTGTCATCACTGAAGGTAATTCAACTCGACCACACGCCAAGAAAGAACCCTTGAACAGGTAATAGGTTTTCATGATAACTGTTAAAGGGGCTTGATAATTCAGCAAGCTGGAAAAGAAATTTAGAAACTCACATCTTGCTCATATAATACATTAACTCCAGAGAACATTTCAATTCCCACTACGATAAGTACACACCTCTTCCTCATGTGTGAGGTACCCTTTCCCTCCAACATATAACACCTCCTCTCTGCACAGAGAGATCCTTAGAAACATTATTCTTGTCTGACCTTATTTGACTTCCATACTTTTCAGCAAGCTATTAAATATCATTAATACTCTCCTCGATTTGAATGGTTTATTCTTTGGAAAAGGGTCAAAAATAAATGGACTCAGCACTTAGCTTACATATATTAAAAGCATATGTTCATTTATAACATCCAAAACACGGCAGCGACCTAAATGTCCACTGACAGGGGGATAAAGAAGATGCTGTATATATGTATTGTGGTATATATACTGTATGTATAGACCATTACTCAACTATAAAAAATAATGAAATAATGCTATTTTCAGAAACATGGATGGACCCAGAGATTATAATATTAAGTGAAGCAATTCAAAGATATCACATGATCTAATGTGTGGAACCTTAAAAAAGGATACATAAATCACAAACATAGAAAACAGGCATGAGTACAAAAGGAGATAGTGAGGGGATAAATCAGAAATCTGGCATTAAGTATATCACTATGATATATAAAATAAATAAACAATGAGAACCTAAGGTACAGCACAGGGAACTATATTCAATATCATAATAACTTTTAATGGAAAATAATATGAAAAAGGATATCTATATATAATAACTGAATCACTTTCCTGTACATCTGAAACTAACACAGCATTGTAAATTAACTATACTTTAATTTTAAAAAAATGGAAAACAACATATGATCAATTCATTGCCGATGAGCTAGACACAGGACAGGGCTTCTAAGTATACAGCTTGAATTTGTCTCTCTGCCTTTTAACAGGGCAAGGGCAAGTCTTTTATTTGACCAGTTAGTTTAGTTATCAATTCTAAACTAGTTTTTTCAATATACCAACTTTAATGTGCCTTTATTCCTTACTAAGTTCCTCTCTTTTTGTAACTGTATCTTACATAATTTAATGTGCAAGTGCAGTAAAACCTTGATAACCTTTATCTACTGAGACCCTCTAGTTGAAAAGACTTTTAATGACTCTTTTGTACTTTGGGGTAAAAACAAATGACAGCAAAGCAAATAAAATGAACATAAAATGGAAACTTCCATGAAGTTACTGCATCACTTTCAGCTTAAAATTTAAGTTCCTATATTCTCAAATAGTTACTACTAGCCTCTACTCTAAGGTTCTGTCTAAATCAGTACTTGTCACTTGTGGTAAGTTTAAGAATTAGCTGGAATGTTTATCGAAAAGCACCTTCTGGTGACTCAGTGGTAAAGAATCCACTTGCCAATGCAGGAGACATGGGTTTGATCCCTGATCCGGGAAGATCTCACATGCTGTGGAGCAGCTGAGCCCATGTGCCATAACTATTGAGCCTCTGCTCTGAAGCCCACACACCCTAGAGCCTGTGCTCCACAATGAGAAGCCATTGCCTTGAGAAGTCCATGCACTGCAACTAGAGAAAAGCCCACACAGCAACCAAGACCCAGCACAGTAAAAAATAAATAAATAAAATTATTTTGAAAAGCATCTTCTCAGGACCCACCTCTAGAAGATCAGGAAGAGGCCTCAGGAATCCACATGTTTATCCCTCCAGGTGATTCTAAAACCTGCACTTTGAGAATCACCTTCATTTATTATAGCACGGGAAAAGAATTAGATTTTTCTCCATGCTTACTCTTTAATTAATTGTTTAATTACTTATTAATAAATTATTTACTAATTATGTATTTATTTATATAAATATAAATGCATATACATATTTATATAGAAAATTATATATAAATTTATATATAAATATATTACTTATTAAAATACTTATTAATTACTTATAAATTACTTGTTAATTAGCTCATAATTAATAGCCAACTATTAGACACAGACTAAGTAATACACGTTAAATAATTTGATGGACACAAAGATGCCAGGTATTGAATATTATTAACTTTATTTGACAGGTTCAGAGAGTTTAGTTAACCTAACTGAGATCACACAGTAAATTATGGGAATCAGATTCCAAAAAGAAAAGTAAGATTCAGAGCCTTTTTTTTCCTTTCTAATACATTTACTCTATATGCCAAAGCAATAAATTTAATCATTGCTTTAAAAAAAAATCTATCAACCATAAGAATTTAAATCTTTTTAAAAAAGTCTTTAGGCTTATCAATTTAATAAACCAAAGTATGCCATTCATTCACTAAGCTCTCCTTTATCAAAGTCTGATGGTAGCTCAGGCCCTTAGTTACCCCATGGTCAACATGTCAGCTAATCACAGATCCTGGTGTAACACAGGTCAAAGCAGGCTTCCTGTGTCCTTACATAGCCTTTCACGCTTTTCAAAAGGCTTTCAGATACATTATCTCATTTGATTCCTCTAACAGTACTAATAGATCACACAGAATAGATGACACCTTTGTCTCTTAATACCAAAAGTCACGACAGGGTTCTCACTCTGCTCCTTAATTCAGAGGCATCGTCAGCTCGGCACTTTATCTCATCTGCAGAATTCATTTGAGCTGTTCACCTTCGCTGTGAACTCGGTGGTTTTGCGTCCCTAGATAACCTCAGGACTGCAGCTCCATCCAAGGGGGCCAGCCTCCCCAGCAAAAGACAACATTAATAGAAGGTCTGGCTGAAATGCCCTGATTTTATTTTTCTCTGGGAAAAGATGTAATTGCAGAACAACTGCTCTCCAGTTATTCAAATTTAAACATTTCATTTGATGAAATGATTTCTTTTTTATTACACAGTTTAAAATTGTGGCTTCAATATATCTGATAGTGATATTAAAGTATTACAGTTACAATGGCTAATTTAACCCCATATCCATTTGGAAATAATCTTATTCTAATGCAATGCCTTTACTCATGGCAACAGAATTTTACCAGAAGCTTTTTGACAGTAACATTTTATGGAATCAGCAGAGCATAGACTTGGCAAGTGCTCGGCTGGCAGAGGTTCCACGTACAAGGTATTCCAACTGCACCATGAAGCAGCCAGGCATGGGTGACTGGCTTGATCCTGAGTTAAAGTCAGTTCTGAGAGACAAAAAAAAGCAAATCATCCTGCTCCTTTTAAATACATATTGCAATTTCTCTTCAACTTCCAATTACATACATGTAAGGAGGAGCTGGTCAGAAGCATAGCATGTGTGAATCTAAATATACTTAGTAAAATACTATAGAGGGATATGATTCCACCACTGTGGGCTTCCCTGGTGGCCCAACTGAAAAGAGTCCATCCCCTTCAATGCAGGAGATGTGGGTTTGATACCTGGGTTGGAAAGATCCCATGGAGAAGGAAATGGCAACCCACTCCAGTATTCTTGCCTGGAAAATCCCATAGACAGAGCAGCCTGGCTGGCTACAGTCCATGGATTTGCAAAGAGCCAGACATGACCTACTTATACCACCACAACCATAACCATTTTACCACTAATTAGCAGTAGTGTTTGCTAGCATATATGACATCATATATAATTATAGGGGCTTCCCTGGTAGTTCAGCTGGTAAAGAATCTGTCTGCAATTCAGGAGACTCTGGTTCAATTCCTGGGTCAAGAAGATCACTTGGAGAAAGGATAGGTTACTCACTCCAGTATTCTTGGGTTTCCATGGTGACTCAGAACGTAAAGAATCCACCTGCAATATGGGAGACCTAGGTTCAACCCCTGGGTTGGGAAGATCCACTGGTTGAGGGCATGGAAACCCACTCCAGTATTCTTGCCTGGAGAATCTCCATGGAGAGAGGAGCCTGGAAGGCTACAGTCCATGGGGTCGCAAAGAGTTGGACACGACTGAGCGACTAAGCACAGCATAGCACAAATAAATATAGAAAGCTGTTTGGTCTACTGAGGACTAATCTGACCTAGATGAGTTTATTCCTAAGTCCAAATCAAATGTTGTAAGGTGCTCGTTCCTCTTGGATAAGTATATCTGAAATGCAATATGATGTGTTTTTGATATTTTTATTATCACCCAAATCTACAGTAAAGTGTTGGTGAATTTGAGCTATGCCATCACATCACTGACAATGGTGATATAAATATCAAAGAACAAAAAAATGAGCAAGCAATATGACTAACATCTAACAGTAAAGTATACAGCTTTTACTTTAAAAATCAGAAGAAAATTAGTTGAAACATTAGGGAACATTGCAAGATATGTGATAAAGAAAAGCATGAACTGGCAACTGTCTTCCACACCCCTGCCTGTTAACCATTTCCAGTAGCTAAATTAACTTTAGTCAAGGTTAACTAACTCCATTCTATTACCACAGATGGGTCCCTTGACTATACTTTAATCCTCCTGGAAATTGTAAGAGACCAAATTAAATCTTTCACATTCAGCCAGAGGGAGAAGAGAAGAAAGTCATAATTCTGACATCACTATACTATATTATGGGAAATTTGTCCCTTTTTAGAGTCATTGCCCACCCAGAAAGATAACCCTTCCTTGTCTTTAGCACTTATAGGCTAGGTTGGTACATGTCCAACCTCAGGGTCATGGCCATTTCTCTGCTACACAGCTTACCTTGGAAAAGACAGTTTTCTCCCTCTATCAATCATTAGCAAAGGTAAGTGTCAGACTATGTGGTTGCATGAGGTAAAAATAGATGAATGTTAACTAGTTCATTTCATAGCACTAAGTACAATGAGGAAACAGCCTGGAGCTCAGAGTTAGAAGCTGCAAGTTTGCAGGAAGAATCCCAAAACACCACATTCTCAGCAGATATCTCTGTGTCTTCTGGTATGTGTTAAATTGCACTATCAAATGCAAACTTGAGTATCTTGGGAGCAGCCTGGAACTGTGGACTGTCAGGCTGAGTCAAGATATCTGGCTCCACACTAGGGAAGCTATAATTGGCTATACTCCAGTATAAAATAAAAATAAAAAGTATTTTTAAAAAAGGAGTAGGATGATGGGCAGATTGTTCTAATTCTGTTTGCCTTCATAAATATGTTAAATTAGAATAATATCTCATGTGTTTACATCATACCAATGTCATAACAATTCAATATAAGAAAGGAATGTGAAAGCAGTTGGAAGAAGATGAAAATGTGATTTTGATTATATGCTATAAAGATACAGAGAGTGGCTTGTAACATCTTCAGAGAAATTTGGGCTAAAATCCGTATGTGGTGATGGAATCATGAACAAGTCATTATTCTATTGAAAATAATGCTGAGAATGTTTATTGAACAACCTCTTCTATTCAAAATGATCTCACTTTCATCTATTCAAATTGTATCTAAGGAGAAAAAAGTTCATTCTTTAGTACCATGCTGGAAATGGTATCTCATGTATACGCCAGTTTTGGTCATGTGATAATGATTCATATTCATCTTCTGATAGTTAGAATGGAATGGGGATGTGAACATGGGATTTAGGTCATATTTGGGCTCACATATGTGTTCCGACACTTTCTAGGTGTGTGCCATTGGATCAAGTTCTACCATTTGACTATCAATATCTGTTATATGTATATATAATAATTTTTCTTACAGGTTTGCTTCAGTGATCAAATGAGAAACTGGACACAAAAGTGATTTGGAAACTGCTTTGGAATAGTGTAATCACTACTATATACAGAGTTCATAAATACATCATCATCTTCTGAAAATTTGAATAACTTACACAATCTTCCAGATTTTTTTTCAATACTCACCACATTGAACTTCCATCCCACACAGTACAGGAAACTCAGTCTCCTGTCTTGTGCATTCCAGCCTATGTTTAGTTCTCATGCCACATTCTCTCTTCCTATATCCATATGAAACACCCTTCCTGCTTCCATCCTTCAAGGCTCAGCTCAACTGCCTTTTGTTCTGTGAAGCCTTACCTGATGAGATTCTATATTTATTCATCTCTTCTCTAACTCTATTGTCTAAACGCTTAAAACACTTCTTTTTGATGGCACTCATCTACCACTTACTGTACCCTTATCCCCTTGCATAGTTACCTTTTCAAATAACGTGTATGTATCACATCTTTACCCTTAGGACAAAGGTCACTGAGTTTAAAGAACATGGCATGCTTTTCCACCCCCAGCATATGAAGTGAGATGTCTTATAAGTAGTTGTTCACATTTTGTAATGACTGATACAAATAAATGAAAATGTACTGAATGGTATAAAAATTGAAACCTACATATCTATTCCAAGTGACAAGGAATTACTTTTTAAAAACAGTATATTTTAAGATGATTTTCCACTTGCAACTTGTATAGTGTGCCATTTTAGGATATATATGTGTGTGTGTGTGTATGTACTATATATATATATTTAACAGTATTGGCAGAAGAGTAAGACTGAAACAATTCATTTCAGTGTTTAGAAGGTTACCACAGATTAAAACCAAACCAATTTCTGTTCATGAAGGAGAAGCATTTAAGAAGCTGCCATCCATAGTACATTTGGAAGGGATTCATCCAATAATGACTAAATTAAAACACAAATCACTGAAGAGAAAGAGTAGACTCAAGCAACGGGCCAAGTAATAATGAAAAACAAAATAACAGAGCATGGGTGAAAGATAATTACAGTCTAGATTTCAAATAAGAAATCATGAAATAAAACTGAATAAATTTACTCATAAAACCAAATGTTCCCCTATATGTCAACTCATTAGCTTTGATAACAAAAATTGTGTTGTGTTCCAGGTGACCTAAATTATCATATCTATCTCAATCCTCAAATATATATCTCTGGGTACAGAAGAGACACGGTTTACTGAATTACTAGACTAGATTTCAGTAGCTAACGACTGTTGGGAATCAGTAAATGTTAGATATCATGATGGGTACCTTTATAAACATCCATGTTTTTCAATACCCTTAATAGTCAGCCTTTCCATCCCTTCACTACTTATTTCCTTTATCCTTAATTTGACAGTTAATCCTGTACTATTTTGTGATTTCTTTTATATTATTTGTGTGTTAGTTGTTCAGTCATGTCTGACTCTTTGCGACCCTATGGACTGTAGCCTGCCAGGCTCCTCTGTCCGTAGAATTCTCCAGGCAAGAATACTGGAGGGATAGCCATTCCCTTCTCCAGGGGATCTTCTTGACCCAGGGATCAAACCTGGGTCTCCTGCATTGCAGGCAGATTCTTTACCATCTGAGCCACCATAGAACCCCCATTATATTAGTTACTAGAGATACTTATCTCCCATCCTTCTATGTGTTTATTCATTCATCTATTCTGGTTAAATATTTATTATGTAGCTATTAGGTATTAGGTAGGTATCATTCTTAGTTCTGGACATAGATAAGTGAATAAAAAAAGTCCATTACCCAATGGAGCTTTCACATTGGTATTACTCATTTGTACATACATGCATTGTGTACCCAAACTAAATTGTTAGCTTCTTGGGAGCTAGTTCCTTAATTTTACTTCCTTTCATCTTCTAGAGTGTCTAGCATGCTAAGTACTTAATTCATAATTGGTACACAACAGGTGTCACTTTGTTCTAAGATATTTCAAATATCATTGTTGGATTAAACAGCATTTACATTTTTAAAAAATATCCTAAGAATAATATGATATCAAATTCTTAAGGACTCAAAAAGTCTAAGTCTAATAAGTTAGTATTCTCTGCATTCCACATAACCTCCTCTACCCCTCTGATCCTCACTGAAACAGTTATTCAGACAGACTTCTAGGTCAGATTTCTCTTCTGGCTGAAACAACATCCACATTTATATGGGCAACAGTTTCACTTCTAGTATGAATTTTTATTATGATTCTCAAGAACAGGGTATTTTCTTAATTGGTATCTCTTCAGACAAGGCTATTGATCCTATTCTTTAACCCACTTTAATTAATTTGATAAGATTTTGTATTTGAAAATAAGAACTCTGGTTTATATATTAGATGGAAGAGTTTCACATAGAATTATATTCTACACATATATTATCCTCTTCATTTTTCTTAGCCAGGCAGAAGATAGGTTAGTATTCCTGGTCCCCAGTCTCCACATCTTTGGTTATTCCCTGATGTTTTTCTTCTTTCTGTGCTTTGAAAGGCAGTATAGCATAGTGGTTAAATACATGGGTTTTTAAGATATGACTTTTGGTAAAACAGGTTCCTCTTCTTAGAACGTTTACGGGAGTTATATCATAGAAATACATATAAACAGTGGTACCTAGTCTGTCATATACCAAGTGCTCATCAAGCAGCAGATCTTTGTATGTGAGTCAAAGAAAAATAAAAGACCCTTGTTGAAAGCTTACCTTCATTCAGAAAAGTTTAAAAATAAACTTTATAATATTATTATATTAATAATATTATTAAAATAATAATAAAAATAATTAAGAAAACAATAATATTATTTTTAAACTTTTCTGAAACCCGATAAAGTGTATGTTGTTATGTAAATATTTTGCATATGTATGTGAGTTTGGAAGCTCAAAAATGGATTTAGCCACATTACCATCAATAAAGTTGGCTGTGGGCTAACATAGACACACACAATATCACGGCTGGCATATGGGAAGAGATACAGAAAGGGCCTGTTTGAAGATTAACAAAATGTGAAGTCATCCTGCTCTCAAAAAACAAGCAGATATATATTTTATCTTGTATTTAATCTGACAAAATATAGTTATTTATCTGTAATCCATTTATGCTACACAAAAAGAAACCAGAGTCAAAAACTTTAAGTAATACACTCAAGTTCACATAGTGATTTCATTCAGGATTTGACAGTGAGTTCAAAGCTGAACAACTAGCCAGAGGCCATCATTTTTTTTTTTTTTTTCCAGAGGCCATCGTTAATTGAAATACCAGGGAAAGAAGGGCCTTTTTAGCAAGAGATTTGAAGCACAAACCCATAAGAGTGAAGTGCTGTGTATGTATATGAATATGTATATATGTGTGCATACATACGTGTATGTGCATAATATAAACAACTCAGAGGTGAGGAACTATGAAAAACAGAGAACACAATTACCTAACAAAAGAATGGACATTCAATGTTCTTCCTTTCCTCCCTCCTTCCATGCTTCCTTCTTTTTTCTTTATTACTAAGTTTTTTAAAGAAAACATACCATTTCTAACGTCTGCTTTATGATGTGCTGCAAAGATGTTACAGATGTAAAAATCCTACAGCTTCTGCCATTGTGAATACATTGAAGGATATTCAAAGAATTGGAGATTTGGACCTTGCCAGTGTAAGCTGGAAGACTTCTTATCTCAACTTGCAACTATTATAACAGTGTCTGCTTAGATTATGTTCTGTTCATTTAAACTTCTTAGCATAAATTCAGTTTATGAACCATTATAAAGGATTAAATATGGGAGAAAAGAATACTACTTGGTCAGTGTAATCAGCATATTCAGATAAAGAAGGGCATAGAGAAATAAATTATTTCCCATTTAAAATAAATTTATTATTTAAAATAAATATCATTTCTGTTCCTCTTGATTATGGCTATTAGAATGGAAGTTTCATAGAGACTGCATGAACTGAAATCTGTAGGTCTTTATATTCTTAATCTTGAAAGTCTTCCCTAAGTCAATTTGGTTTATTTAAATTATTTCTTTATTTAAAGATCCTGTTCCTATTTAGTGGCCTTTCTGAGGTCTCCCCATCATCCCAAATAAAATGCTTGGAAGAATAGAAGGGGCACGGCTGAGTGACACAGCTAGCCATGCCCAAAGTCACTCTCATGCTTACACATAAATAAATACAGATACATATTTAAAGAGCAAATTATAAAAGCATTAATCATTCATCCCTTCAGGGTGCCAAATTGCAGGGGCCTGCCCAGGATGTCTAAATATTTGGCTCATGCTTTTGCTAAAAATGTGGAACATGTGATCTGATGTTTGGATCAGAAAATACAAGTTCCATATAAGTACACAAATACACATATATTTTCCCTTTTTTTGGGGGGGGGGAGCCCACAGCTTGAGCCTTGGAAGAAATTACAATGGGGAACTTGATTTCAAGAAATTCCCACAAATTAAATAGAGCAGAATTTATGTAAAACTGGTCCCAACATAATCTCTTTCAGCCTACTTCCTTTCCTCAGTCTGAGCTACACATCTGATACATTAAAAAAATGAGCTACGTCTTTTGGTTAATTTGAACTATGCCTGCTCCTACCCATCTGTAAGGAAACAAAACAGTTCTGAGCCCTCCGGGCTCCTCACTCACATGAGTTCCTTCTTTTGTGCAGTATTGTTGGTTTGGAGGCAGGGGGCATAAGTGGTGGCTGAAACAGGTATCTGCATGCCCATCTACATCAGAGGGCTACATTTTTCTTCCACGGAACTTAGATTTTTCAGGAAGGCAAATGATCCATGCTTAGCTACAATGTGCTGTTTTGCATTCATAAACCACTAATTGCAGCTTCTCTGGGATCTTCTGTAGGCCCAAAGACACTCAGACCCAAATATAGATTAGGTACTTCACCAAAGAGATTCTCTGTTCCTGCTGTCAAGTCTTTGAATACATGACAATAATTACTGCTCAGAGGAACACTAGAACACATGGAAAGCTCCCAGGCACCACTTAGCTCTCCCTCCTTCTTGCATCCCCTTTCTCCACCCCATCACTGAAACCTAAACCAGCCAATGAGATGAACGGCATGATACTGCTAGACGCAGCACAAAGCCTGCATCTTCCTGCAGCTGTTACACAGTTCACTTCTCGCCTAGAATTGACTGAGCTTCTCTCATCGACTTCCTTGGGGGTCAGAAGACTCTCCTTGTCCATCTTTGTACCCCAATAAACAGGCATTTATCTCTAAGAATATGTAAAGCTTAGTTCTATAAAAATAGATGTGAGCATGACAAACTGTGATCCCAGTTTAGCCACTAGCTGACTCAGCTGGAGTGGACAGGGCATTCTGAAGACAGTTTGCGTATCTGCTGTCCCAGAAAACACCTCGAACCCCCAGGTACAGAGCAGCATGCCCAAAGAACCCTTAATTTCCCTGGAGCTGCAAACCACCAACTTCTACCTGAACAGAAGTTTGGACAATCTACAATGTTCTTTCATGTGTCTATCCTATTATAAAATCAGCTCTAACTTATGATAGACTCTTAGAAAGTATCAAGAGAAAATCCTGAAGCATGCACTTCAGAGTTGCTTGCCTTGCCTTTCATTAACTATAAATACATAGCATTCAGGATGCTCTGACATGAAGCAACCACTTTTGTGTTTACAGCTTTTAAAAGAAGGGAAAATCAGAAGCAAGGGCTATCTCATTTTTCTTACATATCATGTGTTCTCCCTTGCCTCTGCCAAATGGATGAAGACTACATGTAGCATTAACCCTCGGGAAACCAAGTCACTGACTGAAGTGGAATTAGTCCTACATGTCAAAAGGATTTAAGGAAAGGAAAAACAAAAGGCATTTAAAGAGTCATACTATCTTCTATTTGTTAGGCAGGTTATTTTTATACGCTATTTTATTTTACTTTTAAAAAAGCAAATTAATTTTCCCTCTTAAATGTGTGGGATAGATATTTTTACTCAGATTTTACAGATAGGGAAAAGTGATGCAGAAGGTTAAACAACTTACTGAAAGTTAAAGAGCTGGTGAGTAGCAGAGCTGGAATTAAAAACGTAATGCTATGTACTAGAATTTATTTGACAGAGTTAAACTATGATTGTTGTAGTTAGAGCTCTCAGGAAACACTCCCAGGTGATACGAAACAAAAAATATACAAAAAACGACTCTGAAAAGAAACAGATGTCTGAAACTATATGTCTGAAGGGGGTCTGAAGGGATGGTGATCATATTATAAGGGATTTACCTCTGAATGGATCTGTTGTTGTTGTTCAGTCACTAAGTTGTGTCCATTCTGCCACCTCATGGACTGCCAGGCTCCTCTGTCCTCCACTATGTCCCGGAGTTTGCTCAAATTCATGTTCATTGAGTCTAACTATCTAATCATCTTATCCTCTGCCCTTCACTTCTCTTGCTTTCAGTCTTTCCCAGCTCAGGGTCTTTTCTAATGAGTTGGCTCTTAGCATCAGGTGGCCAAAGTACTGGAGCTTCAGCTTCAGCAGTAGTCCTTCCAATGAACATTCAGGGTTGATTTCCTTTAGGATTGACTGGTTTGATCTCTGTATAGTCCAAGGGACTCTCCAGAGTCTTCACCAACACCACAATCCAAAAGCATCAATTTTTGGTACTCAGCCTTCTTTATGGTCCAACTCTCTTATCTGTACATGACTACTGGAAAAACCATAGTTTTGACTATATGAACTTTTGTCAGTAAATCGATGTCTCTTGCTTTTTAATATGCTGCCTTGGTTTATCATCCTTATGGCTCAGCTGGTAAAGAATCCGCCTGCAATGTGGGAGATCTGGGTTCAATACCTGGGTTGGGAAGATCCCCTGGAGACGGGAAAGGCCACTCACTCCAGTATTCCGGCCTGGAGAAGTCCATGGACTATACAGTCCATGGGGTCACAAAGAGTCAGACATGACTGAGCGACTTTCATTTTCACTTGGTTTATCGTGGCTAGAATGGATCTAGCATTCCATAGTAAGACTGAGTGAATAAAAGTCATTCAGTCATGTCCAACTCTTAGCAACCCCATGGATTGTAGCCTGCCAGGGTCCTCTGTCCATGGAATTCTCCACGCAAGAATACTGGAATAGGCTGCCACTCCTTTCTCTGGGGGATCTTCCCAATCCAGGGATTGAACCCAGGTCTCCTGCATTGCAGGCAGATTCTTTACCATCTGAGCCTCCAGGGAAGCTCAGTCTTTGCTATATGTCAAAACTTGCTAAGTCTATGTGCATATCATATCTAATTATTAGGTTCACGTGTGTAATTTGATTATATACCTATCATTTACTGTGTTGATTCCGGACTAGATGATGGTGGTACAATGATTTAAAAAGACCAAATCCCCAAGCTAAAGGCACTCATAGCAAAATATGGCAACAAATGCATTCACATACATATATTTGCATTAGCAGCATAAGCAGAGTACTGCGAGATCATACGGGAAGAAATAATAAGAGAGGCTGATTGGAAACAACCTAAATAATCAAAGGATATTTGTCAGGTAACTTATGGTCTACTAGTCAGCCATTAGAATCACATTGTAGCACAGTACTTGATGATGTGGAATATTTTTTATATCCGTTATTAAGCTGGACAAGCAGGTTATAATATGTACATGATATGGTTTCATTTGAAAAATATATGTAGAGAACATTTCAGCAAATGTTAATAATGGTCATGAAAAGTTAAATCACTATCTTCTGCTTTTTGAGTTTTTAATATTTTCTAAGTTTTCTACAATGAATCTATTTTTCTTTTGTAATTGGAAATATTTTTCAATGTGTTTTATTTAAAATCAAATAAATAGTGTTTGCAATGTCTTAACAAAAACAAAAATGATTTGAAATTTCTCCAAACTGAGAAATAATTCAATTCCTAATAAAATCAGGATTTATTTTTCAGAGGGCCTCCTGAGCTCCAAGATGCCTCACTCTGTCTAACTGTGATGCCCTGAATTTCTCGTCAGTATTTGGAATCATGCCAGATGTGGCATCTTGCCTTAGTCCAACTCCTCCCTCGTGGTCTTGAATGACCTCTCATACTTGAGATATTGATCTGGAGTGGCTCAGGTCTGTTTCCCTTTAAAGTCCAGTGTTTTGATACATGGCTACATTACTCAAGCATTGAGCTGAACAGTTTGAATTACTGCTATTATTTGGGGAGTCAGGATTATTAACAACCAACTAAACTAGGAGAAGACCCAGTATCTCTCAGGAAGCCTCTCAATACCTCTGGGTCAGTTCCTATAAAATTAACAACTTAAAAAAAATAATAAAATTCCACTTTCAAAGCTACCTGAGGAGTCAGGAGAAGGGGAGAGAGTCCTATAGTGGCTGAGCCTGATTACCAGCTCAGATCACTTACAACCTGGGTAGACTGTGGACAGCCTGTGATGTAGCCTAGGTTGCTGACACAATGAGGCCAGCATACCAACAACAGACTCAGAGGTAAACAAGATTACTCCTCTGCACTGGAAGTACTGTGTAATAACCATTGTTTTTTGTTTTTATGGGGTATTTCCCCCTGTGTACACTGAAAAACAGCATAATTCTATACATATTCATATAGCACCAGCTTTTTAATTCAACACCAAAACAAAGAGCTGACAGAAATTTCTTATATCATTTTTCCATTTTTTTTTCCCTTTCTTTCTTTTTCTTTTTTTGTAGTGTCTAAATAGAACAGAATGTCTTCTCAGGTACTTACTCAAATATAAAATTCATTTTGATGATCCTCATTACTTTTGTTATACTAAAGGTTATAGTCGTGGTTAATCAAAAGATTTTCTATGGTGACACTCTCTAAATTAAGCTACCAAGAATTGATATTTTAAGCAAACTATCTCCTGGGTTTTAGTATTTGATCTGGGGGGTGGGGGTGGGGAAAGAGTGTTAGCAGCAGGGCACATGTAAGGTGGATAGATCCTCTTGAAGGAGGAGAAGAAGATGATGAAATATTCCTTGGAAAGTCTCACATACGTGAATGTGACAGGGAGATTTCAGAAACAGTTTTACCATTTGAGCAAATGTTTCCAAGCCTGTATTTTCTCTTTGAAATTCTTAATACCAGTAAATTAATACCAGAGCATTTTAACCCATGGTTCATAATTATAATAATTGCAGTAATAGCTCTTTATATCATGAAATTTAATTGCTTGACATGTATTAATGAATGGAGGAATGCATTTAGTTCAATTAGAAAAAATATTAATCACATGTTCTATGACTTCCTGTGGTTAATAAAAATTTGGTTGGCTGACTGTTTAATATAGAGGTGAGATGATATTTAATATACAAAAAGAAAAATAAATTATCTGGATAAATAAGTAAAAACACACTATTTAAAAATCCAAGTAATAAAGGGAAAGAAAACAAAAATTGTGCATGTATGAGTTTTTAACTAACTATTCATTTATTTATTAAAAAAAAATTACTGACACAGGATATGCACTATTCTAGACACTAGGAAACATTACTTTGCCAACAAAGGTCCATCTGGTCAAGGTTATGTTTTTCCAGTGGTCATGTACGGATGTGAGAGTTGGACTGTGTAGAAAGCTGAGTGCCGAAGAATTAATGCTTTTGAACTGTGGTGTTGGAGAAGACTCTTGAGAGTCCCTTGGACTGCAAGGAGATCCAACCAGTCCATCCTCAAGGAGATCAGTCCTGGGTGTTCATTGGAAGGACTGATGCTGAAGCTGAAACTCCAACACTTTGGCCACCTCATGCGGAGTTGACTCATTAGAAAAGACCCTGATGCTGGGAGGGATTGGGGGCAGGAGGAGAAGGGGACGACAGAGGATGAGATGGCTGGATGGCATCACCGACTTGATGGACACGAGTCTGAGTAAACTCCGGGAGTTGGTGATGAACAGGGAGGCCTGGCTTGCTGTGATTCATGGGGTCACAAAGAGTCAGACACAACTGAGCGACTGAACTGAACTGAACTGAACTGAGACACTAGGAATAAAACAGTGAACAAAAGCTTCAAAGTATCTGCCCTCTTGGAGGTTTCTCCCTAATTATTGGGATAAGCATTAATTATTCACATTTGGATCTGCACAGATTTAACACACGGTTAATACTAACCTACTTTACCAATGAATTACAGAGCAAGGGAGAGAGGATTAAAAGGTCTAGTCACTTATGTAATCTCCATGTGACCTTGGCCTTGACATTTAACCTCTGAAAAACCCTTTCTTTTTAATGTACTGATCGGTAAGAGTAGATGATCTTTAAGATCTGTCCAAGTTATAAATGCCATAATTCAGTGTTTCTTGCTGAGAGAAAAAGAAATATTTTTTACTCATGTTTATAGTGTTTACAAGTAGAAAGTTCTTAACAATTAGAAAGAAAAAAACCAAAAGTAACTCTATTTACAACCAACAGCAAACTGAGAAAGGTATCGCGGTACTTATATACATGTAAGTAAAGTAGTGATGGGCAGCTCTGGGCCAAGTTCATGGGAAAAATCACCACACTGATTACAGCCATTGTGAAGGGCTGTCAGAAACAGCAAGTAAATTACAGAGAAAAGGACCTACAAATCCTTTTCTGAAAATCAATTACTATTATCATGATGTTAACTGGGTAATTTTTCTAGCACAAGGGGCAAATGCATTTTTAAAAACATAATCAGTTGGATGGTACACATAGACAAAGCAATTCTTACAACAGCTAATTTGAGGTTATTCTATTAGAAAAAAATAACCAAAAAAACAAGATAAAACAACTCACACTGCATATTAGAATACAAGTTATATGCAAAGAATGATAGATCTTTTAGCTACTCTTCATTTACTTAGCTTTCTTAATAGAATAGAGAACAGAGAAAGAAATCTCAGAAATCACACCTTATGTAGACAGGGGCAAACCTTATTAATATTAAAGATAATATCCATAAAAATAAACTTGGAATTAACTATGTTCGGATTATCCAGTATTTTCATTAAAGAACAATAGAGCATGGAGTCGAGTGCAAAATGGCATTTGTTTCTAATTGCTTATGATTTAAATAAAACAATGTCAGACTAAAGAGTTTTTACTCTCAATACCATGGAAGCTATGCCGTGGGATGCCTTGGGCACAGTTTATGATTCTAGAGTTGGTGAGAATCATATTCCTCATAAATTACAGCCTGGATGCAGAAGCTGTTTCTTTTACATTTCATTACCTGTATATCTAATCACATTAACAGATTCTTACTAGTCTTTGTTTTCTTTAGCTCAAATAATACCTTAACTCCTTTCATTTGTACTGTGATTCATGTTTAAAAAGTGCTTTGATATCCTTTTTGTTGTTTAAATCTCAAATACTTCTTAGAAGTAGATAAGACAAGCATGAATCTCTCTGAGGCTCGGTCTCCTCCTTTGTAACATGAAATTAACAATAATAATACTTCACCATAAGTTTTCCTAAAGATTAAGTAAGATTATAGTATTGATTATATTTTACATTTCTTGATCATTTACTGTATGCAAAATATCATTTTGATTATGCTGCATCAGTTAACTTATTCAATCCACAGAGTAACCCTATGTGAAAGTGAAAGTCACTCAGTTACGTCCGACTCTTTGTGACCCCATGGACTCTGCAGCCCATGGAATTCTCTAGGCCAGAATACTGGAGTGGGTAGCTTTTCCCTTCTCCAGGGGATCTTCCCAGCCTAGGGATCAAACCCAGGTCTCCCGCATTACAGGCAATTGATTCTTTACCAGCTGAGCCACCAAGGAAGCCCTAGTAACCTATAAATAGGTTCTATCACTTTCCCTATTTTACAATCTGAGAAATCTGAGTCATAGAAAGCAAAGATAACTTGCCCAAAGTTACACTGAAAATTGCAGTGTCACTAGGTAATGACATGAGCTACCTAGAATTATATCTGGCATCATGCTGCTTCCTAGTGAGATCTGCTACCAAGTCAATGTAGGAAAAGAAGACATTGGTTCCAATGTCAGAGTTAACAAAGTTATCATTTCATGAATTAGGAGAGAGAAGAAAGGGCTTAGAATAGAAAAAGATGGGCTGAAGTGAGGGGGGAAGAATATTGATGTGAGCTGAATCCCTGGTCCATTAACAAAAGTCTAAGTTACTGTCAAGGTTATTGCATATCCATAGGGTATGTTTTTAAAAATTAGGAAAAGGTTACCTTTTATCAAGACATTCTTTTCATCTGTTGGAAATGTTTCACACTATTCTTATTGTATTGGAACCAGATTATTTACCATCATATTTCTTAAAATTATAATAAGCATATGACTCAATGATGTCCATGATGCAGATGGCATCGTGTTAGACAACCACACAAAGCAGTCCTGGCTTCCACGTTCAGAACAGAGATTTCCATAGATTCCCCATAGTGTCTTTTCACTACTAAGAAAGAGCTTGAAAATTCTGTCTACAAATGACTTTTAGAAAGCCAAGTCCTAGTCTTGTGAGCATCTATATTTATCTTAATAAGTCTTCTAACAATGTTCTGCTTTACCTATGTTTTAGGTAGTCCATTTCTAGAGAGCACAAAATTTTAAAACTAGCTTTCTGAGTTTGGACTGCACACGGAAAGTGTGTACTTGGGTATATGTATATAAAATACAGCTTTTTTTCCTTCCATATTTTCTTGAAATAATGTTTTAGCATCACATCAACACACCTTAATATATCAATTACCTTTTTGGTTTGAACATATGTTCCTGTTATTGAAGTTATTGAATATCTTTGTTGGATATATTCTTGAAAATACTGACTGTCACCTAGTGTCTAAAAGGTTAAGATAAGGATTGCTTACTAAATATAGAGCCCATAAAGCAAAACATCAGCTGGGCACTTGCAATACTATTGTGGAGAGCAATACCTAGTGCATTCGCATTCAATAATACAACTTCCACCTATCAACTAAAGGAACGGTGTTTTATTACAATGAGGACTAGAAAGTTTTAGAAAAGTATCCTCAAAACTATATATCTAGTATTTCTACTAAATTTTGCGTTGTTCTGACTTACTGAGGTTTGAATGCATGGTTTTGTTGAACACACTGGAGAAAGCATATGCTAGAAGTGATTTTTATCAATCAGTTTTAGAAGAGTCTAATATAGCACAGTGGAACCTCTTTTTAAATTATTTTTTAAATCTATAAAATAACATTCTTTTACTGCTAATCTTATAACACATTTTACAAGGGGATAGAACATTATACCCTCTCCACTAGTAGTAGTGTTAGTCACTCAGTTGTGTCCAACTCCTTGCCCCATGGCAAAGAGTTACCCCATGCCTCATGCCCATGGACTGTAGTCCACCAGGATCCTCTATGCATGAGCTTCTTCAGGCAAGAATACTGGAGTGAGTAGCAGTTCTCTCTAATCTACAATAATTTCTTACTTATTTTCCCCTCAATTTTTTAAAATGCATTCTTATGTTATAATAATATTAAAACATTCCTAGTGATAATAATTATATCTTTATTGGCAAGATCTCTCTTCTTTAATTATAAATTATCTGAAAACCGGAAGATCTCTATAACTGAAATATTAGTCCAGAAACTAAGCTAGATAGATAATTTTATTTATGAGTTTTATTGTGACACTCCCTGTACTACACACTTTATAAAGTTTGTCCCATTTGATCCACACAACACTGTAATTGTAAAATAATTACTTATAGAAGATAAAATACAGAAACTAAGATGTGCAATTTCTTAAAGATAAGGAAGGTATCACAATCTATAAGAACAGAATTTATACCCAGGAACCCTAACTTCAGACCTGCAGTCACAACTACAATGCTAGACTATGTTAGTCTACTTCTGTAAGGAAGCTTTTGGTCTTTTGAGGCAAAGTGATATGGCAGTCCCAACTGATATGGAAAATAATGAATGGATTACTTCTCAGTTGTCCTCTATGATTTGCTCCATTTGTCTTCAGGCCTCTTTTTTTTTTTTTTTTTTAATCTATCAGCACTTCTCACCGTTTCATCAGCCTAAAGAGTGGCATCCCCAGAGGAATGTGGAGAATTGCTATCTCACATCACCCCAATTCATTCCTTGCTTCACATTCTCCCTGACAAATCTTCCCATCAGCCTGTCTATCTGCTTCAGACTCACAACTCTCTTAAGACTGCTTTTGAAAGCAAGGCTCAATATTTCCATTCTTTTCTGAGTCTGTCGATCCAACCCTCACATTCACATGATGCCTCCTTGTGCATGTCAGAGATGCCCAAGTTCATTAACCAAGGGCTGCTGCTGAGATTTCATCCTTTCTTTACCTTCTTAACTAAAGCAGTTCTTCTCTTTCCCTTTGTCATCTTGCAACCACTCTCTGAGACAGATGAGGCCTCCAACACATTATTTTTCCATAGATTTACATAGTATTAACAGAAACACAGGCCACTATTTAAAGATGACATTGAAGAAAAGTTTGTTCATGTTATATAACATAACTCTCCAAGAAGATGATCTTGCCAGTGATCTCTTGAAACAAGTTCCTTTTTCTCAACTGAGATAAGTGGTTTTTATGTATTATTTTGGGAAGATCCTTATGAACTAATTTTTTTTTTTTAATTCCCTATTGTCAGCCTGACTGGAATGGTGATGTGACATTAATACTGTCAGTTTCACAATAAAATATCATGCCTCTAGAGACTATTTATTATAGGATAAAAAAGAATCTCGTAGCTCAGTGGGTAAAGAATCTGCCTGAAAGGCAGGAGACCTGGGTTCGATTCCTGAGTTGGGAAGATCCCCTGGAGAAAGAAATAGCAACCTATTTCAGTATTCTTGCCTCGAGAATCCCATCGACAGAGGAGCCTAAAAGGCTACAGTCCATGGGGTCACAAGAGTTAGACACAACTTAGTGACTAAACCACCAATAAAGAATCAAATGTAACCTCAACAAGATTTCTCACTGCGTGTGTCTCTGTTTGAAAGAAGTTCCCCTTCCACGACTAGTCAATCAGAAAGCCAAATATCTTTCCCATTTCTTTCATTACCTGCCTGTTGACCAGTATAAACTTCAAAAACAGAACAAAAGGAGATTCCTTGCATTGAGGATGGTATGTAACTCACTGTTGTGTAATGTGTTGGCCTATGATTATTTCTTTGTTTTTACTCTACTTTGACTTCAAAATCTTCCCTTATTTCTATTTATGTGATTGTATTCACTCTGAGATTTTCCACTTCCTCCTTGACTGTAACTCAGACAAACTACTCATTATGACCTCCTTCAGTCCTCCAATTCCTATTTCTGGCCTTGTTCCTCAATCTTTGCTATAGCTCTAACATTAGTTAATTTATACTTATAAAAACAGCTGTGAATTAAACTTCAGTAATTACTTTCACATCATACACATTTTCCTCCCATACAAAAACAAATATACATCAACTCAAATGAAAACGATAGGAAGCTGAAATGAAACAGTGGGGTGAATTAAGAATTGGGGCAACTTTTTAAAAACTACTCAGAATTATTGAATTTGCTACAAAAATTGAACAGGACGTTTCCAAGTTAAAAACAAGTTATATTCTGATTATTCTTTCATAGATTAATTGCTTGGAATTTTGGAAGCACTGATATAAACTATTAAATTCAATGAAACAGTCTTGGTAAATACAGATTTTAAAATCAGAGTTAGAGCAGATGGTAGTTGAGGAGAGGAAGGAATGGTGAGGAAGGGAAAGGCTGAGCTACCTCACTGAGACCTTGGTGAAACCAAAACTGCTGATGACCTAGGGCGGTGGGCAGTGGGTCACAAAATGTGGCTCTGGGTTAACAGTGATCATGTGTATTAGCATCACTGTAGGTGTGTTAAGGGCTTCCCAGGTGACTCGATAGGTAACGAATCCACCTGCGATGCAGAAGACGCAGGAGATGCAGTCTGATCCTGGGTCAGGAAGATCCCCTGGAGAAGGCCACAGCAATCCACTCCAGCGTTCTTGCCTGGAGAATCCCAAGGACAGAGGAACCTGGGGGGCTACAATCCATGGAGTTGCAAAGAGTCAGACATGACTAAAGTGAATGAGTATGCACACATGCAGTTGGGTTAAAACCGCACATTTCCTACCTCTGGTCTCTTGTATCCAGATCTCTGCGAGTGAAACCTGAGGATTCTCCATTACAGAGAAGCGCCCCAGGTGACTACACAACTAAATTCGAGAATCTTTCTATAGCTACAAATGTATAGTAAATCAACATATGGCATTATAAAAACTAAACTGAATGATGCCAACCAAGGTCTTTACCATTTTATATTAAGACTCTTCCATCCAATTGTTTGACTTGTGGTACCTCGTTTTATTTTGGCTGCTGACCTGATGGGCCAAGTTCTTTATTTTTATGTCTGCTCTCTGTGCTGTTACTGTCAAAGAAAAGGCTAATTTGAATCATATTGGAAATGTCTGCCTCTATCTGGGTCATAAAAGTTAAGCATGACCTTTAAGTACTTCATATTTCCTGAAAAACATGTCAGTATTATGTACATATATATGTGGCCAATGGGTGTATATATCACCTTTTAGGCTGGATATACAATCACATGTACTTTCTCCACCTGTAATGAAGTAGGAACGTGAATATTTGACAGTACAATTCATTTCTGTATTCCTAAATAAATATGCAAATAGACATGAAAAAATGGAATGTTTTTCTTCCTAGAATGAAAAGAAAAAAATAAGGAATGCGAAAAGAGAATAGTCACCTGCAGGAAAGGAAAGGAAAGAAATAGCTGGGAATGTGCTGTTCCTGATTCACTGCTCTCAGCCAGTAATCGAGCATCGTAATTACTATCAGAGTAGAGACAAGGCCTGAAGTCAGCGATCAGCTACAAAGAGGAGCAGCAGTGAGGAACATTACCAGGGTCTCAGAAATAAGGGAGCAAAGCAGCATGATCTGTACTTTCACTGAGTGAGGTCTAGAATGTGATGTCCCCATTTTAAAGTTTTACACCTGTTTAGGATTGTAGATAAACATGTATTAAATAAAAATAACTGTATATATGTTTTATTGAGGAAGAGCTGGTTAGTCAAACCTCTTAGATTTAAGACAGATTAGAGTTCAACTAATTTGATTTTGATTTTCTTTTAAACCTGCCTCTCAAGAAAGTAAAGAGTCAAGTAAGGATTACCTGCATAGGTGTGATACATAGTTTTGTTCCTTATTACTGTCTACCACTTCCATGTACTATAACTTTTTCATGCCTGCCTTTTATATCTACAGAATACATCTCTCGAAGGACCCCTGATATTCCTAAATTAAACTCACAAAATAGAAGCACAAAGCTGAGCATAGGAACAGAAAGTTTGATCTCAGTAGATTTTCTTCTAGTACACAGGATCCTGTTTTCTGATTCACAATCAAAGATTTATGTACTATTACATCAAGTACCTCAGACTCCAGCGGGGCCACTATGCTCAAAACCAGACACTAATTTTCTATTCATAACTCAATATAGCAGGCTACCCCAGGAATAGAATTACTAATATAACTGGTCTGTCATTCACTGAGTGAAATATTGAGTGAGGGAAAAGCTTATGTTAATTATACTATAAATAAATATTTAACATTCTAGTGTTTTAAATGATACAATGGGGGAACATTTGTGTAGAATGAAACCTGATTTTACTGTTGATTAAATCAAAACTTTGTAATGTTGCCAGGCAATGAACTAGTACACTTATAGAAAAATCAAATTCGATTGGACAGATTAATTGGTGAAAACCAAAACAAAGTAAAATTTCAGAAATAATTTATTTTTATTGCCCAAATCACAGACTGAGCCAAAATTCTGCTTAAATGATTTGCTTGTTCTATACTATAACAAATGAAAAAAAAAACAAAACCCAAAAAAATTTCCTGATGATTGCTTCATTTGAGATGGGAAATGAACATTAAGTGATTAACGGTCAATCCAATAGTGATAATTAAATAAGTTAGCTATCTCTACAGACTATACTGTTTCTTGTTTTATTTCTTTCAGGAGACAATATAATTGCACTTAATAGAGGAAAAGTAAATATGGTAATGATTTATTATTTTTATGAGACTATTTACAATTTTTATCAGACTATTAGAATCAACTGTTGGATGAAGATACCAAGGTGAATTTTAAATTTGTTTTAGAGAAGATTAACATTGATCATAGAGTTGTGATAGTAACCCTTAAAATAGGTTAAAGGAAATTAATTTTTAGCAGATTTAGTCAATGGTTTACAAAATATGTCAATGAATGGAAATTGTTTTGAACTAGCAAAACTGCTGTTTTCATTCTTTTTTTAAGCTAATGGTATAACATATTTTAAAAATGCTTTAACTACCTAAGAACTCTTTTTTTTCAAATGTTTGTAGTGCTGAGATGTTTACGTACCATAGCTCTTCATGTGTTTTAACTACTAAAAGTTATACTTAAATTACCTCATGTCAGTGGTTGTACATTAAAAACAATTTTATCCCCTGCCAGAGGACACTTGGCAATGTCCAGAGACATGTTTTGGCTATCACAAGGAAGGGGGCACTACTGGTATATAGGGGACACTTGTAAACACCCTACAATATACAGAGGCCCCCAGGACAAAGTGTTAACTGGCCCAAAATGTCAATCATGCCAAGCTTCAAAAACCTTCCCCTAAACTTTTCACCTTGACCCTAATCTTCCATGAATTCTCAGCTCAAAAAGAAGCACTTTTCTGTGGAAAACAGAATGTTGCATCCTTGTACTGACTGCCTCTCTTCCTCAGTGCCATTTGATGGGTAAAGCATTTACACTAGTAAATGTGAATTCAGAATAAAACAAGGGCAAGTTATCATTTTAAGATAAAATGACTAAGATGAAACTTCAATAGCCCTAAGTGTTTTATTGCTTTCTTTACTTTCTCTGACAATAAACATCATATTTATGCTTACTTTCTGTTTTGCTAGGTGTGAAGATAGAATTCTAATGAGCCATCAAATATCATAAAAAAGGAGTGCGAACAAGCAACTGGCTCAAAGGTCCAGTGCCTGCTCATATAAGGTCCCCAATTCACTCTGGCAGTCTCTATAAAACAAATGAGCTGTAGAGAAATGTTTTTGCTGGCAGTATACCTATAACGTAAAATATTTTTTCACCAGGAGAAAAATAAATCATACACACACACACAAGAGCAAAACTATTCTGTTGGCTAAAAGGGCAAAACAGACACATTTCAAAGTATGCAAGTAATATATTTCACTGCTAAATTATTTCAAGCAAATAAACCCTGACAACAGAAAGTGAAATATACAAGACTTCAACACTTCCAAATGGCAATGAATGATAACTAGTTGAAAAACCAGCCTCTCAATATACATCAAGACGAGTTACTTGGCTACAACCTATCTATGTACATACTTTCCTTTAAAAAAAACAAAAAAAAAAACTTCAAACCGAAGGGTGTGTTGGAAGATATTCTACTTTTTAAACTATCTTCATTTGGCCTTTGGAGTGAAATGCTGCTAGTCTATTATTAAATTTTTAAAAGCTTAAAGGAAAAGGCAGAATTTAAACTCTTAAGAATTTAAAGTCTTTGCTTTTCATCACCAGCCTTAAATACAAATACACCAGGAGAAAGATGCCAAGACATACTTGCCATCCTGGATACATTTGAAAAAAAAAAACATTTAGGGAAAGTTTTACCAAACCATCATTTACAGATTTTATATTTTATATTTAATTATATTTCAAACATTTTTTTACAAGTCACTTCATCGTTAACAAATATGGACACAAAATAGCAACAGAAAATATAAATTTGAAATTTTATAAAATTTACCAAGAATATAAGGAAAAGGGTAAATTAAGAATAATGAGATAGAAACAAGAGTGAAATAAACACAACATACAGTCCAAGGGACTTTAGAAATGACCCATGTAATTGATTTCTGTTCATTTAGTAATATTTTTAAAAGTTGCTGAAGTATTCACACATGCAACAGAGAAAGACTAAGATGCTATTTTTTGGATTCCGAAAGGCCATAAGATTCAATTAGACTAACATTCTATGTACCCTAACTCTTTTAAGAGCCACTAGAAATTTGGGCAATATCTGAATAAATTTCAATAAGTGAGTACAAAATATGAACTTAGCATATCACATAATCAGCTAAAATATCACAGTCTCTAAATTTAGTAAGACTCTAGCCTTTGTCTTTACATTGCCTTACTGAAAAAAATAACCCAGTCCTGTTAATAACCCAATAATTCCCTTTATCTCTTCTATGCCATGCTCCTCGGTGTATATATGCAAGTGACTCACACATACATTACACCAGCACAGATCTACTTTCTCAGGTTCAGATCCATTCATTCAACTGCCTGCTGGGCACTTATAAGACCACAAGGTACCTCAACTCTTATTCTCGGTATCTCTCTCTACTTCATTCTGTGTATCTGAATACACTGACAGCTTTCTATCTTCACCACCTCCATGCAAGTTCAAGACATTATAATGGGAACTACTGCAACACCTATCTCACAGGCTGTCACATAACCATTCCCAACTCCCTCTAACCTGTGAAAACAAACCTGATCATAAAACTTTAGTGTCTCTTTAACAGAGTCTCTTTGTTATTTGAGAATAAAAACAAAACCCTTGAAATGACCTAAGACCTGGTGCACTGGGAAGACCCAGAGGGATCGGGTAGAGAGGGAGGTGGGAGGGGGGATTGGGATGGGGAATACATGTAAATCCATGGCTAATTCATGTCAATGTATGACAAAAACCACTACAATATTGTAAAGTAATTAGCCTCCAACTAATAAAAATAAAAGAAAAAAAAAAAAAGAAATGACCTAGGAGACTTGGCTTATTCTGGAAACAAAATTATGTCTTATTTCAAACCCCTCTCTCCCTGCTCCCAGCACTGTTGCAGCTATGATGGTCTTTCACTTGCATTTTCTCTCCTCTGTTCACCACAGGACCTTTGAACATGAAACTTGCCTCTACATGGAACATCTTCTGTTCTCTCTCCATCTAGTTCACAATATTCATCTTTCTAATTCAGTCACAAATTCCATTTCTCTGGAAACTTTTTTCTCAGAGCCTTTGACTAGGCCAAATCTGACCAGGAGAGACTCCTAGAACTGTTTCTCTCCATCCTAACTGCCTGATGTGGTTGCACTTTTAGATTTGTTTGTGGAATTACCTAGAGAGTGTCTTATCCCTATAAGAATACCAAAGAGGGCAGGAATATCAAAGAGGCTTTGCTCACTTCTAGACCCAAGGTCTTACAGTATTGCTTGACACCAATGTATGCCCAGGAAATGTTTATCAAATGACTAGATGGACACTGCAGTGATATCTTAAATTAAGAATGATAAAAATTATTAACTGTTTGAGATGTTGGTCCTAATTTCTGAAGCAGTGATACATTGTGGAGAAGGACATGTTATTCTGACAATGGTATTAAAGGCCAGTGCTTGAAAAGAAAACCATAATCACTTGAGAACAGCAACAAATTTTCATGGAACTCTTAGCCATACTATATAGAAATGTTATTTTACTTATCTCAATTCTTCTGTGAGACAGATGATATTGTCACCATTTTAAATACGAGAAAATTTTAAAAGGTTAAATGACTTGCCTAGGGTTTTATAAAATGCAAATAGTAGAGCTGGGATTTGAAACCAGACTGCATTAATTCTAAAGTCCAAGACTTTAAATCCTCTTCGTATATAATCTTAGTAACACTTAACTCAGGTTACTGTTTATGAAAGAAGATCACGTACACTTTTTTTGATGTTAATAATTCTCAACCATTTTATTGGCATAGTTTTGGAGAACTGAGCTCTACAGAAGAGCCTAGTTCTATCTTCCATGTAAATATACAAGGGTAATACTTTCCAATTGCTTTTGGTCACATTATTTGACCATAAGATGTAGTTACTAAATGAAAGTCAGTTCTAAAATGGACAGGAGTTTTGATTAGCCTAGACACACTTGATAATTCTTTTTTAATGCCTGTGATTGGTTTAGGAAAGAGTCAATGAGACTGGAGGAAACATGCTGAGGAACCTGTGGGAAAGGGATGCAGATGCATGCACGCGCGTGTGCGCACGCGCACACACACACACACACACACACACACACACACAGTCTTAGCCTATTTGAGGATGCAGTTATATGAAGATATATGAAGCATATATGAAGGAATGCAAAGCTATTGCACTTATCCTGTAATCACAACTAGACAAACTTAAGGAAAAAAGCCAATGAATATGCTGAAGATAGCAGAGAGATGATGGCCAGGTACAAGAAAATCTGGAGATGTCCAACTACCTGACTTCTGGATTTCTGATTCTGTGACATAATAAATTTGTAATTGTTTTCCTTGAAGATACAGATTGAAACTAAGTCTTAATGTCTTCCTGTCAATCTTATTTTACAAGACTCTAGTAAAGGGCAGTATGTTTCAGAGTACACAGTAAGCATTTAGGAAATTGTCCTGGAGTATCTAAATGGAAAAAAACTGGATATTTTTAAAGGCCACCCAGTATGATGAAGCCAAACCATTAGTAAATCAATACACCTCCAAAGAAAATATATATGCAGAATTAAGATTGCTGGGAGAAATATCAATAACCTCAGATCTACAGATGACATCATGCTAATATCAGAAAGCAAATAGGAACTAAAGAGCCTCTTGATAGAAGGTCAAAGAGGAGAGTGAAAAAGCTGATTTAAAACTCAACAGTCAAAAAACTAAGATCATGCCATCTGGTCCCACCACTTCAGGGCAAATAGATGGAGAAATAATGACAGATTTTATTTTCTTGGGCCCCAAAATCACTGTGGACAGTGACTGCAGCCATGAAATTAAAAGATGCTTGCTCCTTGGAAGAAAAGCTATGACAAACCTAGACAGTGTATTAAAAAGCAGAGACATCATTTTGCCAAGAAAGATCTATCTAGCCAAAGCTATGGTTTTTCCAGTAGTCATGAATGAATGTGAGAGTTGGATCATAAAGAAGGCTAAGTGTTGAAGAACTGATGCTTTTGAACTCTGGTGTTGGAGAAGACTCTTGAGAGTCCCCTGGACTGCAATGAGATAAAGCAGTCAATCCTAAAGGAAATCAACCCTGAATACTCATTGGAAAGACTGATGCTGAACCTGAAGCTCCAATACTTTGGCCACCTGATGTGATGGACTGACTCACTGGAAAAGACCCTGATGCTGGCAAGGATTGAGGACAGAAGGAGAAGGGGATGACAGAGGATGAGATGGTTGGATGGCATCATCAACTCAATGAACATGAGTTTGAGCAATCTCCAGGAGGTAGTGAAGGACAGGGAAGCCTGGTATGCTGCAGTCCAAGGGGTCTCAAAGAATCAGATACAACTGAGAGACTAAACAACAACAACCTAAATGGGAACAAACTGAACATTTTTTAAGGCCATCCAGTATGATGAAGCCAAACCAATACTGAATTAATACATCACCAAAGTATATATGCAGACTATCAAACTAATAATAATGACTGATATTCCTTTTGTTTGTGTGAATGTTTATATCTGTTTATGTTTATATAAGATAGCCAGTAAGACTGTTCATAGTGAATTTTTAAATAAGTTTTTCCCCAGCATTCGTTTCCCAGCAGAACTGAAATAGGTTATAAATTCCCTCACTTTTTATGCATACTTCAATATTTAGTGTAGGAGGCTCAGAAGAGTGAGAGAGAAAGAAAAGGAGGAAAGATGGAATAAAAGTTCATTTTGGAATCAGAAACTGATTAGTAAGGAGAGTAATTTTAAAAAATTCACTTTTGAAGAAACTGTCATAATTGATAACTTCCCACAGCTTGGTGTCAAGAACCTTATTTTTAGTTGAACTAGTAACACAGGAAACAATTAGACATCATCACCAACGTTTTCATGCATTAATGCCAGCACAAATTAACTCCTACCACTAAAAATACTCCTTTTCTTGGTCACAGTCTGTGAAGAGTATGACTTACTGCACTTAGGGCATAATTATGTCTCCTTGCCTACATAAAACTGACACACAAAAATCAATATTAATTTAAGAAAAGATCAAAACTGTCTTCATTTTCTTATTTAGCTGTCTCTCCAAAATGAGGTTATCATTTATGACAGAGATACATCAGAGTTTGGACTTAACTGATTCTGGCTGCCAAATAATAAATGTTCATTTTCTAATTGTGTCTAAGTACCTGTTTCCCCAAGAACTGTTATTTATAGTGCCACCTAGAAAAAGGATCCCATAAAGTTTGTATTTATCTAAGACAGTGCCATATTTATTTTTTTTCCTCTTCAACACACCTCCATTCTCCTCCCTACTTCTCCCCCCAAACATATTTTTCTAATATGAGAAAAATAAATGTCTCAGAAGCCTGTAATCATTGTGCCCTATAGAGATATAATGAATGCATTTTACATCTTCTATCTTAAACATTTACACATGTTTAATTTCATTATGTTAGATTTATTTTAATGTAAAAGTAACGACACGCTATGTTCACCCGGTGGCTTTGCAAATGTGGGCCTGAATTTGTGAAGTCTCAGGATATCTCTATTTCTTGCTAGTTTATCTCCCTTTTCTCCATGCCTCAGGGCACTCTCCATGAAAAAAGTGGTAACAATCCCAGCAAATGTTACCATCGCTGAGATTATTTACTCTGGAAACCACACCTAATCATGTCAAACACACTGACCATCAGGAACAGGAAAAGCAAGGTTGGAGTCTCCTCTGTCCTTTCCTGCTTCTGGCCCCTGTTATGCCTTGAAGCCATTTCTTAGACCTGGGACCCTAAGTGATGTGAGATATTTTAGTAACATCAAAATTCATTCAACTGACCTCAGGTTTTACCATGCTGGTGTTTGCATGCAAGTAAGTATCATCAACAACTATATACCACCCACAAACAAAAAGTCAAAAAAAAAAAAAAAAAAAGAGAGAGAGAAGAAATGTAAGTGTTCTATAAATATAGATTGATTGTCTTTTAGATAATTTTATCACTTCTTGTTGTTCAGTCACCCAGTCGTGTCCTACTCTTTGTGACCCCATAGACTGCAGCACATCAGGCTTCCCTGTCCTTCACTATCTCCCAGAACTTGCTCAAACTCGTGTCCATTGAGTCGGTGATGCCATACAACCATCTCATCCTCTATCATTCCCTTCTCCTCCTGCATTTAATCCTTCCCAGCATCAGGGTCTTTTCCAGTGAGTCAGTCCTTCACATCAGGAGGCCAAAGTACTGGAGCTTAAGGTTCAGCATCAGTCTTTCCAATGAATGAATAATCGGGGTTGATTTTCTTTAGGATTGATTGGTTTGATCTCTTTGTAATCCAAGGGACTCTCAAGAGTCTTCTCCAACACCACAGTTCAAAAGCATCAATTCTTTGTTACTCAGCCTTCATTATGGGCTAACTCTCACATTCATTCATGACTACTAGAAAAACCACAGCTTTGACTAGACGGACCTTTCTTGGCAAAATGATGTCTCTGCTTTTTTATATGCTGTCTAGGTTTGTCATAGCTTTTCTTCCAAGGAGCAAGCATCTTTTAATTTCATGGCTACAGTCACCATCCCAGTGGTACTGGAGCCCAAGAAAATAAAGTCATTGTTTCCCCATCTATATGCCATGAAGTGATGGGACCAGATGCCATGATTCATTTTCTAAAATTTGAGTTTTAAGCCAGCTTTTTCATTCTCCTTTTTCACCTTCATCAAGTGGCTCTTAAGTTACTCTTTGCTTTCTGACACTAGAGTAGTGTCATCTGCACATCTGGGGTTATTGATATTTCTCTCAGCAATCTTGATTCCAGCTTGTGATTCATCCAGCCTGGCATTTCACATGATGTACTCTGCATAGAAATTAAATAAACAGGGTGACCATATATAGCCTTGATGCATTCCTTTACCAATTTTGAACCAGTCAAATGTTCCAGTTTTGGTTTTAACTGTTGCTTCTTTCCCTGCATACAGGTTTTGCAAGAGGCAGGTAAGGTGGTCTGATATTCCCATCACTTTAAGAATTTTCCAGGTTGTTGTGATTCACACAAAGAGTTTCACGTAGTCAGTGAAGCAGAAGTAGATTTTTTTCCCCCCCTGGAATCCTCTTGTTTTTTATATGACCCAACAGATGTTGGCAATTTGATCTCTGGTCCCTCTGCCTTTTCTAAATCCAGCTTGCACACCTGAAAGTTCTCAGTTCACGAACTGTTGAAGCCTAGCTAGGAAGATGTATGCTCAAAGTACAGCAAAGTGAAATCTAGTTAACAACCTCTTTTTGCTAAATATTCCAGAAGGAAAGAAATTCATATTTGACATTTAAAATATGTGTGTGTATCTTATGTAATATATTTTGGTCTTCATGTTGTTACTCACAAATAGAATACATGGGCTCTGCAATCTGAGTAGTTTGGTTTCGGTTAGAAACCTAAGTCTATGTAATCATCGGCAAATTATTTAATCTCCCATTCTCAATGTTCTAACTTCTAAAAGGGCATAATATTAGTCCTTATCTACTAGGTCCCTTGAGAAGATTGATTAAGAGCTTAATAAATGGCAATTGCTACTCTTAGTAAGTGATAATATTGGCAGAGTCTTAAACTCACAGCCATGTAGAAAACAAATTTCAGAAAATATTCTCCAAAACATTACTTATTTCCACCTTTTTACTCAAGGTGAGGAAATTTAAGTTTCTGAGGTCAGCAGACAGACCCAGGGCCCTCCAATTAATGGCTGGCATAAACTGGACAACTAGAGATTTCTTGTTCAGGGTCACTAGAATTTGTGGTAGCACATTTCAAAATGTAGCAGGAGGAAAGAAATGAGGAACGGAGGTGATTTCCAAAGTAATATTGACTTTCCCCTTATAGAAAGAGATGGTTTAGACAATCAGCAGTTAATTATCCTTGGAAAAGGTGTGTTTTGTCTTCTATGACAGAACTTTTTTGTTTGTTTTTATTTTTGCATTAGTGAGGTGATTAGCTATTTGAACTTGAGTTTAAGTCAGTCTCTACCTCATGCTTTTGTTGCTCTTTATACAGTTTAAATATAAATGTCCTGGTTTCCTTTCAGGAATTTAGCGAGTTTTGTGCTTGAGTTCACTGAAATTAAAAACAAAAACAAAAAACATGCATACTCTATTTACAGAATTAATAAGGACTTGCTAATGGAGGAGGGAAACTAAATCTAGAAAACTGGTCACCTGTTTTTGTCAGAAAATATTTCAAATGAGATAATTTCTTAGCTGTTTATGTTAGCTGAGAAATGGGAAAGAAAAGTTGGGGGAATGTTTGAAGAAAGAGGGGAGCATTTTAATGATTAGAATTTAATGAGCATTAATTAAATACACAGCAGACTTAATGCTAAGCACTTTTCATATCAATTACTTTTTCCAGAAATTCAATGAAAAGGGGAAACTGCAGATGAAAGAAAAAAGCATATCAGTTAATTCAACAAGTAATGAAGATATTAAAAAAAAAAAAGAAATTGAACTCTGTCTGATTCAACTGTCACATGACTTTTAAAATGCTCGAGTCCCATCATTTGCATTGTTTCTCTATTGTTTAAGAAAACTCTAAAATTCCTTTTGGAGTTAAATAAGAATCTACCTTGGATGAGAATGAGAAATAACTACTTTAAACTGAATGTTATTCAATAACAAATAGTTTAATAGCAAATTTTCAGAGAATTACACCTTTGTGAGAGAATGTGGATACATGGAAACAATTTTCTCCCTAACAGAATCACCATATACTCACTAGTCTTTGACCTAATTTTAGCTCAATATTGTCCTGAAATCAGAGTCAATGCAAAACTGGAATCTTTATAAATCCACAGCTGTGAGGGGCTGGAATTCTCACTCACACTGAGCCTTTTCTTCCACATGTTATTTCAGTTTACACACCTTTTGAGAACGCTTATGTACCAGTCAAGACCTAAGCCACACAATTTAAAAAAGTAGTACTTAAGAAGTGTGTCTTTAAAGTCAGAAGACTATGTAATAGCAATAAATTTTTTTAATGAAAAGAGAAAAATATAAATGCTATGAAAGTTAATTTCTAGTATTTTGATTACAACACAATAACATCTTAATAATGAATCAGAGGAATAATATTTGTAAAAACAGGAAATCTCCAATCTGGAAGGAAAACAATATAGAGAGCATGTAATTGTATAAGGGGCCTTGGAGATCTTTCTCAAAGGTGATCATTTCCCCAAATAGGACAAAATGGTAAGCTATATTAGGGAATGTTTTATATAATAATAATAATAACAATCATAATAATACTAGAAGACATCATTAATGATCACTGGCCTTATTTCTTGAGAATCTATTAAAGCTAAAGCACTATGCTCAGCACTTTCTATACATTTCTAGTGACCTTTGTAAACTTGCTTCCCCATTTAATAGATGAACAAATTGAGGTCCAGATTAGTTAAATGATTTCTCTAGAGCAAAATCTAGGTAGAGAGGTTTTACCTCTTTAATTGTCTTGCGTGGAGTTTTAGATTATGAATACATATTCATAATGACGTAATTATAGTTATGAAACTGAAAAAATGGTGTTTTCTTACAAAATAAATACATACTTAGCATAGAAAGTTAAAGGCAAAAAAAAAAAAAGAAAGTTAAAGGCAACATGAAGTAGTACAGGAAAAGATTAACTTGCTATCAAAATTACTGCAATAAAAACATTACAAAGGAGTTTTTCTCAAATTAAAAGGTTTTAACTAAATCATAATTTTCTGACTGAATCATCTGGCATTTCTCTCTTCACTGCTTTCTGTTTCACATTCTGTCGTCTCAATGAAAGGCAACTACGAGCAAGCATTCCTCAATTGAATATGTGGCTAGAAGGCATCATTTTTAATTAGACAGGCTTCAGAATCCAACTAGCATGATGGCATCCTGGCTGCATCACTTGCTAATTCTTCAACTTTGGGCAAGATACTTAATCCCTCTAAACCATGGTTACTCATCCACAAAATGACGTTGATAATGGCCTCTACATGAAATTGTTATTGGTAGGATTCAGTGAGATAATGCAAGTGAAGGGCCAGCACAGTATGTGGTCTGTGGTTAGCCCTCAGTCAATGACAGGTATTTTTACATTTATGGATGCCCCTCTGGGAGCTGAAAGGAACTGCCTCAACTTTCTCCTCTACAGAAGCCATTCCTATCGAATGCCTTCCATTCCTTTCATTTCTTCTTCTTCACTTTTTCTTTCCATTAAGGAATTCAAATCTAACTTAAACAAGGCCTTACTCTTTCTGTCTTGGCATAGCCTGTCATTCTTTACTCACCCAGGGGTTAACAGATGGTGGTGGGAGATACGGTGATAACTAAGACGCACATGGGCAAGATTATAGGATCCTCTCCTCTCACTATCATTGGAGCCCTCTAGTTCAGCTTCCTCCTGCTCAGATCACAAGAGTTGCCAACAGCGACTGGACCCTAACTGAGTCCCATTCAATTTCTGACTACATCATGTTATCTTGGCATCCAAAGTTATAACTGGACTTTGCTAGTCTGACAAAGTTTTAACAATGGTGGTTGCACAATACTACCTGCCTCAGGGACGTTAAGGGTTAAAGAGACTTCTGGGAACTCATTATATCAATGAAGCAGTGATGTCTGAGTTTCAAGCAACTAGTTCACAAAGGCATTTTTTAAACAGTCCACTCAGAGACTGGGGGCTGGCTTTCCTTTTTGTTGTTGACTGAGGCCTCCATGGCCAGTAGAGCATTGCTATGCATCATCTCCCTTAGCAGAGGCTCTTAAAGCTCAGTTCTAAAATAACTGCGTTTCAAGGGCAGGACCATATTCTCCTTCACTCCTACAGTATCTGTGGAGAGTGTCTAGAAGTGAGAAAGACCATTTCAAGAGCTGATCAATACCCTGTTGGGGAAGATAGTTGAAGGCAGCGGGTTGAAAGCAGAGTTTAAAAAAAAAAAAAAGCAGGTACGGGGAACAGCTGAACACTCCAGTTAGCGTCCTTAACCCATTCAGGGTAGCTGGAATCTGCTCACACTTCTGTTTAAGGCAGAGAGTAAATTCCAGGAAGTGTGTTCAAGTATACAAATGAACCCCACTCACAGACTACTCTCACATGCTCTGTGTTCAGAGGAGATTGAGACAGCACAAGAAGTATGCAATAGATCATTTAGGTTTTACAGGGATCAGAAAAAGATGACCACAGCTCACAAGTGGCTTTGTATACAGGCCCTTGGTCTCTAGCTTTGTCTTCTGAATAATTTCTTTCCTGGAATTTAGAGTTTACTTGGTATATTTTTGATTGTTGGGACAGGAGTGGGGAGGATCAGGCAAATGGGAGAACAGGAAGGGAGCCAAGAACATTCACATTTGGGAAAGATGTTCCCCCAATTCCTATAGATCTCTTTGCGAATGTACGAAGGAAACAAGATGTCTCCCTTTTTATTTTCTCTTGTTTTGGGGCACATCATAGATAATCAACTATATCTGCTGGATTTTTGAAGGTTCCACCTCCTTCCCTGGTCCTCTTTCAAGTCCATTTCATCTCACCCCAAGCCAGTCTAAATGGTGATATTCCAAGTATGATTCTGATTTCAAAGCCAGAGCTAATACATCTAGTCTTTTCTTTCTAACGGACTTCAATAACTCTTCTTGAGGCATGTCAAGATTCAATTTTCTTTGGTAATTTTCTATACTTTATTATTCATGAATGAGCTTTTCCACACAGGTAATAATAATAATAAAATAACAGTAATAATACCAATGGGGCTTCTCTGGAGGCTTGGTGGTAAAGAATCTGTCTGCCAAAGCAGGAGACAAGGGTTTGATCTCTGTGTCAGGGAGTTCCCCTGGAGAAGGAAATGGCAACCCATTCCAGTATTCTGGCCTGGGAAACACCATGGACAAACGAGCCTAGTGAGCTACAGCCCATGGGTTCACAAAAAAGTCAGAAATGATTTAGCGACTAGACAACACCACCACCACCACCAATCCTTTCATGAACTAGCCTTCTAATTCTTTTATACACATTACTTCATGTAATCCTATGAACAGCTCTATCAGGCAGACAAATTACTACACTGTTTTACAGAAGAGAAAACTGAAGCACCCTCGGCTCACAGCTAAGGCTGTGAGCCCAGAGTCTGTTTCCTACACATCATTAGCTGGGTCCGGGCTGCTGCTGGGCACCACTGCCTCTGCAATGGCCACAAACAGCCTTTTATTTTTAACTGTACCTATTATGCACCATTCATGATATTAAAGATTTCACAAGTATTGTTCCACTTAATTTCAAAAACAATATCATCAGCGAGGCTCTGCCCTTACTAAAAGAAGAGAAACAGAGATTTGGCAGGGGTTGGAAGTCAGAGGTCACACAAGCAATAAGTTATACAAATCAAGACTAGCATCCATGTTTCTCTAACTCCAAAGGCTATAATTTCAATCATCACCCCATCCTGGCCTACCCAACTATTCCTGGACATACAATAGGCCTCCTTTGGCACATGGGGCAGCAGCAGTGAGGTTAAAAACTAGTGTGATTATGCATTATTTTATTGCTACTATCTCTATGAATAAAATGTCTATTTGATTTTCATTTAACCTCAAAAGAATCTGATTACTGAACAACCATTGAAGAATTATTGGCAATTATGTTCTGTAATTATGGCTCCTGTTAATGACATTAGTGAGCAGCCTTTCATATTTAGTCCTATTAATTAATCCCCCTAAGCCCAGAAAGTGATAATCAATACAACAAAGGCACCACGGTAAATTATAAATAATCCCCAAATCCCTCAAATAGTTTTCAAGCCTCCTTCGGTTTCCTTGGTTTGGACACACTTAGTTTGGAAGCTGGAGGAGTCTGCAGTAACTGATCGCTCCTCATGCAGAATCACCTGTTTCACTAGTGCACCTAATCAGGCAGATGTTTAAAATTGGAGTCCGGATGCCACTGACAAAGATACATTTCTGTAGCCTAATAAAAATAATTAGCTGATTGAGTCCAGAGACCCTCAAATCAGAGATACAGCTTTCAATTCTCTGAGCAATATATTCCATCAGATAACACCTATTGTCAGGGAGTGTGTGGTTTCAGTTTTGCAGAAGCTGAACACAGCTAGTGTGTGAAATGCTGAAAGTTCAACAAAGGAAATTTCCTGATTGCTCAATCTCACAGATAGACAAGATAAACAGGCATACTGACAGTGATGCCAGGAATCGATGATTTATGAAAAACAGGTCTCTGAATCTAATGTTTTTTAAACTCTCCCAATCCATTCTTAGATTTTCTTCCACATACTTTATCAACCACCTACGTTGATACACATTAGATTTCTAAAATGGCTATATTTATATATTTTATCTGAGATAGCTACTGCTATAGTTGTTCAAAGATGCTACAAGCGGCCTCAGAAGTAGTCCATTTCAAAAAGATGTAGCATGACAATCCACTCTGCACCATGGATGGAACTAAACTAGTTGGTTTCTGAGGCCCTGATCTATGTTAGTCTAAAAGTCAAAGACTCCTGTTCTTTTTGCCACAAAGGAAAGAGTCAGAACTTGATCCCTATTGGCATCCCATGTCCTTCCTTAGTTGCATTCTTGTTTTGGATGATTTCCCAGGAGATAGTGAATAACCCTCAGCAGCTGCCCAGTCTCAGAAACCATTTGGGGGGAGGAAACAGAAGCTCAGAATAAATATCTATCAAAGCATCAATCGCATCAGATATAACAGAGAACATGGTCATCTTTAAAGGATTCAGAAAAGGGAATAATATGACAAATTTAGACTGAATATATATTGGGTCCTTCAGTAAATAATTGTTAATGGAGAAATCAATCTAACTGGCCATTTACAAGAATTAGTTTATAAATTTATGATATTCAAGATCTGGAAATAGCCTTAAAGGTCATCTGAAGCCATCTTTCCATTTACAAATAAGGGAGCTGAAAGTCAGAAAGACTAAGGAACTTGGCCAAGGTTACCCAGTAAAACAATGGTTGAAGTAGGCATGGAAGAAGGACATCTTAACCACACCATCTGCTGCCACTCTCAAACTGAATGGTTGATTCAATTTTAAAAGTTGTAAAGCCGGAATGATACTAGGCACACTCTTAAGATTTATATTTTAAGATGAAAGATTTCATCTTAACATCACTGACAATCATTGCTAGCATGTCTCCTCCATCTTGTCAGTAAGCAGAATTCAGATGTGAGTAGATATTGGGAGTGTGACCTATACTGCCACATCTTGGGACAGGAGACCTTACCAGGTACTGTAGTTCATATTCTACTGTCAACAACTTTTATACAAATTCAAATAATAATGATGATGATGATGACAGATGACAATGACAGAAGTCTACAGTGTTTTAAGGCCAAATTTCTTATATAAACTTCAGGGCCCTTATCTGACCAGTCATCATTTTTTATTTATTTAATTTTTGGTGGTTTCCCTAGAGTTTTACTTTAGATTTTAACTATATATTTTTTGTTTGTTTCAATTACTTACCATCAATTAAGAATTCTAAAATTTCACTTTAAATTGGAGTGCTCTTTTCTCATAAGTAGCCACTAAATGTTGAAACATAGGAAAAAAGGGAAAGAGAAGGCAAGGCAAGGCAAACCAAAATATTCCTTTCCTGCTTGGCTGAGCAGTGTTGGAGTTCCCAACTCTGCTTTCATGTTTCCTTATTCCAGCAAAACTATAAAAGTTCCTATACAAGTGGCTCTTCTAACCACCACCAAAGTAACTACACAAGTGCTAATTAACTAGTCTAAGTGAATGTAGATTTCCTTGAAATTAAAAACAACTTTCAGAGACACAGAGAGGGACTTACGTCTGCATTATTGCATGTGTCACAACAGCAAGTTTAGCTTTGAATTCCTAGAGTCTGAGTTTTGACCTGATAGAAATCAAGATATGCCAATAGCAGTGATTATAAAAATGATGTCATGATCAGAAACCAGCTTAAGTAAAAAGTGTGATGGAGGAACTGAACGGAATAGCTGATGACATTAAAATTCCCAAAGAGGATGATGCTTTTTGGCCTCCTCCCAACCAAGTACAGCGGCAGGAGCGTGAAATTGTCATTGGAGATGAATACATTTCTTTCCCAACATTGAAAATTGGTTCCCTTATTAGTGTCAATCAATCCAAGGATCCAGAAAGCTTATGGGTATTTTATTATCTTCTCTGGGACCTGAAGTGTTTGCTCTTTTGTCTTATTGGATTACACTTCAAGAAGAAGCCAATCTAGATTGAATACTGGTGTTGACATCAGTGGGTGGGAGTAGCTGCTTTCAATGACCATTATCAGGACAGTTTTGTGTATATAAGGGCAATATTCTTCATAAACTATAAATGATTGTCTTTGATAAATGTGTAACCAAAAAGAGCAGTTTTAACTTAACTTCAAAAGGAATAAGAAATAAATCTTCAGAATGTCATACTCAACAACTATGCTTCTTAAAGCAAAATATATAAAATGCATTGTCAAGGACAGATACTCCCTCATGAATTATGTTATGGGATTGGCCCTTTCTCTGTTATATTTACTCTTTCTGGTTATACAATAAGAACACATTTGGAGAAAAAGATAAGACAAAAGAAAATATTCTGATTTAAGAAGAGGGTAAAGGTGGGAGGAGGCAGTGGCACCATGGCATTGAGATCTCCCTGAAGGTTCTGAGAGATGGGTCTCTTGTGCCAAGCTGGGCCTGGAAAAGCCTTGCTGTTGATGTTGTTCAGTTGCTAAGTTGTGTCTGACTCTTTGCAACCCCAGGGACTGCAGCACGCCAAGCCTTCCTGTCACTCACCATCTCTTGGAGTATACCCAAGGTTCATGTCCATTGAATCGAGGATACTAGCAAAACATCTCAGTGAATTTATTGTTTCCCAAGCATGTTTAATCACATTTAAAGAACTGTTTGCATTGCTTTAAATAAATAATAGCTTACTACTTGAATATTTACTTATTACTTGAATCAGAGGATGAGATGGCTGGACGGCATCACAGATGCAATGAACATGAACTTGGGCAAACTCTGGGAGATGCTGAGGAATAGGGAGGCCAGGCATGCTGCAGTCCATGGGGTCACAAAGAGTTGGACACAGCTGGACGACTGAACAACAACAGCAAAACTTGAATATTTAGTTCATTGAACACTATGATATACATTTACAATTCTGAATGAATAAATTTCTGTTTTCCCTTGAAAGTGGGACTGAGTTAGCAAAGTGCACCCTCTTAAAGAAAGAATTCTCTAGAGACAATTTCTAAGAAGAATTTCATCTTCTCCCAAAGCAGGGCTTGAATAGACACTGGGGGAAATAAACTTCCAAGTGATAGCAGCAAAACCCAGCTGTTGGTGCAAGTCACTTTGCCTCGAATGGGAAATAACAAAATCTTGCCAGCAAACATGCAATGGTTGCAATTCTCAGGACAGACAGAGGGTCCAGCTCACATACCACCTTTGGTAAGTGCAGGCCCTTGAAACAGCACGTGGTCAGTGCTCCTTGATTGTACAAAAGTATGGAAAAGCGCGCATGCTCCCCAGTTTCAATGACGGTTCCTGTATTGTTTTAGAGTGGAATAATCTCTCCAAAGCTTTCTAACAGCCTTCTTACCCTTATCCAGAAGGCAGAGGAAAAATAATCATAGAATTCAATGAGACATTTTCCAGATGAAAGATGAACTTAGAATATGAATCACTTAGGCAAAACTTTCTGTAGGTGTTGCTTCTCCAGGATGATAAGAAAAGGTCCATCAGACTTGTTCTGAGGGGTGAAGCAACATATACTCTGTATCACCCAGCATGCTGCCTGGCAAACAGTAGGAACCAGGAAATAGTTACTAGTGACATTAAATCCAGCCTTCCCACCCACTTCAGAACAGATACCCTGAGCACAGAAGCTGTTAAAGCACTGGTTTATGCAAAGGTTGTTACAATGTTGATTCAAACAGTCCCCCGTTTAGCTCTGTTAGTCTTAACTCAATTGAATTATTTTATGAAGAAAGCCAAAAACATAAACTCATATAAATTAAAATAGCTAAGTGAATGAGTGAGCAAACCATCGTGGTTCAGTTGTTTCTGACTCGTTGCGACCCCATGGCAGGAACCTGCCAGGTTCTCCATCCACGGAATTCTCCAGGCAAGAATACTGGAGTGGTTGCCATTTCCTTCTCCTAAAATAGGTAAAAGGGCACCTAAATCCTCAAGAAACACCAATTCTTTGGGCTATTTATCATCTCCATTTGTATAATGATTCCTTTGCTCCAAAGTTCACAGTTTAGCCTTCTGATGATGTAAGCATACCTCACAAGGCATTAACCTCTGCCAATGGAAATAATAATGTAATTGATTTAGTACTATGATTATTTAACATATGAACATGTACTCATTGAGAAAATATGATGTCTGGACAACTGACATTGCATTTTTTGCCAAATAACAAGCTGATGTTCATAAAATCTTACTGGAGAGCACCCAATGCTAACTATAGGATTTCAAACTGCTGATTTGCAGAGATGAATCGCGAAGCAATCTACATTGTGTGGCTAATCAGAATTCCCATCCTTACCCATGCTCTGAAAAGAAGCCTAAATTTTTTTATTTGGAAGCCACTGTGAAAAGCTTTCATTAATTTAAATTTCAGAACAGATTTCTCCCCATTATGTGTATTCAACTAAAGGCTTATTAAACACAACGCCATGATAAAAGTGAACAAATAGCAGGTTTTTCCAAGGCATCCATTTTATTTTATTCCAGGATCCAGAGGCATTGAAAATTTAGGGACTGCTGCCACACTTAGAAATCTTTTGAAGACTAGAAAGAATTGGTAACAATTTAGTTATTTCTATTCCTCTACAATTTGTTTAAAAACATGTGATATAAATGACTCCCTGTTCCTTAAAACTGCCCCCAAATTAAGCAATATAATAGCTGCTAATTAGATGCATTTAATTCTAATTTACAAACCATCTTTACTTCTTCTTTGAAGAAATACTATTCAACTGAATCCTATTATATCTGACTTGGTTTATTTATTACACTTTATCTGAGGAAAAAAAAGTGCATATCCGAAAAAGCATTATTCTTTAATCCTGATGTTAACTTACTTGTATGCTTCAAAAGTTTAGAGGTTTAATATTATTTGAACTTGGTGAAAAGTATGTAAAGTTTCTCGCTTCTGCTTTTCATATTTTGGGGGAAAAAAGGTTCCATTAGGGTTTTCAAGATAGCTAAGCTTGTAGAACAAAAATAAGAAAAGGGAATAAAATAAGCCTGAGATGGTATAATTCTCATGATTTTATATATCTTTACAGGAGAGGAACAGGTTTTGAGGAAATGGCAATGGGAAGTAGGCGTGCTGAGCATGTTGAACAGGGAAGGCTCCAGCAAAAACAAATGCGATGCGAGCTGCCCTCCATTAAGGCCAACACAAAAGGAGAAAAGAAAACGACAGAGTCACGACAGTAGACAAATAACTAACCCCTCTCACGTACATCTTTATTTGTAGTCCAGCCTGGCAGTGAAACGTCAGGGGCTCCGTCACCCACTTACAAGTCAGTTTCACATGATAGACTATTATTATTAGCAGCATTATTATGACCATTTCCAGTTATCTCTACTCTTATCTCCCTCCTAAAGCTGTTATAAGAAGAGATTACTCAAAAAGGGAAGGAAATAAGTACCCAAAAAGGTTAAAGTAGGAAAAACTGCATGTTTTCAGAAAACTTTGTAAAGACTGATGAAGCAGGGGAATAAAAAGAATAAAATGATTATATCAGGTTCCGTGCAGTCTGACAAGGTAATCCCTAAGTGGGAGAATTTCTTCTCAGCTGCAAATTTCTAGCTGTATATACAGTGTGACTGACAAGCCACAAACATAAATTAGTGAAACCAAAAGGAAACCATTTGGCAGCTCATTATTTTACCATTTGCTTCATTTCAATAAATTCATGATGACAAGCTGAGGTTAGGGGGAATTCCTAAAGGCATTAATGTACTGGTTTAATTGAAGAATAAAATAATACTACAGGAGAATAAATGGCTTTAATAAACATACTGAATTAATATACCATAAAAGGAAAATAGATAGGTGATTCATGCACTGTTCATTTGAGATTTCTTAAATTATAAAAACAAAAATAGCCTTCTCTCTATAAAAAGATAAAGGAATTGCCATTTGGTTTTCTGGTAATCAGGTCTACTTGTGGGATCACTGATCTTCTGATTAGATATTAATCTTACTTCTAAGTGATTTTACTATTATAGCATGCTCCTAGCTTAACTTACATATATACATATTCTCTTATTATTTATTAAAAATAAGTTTATAGCTAACAATATTATCTTGCACACTTAAACATCTGCTAAAAGGGTAAATCTCATGTAAGTATTCTTATCAGAGTAAAAAAATGTTAAAGTAAATTTGTAGGAAACTAAATTCAATATGCTATACTTACTAACACAAAGTGAGAAGAAATCAGTTGCTTTTTTTCTTTTTAACCCAAATAATCAATTCCTTGCCCTCAAAAAAGCCACAATTTTCTATATTTCTTATAAAATGGTATAGAATATGAATTACCAGGAAAATTTCCTCAATAGTCTATTTCACTTTGCAGTATGAACATAGCCTGTAATTATAACCATTAATTCAAAGGGAAAATGATTTAAATATATATCAGGCTAATGTGATTTAAGCATATTGTTTTGCTGTGGTTCCTTTCTGGGACTGAATATCAAGATGCAGTCCACTATGCCGAAAGCCTCTAGCTTTCCAAAAACTGAAAGCCTTTGCCAATAAATCACAACTGTTCTACCATATGCCTCTTTGTTCTGCCAAGTATTACCAGCCTGTTCTACTTTTAAGCAAATTTCATTATATTATAGCTCAGAGCAATGCTCATTAAAAAGTATTACTGAAAAATGTCAAGTTGTTTTTATATAGAAACTGGAATTTATTTTCTACTGAAAAGTCAGGTATTTATTGAACACAAGACATTTGTGAAATACTGATCTCATTTCACAAGTCACTTCAAAAATCGTCATTCTCTATCTTGACTGTGAGGGTTCAGTCCACATTATGATTGTCTAAAGCATCTCCTGTCTTGCACCAGGTAACTTTCACTAGTATCTCCCACTGATACAGATAAACCATGACCTTTCTGGAACTGACCTACTCTCAAATGGGTGGAAAACCTTTTCCTTGTTTCTTCACAATCACATTCACATTCATCCTCTCCTTGACCGATTTGCTTTTTTTCATCTCCCAGTCACAGCCTTCCAGATAACGTCATGTTGCAGTCATATTTTAGGTGACTATAAACTTCGTTATAGCCTATTTACTTTAAATAGTATGATACAGTCCAAATAAAGCTAGCCTAGAAATCTCACCTCCACAACTTTTAGTTGCAGTGATCCTTAAAAGTCACTTAACTTCATCTATAAAACAGTGATTACATCCTCCCTTTTCCCTTGAATTCAGTTTGTGAACACAAAAGTCTGTAGTGCACGTTCAAACGTTCTGTATCCCATTTACCACAAACCAAACACAAAGCCAGAGAGCTTCATTTTGAAGCACCAAACTCCTTCCTAAGGAACTGTTTCCCTTTCTCTTCAGATGCTAAAAACCCACTGGCCATAATCTGTGAGCCAAACATGACAGGATTAATCTTCATTACCTACTGTAACTAGATTTAACATTCTAGGTACAATGAAGAGCCATAAAATGTCAGGCATTAAACCAGGAGAAAAGCAAGACCTTCTTGCTTCCTCTGAGGAAAAAAGAATGTTTTTAGTCCCCTGAGGAAAATCAGAAATACTCAAATGGGGCCAAGGTATATATTAAACTAACAAAAACAACAACAGAAATATTTCAATTGTTCTTAAATCTTAGGCCAAATCATTCTATGAAGATTTGTGGGGCTTTCCTAAATGAAAAGGCCAGACTAGAAGAGGAGCAGAATCATGCACTGAGGCTTCCCTTATTCTAATATACTACATTTTTATGCAATAAAATCAGGATGAAATGGAAATCAAGGTCACTTTTGACATGATAGAAGTGACAAAAGAGGTATCTAGAGAAACAGCAAGGAACAGAATAGAGGTGATAGAAGAAAGTACATACTGTTTGCATTGTTCATGTCCCATCACTTCATGGCAAATAGATGGGGAAACAGTGGAAAAAGTAGCAGACTTTATTTTTTGGGGGCTCCAAAATCACTGCAGATGGTGACTGCACCCATGAAATAAAAGACGCTTACTCCTTGGAAGGAAAGTTATGACCAACCTAGACAGCATATTATAAAGCAGAGACATTACTTTGCCAACAAAGGTCCATCTATGGTTTTTCCAGTAGTCACGTATGGATGTGAGAGTTGGACTATAAAGAAAGCTGAGCACCGAAGAATTGATGCTTTTGAACTGTGGTGTTGGAGAAGACTCTTGAGAGTCCCTTGGACTGCAAGGAGACCCAACCAGTCCATCCTAAAGGAGATCAGTCCTGAGTGTTCATTGGAAAGACTGATGGTGAAGCTGAAACTCCAATACTTTGGCTGCCTGATACGAAGAGCTGACTCGTTTAAAAAGACCCTGATGCTGGGAAAGATTGAAGGCGGGAGGAGAAGGGGACAGACAGAGGATGAGATGGTTGGATGGCATCAATGACTCAAGGACATGAGTTTGGGTAAACTCTGGGAGTTTGTGATGGACATGGAGGCCTGGCATGTTGCAGTCCATGGGGTCGCAAAGAGTTGGACATGACTGAGCTACTGAAGTGAACTGAACTGAAGAAAGAATAGGTTCACCTAATTTGTCTTGCTAAATGTTATGAAGAGACTTAACTGTGAGCAGAACTGGGAGCTGGGTATCTGTATAAAACCCTCAAGGCATTTCTTCACATTTTCTTTTGCTTCAATCTCTTTCCTTCCCACAGGGATCTTTCTCTAGTTATTGTCTATCTCCTTAGCAATGAGAGAAGGGAGGCTGGCCAAATCATCCATCATGAATCTGTCACCCCTATTCTCTAGGTGTGGCTTCACCTAAAATAAGATTATAAGTATACAACTTTACGTCTCACAAATACAGGGGTGACAAGGAAGCTCAGAGTAAAGTAGGGTGCAATCTGGCTGCCAGTATAGAAATTATGATCATTTAAATGTACTGAACCATATTTATTTAGAAAGAGCTCAGACAGAATGATAAGAAAGATACTAAGACTCTACCAGACAAATAAGTACAATCACTTTCAATAATCTATTAAGAGATACTTATCAAGAGCCTGAAAATGTTCATACCCCTTGTCCTATTAGTTGACACCAGGAAATCAACCTAGAGAAACAGCATTTTCTGCACAAAAGTTTTTACTGCAGAATTATTTAGAAAAGCAAAGTTCTGGAAAAAACTGAAATATCCAACAGTAGTAAAATAATAAATCAGTAATAAAGAATAGGCAGTTAATTTTTTAAATATTTGTGTAATAGAAAAATATTAATATTTGGATACGTTAAGATGAACATGATCTCAAAATGTTTGGTTTATGTTATACACATAGAAAGACTGGGGCATCAAATCAGGATCTAGCAGTGCTGGAATTATAGTTACATTTTACTTTCCTCCTTTGAGCATTTTTGGTTTGTTCCTAATAAAATCAATAAATATTGTGTCATTGTAAAAACAATCCATACCTGTTGGGTATTTATGTGTTAAAATGGAAAGCCTAATCTTTAGGAGGAAGTCTGAAAAATGGCTGTGCTGCTGGAGCGAAAGAATGCTTTAAAGAGAAGAAACATGGCACGCTAATGTGAGAAAGCCTGTTTTGTTTTTAAACGGGATGGTTGTCTTGGTGACATGCTGAAGTCAATCCTTTTCCTCCTGGATGACAGGATTTCTGGATTAAAGTGTTAGTATGAGGAGACAAACAGTGCCTCTCACACTCAGTAACCAACTACAGGGTGCCACCGCAATTACGAAGCCCTCCACGCAAGTTCAGGTACGTGAGTTAAGCAGGAACAGTTATGGAATAATAAAGAAAGGGGTAAGGCAGACACACAGACCAACACGTAGAAGGTGACATCTGTGGAAGATTAAAAAAAAAAAAAAGTATGGGAAAGAAACAGTGCAGAAAGAAAAGGAGAGAAAATTGATGATATTGTAACCAGACAGAATGTGGCATGCGCAAATGACACTAAAGAAATAGGGAATAAGTTTCATATTTCTCATTATACATACAACATATTCCTCTATAAAAAGTTCTCAATGAAGCATTTAAGTAAATGTTGCTTGGTAACATAAGTAACACCTGGATATAGTATAGTAATACCAGGCAAACCTAGCAATTATCTCATCATTAAAATAATACCCTAATGCTGATGGTCTTTGAGAGGATATGCCCAAGAAAAAGTTGAAGAAGACAAGGCTACTGGAAGAGGATGCAACATGAGGTCTCACTATTCCCAAGAACTGGAACTTCTTTCCAATATCAGCCCATAAGATCTCCTGACATGCTCAAAAGGGAGAGAACAACAAACAGAATGACACCATCATCACTGTCTAGGTTGATAGAATCCCTGTACTTTTTAGAATGGAGTAGATAGCTCTCTTGTATTGCTTTATTGCAGAAGTATCTAGAGTCTGCAGTTGGAGATTGGTGAGGTCCTTACCCATCTGAGAATTTCAAGTTTCTCTAAAACGAAAATGAGACACAGAAATAGTTTAACAAATACAAGGACCAAATCCAACACTTCAAAGCAAATGCCCCTTTCCTAGATTCAAATATGTTGGATTTTCTTTTCCTTATGCTTCATGTCATTTCATGGCAAAGCTGCAACTCTGATGCTTAGAACTGTGGACGTTTACTTTCTAGTTACCAAGATTAATTAGCTAAAAGATCAAATCTAGATGATAATGAAAGTGAAAGGTTTATCTAACATTTAATGCCTCGGAATTTTATTCATTAAAGAGCAAGAAACAAAGGTTGATTATATCTTCCTTCTTACAAGTTATTTTAGAATAACCTTTATTCTGGCTTTTCTTCTCCCAGAAATGATTTATGCTAATAGCATTCTTTGCTGCTTCTCCATTTCTCTTTCCAGAACAATATGACCATCCCCCCCCACCCTTTTGTCCACACTGGTTTTAGGCAGATCAACTTCACGTTAGGAAACAAAAACTAAAAATAAATCACTTTTGAGTGCTCTCATTCATTTATCTTCACCAAACTAATCACAAAACTATGCTTTCAAGACCACCAAGTAATATGAGCGTGGTCTATTCCAGCATGAGAATTCCTTCCAAGGCAGTTTGGAGCTAATTCACTAGGTTGATTGTTAAGTCAGGTCTTCATGCCATAAAATGATTATGGCCCAAGGGAACATATCATAAAACTAAGCACAATGGTTTTTAAGTTATTAAACAGTATGAGGATTATCTTCAAAGCAAAAATTAAAAAAAAATCAATCAGCATAAATATGGGAGCAATAGTGTGCACAGGTGACTTTTAAACCAGAAAATCACTTTCAATAATTTCATTAGGGATAAAGGGACAAATTTGGGATGTGGGATTAACAGATAAAAGTACTATACATAAGACAGATAAGTAACAAGGATTTACTGTATAGCACGGGGAGTCATAGGACATCCATAGAGGTTCAGCAGTAAAGAATCCGCCGGCAATGCAAGAGACACAGCAGACTCGGGTTTGATCCCTGGGTTGGGAAGATCCCCTGGGAGAAGAAATGGCCAGTATTCTTGCTGGGAAAATCCCATGGACAGAGGAGTCTGGTGGGCTGCAGTCCACAGGGTTGCAAAGAGTCAGACATGGCTGAGCCCGAGCACAGGGAATTATAGTCAATACTTCAACAAATGAACAAACAAATCTCATCATAAGAAAGTCACCTTTAACATTGGGGGTAAATCACACGTTGCCTATATATTTCAAGATAAGAATGAATACCACTTATACAAATATCTGTTTGTTTGTTTAAGAGCAGAGTTTGTCAGTGTTACAGTGCATTCATCACAATGTCCTGCCGACTAGTCAGAAGTGGAGCTGATGGGAGCCTGGCACTCAGATTTCCTGAGCTCTGAGGTTTCACATTTTGGAATGTCTTCTACATAAGGAATGTGTCATCTCAGCCTAGGCTTCTAGTTAACTTACACATACCAAGAACACTGGCATAAAATAAGAGGCATTGGGTGAGAAGTCAGTCACCAATTTGGTCACCATTTTGGCACGATTCAGGAAAAATCAATTAATCAGTCTGCATCTTAGCTACTGAATCTATCAAATAAGATAAGCAAACAGGTGGGAAGAATTCAATGAGACTGCACAACAAGGTTCACTGGAAATGATGTATTGTGAAAGTTCAAGACACAGTTATGAAAGCACTAATGTGTCAGGGACACGGGTAAATTTCAGAATAATTCCTTGCGGTCTAGCTTTGCTTTAGTTAAGGAGATGTGGGTAAATATGCTTATGAAATTTCATTCTGTGGATAGCAGAGATGAGGACACCAGGACCAAGAGTTTTATCAATTAATCTGGAACTTTCTCAGACCAGTATTGAGCAGTATCAGTCTAACTGACCTGTGTGTGTGGGCTAAGTCGCTTCAGTCGCATCCAGCTCTTTGCAACCCTATGGACTGTAGCCTGCCAGGCTCCTCTATCCGTGGGATTCTTCAGGCAAGAATACTGCATTAGCAAGAATCCTTCCATCTCAGGGCTCGAACCCGTGTCTCTTATGTCTCCTGCATTGGCAGGCGGGTTTTTTTTTTTTTTTTTTTACCACTAGTGCCATCTAGGATCAAACTAACTGACCTGGGTTTCATTTATTTAATGAATACCTGATAAAGGTCATCAGAATGAGGATCATTCCCAGAGCCTATCTAGCAATACCAGTTAATTGGAGGAATGGTGTTCTCCACTTGCCAAGTCTCAGGAAGCTGCCTCTAGGAGAATTATAGCTTTGGCACAAGCAGATAAACTCAGATTACGCTTCAGGAAACTCTATTTAGTGGTGACTGCATATAGGTCATTTAAAAAAAAAAAAATCTCCCTGCACACAACCTGATCCTGTACTACTCAGACACGTCAATAGTTATGATTCATTACTCTTCAAAGGTCTCGAGTTGGAGCTCAATATTCCACTGGGAGCTTGGAAAATGAATCTGTCCCTTCACTGAGTTATTAGACAAGTTTCAACACATCTTTTCATCAGCATGAGAGAGTCCAGAAAACCCAGCCTCTGTAAATTCAGAGAAGGAATCTTGTATTTTACAGCACATGGAAAGGGTGTTAGTCACCATTATTTGCTTCAGCTATAGCCTCTGATCAAGTCCTTATCTTCTCTGTTTCCCTTCTCCCTACCAGTCAAATCTTACCTATTCCCCACACCTAGTTGGAGTCCCATCTCCTTTATGAAGACTCCTCTGATGAGCAGTTACAGTTAATAGTACTGCACCATGCTAATTTCTTAGTTTTCATAATTATACTATAGTTCTACAAGATGTTAGCTTCTGGGAAACTAGATGAAGGATAAAGGGTGTGCATGCTGAGTCACTTCAGTCGTGTCCAATTCTTTTGTGATCTTTTAGACCATAGCCACCAGGCTCCTCTATCCATGGGACTCTCCAGGCAAGAATACTGGAGTGGGTTGCCATGTCCTCCTCCGGGGGAGCTTCCCAACCCAGGGACTGAACCTTTGTCTCTTATGTCTTCTTCACTGGCAGGCAGCTGAAAGCTGAAGAATTGATGCTTTTGAATTGTGGAGCTGAAGGAGACTCTTGAGAGTCCCTTGGACTGCAAGGAGATCAAATCAGTCAATCCTAAAAGAAATCAACCCTGAATATTCATCAGAAGGACTGATCCAGAAGCTCCAATACTTTGTTTGGCCACCTGGGGTGAAGAGCCAGCTCATTGGAAAAGACCGTGATCTGGGAAAAATTGAGGGCGAGAAGAGAAGCGGGAGACAGAGGGTGAGATGGCTGGATGGTGTCACTGACTCAATGGACATGAGTTTGAGCAAACTCCAGGAGATAGTGAAGGACAGGGAAGCCTGGTGTGCCAGTCCACGGGGTTGCAAAGAGTCAGACAAGCCTGAGCAACTGAACAACAACAATGAGGGGCAGTCTCTCCTCTGGTGGGCTTTATAAAGCTGCTGTGAGGCTGCTTTCCCCACTCAAATCACCTCTATTTCTGCAGCTTCTTTTTTGCTAGGTTATCATGTACTCTAACCATACTTACCCTCACCCTGCAGCCTGTCTTTAAAAAGAAAAAAAGTTTCTGAGAGGCCCTAAATACAATCTCAGATACCAACAGTTTACAAAACAAAACCAAACCTGTAGCTCATTATGGCAGTGACTTTCAACTGTGTGTGCCTATGTGGCGGGGACTGATGGGACCTCAAGTCTCTAAGGCAGGTGAAACAGGCACGGTGGGTGGGGCATGTGTAACATGACATGTCCTCTCCTGGCTGCCTTACCTGGAGGTGAGCTTCTCTGCTCAGAGTCATTATCTCTGTTTATTCACATTGTCCCAATCACTCAAACTTCTTATATTTCATTCAACATTCTCCCAACTATCGTCCTAATTGTGACCTCAACCAGCCAACCAACTCTCTGCCTTGCTTGCTGAGTGATCTTTGAAACTACAAGCCCAATTCTGTCCTAAGTCCTTCAGTATTAAGTCCTACAGTGTCTCTCCATACACTTTTTACTTAAGTTCAAGCTTCTCAGCAACACTGAGGCTACCCATTCTGTTCTGACCTTTTGGAGTGTTCTAGCCCCTACTCTCCCCATCCTCTGATCACCTCCTCTTTCCCTAGCCCAGCTCTTGTCCTGCAGAATCATGTGCACTTCTCTAAATGGTACTGGTCATTTCTTTGGAGCTTGAGCACAGGCCATTTTCCTGGCTGACCCTTGCTCTACCTTGCCTGACTAAATAGGCCACTTAGCTTCTGCTCTTTAAGACTCTCTTCCTTATCACTTCCTCCCAGTGGCTTCCTTTGACCTCAGAAGGGCTTTTCAGAGCCCCCACCCCCCCCCGCCTCCGCTTTCCTTTTCCTTTAGCATTAAATCACCATGATCCTTATCACAATTTATCACACACTAATTACTTGTTTAGCTTCTGTCACCATCTCACATCTCACTGGACTATCAGCTCTCCAAGCCAAGGAAGGTGTTTTATTAGTTGTTTTTTGTTTTTTTCTTTTTCCCTTTTGGTATGCTCTGTGTCTGGCATTGCCTTCAGCACTAGGGAATGACAGAATGAACATGAATGGATGAATGAGAAGGCATTTCAAAAAGCAACAAAAAGTAAAATGAGTCTGCACACTATAACGGAATGATTATGAAACTACACCCAGCAGTTTTGTGAATCTCGACAAACCAAACTACTTTAGGGCCAGCTTATCCAGTTTTGTAGTAAGATTATTAATATCACTCTTTACCTACTTCTCAAAGTTTCTGTGAGAACAGACTAGTGTCTGTAATTAAAAGCTATATGATGTTACTATCAATTAATCTCAACTGGTTACTTCATTTCCTGACTGTCCCACACATTCCCTATAACATGGATTTTCAACTGCAGGGTCAGAGAGAGCTGGAATCAGGTCTGTCTGACATTTTATTAATAATTATCACTTATTTAATTTTTATAGATGTCATTTTTTTTCATCTGTGAAATAATGATGACTTTGCTATTGGTTTTTGTGGCTACTATTCAAAAAACTAAGATCATGGAATTCAGTCCCACCACTTCATGGCAAATAGATAAGGAAACAATGGAAACAGTAAGAGATTTAATTTTCTTGGGCTCCAAAATCACTGCAGATGGTGACTGTAGCCATGAAATTAAAAGACACCTGCTCCTTGAAAGATAAGCTATGACAAACCTAGACAGCATATCAAAAAGCAGAGATATTACCTTGCTGACAAAGGTCCATATAGTCAAAGCTATGATTTTTCCAGTAGTCATGTATGGATGTGAGAGTTGGACCATAAAGAAAGCTGAGTGCCTAAAAACTGATGCTTTTGAACTGTGGTGTTGGAGAAGACTCTTGAGAGTCCCTTGGACTTCAAGGAGATCAAACCAGTCAACCCTAAAGGAAGTCAGTCCCGAATATTCATTGGAAGGACTGATGCTGAACTTGAAGCTCCAATACTTTAGCCACCAGATGTGAAGAACTGACTCATTAGAAAAGATGCTGATGCTGGAAAAGACTGAAGGCAGGAGGAGAAGGGGATGACAGAGGATGAGATGGTTGAATGGCATCTTCAACCTGATGGACATGAGTCTGAGCAAGCTCCAGGTGTTGGTGATGGACAGGGAAGCCTGACATACTGCAGTCCACAGTGTCAAAAAGAGTCAGACACGACTCACAACTAAGTGTCTAACTGACTGAACTGATGGGTAATACATATAAAATACATACCTTAATTAATGCCAAACACTAATAACAGCTTAAGTAAATGATTCTTCTTCCTCTTCAAAGTATTATATTACAGCTGGTGCCTAATAAATACTGGATGCATTAAAATTAACTAGCTAAAAAATGTTTTAATATCTAGGAACCAAAGTTCCAACTTTGCTTCTTGGCCAACACATGAAGGATGGAAAGGAAGGAGCAAGACACAGAAAGATTAGTTTTCCTCTAGCACATGCCAGAGTTCCCCATTTTTGTCTTGTAACTCTGCTGTTGAAGGTGATATTTCATCCTATGAAGTTGGTTATGAGATTTCCTATACAGAGTAATGAAAAAGCCTGTAACAGCTAGTGACCTGCCTTCCCTGCTGTTTCCTCCACAGAATAATTTTGCCATAAAAAATAAAGGGGACATCTCCTTTTATTGAATTATGACAAATTTTCAACTGACTTGAAACTTAGGAGTGTCCTACTTTCCCCTCCAATGACTCTCCTACTGAGATGACACGTGACACATCCCAGGGAAGCATCAGAACTAAAGAGAAGGTTAAGACTGTGCCACATCCATCAGCGCTTCTTTTGCTTTAAGAAGAACCGACCCTCCCCATCATCACCTCAGTCTGTCTCTTTCTGTTCTCAGGATTCTTTTATTCCTCTGGCTAAGGGGAGATTTACAGGCAAAAGCCCATGCAGAGCAGCAGAGACACCAAATATCTCCCTCCCATCTCTCTCTTTCCCTCCCATTAATGCATACATATATATATGTGTGTGTGTGTATATATATATACCCATTATATAATTATATGTACATATTCATATGTATATATAATATGTATATTTATATACACATATAATATGTATATATTATATGTATATATGTATAATAATATATACATATTATATATATACCCATTATAATGGGTATATACATATCTATTCATACATATATATATATATATATGCAATATATATAATATCAACTATGTGCCAGCCACTGAGGAACAAACAAAGCCTGCCCCTATGGAATTATGGGAGAAGATGACATACAGCAAATGTGTTCCTAAATAATTCTACATTGAACAAAGGACAACCAAATCACACTTTAAATGTGCCAATAATACACAATCTCCACAGCTGAGTTTTACAAACAATATTCTTTTTGGAGACTGGCAATCCTTTAGCACCCATCTCAGCTTCAGCTACAGAAAAGTTGGAGATGAGAACTGCACTGAACATTTACTGTGGCAATGTGCAGAAACTCTGCAGTGTCCTTTTCAAGTATTTTCATGTGGCAGTCACTGACACCCCAAAATGCCTACATGCTAGCATGCTTATCATTATACCAGTTTTACAGATGAGAAAACAGAGCAGTTGAACACTAAGCCCCAAATCATGCTGTTGGTAGATGGCCTTGAACTCCGGCACCCAGCCTGTAGAGCATGTGTGCACAGATAGACCAGGACGCATTGTCTGCAAAGGTGGTTCACTGAAGAAGTGAATAAATGAGCATCATGAACCTGAACATCAAATCACATAAACACAACCTGGGATCAATAAATTGACAAAATGCTCAAGGGCTTGATTTGTTGTATTCCTAATTTTTCAGTAAATGATGGAAATAAGTCCCTCATCCCCTAAGAGGAGCACAGCTGTAACACTTCCTGCTGAAGATATGAATCCTGTGTTTATAAACTCGAAGAGAACTTCTCTCAAAGGTCAACTGTCTGTAAGTTGCTATTGTGAGTGATTAAATGAACGAGACACCTGGTAACTTCCTGCTTCTCCTTGTTTCAAAATACAGATTTGTGGGGAAAACACAGGTATCAGACCAGCTCCCGTGAAAATTATTCTGAAAAAGCTAGAGATAAGCTCTTTCCAAGAGAGTAATTTAACTATCCTGAAGGACACAGGAAGCAAAATATTTATTTGAGGTGGGAAAAATTACATTCTTTCCTTCTCCTATTCTAGTAGACTCTACCAGGTTTTCCTGTGTCCATAACTCTGTTTACTTTAAAAGAGAGAGAACCTAAACTTTCTAGAATGTAACATAACTTCACTAGGTTAACCATGGGGAAATGTAGCCTTAGAGGGAGAGTGAGGAGGATAGGGAATCCTCTCAGACAGAAGGGAGACAAATGCAAGCTGTCAATTGGAAAGGGAAAGTATCATCCGAGGGGCATATCTATCTTTTCTCATTTCTACTTATTTTCTTGTCATCACCACCCTAGGGAAGGTAGGAGTAGAAGATGTCCTGCCAATCAATGCTCTAGTACCAACTGAAGGCTGGTGATTGTAACTGCATTCTGTATCCTCTATACAGACTCAAGGGAGGGGCGTACTGAGGAGACAATTCATACAGGACACAAATGATGATGTCTCTGCATGTAGTGACAAAGCCAACTGAAACCCATGGATTCAGAACAGCAAGGAACTTGAACAGTATTTCAGTCATGCTTCTTGGAAGAATCTCATAAAAATCTGAGTATCAGACTGGAGGGTTTTGGAGATGGAAGCAGGTGAAAACAATAATAAAAACAGTGAGAATGTTTTAAGCTTTCAGAAGCTCAAGAGAGCAGAAGATATGAGACAAGAATGGAAAGATACTGACATATAAAATAGATGTGTACTAGCAATATCTTTAACTCTTTACCATTGATCACATGAGAAATCAAAGTTAACAGTCTCATGTGTCTTTCTACCCAGAGGGAGGAAGGAAATTTTGAATGACCTGGACTTTTTTATCCGGGCAGATAATTAGACAATTAGTGCTCATCATGAGCTACAACAAAGCTCTCGACTGTCATGAATCACAGTCATGCCCAGTTTAAAAGAAGCTTCATAAGAATGAACTGCTTTTTAAAGAATATATTGGTTTCACATTTCTTCCAGGAACCACAGAAATTAGGGAGAACTAGGGAAGTGAGATTTCTATCCATCAGAAAGAACAGAGATGATATTTAACGTGCTTGGCTAAGCATCTTCCCTATGATTTATGGGTTGAGGTATAGCTTACATGGATGAGATGGGGTTGAGGTGAAGAACCTGAAATCATGATCTGAGAAGCACCTATAACAGAGGCACCAAAACTGCCTAGAAAAATGCATATCCTGGCTAATTCTAAAATACTGACTCTCAGAAGAAAGTCCTCCAATTTTTTTATTTTTTAAAAATCTCCCTCCCCAGGAACTGACAGTATCCTTAAGTGAAGCAATAGAGGGCAGAAAAATCCACATGGGTAGATGGGGTAGGAAAAACAGGGTTACAGGTGTCTAGAAACCAAACAAGGCTACAGGATTTAACAAAGTTACCCAATACTTCTAGTGTTAATAATGGAATATGTTGGACTTAATCTCACACGGAACGAGATGACATCAGTTAACATGGTTTGTTGTTGCCTAATCTCACTTATGAACGTTTTAAGGGTATTTCTTTTGGATGAACTCCCACGGTTAGATAAACTCCACAAAAAACAGTCACCATGGTCACCAAATGGGGTCAATTATTGGGACTATATTGTTTCTCCAGTGCAGATATGCAGATTACAAAGGCCCTCATACTGGACAGGGTAGAAAGTCCAGCATCACTAAACACTCAGCAGTATACTAATTAGTGAAAGTCATAACTGAATAAAACAGTACTGGGATATTTATCTAAAGGAATGAACCAATACCTTTGCCCATAACCAGCCATTTCAAGGGTGGGAAAACCACTGAAAAACACCTGAATAAAAGTAAAGTTAATTAAGTAACTTGAATACAATGACTAGATGAAGGACTTCCGGTTTCTGAATATCCTGAGAATTTGGGCAACTGCATCAGTTAATTTCAAGGCGCCCACAAGCTGACGGCAAGTGTCCAGGGAATTTGTTCAAGTCCTGCCCAGTCAAAGTCGAGAGATAACACAGCCATCACAGCCACAGGGGAAAACACATGAGCACTTTAACAGTATCTGCCTTAAATACTAAATTTGAAAATGCCCTAGGTTGTACAGTGGTATGTATTTTTAAGTGTACTACTTTAGTTGGTTTCACACAAGAATACATCTTTATTATTCCAGCATCTTGTACTATAATCATTTTTATATCTTCTCCCCCAAATAAATTGTAAACTTGACTGTAGAACGAATGAACAAATTTTAAAATCTAAAGTGTCCAGTATTTGGGTAACATCATAGTACACATCAAAAAATCCTTCTAAATGTTTATTTGGTGGACAGGATTGTATCAGACATTTCAATGAGCATTAATGTAGTAACTACTAGTTTTCTGGCACTAGGCTAAGGCACTGGGGACAAAAACATGAATAAAAAATAGTTCCTGCCCTTGAGAAGGTCACAGTCTAGTAGAAAAGAAAATCTCTGAATGTATTACAATGTTATGGTAAATGTCTTTGCTAAACAACAAATATTCCTTGAAAATGAACAGTTCCTTGAATAACGCATTCAGATTTTCATGTTTGTTTGAATTTAACTATGCAATGTAATTTACATTATTAATGCATTCTAACTCTGGGCCATACATGTAATACAAATAGTAGAATGTAATTAAAGCTTGTTTTATTATAAATATGCCCAAATACATAGCTGCACACTAAAGAAACACTGAAAGAATTCAGATTTATAATTGTGAGTGTTGAATTATATCAGGTAGTATAATTCTGGCTTATAATTTATCATACTCTCATTTGTTGATATAAAGATAAATTATTTTTAAAAACACTAACTGTACTTCTAATTCTAAACATGATTTCTTCCCTGAATTTCTGCCCAGACCTGGGGGTTGTGCATTTTCAGAAATGTGCACCCAACTCCTTTTCTCATGAATCTGATGTGAGAAGGAATATAGAGACCATTGTTTGGGATTCTTTGCAGTCTTTTTCTTATCAAGTGTAAGAAGTATGTGAAATGTTCTAATGAAAATGGTATTGAGCTCAGACATAAGGAGGTAAAAATCTTAGCTGAAAATGGTAACTAATAGATAACTTCAGACAAGAAGCCAATTCTATTTATGCTCTGTTCCTTTATAACAGAAAAGCACTTAACTAGGAAGTCTCTAATGTCACCTCTTGCTTTAAGACTCAAGGATTCATTGATGAGCAGTATCCTCAGAGATTTTACATGAGAGAGACAGCTGGTTACAGCTGGGTCATTGACAATCTAGTGAGATTCACATACTGAGAATCCACAGCTCCCTCAGCTTTACACCCATCAGCCACTCTCTCATCCAATTCCCAAAAGGCACTTGGATTCAGGAATCTCAACTGGCAAAGCAACAAGCACAGCAAACAATAACCACATGCACCCACCAGTGGCCTGAACTTGATGACCAAAACTTCTGTTGGGATTTTTAGAACATGGTCTCAGCTATCTAGCTTCCTGGAAAATAAAGCTGGTGGCAAATGTTAACAACTTAAGTCTCCCTAAACACAGGTAGAGGAAAAACTAAATTTTTATTTCACATCAATTTTTCAAGTTTTGGCATAGACAGGGGATATACCTATGGCTTCTATGCTCTGCTTTATTAACTTTTTTTTTTAATTTCATGGATCATTTTTCAGATTTATTCAGGTGTATACATTGGTTATGACACTCCTCTGCATACGTTTTTTTTTTTTTTTTCTGCACAGTATGTAGGATCTTAATTCCCCCACCAGGAATTGAATCCACATTCCTTGCATTGGAAAGGCAGAGTCTTAACTATTGGACCACCAGGAAGACCCTGGGTTCAGCTTTAGAGATGCCCCTTTTCCATGCCACTCAATTATCTTGCATTAGACAGAACCAAAGGTATTTCTTCCAATTCTACAAAGCAGCCCCTGAAATCTGCAGTTAAGTAACAACAGGCCAAAGCAAGCCTACTGGATCACAGGTGGGTTATCCAACTCAATCATAGACATTCCCTAATTTCCAGCAAGGAAACCTGCTGTCTCTCTAATGCACCAACATCATTCTCTTGGGGCAAGGTCTGGTTTATCTGGGTATCTTATCTTATTTGTAGACATATTATAAATTTTTGTAAATGCAAATGTAGTAAAAAAACAAACAACAATGCAGAGTGGCGTGTTTAAAGAGATGAAGTGAGAAATTGCTTTCTCTGTATTTATTTTCCCAAGGCTTCTCATCCCTTTGCAGAATGAGATTCCGGCTTTAGAGACATTAAGAAACCAGTAACCATGGGACACGTTGCCTGGAAACAGCCTGATTACAACCAACTCACTCAGCTATGAGGAAATTCTACCTGACCCTTTAGGACCATTTGTCAAGCCTTATTATGATGATAAAGAAAATTTATACTTTTGTAAAGCCTTCAAAAATTATTGCCATGAAACTGAGAAATCTGGGCATCTGCTCTGGGGAAGAAATGGGAAGTTAATATGACCATCCAGTGTCAAAATTTGACAGCCAGGACAAAAATAAAGAAAAATTAGTTCAGCACCATGCACAGAATTCAGGAATCAAAAACCCAAACCCAACGCTGAGCAAATCATATCTGGGAATTGTACTGTCTGCCATGGGGGTTAGAAGCCAAGGCAGTCAGAAAGTCACTAATAAAGGACATTAGTATTCTGCAGCAGTGCTGCTTAACTTGTATTTCCTCGTACATCTACTGCATAACTTTCAATCAGAGGCTGCCATTAACAGCTGCTTTGAAACATACACCAGTTGGTTCTGTCATGCCCTGACAGTTGGACAAGATTTGTCAGGGAAATCACATTATAAAAACATTGCACAAGTTTAGCAAAATCTAAGAATGTCTACACAATTTTTTAAAATCATTAATGATCAGTCTCAGAAAATAAGACTTTTTTTTTTTTTACTTTAGTGGAATAATGTTTTACAGCTCCATGACTACGTGCATATGTGTGTGCATAATTATAGATAGATAGCTAAATAAATAAATAAATAGATTTTTATTCATTCAACATAGAGGGATTATAAGGACACAACAGAGAATCCTGGTTCCACTAAAAGATTTATCTTGCTATTGATCCACTCACAATTGCATTAGACTATGGTGCATCTCACAGGACAGCTCAGATGTGGCCCGGGACCCACCTTAATACAAGCTTTGCCATTGCTTGAATCCATGATCAATTTCTAGACACATCTATTACACTCTGACTGGAATATAGGGATGCTTCCCTGGTGGCTCAGACAATATAAGGATGCATGTTTCAGCAAAACTCAGCCATTGCTGTTTTGAACTAAATTATGTTATCTCAGTTGTAAGAAATGAATTTGGTCCATTCGTTAACTGTAGGTAAATGTTCAATACTTGAGAGCAACAGAGAAATGTGGAGACTTAAGTTCCTAGCTTAAATTTAGCTATAAGTGCCAATGAAAGTAAACAAATTTTACTTTGAAAGGACTGTTTCTCAATCCTTCACACATCCACAGCACTCCTGAATATGGCTCCAGGTTAAGGTGCTGGCTCTCTAGACCCCAGGCTTCAGGGAACATGCCTTTGTGAAGCCTTGGTACTTATCTCAATCCTAGCACTCAGCAGATACTCATGAAACCTCTGCTGAACTGAATCAGGCACCATTATCATCAAAGTAACAGGCTGCAATTATAGAGCTGACCAAGATAGACACGAAAAGAAAAGGAGGCTATAGATTGCTCTAAACAGATGTAAGGATGATGGTGGGAGATTACATGGGAAAACAAAGTAAGCCACTACAAGAAACTTTCTGTTGATTTTCAGTTTCCATTTTCACCACCCCATGTCATTAACACCATATATTATTGTCAGAATAATTCTCTCCAAACACAAAATCCCAATACTACTCAGGTGCTAAAGAAAATAATGAATGCATAAATGATTGAATAAAACGACTTCTGTTCACAAGCAACTTACAATTTGGTTGCCTAGATGGAAATAACACATGACGTTTTTAAGAAAATATGGGTTGAAAGAAAAGTTCAGTGTGAGTTGAACTGTCCATAGAAGTTGCCAAAGGAAGAAGGGATTTGAATCAGGTCTATTCATTTTAGTGAATAAAAGGCTCAAACTTAGGCTAATCCCAATTAGGCAAGAAACATAATCAAAACATAGAGATAAGAATTTCAATAGTATATTAAGAAAGATACGAACATACTTTGGGAGGTAGATTACTGATAAGAATATGAGTTTTGATTTGAATCTTGGACTGTATGAAGTATATCTTCCCATGAAGAAAGTATTAAAAAGGATGTTATGAGTTGCCAGGAATGCATAATAAAAGGCTATTTGTGGATTAGGCTGCATTTGGGATGAACCTGGGACATTCATTTATTCACAAATATTTTTTGAGCACCTATTACGTCTTATTCACTGGAAATATATCAGAAAACAGAGAGAATCTCTGCCCTGATAAAACTCATATGGGGGAGGGATGGAGGGCACAGATGAAAACAAAGTAGACAAGTAAGTAGATAATCAAAGGTCAGCTAGTGATAACTGTTAAAGTAGGGTATGCATCTCAGAGAATGGGTAGGGGGAGGCTGTATTTTCAAATATTAAAATTTTACCATCCTTCTAAATAGCTAGCATAGATGTGAGCATATAATAGACAATAAAGAAATGCAGCTGACTGGGGTACTGCCAGTTTGACGAAGATTCTTGGGCTCAATGAGATGCAAACTTTCTCCAAATCAGATCTACAGGAAATGAGTCAGCATTCCCTGATATTCATGCCTAATACACAAAAGGTTGGCCCCAACCCAACTTAACCTAAAAGATGAGAATTTCCGAAATAGGCTCCATCAGTATACAAAGGCTGTCCTACAGCAGCGCTTTTTCCACATCATTTAGAGCAAGTTGCTGATAGCGAACAAGAAATATTCATTAAATATTTGTTAAATATGTATTATTTTAGTCTTTATCCATATGTTATAAAGACTAAAATAATAAATGATGCTCACAATATTGACTTTCCCATTAAAAAAAATTAAACTCAAAAGTCAGAAAAAAGATCAGGGGTTAATGATATCAGAATGAACTTGGCTTTAGGAAAAATTTACATAGAAGTTCAGGGGCTCCTGTGACATGTGGAACTTGAAAGAAAGGAAGGCTGCTTATATAAATGTTCAGGCTGTCATGGCTCTGAGCTCCTTTCAGAGCAAGACATATGAATGTGATTTTCCCATCACAGTGCCTAATTGGTCCTGACTCATCTTTGGTCATTGGTTGAATTTCCCATATCTCCAATGAAGTGAAGTCGTTCAGTCATGTCCGATTCTTTGCGACCCCATGGACTGTAGCCTACCAGGTTCCTCCATCCATGGGATTTTCCAGGCAAGAATACTGGAGTGGGTTGCCATTTCCTTCTCCAGTTTCTCCAATACCATCCCTCAAATATAGCCTGATGCTCACACAGTAAAAACTTCCTGTGCACAAAGCTACCTGGTCCGAGTGGGAAACAGCAGTGTGAGGTGGCTGTATTTGCACTGTGACTTCTCTAAGTCAATGCCTATAGGTAGTGGATGTTCTGTTAGGCATAGCATGAAGAGGTTAATTCAACGCCCTACAAACAGGGACAACAGGAGAATCCTGTCCTTATACTGTCAAATAAAGAGCAGTTCAATTACTTGATAAGATGAAGGCAGCACTTTCCTTTCTCACTGTGCCCGATTCCTGCAGGAAGTTTATTAGTGAAATGTACTATTAAATCCCAGCTATAAACTGGAAAACAGCTACTTCACCTGTTTCACTTCCACTACCCAGGAGACTATGTCTTGTTTCTACAATATTACAGCAATTTGAACTCTATAGTATTTCAGTCCTTCTCAACTTGGTTCTTGTTAGCACCATCCCCTAATCCCCTGAGAAAACCCCTCGCTCAAAAAATCTTGTCTTCAACTGCCTCAACCTTAGTCCAAAGGGCCTCTCTTTGTTCATAGCTCTTGACATTCATGATTATCTGCCAATGAAACACAGTGTATAAGGAGCTAAAAGTTTTCACAAGTAAACCTATGTCCCTTTCCCTTTCCAGGGGAGGGAGATAAACAGGGGAAATTAAAAAAAAGAAAGCTGCCAGATAGAAAGCCTGAAATAAATGACCTGCACCACCCATAGCTGAATTCCACCTCTTCCCATAATGTTTCATAAGAGAGAATCAATAAAAGCTGAATCTGAAACATTGGTGCAGGGTAGTAGCTAAGCTCAGTGAGCTCCCAAGCTAATCCTGTGTTCTCAAAAGCAGTACGTGTAAATCCCTTCACCTTTCAGGGGATGAGCTCACTACATAAACTGGCCTGTTTTTTGACCTCAAAATCCAGGTAGGACAGGGTTGGGGGTGGCAGAAGCAACTAGAGGGAAGCTTTCCAGGCCATTTGTTCTAAACTGAGATACTTTGGCAGAGGGAAGGATGAGGTTGAGTTTCCATGGCCCCGAGCTGGGTCACACAGCTGGAGTCAGACTTTGCTCAACACAAATGTCTTTCACTCACCACAAGCAACACAAAGACTGTGAAAGAACATCGCCAAGGCACAGGCCAGGTGCCACTGGCCATTTTCATTATCTAGGCTACCTAGTACGGCAACCCTCACACAACCTGGCTGCTTCCATATCAGTATGCACCCTTTTGTCTATGACTACTTGATTAAAAGATGCAATTAAAATAGAACAAAGACTAAAATAAATGTCAGTGACATGAGGCTTCATATTTTTATTTGTAGTAGAGGATTTAAAAATCACGCCATATTTGTTCTCTTTAATGATACTATTGCCTTACAGAGAAATACTCATTTGCATATTAAAATTTCATCACCATCATGAAAAAAAAGCCTCCTTTGAAAATTGAGATTAAATTTACTAAAAGACCCCCAAGAATCTGTGCTGAAGCAACTGAAGTGAATAGATTGAAACATAAAATCAAATATATTTTAGAGAGGTTGATTTGAGGACATTTAATGCATTTGAATAATATGCCTGTCATCTTTTTTAGAGTTGTTTAACCTTATGGAATTCTCTGAAGTAGCAGTAAATAACTGTTGTGTATATACGACACATTAAAAATGTACATGTTTATATTTGAGGCTATATTTTAGCTGATTGTGAATTCCCCTGGAAAGTATTTTTTAAATAAAATAATGTTCATGCAATTTCTACCAAATGCATGGCATATGTTATACAAAAATTGAATGTCATGAAGGGAATTGTAATTTACATCAAACTGATATATGAATAATCAGCCGATTAAAGTCATGCTTTTAATATGTATTTTGCAACAGAATTCCAGCTTTAATAGGCATCCTGGACTGGAAAAGCAGACCATTAAACTGCATTAGCACTCTGATGACTCAAGCCCTAGTTCCTTATGAAAGCCTATGGACAATTTAGATATATCACTTTCATCTCATCCATAAATAGTTTCTCACCATTTATAAATCCTTGTTGTAGTGAAAATTATTATATATCACAGACATTTTTCATTCCCATTCTGAATCACCAATGAAATATCTAAACTACCTTTTAGTTGTCTAAATTAAAACAAGCAAATAAAAGCAAAGACAAAATGAAAAACACACACACAACTTAATACATGTACCTATTCCTATCAATAACCTATTTCTTCTCTTGCCTCATCTTCACTATTAGTATACAAACTCCTAAGTGCAAGATTGTTACCTCCCCTCTCCTCTACTCTATCCCTTGCCTTAAGAACAAATTAAACAGAACATAAACAGACAATATAATTTGCCTCATTATAGTTCAATGATGGTCTGATTTCCTGTGTGGTAACAATGTTTCCTTTACTACATTTCAATATCTATCCAGGCCATCTAATAATATAGTCCAACAGGTAATATACAGCTTTCCCAAGTGAATATGATTCTTAAACAGTGACAGAATTATTCTTCTCTTACTGTGTGAGGCCCCAGAGGACCGTCAAAATCTTAGCAATACCGTATTTTCTTTGCTTCTGTGTCATTCTAACAATTTCTTCCCGTGGAATAATCTCATCTTTTCTTTAGATTTGTGTTTCTCAACCACCTGACGAATTTAGATTCTATAGAGATTTGCTTGTACTCAGTTTTATTGTGACCTGAAAAACAACTACTTCATTGTTTATAATCAAACGTTAGAGTTCTTGTGGTTCATTAGCACACACTCTGAGAATTTCTAAATTTCCATATTAGGACCTTGTGGATAACTAACAAAAGTATAAATATTAACTACTGGTTGAGCTTTGCTTTTAAAGATGCAAGGGCTGATACATTAGCAGAGACTCTCGGGATTCTATTCAGGCCATTACTACCAGTAACAGAGAGAAGTCTTTCCAAGTAAAAAAATAATGAATAAATTGAAAAGAAGAGCAAAATGTTTTTTATCTACCAAAAATTCTTTGCCACAGTATTTATGTTTGTACTTTTGTCTCAAACATTTTCGTTGTCTTTGTAGTTTCTTGCTTGAATGTCAACTCTTCCATATAAACAGCCCCAAGTTCACTCAAGGTGATTTCTTTTCTGTTGAAATAGGAACCATTATCTCTAAACATTCATTTATGTGTTGCTTAATTGGGTATGGTATGGTTGTGTTGGCACTGTAATAGGAAAACTTCACAGTCTTTGACCTGTAGACGCTTAAAATCTAGAGATGAAGTAAATATTCCAAAATATTATTGTGGATTCAAAACATAACGGACCATTTAAAATAATACTAGGAACAAATTGACTGTCATTTTGACAGTACTGAGAACAACATATGTCCCTTCACATTTCGGCTTCTGTTGGATCATTAGGCACAAGTTCAAACAATTCCAAGAAAAAACTTATAAACAAAATCTTAAAATAAAATTTGGATGTAAAACATCAAGACTCACAAACACGTTTTAGAGAATGATTTACTTTATGAAACTATTTGGTCTGCACATTTCAAATAATATATTTTTCTACCAGATTAAAGTGGGTTTAAATATATTATCATTTATAAGTAAAATCGATATAGAGTCAGGATTTGCTATGAATTCTGAGAATGTACAAAGGGAGATCCTTCTTTGCACTATAGGAATCTTTTATGGAAATCCCTGATCCATTATTTTGGAATATTCATGATTTTTTAAATGATGTATCAAGCTTTTGAGCCACCAATAGCAACTTTTCCATTTGACTAAACATCCCAGCATACCAACAATGGACAAGAACACTTTTTACCATCCCCTTTACCCCACAGAAACACATTTAAGTACTCATGCAAATAGACAGCATTTCATTTAAAATTATATGACAATCCAAGTAAAGCCCATGTTTCATTTTTATGAAACCACACCCACAAGTCCCCAGGTCATTTTTAAGTTATGGCATTGGGAGAAATTTTCTGTTGAGATTGTACCCCTGCCACATTAGAGGCAGAATTCAATATTCTGCAGCCCCAAAGGCCAGTGTCCAACAATTCTTGTCTCATCCAAGGAAACTGTATAACACTCTAATGCCAGGTCTGAAAGCACATAACTATCTGCTGTAATCAAAGGTTTAAATGACCATTTATTTCATCTTGTATCCGCCTGAGAAAATCCTTTGCCAGCCTATTTTCTCCCCTTCGAGTAAGAACATTTGCATGCTTGCAGACAAAGGTAACAACTTCAAATGATATATATTCTTCGATGGTGAATATTTGCTTTTTAAAACCAGAGAGTAGAGATCTAGTTATTACTATTGGATTTTACATATTGCTCAAATTAACTGCCAAGAAAAGCCTCTAAGAAATAAATTGCCTTTATGTAATATTACTTTTAATTTCTTCTAGCAAATGGGATAAGAGGCTTAAGTGGGTTAAAGGAAATCAAGTAAATATATTTATGGAATACAATTTTCATGGTTAAAAGCCTAAAAGCAAATATTTCACAGTTAGCTTACTAAGAATGTACCAGGGGACTAGGAGAGGCTTTTGTAAGACAGAGAGTTGATTTTTAGAATGGCTTACAGGTTACAACAAAAAGTTGCTGATACATTTTAACAAGCAGGCCTAGGGGGCCCAGACCATGTTTGCTAGTACTGGCTGTTTAGCTTCTGCAAAGTTTTTGTAACCATTTTGGAAACCAAATACTGTAGAACAGAAGCTTTCCTTTCATTCAGCATCCAACTGAGTCTGGTGTTACAGGAGCATCAGAAGAGCATTTTAAAGGGACAATATCAAAACATTTGAGTTCCCACTAGAGAACAGTATGAAATAAAATATTTTATAGTATCTAAGTATCTTAAAGGTCTGAATTCTAACCCATATACACATACAAAAGTCAGAAAAGCGGGGTGATGAAATAAGACTGCTGGAGGAATGGGTCTTGGGCAAGTCAAATACATTCTGAGTCTGGTTTCTCTAGTTGGTAAAAGGGGATAATAATGCTGTCTCTACTGACCTCTTTGGTTCACTATGACAAAAGCCTGATTGTGAAAATGCTTTAAATTGTACACAGTCTACACACATATTAGATAATACTATCTTTTTCATTTTTCCCTACAAATACTGCAGCAGATCACTGAACAGGACTTATGCACTGTTTTTAATAACATAACTGGGAAGGAGAAGGTAGGATTTTAGACACCTCTTTTTTTTTTTTTTTATCACTTGATGAGATTCTGAAATACAATCAGTCACCAAACTCCTCAGACACATTTAGCAGCATCAGAAGCAGCTGCCGCTGACAATCATGTCTGCTTCCACAGGGACTGAGGTGTTAAAACAATGAGTCATTACAGGTGCACCTACTTCTCTTCATTCAAAGGATGAAATGAAAAGAAGATGAAATTCACCCAGCCCAATATTTTTAAAACAGAAAGAAGGGATCAAGCAGAAAAGACATTTCCCAGTAATTTGCAAGAACAGAATTCACTTATATTCAGTAATAAATTATAATGTGGTATTATTTATAAATCAATAATTTAGTAATTATTTTTAATAGTCTGCTGCTCTACTAGGTATTGCCCCAGATTATTAAGAGTTGCCTGACTTTATGAAATATGCTTAATATTAATAATAATATTAATACATTGATAGCATACAACTAATTCTATTTCCAGGGACAACTTTTGTGAGACAACAAATAAATGGAAAAGGCTACTGGATTTATTTTTAAAGGTGGTAAGATTATAAAAGGTTTTGATGAAAGTGACAAAGGTGATGATATTTGAGATAATTCTGAATGATTTTTAAGATCTTTGTAGGAAAAACATCCATAAAGACAGAAATGTGAGGTTGAAATTGTTTCAGGAGTATCCTGCTACTGTTTTCCTATCCTCCTACACCTGCACATATTTATGCAAAACACTAATATTCACTCATTACAACAGGTGACATGGATAACCTATGTTTAAATTTTTTTCCTTTAAACTGGCAAATTGTACATTAGAGACCCTATTGATTCAAAATGCAACAGTTTCTTAATCACTGTAATATGTGTTTTTAGAAATTTTAAAAAGTGCAAATACACAAAATGAATTTCACATATAAATCCTCCACCCCAGAGATGGGTTAACATTTTGATGTATATCCTTCAAGACTGTATCTGGGTATCTGATGCACAGCATAGTGATTATAGTCAACAGTCCTCTATTATTAACTTCAAAGTTGCCAAGGTTCTAGATCATAGCTGTTCTCATCATGAAAAGAAGTGATAATTATGTGATGTAATAGATGTGTTCCAACAAAGGTCTGTCTAATCAAAGCTATGGTTTTTCCAGTAGTCATGTATGGATGTGAGTTGGACTATAAAGAAAGCTGAGTGCCAAAGAATTGATGCTTTTGAGCTGTGGTGTTGGAGAAGACTCTTGAGAGTCCCTTGGACTGCAAGGAGACCCAACCAGTGCATCCTAAAAGAAATCAGTCCTGAGTATTCATTGGAAGGACTGATGCTAAAGCTGAAACTCCAATACTTTGGCTACCTGATGAGAAGAACTGACTCGTCTGAAAAGATCCTAATGCTGGGAAAGATTGAAGGCGGGAGAAGAAGGGGATGACAGAGGATGAGATGGTTGGATGGCATCACCCACTCAATGGACATGAGTTTGAGTAGACTCCGGGAGTTTGTGATGGACAGGGAAGCCTGGCGTGCTGCAGTCCATCGGGTTGCAAAAAGCCAGATACAACGGAGCAACTGAACTGAACTGATAGATGTGTTAGCTACTGCCACGGTGGTAATTATATTGCAAAGTACAAATGTATCAAAACAATACACTGTACAATTAAAACTTGTACAATACTCTTTGTCAATTATATCTCAATAAAATAAAATTAATTTTAAAATGAAAAGGACTATTTGTGTAAATATAAAATACACATTTATAATAAAAATGAACATGTTATACATATTGCTTTGTAATGTGCTTTGCTCACTTAGCAGTAAAATTGAATAACCTTAAACAATATTAAATACTCTAAAATATAACTTTTTAAAGACTTCCTGGTATACTATTATGAAGTCTATTGTCCATTAGTTTATTTGTTTATATTATTACACATTCAGGTTACTTTTTTTTTTCTTGCATAAATAACAAAGCCATGATTATCTTCTTAGATAATTATGTATACCTTTGGTTATTTACTCAACAAAATCTAGAAATATGACTATGGGCCTGTTTGATACTGGCTTCCAGAATAGTTATTATAATTTTTATTCCATCATCAACAGATTAGCCTTACTCTATATGTACTCTTTTCAATGTTGGGTGTTTAAATTTTAATCATTTTTTTCCTATTCACTCTATGAAAATTACATTTTCTTCAATTTTGTTTTTCTTTGAAAGCTACTTAAGTTGGATGTTTTAAAATTTATTACTTATTGTACATGTGATATGACTAATCATCCATTAAAACATAATGAGTCCACTTTGCATATTTTTTCATGTTTGTTTTTCCTGTATCCATCCTCTGGGTTTCTTCCTCCTCACTACTTATAATATCTGGTCCATACCATCCAAGAGACACTTTTAAATTCAGGATTTTGTACATAATTAGTCTCAAGGAGATTTTACTTCCTTGAAAGTTAGTAAATTAACTCGCTGCAGTTTCATGAATGCTGATTCCTAGGTCAGAGATGAAGGATGTCTCATTACTTAGAGCAAAGTAAAAGCAGTAGCGAGAGTATCAGCACTTTTTGTGCTGTTCTGTGAACCCCATTTTCCTCAGGGTAATGTAGAGAGCTAGTGGGGGCACCTGTACACACTGTGGGTTGTGTTAAAGGAGAGGAATTCTGAGCTTAGAGAGCCCCAATATTTTATAAGGGTAGTAAATATCCCTGCCCTTTGCTCTTTATTAAGTTGGACAACATACGTACAAGGAGGAAAAACCATAGGTATAATACAACTGTGTTCCAAGGACATTCATGATAAAACTTGGTTGAAATGACAGTCTGGGGAAAAAAGTAAATAAAAAAAGGTCAGTTAGTGGCTTGCCATGCAAGAGATGCAGCAGTGCAAATGACTCACAGAAAATTGTCTTCAAATACTTATTCCTGAACGTGTAGAAAGAGAATAAAAGACTTTGCAATGGAAGGAAGGAGAGTGAATCAAGGGCATTCAGTATCCAAACTTGATTTCTGACTCAGCCCTAACTGTGAACCTTATAACAAAAACATATTAAGTGTAGAGAAAATAAATGAAAGGTGGGTCCTGGTGAAATTGGTTTCTGAAGACTTTCTTTCAAAAAAGATTCAATAAACAGTGATTATAAAGAAAGCTGAGCACCGAAGAATTGATGCTTTTGAACTATGATGCTGGAGAAGACTCTTGAGATTCCCTTGGACTGCAAGGAGATCCAAGCAGTCCATCCTAAAGGAGATCAGTCCTGGGTGTTCATTGAAAGGACTGATGCTGAAGCTGAAACTCCAATACTTTAGGTACCTGATGCGAAGAGCTGACTCATTTGAAAAGACCCTGATGCTGGGAAAGATTGAGGGCAGGAGAAGAAGGGGATGACAGAGGATGAGATGGTTGGATGGCATCACCAACTCAATGAACATGGGTTTGGGTGAACTCCGGGAATTGGTGATGGACAGGGAGGCCTGGTGTGCTGCGGTTCATGGGGTCGCAAAGAGTCGGACATGACTGAGTGACTGAACTGAACTGAACTGAGATAGTGATTTTTCAATTTATAAAACAATTGCCTATAGAATTCTTTAAATATCAAGTTCTCCTAATATGATTAGAAAACAAATTAATCTAAGAAGTTTTTATACTTTTTTTTTTCTTTTTTTTCCTTAGCGTGTTAGTTAAGAGGATGTGCTCAGACCAAATTGCCTCTGTTAAAATCTGGTTCAGTATGCTGGGTTAACTTATTTCAAGTCCCCCCTGTTGTAAAATGGGAATAATGATATATATTCACTCCAGTCTCACAGAGGTGAAAGGTGTGACTGAATTAAGTGATACGCAGTGCTTCTGACAGCGCCTCATATGTGGGAAGCACCTTTCCTGAGCATTTGTGACACTGTGCTGTGTTCAGTTGTGTTTGACTCTTTCGGACCCCAGGGACTGTAGCCTGCCAGGACTACTACCATCTAAAATATGATCATTAAGGAGATATATTCTTTTTGCTCTTTTTCTCTCTGAGTACAATTAAACATAAAATGTCTTCTTTTCTTGACTTAGAGGATAGATGCCAAATAGGAAGACTTTCAAAATCTAACTTCAAAAAGAAATGGATCATGATTTTATTCAAATTATAGGTTATTTCTAAAATTGAGAGAAGAAAAACGATTAAGAAAGTGTTTGATGAATCCCTAAAGTTGCATTATCCATGGCTGCATCATCTATAATAACTTCTTTCATTTCTACAATTTTACATATTCTGCTAAGAGACAGCCAACAAAAAATAATTTCATATAGTTTAAAAAGCTCTGTAACATATTATTTATTTATGCATAACAATGTTTGAAGCACAAGGATAGAGTACTAAAATATTCATATTCAGAGGAGACAGTGGGTTGCATGGCCTTCTTTTCCAGCATTTAATCATTATTTCTCCCAGGTTACAGTTGGCTATTTTAAACCTGACACTAGTAACTCTGGTCCTTTCACAGAGATTCTAAACAAGAAGGAAAAAGTCACAATTAAAGAAAAGGTGATGAACAAAGATGGAGGTCAACTAATGAACAGTGGCTATTGCAAAGACAAAGCCACTGAACAATAAGTGGAGGGAAAGAGAGCACTTTGTACAAATTAACCTATACATTTAAAATATTTCTATTATGTTTCTGAGACTAGTACTTTGGGGATGGAGAACAAAAGCTTTGTTTTCTTTCACCACCACCCCTTTCTATTATTATCATTGTGCCCATTTTACAGATAAGAAAATTAAATTTTGGAGAAATTATGTGATTTGTTCAAGATCATGCAGGTAGAAAACAATGCCCCTGGGACTTGAATCCTGGCGTTAAAAAGCCAATTTTCATTATATTGCCTCTGCTGACCCTGAATTTCAGCCAAGTGTTTATTCCTCCAATGCTTACAGCACAAATGACTTTAATAATTTTTAGCCAACCCAGCCATCAAAGACTAGCCTCATCTTCTGGTTCTCAGCCAGCAGAAGGCTTCTGTTAAATTGAGGGTGTAGCTGAAACTCTGTGTTGCAACAGGATCCTTCTGTTAATTTTGGCTCCTGTTGGAGTTTTCTCAGGCTCTTGGTCTGTGACTCCTTAAACTACTCAGCTGTTCTCCCAGCTAAGTTGGTATCCATAGAGAATAAAACAAAATCATAGATCAGGCTGTTCTTTGTATTTTGTCCTGGACATTCTCTGAACCCTCCAGATAAATCACAGGTACAGCAACAAATCTCTGGGGAAAAGTGATGGTGTGGGTTCCATTCGAATAGCACTCTCTACCTTCTTTTCCACATTGTAACCACTACTCACAGTGCATTGTCATTTAGAACATTTTTCTCTCTAATATGCTAGCTAACATAAGTCACTTGGTAATAGAAAAAGTTTATTGTTCTCCACACATAACCATGGTGCTTCTTTTCCAAGAGGAGAAAAAACTCATGCTGAACCACTAGGCCCCACAGACATAAGCATACCCTGTAACTTGGCTTTTCCTTTGACAGAAATTATAGAACTCAAGTAGCACTTATTTGTGATCGATGGATTTGTTATCATTTTACTTACTCACGCAGGCAAGAATGCTAGTTCCTTATTGGCCCGTTCCTTATTCTTAAGCCTGCATTTACCCTTTGCCCTACTCAATATTTAAAGAATACCCCCCCTTTTCTCAAACACATAAGTAACCATAAGTAACAGATATTCCAAGCTTTGTGAAATCAGGTCAAGCACATCTCTTGCTGAGATCTCAAACCTGGCAAAATTCTGGGGCGGGGGGAATATGGGGAGGGGGGCAGAAACATATCCAGGTGACCCCAGTGGAGGTTTTATTAGTCAAGACTTCTTACAAGCCTGTGAGTGTATATATGAGTGTCTGTGTGTGGTGGGGGCGTGGGCGGGGAGGGAGGCTGTATGTGTGGAGAAGAGAGATCAATTGATTTATTGTGTCTGGACTGTAGCCTGCCAGGGACCTCTGTCCATGGAATTCTCCAGGTGAGAATACTCAAGTAGGTAGCCATTTCCTTCTCCAGGGGATCTGGGGAAGGAAACACAGGGATCGAATCCAGGTTTCCTGCATTGCAGGCAGATTCTTTACCATCTCAGTCCCCAGAGAAGCCCGACTGATTTAAGGTCTCTCTAACAAATATATTATTGGTATTGCACGAGGCACTGGGGATATAAAATGAACCAGAGTTAGACCCTGACTTTGAAGAAATTAACTCTTTGCTACATTTGAGTCAAAGAGTCAGGTGCAGAAATAAATGCTTTTACTGTACCATCATAACTCCTAGGATATAAATGTGGAGACAGTCACCTGAGACAGAGAAGAAGGTTATCTGATTTCTAGGTATAAATATTCTTGAAGGAGGTAGCACTGGAAACAATGGATGCACAAGAGTGATCCTGGAAAAAAAAGAATGTGGAGGGTGTTCTAGGTAGAGGAAATAGAGGCATGGAAAAGCACAATGAGTATGGTAACGCACAACAATTGATAGCCATTAAGACTGAAAGCTTGGGGCAAGAAGTGTTAGGAGATAAAGTGAGAAATGATTTGATGAAGAGATCATGGAAGACCACATATGCATATTACAAGGCTTGATATTTAACCTGTACATAATAAGACATCATCAAAAGTCTTTAGGGTTGAGTGTGACAAAATCTTAAATTTTAGGTGAGCTTGTAAAGGATGGGGTGGGGTTCAGATTACAGGAAGGGAACATATTAGGAGATTGATTAAATAGGGTCCAAAAGATAGGATGAGGGTCACCTTGGGAAAGGAGATGATAAAAGCAAGGACATGAGGATTCCTGAGGGAGATTGTATACATATGCAGATACTTTCTCCTGGGACATGTGAAAAGGGGGCCCATTAGAGGGTATCAAGGACTGAATTGAGTCCTTCCCCAAATTCACATGCGGAAGCCCTAACCTTCAAAGTGTCTGTATTTGGAGACCAGGATTTTAAGGAGATAATCAATGTTAAAAGAGTTCGTGAGGTTGGGGCCCTCATCAGATAGTATTAGTGTCCTTATAAGAGGGAGGGACAACAACCAGAGCCCTGGAACACACGCATTCTCTTGCTCTCTCCCTCTGCACACAGAGAGGAAAATCTGAATGAAGACACAGAAAGAAAGCAGCTGTCTTTACATCAAGAAGAGAGACCTCAATAGAAGTCAACCCTAATAGGTACCTTGATCACAGAAAGCCTGACCTCCAGAACCGTGAGAAAATAAATTCTGTTGTTTAAAGCACCCAGTCTGTGGTATTTTGTGATGATGGCATCCCAAGCAGAGGATTTTGGCCAAAGATGTGAAATCTAGAAAACACGCAGACAGAAGATAGAAAAAACAGTGTCATAAACGAAGCTCTGAGTAAGCAGAAACAGTGACGTAGAGAGGAGAGCAGAGGGAGCTTTTAGTTGATAACTTTGGAGGCTGAAACAGTAGATATGTGAGTTCCTTGGGTCAGAGAGTTCTGGGTTAAGGGGTTATGGACATTTATTTCTGAGGAGACTATTCCAAAAGTGAGCCTGGATCAGCTAAACCATTGTCCAAATACTACTGTGCCCTGAAATCTATTTTCATTCCTGGAGGCTGCGTCACAACAAAGTCTGTTGCTTGTCTGTTGCGCCCCCTGTACTGTGTGACAGCCACGCCCCGCCCTTCTCCTGCATCAGCTGGGACAGGCCATTGCATTTGTACTTGGAAACTGCCGAACAAGCAGAGTGGGAGGACGTGGAGGTGTCAGGATGAGCAGAATGGAAACAGTGACTACAGACACACTCTAGATATCTTGGGATGTGATGTTAGTAAACCAGAAAGATATTGTAAAAAAAAAAAAAAATATATATATATATATATATATATACACACACATATACCTTTTATATTATCAACCAAATTTATAATATCAAGAAACCTCCTGTGCATGTAATAAGAGCCATCTATTTAACACAGAAAGGGTGGCATGATACTGTCCCTAAATGAAGAAGGGCTCTTTAAAACAGACACCACAAAATCTGCTTTTATTCACCTCTGTAACAAGTTGGCTCAGTTTAAATGCCAGGCTATAAAAGGTTCCATCCATGCTCTCAATACCTACTGATGGTGAGAAAAGAACGAAGGAAAGCTCTGAGTGCACTTTTCTTCTGTACCTGCCAATGTGGCACCCGGGTTTTAGGACAAAATTTCATAAATGGAACAAATGAAAAATGATCTTTCTTATTGTTACCTCTCTGCCATTATAGCCCCTTCAAGTTAAAGACAAGAAAGATTATAGGATTTAGATAGTCCTTAAGGAAGAATTGGCAAGTAGATTATTCTTCTGCCTACTAAAAATAGATTCAATTTTGATCTGAGGCATATCTGTGGGCATGTGTGTATGGGGGGGAAGCGGTTGGCCGAGTTTGTGTGGTAGTTCCTCTCCTTTCGTCTTTCACAGTAATGCTTTCCACCTGTGCTTTTAACATCCAGATGCTACCATATTATAATTATACTGATTAACATCTGCAAAAGAATTACAAATGATAAACCAACCTTCCTTCAAATTAGGTAAGTCAATCTGCTTAAAGGCAGAACAGTGAAATAGGACACCAGGATAAAGTCATTTAAGAGATGAAAATGTCTTCATTTGATTTTGTTTGTATGCTGTTAATTAAAGGTAAGAGAACCACCCTACACTACCAGTGCAGCAATGGCGACACGCAAAGACGAACGCATTTACGGATGCAGGTGACACTGCCGTTTGTAACATTATGACTCTCAGTGTTGGGGAAACATCTGTGGAGAATAAGAGACAGGACTTATCTCAACAGAGCTGAAAACAGGCGTCAAAACGAAACCTCTTGCCCATTTCCGTCTTTACAGAGCTCTGCGCAGAGAGCTGTGACATGGTGCACTCCAGTTGTTTTGACCAGAGAGTCCATTAATACTCTGAAAAATCTCCCAGAATATCCAAGTATTCCCTCTATGGCTTTCTGGCACACGTTTTTAGGAAAACACAAAACAAGAAAACAGGAAAACCTCTAACCTAATTCACCAGGTAATTTAATAAAACATCTTTATCCCTGACCACACAACTATTCATCAATTTTCCTAAGTAAGGGCACATTTGAAGCAGAGTGCTGAAGACTGCTCTGGCACTAATAATCTGCCCTGAAGCTTTTTGAGTCCACGATCCTCAATTCTGTCATCTAAAAAATGAAAATCCTACCACTTCCTGGGGATGTTATAGGATTAAATAGCATAATGCAAGATGAAAGTGCCTTGAACATTTCTGTAGGCTGATCTACTGTGACTTTGTAGAGATAAAGATCCTAAAACGTTTTGTGCTCCAAAATATGAGGAAGTAAATATTGCTTTTTTCATTTGAGCATTTTATCTTACCTGTATCACTGCCTTCCCCACTTTCTTTAAGCACTATTTGCCAACAGCTTTCTTTTTAGAGCACATCAATGTCATATAACAATTCCATACAAAACTTGTTAGTCCGATGCTAGTGGATAACAACAAGGTCATCAGTTTGTATAACTTTTATAACATCATAGGCTCTTGTTTTCAAAATATCTAATACTGGCATAATGTGTGTGTGTGAGATTTGAGAGACAGAGAACATGTGCAACCAGGCACACATACTTTAGAAGGAGTCTACAAATCAGAAATAAGATTACTTCTGAGAATAAGAGAAACATTTAAACCTTTAAACCTAACAGTGATGATAAGCATGGTCGCCATCCACTGTGTGCGTAAACTGTGTCCTAGCCACAAGGAGATTACAGTGTCGAAATGTAAAACAGACCAGTAAACTCAACCGTTCCACATAAGCACCATGGTAAGGGACTGAGTGGTCTTGAAACATTTCTCAATAAAGATGCTATATAAGTTAACTCCTTAATGGATAAGAGGGTGATAGAGATATTTGGGGAGTATAAAAGTAAGAATGCAAGAATGGGAATGGATTGGGGGCAAAAATGGAGAACATTATAGAACTGCAGGTTTAAAAAAAACAAATGTTTTTAAAGCAATTCTATACATTCCAGAATGGCTAAAGGTTTAAATTATAATTTTATATCTTTTATACATTTTCATACTTTTTTACATAAATGCAGACCACTACATCTTTATATGCATACTGCTGGGACCCAATATCTAATTTATGGCTGCCAACTCCTCCACATATAGGCAACAAGCAAAAGGGCAAATACCACGTAGCTGTGACATCCAAAAAGTCTCCTTTCTATTAAATGCAACCATGAAATGATAGGGTTTAACAAAGATTCATTGAAGTCTCATCTTTCAAGCACAATGCAGGTTTAAATAGATTCCAGCTCCATTCAATCTCGGCTACAGGGCAATCATAACTGTAACTAACGCCTACGTCTTTCATCTTTTGACAATGAAATTAAAATATTGCTTCATGCTACAGTAGGAAAGAACACTCTAAAATAAATAATCCTAAAGTTGAAATAAAACTGAAAATAACAGCAGCGCCTTTCTGAGACAGTGGGCGGCAATGTTAATGAATGGAAGCTTTGCATACAAATAGAATAAACACACACTGATTTGGAAGGAATACATACTGCAAGAAGATTTAAATGAAACTATGGACAGCAGACAGTTCAGAATGTGAAGCCACAAGTAACCAATTTAGATAAAAAGAATTCATTTCCTAAAAGCATTGGTACAGTGGAACAGTATGGAAGACAGCTGTCATTCACCAGAGATGCCAATTACAGAAAAATCAAGTTAAAGAAATGTGGGCCTTACCACATATGGTGAGATGGAGAAGGATAATTTTAAACCATTAAGTTCTCTTTGCTCCTACTTTGAATGGATAGGGATCCCCGGGGTCCTAGAATTTCCAAACTGTGTCCCGTAAAGAGAATGGATAGTTTTGAAAGCCACAGCAAACTCAGCTCCTTCTCAGCCCATTGGTATCTCTGTCCATGCTACTGATGATGACACACGGCCCCTCATATTTCTGTAAATCCGGTCTTGCAGCGTTGGCCACCAAGGGTTCCACCAAAGAGTTGGATATTTGTTCTTTATTTATCCCTCATCATTTCCAGAAAAAAACCAGGCCTACCCATCCCACGTCTTTCTAATTATGAAGCAGGCCCCCATTTAGCAAGTCTTTCCTTTTATCTAATCTCTCCATCCTCTCTTGGAAATCCAATCTTAACCCAAAGAAAACTAGTCATAGTTGGAACTGGCAGCTGCTTTAATAACTTAGTAGAGATAAGCATCTCTTCCATCACTTGCAGTTTCCTTTTCCTTAGGTGTTCTCTATCTAGATTTTGGATCCCCCAAACATCCCAATTCAATCACTCATTCTTTACATAAATAAAAATAAAGCCAAAAACATAAGAGAAATGCTGTTTCTAGCAATTATATTATCCACTAAGAAAACTCACTCACTTGTCCTTTGGGAACAAACTCACAGTATAAAACATATAGTTACTTGACTTTTGAGGTTTAATTTGTGGGGAGGGGTAATTTTTCTTAAAAAAAAGATAAAATATCAACAGATAAAAGAGAGAAACAATAACTGAGTCTAAACATATGCTGGTATTTCTTTGTCAGCAGTGAAGTGAAATTAAAGTTGCTCAGTCGTGTCTGACTCTTTGTGACCCCATGGACTACATAGTCCATGGAATTCTCCAGGCCAGAATATTGGAGTGGGTAGCCTTTTCCTTCTCCAGGAGATCTTCCCAACCCAGGAATCGAACCCAGGTCTCCTGCATGGCAGGCAGATTCATTACCAGCTGAGACACAAGGGAAGCCCAAGAATACTGCAGTGGGTAGCCCATCCCTTCTCCAGTGGATCTTGCTGACCCAGGAATCGACCCTGGGTCTCTTGCATTGCAGGCAAATTCTTTACCAACAGAGCTATCAGGGTGAGGGAGGGGGCAGTAAATGCAAAACAAAATGGGTGAAAACAGAACCAAAACCCAAAGCTCTGAAAAGTGAAGCATGAACCAAAGCTTTGGAGATCTAGACTGCAGTTTATAGCTAAATATGAGTATAAATGCCTTACTAACAGTGAAATCAGACATTGGAGAAACTTGTCTGTGGGACAGAAAGAGTCAAAATACTACAAGCAGCTTCCAAACTGCTTGCTTCAAAAAATCCTAGCTTTGCCTAGAAGTAGATCTATGGCTCTTCCCTGTGTAGTGGGGATGAGGACTTCCAACCCAGTGAGAATGGTGGTTAGCTTTCTCAACTCTCATAACAGAATGTCAACAGTACCATCTGCTCATCTGGCTTCCAAAAGACTCATATGGATTCATCTTCTCGCCCAGATTCCCATCTTGCTTTGGGGCTTTTCCCTTCCGTTTGGTCCTTGGTGTGCTAAGTTTGCCAAATGCACACTGGAGGCCACCGAAGACTTTTTGCTGAAGAAGAGTTCAGTAATGAATTGAGTTCTTATCTACTAAGAAGGTTTTCTTAAAAAAAGAAGTCTCTGCAACTTACTCAACATGCACAGCCCCAATTATACACTTCAGACTGTAGTAATTGAGAATTTATTTCAAAATTAAGAACTTTGTTAATAAATACTATTTTTTTAAACCTTAAAATTAGAATTATGAAGCAACAGTTAGAACTGGACATGGAACAACAGACTGGTTCCAAATCAGGAAAGGAGTATGTCAAGGCTGTATATTGTCACCCTGCTTATTTAACTTATATGCAGAGTACATCATGAGAAACGCTGGACTGGAGGAAGCACAAGCTGGAATCAGGACTGCCAGGAGAAATATCAATAACCTCAGATATGCAGATGACACCACACTTATGGCAGAAAGTGAAGAAGAATTAAAGAGCCTCTAGATGAAATTGAAAGAGAGTGAAAACATTGGCTTAAAGCTCAACATTCAGAAAACTAAGATCATGACATCTGGTCCCATCACTTCAAGACAAATAGATGGGGAAACAGTGGAAACAGTGGCTGACTTTATTTTTGGGGGCTCCAAAATCACTGCAGATGGTGACTGCAGCCATGAAATTAAAAGACATTTGCTCCTTGGATAAAAAGTTATGACCAACCTAGACAGCATATTAAAAAGCAGAGACATTACTTGGCCAACAAAGGTCCATCTAGTCAAAGCTATGGTTTTTCCAGTAGTCATGTATGGATGTGAGAGTTGGACTATAAAGAAAGCTGAGTGCTGAAAAATTGATGCTTTTGAATTGTGGTGTTGGAGAAGACTCTTGAGAGTCCCCTGGACTGCAAGGAGATCCAACCAGCCCATCCTAAAGGAAATCAGTCCTGAATATTCTTTGAAAGGACTGATGTTGAAGCTGAAACTCCAATCGTTTGGCCACCTGATGCGAAGAACTGACTCATTTGAAAAGACCCTGATGCTGGGAAAGATTGAAGGGGGGAGGAGAAGGGGACGACAGAGGATGAGATGGTTGGATGGCATCACTGGCTTAATGGACATGAGTTTCAGTAGGCTCTGGGAGTTGGTGATGGACAGGGAACCCTGGTGTGCTGCCATCCACGGGGTCCCAAAGAGTTGGACACGACTGATTGACTAAACTGAACTGAACTGAACTGAACAGAACCCTTTATAACAAACTGCAATCTCCAAGTGTCTTTATCTGCTTGTATTAATTGAAACAGAAGGGTCTGGGTCTCATTTGTTGTTCAGAACCACTAAGAAACCTCTAGAAGCAAACAATTTTTTGTTTTCGCTCCACATAGGTTTAAACTTGCTCTGAAAGCACAGTGCTATCACAACTGAGATGTGGGTGGGTATTATAAAAAATTAAGTGTGGTGATGGACAGGGAAGCATGGTGTGCTGCAGTCCATGGGGTCGCAAAGATTTGGACACAGCTGAGTGACTGAACTGAACTGAAAGTATGGTGAGTGAGTTAATAAAGAAAACAAGACAGATTAAAGAAACAGAAGAATTTCTTAAAGAATATATAAATTCCCATCCCATTTGAAAAGTAGAATTTTGGAAGAACATTAGTGATGGTCTCTATAGTTAATTGAGTGCCCTTGGGTGAGATATAATCTCTCTGTAGATTTATGTAAAATTAGAATTATGTGTGAAAAAACTGAAGCTGAGAAGGATGACAAATAATTGCAAAGAAGTTGAACATATATCTTGAATACATGATCATTAATTGTATGATAGAAGAAAAATAGTAAGTACCATATCATTAATCTTTGTTTAATTTTCTATCTTCTCCACAAGACTCTAAGTCAGGGTTTATGTCTATCTTGGTCACCATTTTATCACCTGTGACTAGTCCAGGGTAGATTATGCATCAGAAGAAAGACTAAATGAGTTTTAACTGTATTGTGCTTAGTCGCTCAGTCGTGCCTGACTCTTTGTGACCCATGGACTGTAGCTCGCCAGGCTCCTCTGTCCATGGGGATTCTCCAGGCAAGAATACAGGAGTGGGTTGCCATTTCCTCCTCCAGGGAATCTTCCCAACCCAGGGATTGAACCCCGGTCTCCTGTATTGCAGGCAGATTCTTTACCGTCTGAGCCACTAAGGAAGCCCTTTAACTGTATTACCTGGTACTATTTCACCATAATGGCATTGGCTTTTAGTTCTTTGTTAATAAATGCATTTGTATCCTACCATAAAAATGAGTAGCGATGATACTGGTAATTGTTGACTATATAAAGGAGAAGATTAGGTCTCACATAAATAAATTTATTGAAGCATTATTAATGGGAAAATAGATACAGCATGTACGGATGTGAGAGTTGGACCATAAAGAAGGCTGGACGCCTAAGAATTGATGCTTTCAAATTATGCTGGAGAAGACTCTTGAAAAGTCCCTTGGACAACAAGATCAAACCAGTCAATCCTGAAGGAAATCAACTCTGGATACTCATTGGAAGGACTGATGCTGAAGCTGAAGCTCCAATACTTTGGCCATCTGATGCAAACAGCCAATTCATTGAAAAAGACTTTGATGCTGGGAAAGACTGAGGGCAGGAGGAGAAGTGGGTGACAGAGGATGAGATGGTTGGATGACATCATCAACTCAATGGACTTGAGTCTGAGCAAACTCCAGGAGATAGTGAAGGACAGGAAAGCCTGGCGTGTTGCAGTCCATGGGGTTGCAAAGAGTCGACTGAGCTACTGAACATCAACTTCCATTATACTGAGAATGAAGACTTACATCACAATGAAAAGGTCAATGGTTAGTTAAGATCAAATAAAAGAATATAATATTGTATATAAAAGATATTCTATTTGGGGGAGTGATAAATTAGGGTTTGAGATTAGAAAACACAAAGTACTATATATAAAACAGATAAACAACAAGGTCCTACTGTGTATCACAGGGAACTATATCCAATATCCTGTAATAAGCTGTAGTAGGAAAGAATATGATAAATAACACACACACACATATGTGTGTTCTTACATATATGTGCTATGTAAGATATTCCATTTAATGAACATGGATTACAAAAGTTAACTTATTTAAATTTCAAAAAGATTTTGTGTGATAGATACTATACCCATTTTAAATGAGAAGAAATGAAAACATAAGGAAAGTTAAGTGACTTATTTAAAGTAACATAAGCTGCAAGCAGGAATATTGGGATTTAAGCCCTGCTACCCCCAGTGGCTCAGACCGTAAAGCGTCTGTCTGTGATGCAGGAGACCCGGGTTCGATCCCTGGGTTGGGAAGATCCCCTGGAGAAGGAAATGGCAGCCCACTCCAGTATTCTTGCCTGGAAAACCCCATGGACCGCGGAGCCTGGTAGGCTACCGTCCATAGGGTCGCAAAGAATCGGACATGACTGAGCGACTTCACTTCACTTCACCAATAATTTTAATGTCAGCCCATCTCACATTAACTGAAAGTCTGTCAACTACCAGATGTTGAACAGAGCACTTCTTGGGTAGGAAGGCAAACTTACTAACTAAGCTTAACATCAGTTAGTAAGAGATGGTTTCCTCCAACAAGTGTAAATAATATAAGATAAAAATACATTTTGACATATTGATATAATTTTTATCCTGAAGGAAAAGCACAGGTCTAGCATCTATTTATAATAAAAGATTTATGCAAAAACTAACAAAAACCAACTCCTTAAAATTAATGTTTGATGAGAGCTCATAATAGTTAATGGTATGAGTAAAAGTGCATGGTTGTCAATGACATGGAATTTTTAGAGAAATTATGCCTAGATAAGACAGAAGGCTTACAGAATCCCTCAGCTGTGTGATCACTGATGATATATCAATGCTCACTGAGTTAAGACCACTATTCCTTTCATTTGGTATCTTCACGTTTAGTGGGCACCTACTTTTGATGTCAGATTCTAGTCAGTCTTCACTAAAGGTAAGGAAGGGAGCTGAGTTTTATGAGATGACCCTTCAGTATGAAATCAGAGGTCTAAGTAAGCAGGACTTTCATCCATTAAGAACCACTATCCTCACACCCCCAAAGAATTATAAAAACCTTTATAATGCCCCTTGTCATTCCCCAATTTTATTATCATGGAAATTAGTAGAAAATTCTTTAAGTACAAAGATTCTGTTCTTTCAAATATATAAAGGAAGAGGCAGCTGAAGAGACTTTCCTGCTTCATACTCGGCTTGGGAGAAAAAGAGATTTAAAAAAAAAACAACAAAAACAAAAACCTGAAAGGGACATATTGTATGAGCATAACCATTGAGTAAGAGGAAAATACCTTAATTTCCTAGGACTTTCAGACAAGATAAAGCATTAATTGCTCAGTTGTGTCTGACTCTTTGCAACTTCATGGACTGTAGCCCACCAGGCTCTTCTGTCCATGGGATTCCCCAGGCATGAATACTGGAATGGGTTGCCGTGCCGTTCTCCAGGAGATCTTCCTGACTCAGGGGTCGAACCCAAGCCTGGAGACTCCTGCATTGGCAGGTGGGTTCTTTACCACTAGCACCACCTGAGAAGGTAGATCAGATAAAATAGAAGAATGGCATAAAATAATCAGAAACCCTAAATGGCCCTGAGCCTGAGCAGCAGAATTATCCAAGATAATGTACAGGTAATAGTTTTTGTTTTTTTTTTTTTTAATAAAATGTTGCAGCTTATATTGCAATGATTCAGAGTAATGGTTCTCATTTTGAAAGCCTGGAGACATTTGCTTATGTAGACATTTTTGATTGCCACAACTTGGATGTAGGGCAGGTATGAGAGTGCTTCCAGTGTCTAGCAGAGAGACCTAAGGATGTTGTTACTACATTATTCTACATGCACAGGACAATCCCTACAACAAATAATTAACCAACCCCAAACAATGCCAAGGCTGTGAAACCTTGGAGTAGAGTAGAAACTAGAATTGAATCCTTTTTTATAGACTCTTTTTATGTGTCTTTGATCCATCTGACTCAGATAGAGCCTAACTAGCAAACTTCAGGAGTGACCTTGTTACAAGGTGCATCATTTGTCAGCATCAAATTCACAATCTCTTTTCTTATTTAAAATCTACCTCTAGTTATTTCTCCTCCAAAAGGCTTCTACAATTTAACAGTCAGGACATGCTATGGCTGTGAAATAGATGTCCCTATCATCCTGCTTTAAATGGGAAAAGAAACATTCTGTAGTGTTTATAAGTCATAAAGAAGTCTAAATATCTCCCACTCAATACATTCAAGTAAAATGAGGGTATAATTTCTGTGCTGGGTGGCACTCTTTCATACCATTATGTGTCTTGTGAACCAACTGTAGGTAATGCACCATCTTCCTTTAATCAAATCTGCATTGTAATTCCTATAAAAAATCAATTAAACACAAGAAGCAATTACTTATTTTTTATCACACAGCATAATTTACTTTCCCAGAACAGCGGAATGAAAATGTGAGGGAAGATCTCATCTCTGGCAGTGTATTTAAATAAAGTATGCATATTTTTAAAAGAAATGAAAAGGAAACTGTGCCAAATGTATAATATAACACATATACATAATTTGCCATCTACCTCAACTTTATGGATGTGGAAATATGGTTTAGTGGCAGAAGCCTAGAATTTGTTTTAACTTAAAAAAAAATCCAATATTATCCCTAAAAACCTTTCTCAGACCTTTACAGTAAAAATGTAATTAGGCAACAATTTACTCATCAACCTCATCAAATCAGTTTTATGAATGACCCACTTAGGTGTCAAGTAAACCGTAAAAAGCAATTTCTTCCAAGCCTCACAAATACATCCTTCTTTACGTTTCCAAACCTATCTCTACTTATTATAATCATCAAATAATTTTTTTAACTACTTGCTTAGTTTGGATTTATGTTAGGAGACTAACTCAGTGACCTTCTAGTTGACTCCAGTTTTTTCACTCAAAGATTCATCCTGAACTGTGGATCAGTGGTTCCCAAACTTGAACCAGCATCAGATCACTTGGATGTCTTATTTACGTAGGTGTGGGGGATCCCCAAACTTGCAATTCTAACAAGGTCTCGAGTGATGTTTATGCTACAGGTCTAGGGACCACACTTTTAAAAAGCCAATTTTCATCATTATGCAGTAATCTGTATGCACTCTTACCTACTCTCAGAAAAAGTGAAAGTGAAAATCATTCAGTCATGTCTGACTCTTTGTGAACCCACGGACTATACAGTCCATGGAATTCTCTAGGCCAGAATACTGAAGTGGGTAGCCTTTCCCTTCTCAGGGGATCTTCCCAATCCAGGGATTGAACCCAGGTCTCCTGCATTGCAGGCAGATTCTTTACCAGCTGAGTTATCAGGGAAACCCAACTCTGTCAGAGGCATTAGTTGTTTTCCTCTCTTATGCTATCAGCCTCTTTCTTCACCAGGAAATTAAGATTGGTCCTCTCTCCATCTCTCTTTCCTTCCTTCCTTCCTCCCTCTCTTTCCTTTCTTCCTTTCCTCTCTCTCCTTCCTTCCCTTCCTTCTTTTTCCTTTCCCCCAATTCTTTAATTCCTCTTTTTCTTCTTCTTCCTCCTCTTCCAACTCCTCTTTTTCCTCCTCTGTCTTTCCTATCTGATTTCATGCCTTTGCTTATATGTTTCTTATACCATTCTATAACTCTGATTTCTTTTTTTAACTTTTTATTTTATATTGGAGTATAGTTGATTAACAATGCTGTGTTAGCTTCAGTTGTACAACAAAGTAATTCAGTTATACACATACATGTATCTATTCTTTTCTCAAGCTCTTTTCCCAATTAGGTTGTTGCATATTATTGAGCAGAGTTCCCTGTGCTATACTGTAGGTCCTCACTGGTTATTCATTTCAAATACAGCAATGTACATATCAATCCCAAACCGCTTAACTATCCCTCCTCCACTACCATTCCCCACTGGTAACCATAAGTTCATATTCTAAATCTGTAAGTCTGCTTTTGTTTTGTAAATAAGTTCATTTGTATCATTTTTTAGATTCTGCATATAAGGGATATCATACACTGTTTCTCTTTCTTCAACTTCATTCAGTATGACAATCTCTAGGTTCAACAATGTTGCTACAAATGGTATTACTTCATTCTTCTAATGGCTGAGCAATATTCCATTGTATGTATGTACTACATCTTCTTTTCAACTCCACATTCAAAGCTTACCTTTGCCACAAAACTATCCCTGATTCACCTGATAATATAAACCTCTCTCCCATATGCAACCATTCAATAGTTACACACTCACTTTTAAGACACCCTTTTGAACTTCTTGCTTAGTAAATTAGAGCAATTGCACATGCCTATGATGCGTGGTTTGGAGAAGACTCTTGAGAGTCCCTTGGACTGCAAGGAGATCCAACCAGTCCATCCTAAAGGAGATAAGTCCTGGGTGTTCATTGGAAGGACTGATGCTGAAGCTGAAACTCCAATACTTTGGCCACCTCATGTGAAGAGTTGACTTGTCGGAAAAGACCCTGATGCTGGGAGGGGTTGGGGGCAGGAGGAGAAGGGGATGACAGAGGATGAGATGGCTGGATGGCATCACCGACTCGATGGGCATGAGTTTGAGTGAACTCCGGGAGTTTGTGATGGGCAGGGAGGCCTGGGGTTGCAAAGAGTCAGACACGACTGAGTGACTGAAATGAACTGAACTGAACTGATGATGTGTGGTCCTAATTATATTATTATATTGTTTATTATATACATTATTCCTTGTCATGACAATGTCTGCTAGAATGACTGGCTATCTATCCATAATAAATATGGTTAGCATAACATTATAGTGAGTCAGGGTCACTCAGTCAATGATCCAAAATTCAAAAATATTTAATTAGCACTACCAGCTAAGTCACCAGCTGAGTCTGGAGGATATCATCCCCAAAGTACAATGCTGTTTTACTTTCTTCAGGGGAGGCTGATATTATCCCATGAATGGGTAAACTACATGGGAGAAAGGTTAAATGAATTTACTCTGTGGTGAGACTGTCTGTAGGATTATCTCTAACTCTATTTCAGAAACTGTTTTAAGCATGTTTAAACATGCCTAAAATTGCCACTGTATAGAAAAAAGAAAACCTCCTAAAGTTAATTTTTACGCTTCTTGAATAGCCTGATCGGCCCTGATTCATAAATGAGAAAATTTTAAACTATGCTGTCATGTTTGCTGTGTCACTCAGTTCTTAACGAAAGCAATTTCTCAGCGATGACCTTCTGGTCACATAGATGACGTAGGTGTCATAAAAAGAAGGACACCAGGCAGCTGATCCAAGCTTCCCTGGTGTTCTGCCCTGCCCCATATCTATCTCCTTCCCTCTCTCCACCCCTCCCTCCCTCCCTAGCTCCCTCTGAGATCTAGATAGCTGATGGGAAATCAGTTCTCTGAGGGCTATAGGAAAATTTCCCACACTGTCAGTAGTTGTTAAGAAGTTTGGTTTTTCCCTGGTGCTTCCACATAAGTGAACAATCAGAGGAACTCTTTGAGGGTTAAGGAATTTCTGTGAAGGTGTCAGCATTTATATTTAAAATAGATAACTATATGGACCTGGGCTTCCTCCAAGGTGGCACTAGTGGTAAAGAACCCGCCTGCCAATGCAGGAGAAGCAGGAAACATGAGTTTGATCCCTGGGCCAGGAAGATCCCCTGGAGGAGGGCATAACAACCCACTTCAGTACTCTTGCCTAGAGAATCCCATGGACAGAGGAGTCTGGCGGGCTACAGACCACAGAATCGCAAAGTTGGACATGACTGAAGTGACTTAGCACGCATGCAAGGAACTACTGTATAGCACAGGGGACTCTAGTCAATACTCTATAATGACTATATCAGAAAAGAATCTTAAAAAGAGTCGATATATGTGTGACTGAATAACTTTGCTTTACAGTAAAAGCTAACACAACATTGTAAATCAACTATACTAAAAAAAAAAAAAGTTGCTGATCAGATCTAAAGGCTATGTCATAATCACTTCACATTAATAATCCAATTTTCTATTTTTCTTCTTTATTTATAACAATGTCATAAATCCATGTGTTTGTGGGGTTTTAGTTTTTTTTTTTTTTTTTCCTGTTTGGTTCATAACTTGATTTATTGTTACATGGAATCTTAGGCTGCAGATTTTTTTCTTACCATTTCTAAACCATGGACATAATATTAGAAATGCAGTAATGAAACTTACAACAAATTCTGAGTTCAGTTAGACAGTGGTTCTCAACCAGGGAAGATTCTGTCCCCCAGGAGACATCTGAAAATGTCTGACAACAGACTGACTGTGTTTCTACTAAGTAGAGACCAGAAATGCTATTAAACATTTTAAAAGCACAGAACAGTCCCCTCAGCAAAGAATTAACCAAGTCCAAATTGGATAATGCCAGGGGTACATCAGAGCCCTGGGCAGCACAGGCACTACATGTATGCGAGCTTCCATTAGTGCAAACGTATCTTGGCTATAAGATTTTGGCAGAGAAAGGGATCACTCTAAGATAAATTCCCTCCATGAAAAGGTCCAGAAATTCACAGTGTAAGCTAACATATATAGAACTTAAGTAATAATGTTCCTTTGCCCATATGAGAACACAACTATTTAAATATGTCCTTGATATCTATTATTTATTTTAGGAGGGCTAGAGGAAGCTGTGTGTTAAAAACAGATATACCTTATTATCCCATGAAATATTTACTTGGGGCAACAAAGCAAGTCCAAGTTGATTGGGAAGTACCTAATAAACAGTTGAGTTAGAAAGAGTAATAAAAAGAATTTGGGGGAAAAAATAAGCTACACTTAACTTCTTAGAAGACTCCAATAGCAGTAAAAATATTTACGAGTTTTGATGTTTTGACTTGTATAATTCAGATCATTAAAATTCCAAATAAATATTTTCTTAATAATAAGTCAAAATGCATATGTTGTTTAAAACTACTTTGCATAAATGGAATATACTTCTTTTCTTAACCAGGGACTGCTTCTTAAAATCTGCTTTTTCAAGTCTTGGAGGACTTACAAATGTTCCATACAAGCAATTGAGTTTCAGTACCACATGAAAAAGGAGTGATAACTTTATATGTGTTTCTCTGGTGCAGGGGTTATTTTTTGAACCACCCATCATTTTCACATGGACTGCTGAAACTCTCTGACTCAGCAAGTTCACACTGTACAGTCTATCTTCACCAAGAAAACTGGAACACTTACAAGGGAAAGCTAAATGAGGACATTATTTTTTTCCCACAAAGTAAAGACTATGGGAGTCATGTACTGATCGGTATTTCTGTACAAATTGGTTAGGCCATATCAGATACTACTCCAAGGTTAAATCTGTGTCTCAAATGCTGTAAAATTTCAAGTCTAAATGAGTTCTCTTTTAGACAATAGGTTACAAAGCCATTACAAGAATTTTAAAGTATGAAACAAATTCAAATTTTAATCTATAATAAAAGAAGATTATCAAATATGGACAAAATAATTTGAGAAGCATTTTCTACAACTCCACTTTAGTTGTTGGCAGCAACTGCTGAGAATTTTATATTTTTTACTTCTTTATTGATATAATATATCTAAACACCTTGGTACAACTCTTGATACACTTCTATTTATTTATCCCCGTAATTTTTCTTGTGAGGCTTGAAAACAAAATAATGTACACAGAATTCTTTTGTTCATTTATATATGCAGTTAGGTGATACTCAAGATAGTGAAGTGAAGGTCGCTCAGTCATGTCCGACTCTTTGTGATCCCCACGGACTGTATATAATTCTCCAGGTCAGAATACTGAGTGGGTAACCTTTCCCTTCTCCTGGGATCAAATCCAGGTCTCGTACATTGCAGGCGGATTCTTTGCCAGCTGAGTTATAAGGGAAGCCCAAGAATACTGGAATGGGTAGCCTATCCCTTCTTCAGTAGATTTCCTAATCCAGGAATCGAACTGGGGTCTCCTGCATAGCAGCAGATTCTTCACCAGCTGAGCTATCAGGGAGGCCCAATATTAAAGATAAGTACTTGGTAAATAGATGAGTTATCTTTTTTTTTTTATTTTATTTTTTTGTATTAGTTGGAGGCTAATTACTTCACAACATTTCAGTGGGTTTTGTCATACATTGACATGAATCAGCCATAGAGTTACACGTATTCCCCATCCCGATCCCCCCTCCCACCTCCCTCTCCACCCGATTCCTCTGGGTCCCAAAAGGCATTCTAAGTTTCACCAAAATCTTGTGCTGTGTTTTGATAGCATAAGAAGCTATATAAGAAACAATTTTTGAGTGCATATGAAGGAAAGACAACAATTTTACTCCTATAATGATGGCAAAGTTGAAAGGTACATTGACTTGAGGAAACCCCTGCTTTTTTTTGTGGGAGGAAACTGGGGCTGAGCCAGAAACCAGGGAGAGAGGGTGTATGACAATGTTCCAGTAAAGCCACCTGAAATCTGAAGTGAGCTAGCAGGGTGTGGGCAGGGAATGATAGTAGTTAACAAAATAGTTAATGATGGAATGAATCACCAATGCTAATTTTGTGACACTTCAAAATATCCTCAAGTTCACACACACACATACAGGCTCACGCACACATGAACATACACACTAATATATATGAGAATTTTGTACTTACATTTAAAAATGCTGAATATGTAATTTGTGGAAATAAACCACAGAAGTTAATGTTGAATAATCACAACTACAGTAAAAGTCAAAAATCACCTTTTATGACTGACTCCTGAGTAGGAGTAAAGACTGTTTTAGTCATGCCATGTTAACCTTTATTCTTGCCATTTTTTAACCTTTATTCTTGCCATGGGGTCGCAAAGAGTTAGACAGGACTGAGCGACTGAACTGAACTGAATCCTGCCATCACTTGTAATGGCCTTGAAGATATCTTGACTTTTATAATGTATGGAAGCATACCATCAGAATTTATAGAGAATTTTATTGAGTGACTTCTATTAAATTAAATTAATAAATCACTTAATGTTCTACACAGCAAAGTTATACTTACAATTTTAAAATTTCCTTTATTGCTTAACTAAGATTATCAAGATCAATTATTTTCTATGTAAATTTTATAACAAATTAAGTTAATAATTAGTTTTCTCTATATCAAAACATTTTACTCATTGTATCTGGCATTTTGAGATTTTTTGGCGTGTCAACTGTTCTTAACACATCTAACCAAACCCAATTTTTCTGAGTTAAGTTTTTCAGATACCAGTTTTGCTCAAAATAAAGTTACCTATGATAAATGTTATTAACTTTAATAATTTATATGTGGCTTTATCAAACAACAGTATATACTGTGACTTTTTCTTTTTTCTTGGAGTAAAGGGTTCAGTAAAATTCCAGATTCCATACATATTTCTTGGGAAAAAAATCTAAGATTAAAAATTTCTGCTCTGCAAAAGACACTGTCAAGAGAAGATAGAGCTAAGTCACAGCCTGAAAGTAAATATTTGCAAAAAACATATTAGATAAAGAACTGCTACCAAAGATAAACAACTCTTAAACGTCAACAATAAAAACACAGTAAGATTTAAAAACAGGTCAAAGACCTTAATAGGCACTTCACCAAAAAAGATATAAAGGTCAAAGACCTTAACAGACAGTTCACCAAAAAAAAATGTAAAAGTGGCAAATTGGCATATAAAAAGATGTTTCATGTCATATGTCATCAGGGAAATGCAAACTAAGTCAACAATGAGATATCACTACACACCTATTCAACTGGCTAAAATCAGGTACATGTACTGCTAACACCAAAGTCTGGCAAGGATGTGCAGCAACAGAAATAGTCATTCACTGCTGATGGGATGCAAAATGGTGAAACCACTCTGGAAGACAGTATGGTGGCTACTTACAAAACTAAACACAGTTACCACATAATCCTGAAATCTTTTACCCAAAGAAGTTGAAAACTTAATATCTACACAAAACCTGCACCCAGGTGTTTACAACAGCTTTATTCTTAACTGTCCAAACTTGGAAGCAACCAAGATGTCCTTCATAGGTGAAAAGATAATTAAGCTGTAGTACATCAAGACAATGCAATAGCATTCAGCAGTAAAAAGAAATGACCTATCAATCCATGAAATGACATGAAGGAATCTTAAATGCATATTACTAAGTGAAAAGAAGTAATCTTAAAAGGCTAACTACTGTATGATGCCAACTATATATTTTATAACATTCTAGAAAAGGCAAAACTACAGAGACCCTAAAAAGATCAGTGGTTCCCTGGGTTACAGGGTAGGGAGAGATGAACAGACAGAACACAGAGGATCTTCAGGGTTGTAAAACTACTCTGTATCATGCTATGGTAGATGCATTCCTCTCAGTTTTGCTGAGAACCTAAAACTTCTCTAAAAATAAAGCTTATTTAAACAAATCTTTAGGCAAAGGGATAAGATCTATGTGTATAGTAAAGTTTAAATAGCACGACAAAACCCTAAGGCCAAACCATACTACCACACCAGACCTTTGACCCAAATTCTTTTGTCCTTTAAAAACAAAAACAAAACACAAAAAAACCCTGAGTTCTCTGATTCACGGTGGGGGGTGGGGGGGTGGGGAAGGAAACTCAGTTTATATAACAGCTTTGTTCCTAAAAGAGTTTGTATGAGTCTAGTTTTGGTAGCATTTTTGCATTTGTAATTTCATTACTTTACAACTGGGTTTGATTTAACAGGAACTAAGGCTAAGATTTGGTAAAGCACAGGATCTTTCTAAAGATAGAAATTATTTTTAATACAACTCTTGAAGAAATGCAAATTTTCTTGCATTGCTACCTTAACATGAAATCAAACTGTGACAATATATATTTTTTTTTATGGGTTCTATGTCATGTGGACCTTCCAAAGCAAAGATAGCCAAAGATTTTCAAGTTCAAATGTCACTATTACACTGTCACCAACCTATAATAAGAATACTACAAGCTTTTTCATCTTTGAGATTTTGATAATCTGATATTTACATGCAAAGAAAAAACAAAATAAAATAATGTATGATACAGAATTATAAGATCTTCTCTATCATAAATTGCTATTGGTTGTGCTGTGTCCCCCAACAAAAAGTAACTCTGAGTACCTCATAACGTAACCTTATTTTGAAATAGGGTCTTTACACACATGTTTATGTTAAAATGAAGTCATGAGTGTGGGCTGTAATCTAATATGGTTATTACCCTAATTTAAAAAATATATTTAAAAAATTTTTTTTCCATTTACTTTTATTAGTTGGATAAAAACTAAAAATAGAAAAATATATATATATATATTTGGACACAAAGACAGACACACATAGAGGGAAGACAATGTGAAGACACACAGCAAGAAAGCCATGGGAAGCCTGAGGATTGTAGTGATGCATCTGCAAGCCCTGGAACACCAAAGACCTCTGCAAATAACCAGGTGCTAGAGAGAGGCAAGGAAGGATTTCCTACAGGTTCCCTACAGGTTTCAGAGGAAGCATGATCCTACTTTGACCGATTTTGAATTTCTAGTCCCAAGAACTGTGAGATAATAAATAATTTCTGTTGTTTATTCCACCGAGTTCTTGGTACCCTGCTACAGTGGCTCTATGAAAAAAAAAAAAAAAAAGAATACACACCTCATACAGTATATAACTGTGGTAAAATTCTAAAATAATAAGAATTTAAAAACCTCGTTTTCTGCTTACTCTTCTTATAAAGTCTTCCAGAGACTCATTTCCTCTGATTTGATTACATTTACATACAATTTTAATTAAAGAACTACTAATAAATGTTTCAAGTACGGAAAAAATATACTTAATGAAGAGATTCTCAATGATGATGATTTGACAAGTCTTTATGTCAGAAAAACTTCAGTGATATATTTCTTTATGTCTCTGTTTTCAAATCACAGAGAAAACTAGAGGAGATACTCATTCAAACCCTATACATCATCAATCGAGTCATGAAGCCTTCACCATGGTAGGTAGGAGCTCACAGATGTCTTTCATAGTCTCTTCAATAGATTCTCCCATTTATTAATTATTTAAAGAGTAGAGAAGAATAACTTTCACCCCTTTGCAATTTCAATGCACAATTTGTAAGTTACTCATTGTGCAAGATTTTTTAAGATGGTTTCAAAGCTGACAATTCTCTTGAGTTCTCTCTGTTGGCATTCCAAAATACATTTTTTAGAAGACTTTCAAAATAATATCCTTGCAAAGGAGGATGAGAAGCTTAAAAAAGCATGCTGTTTGAGGTCAGGATTGCTGAATGCTATTCCTTGTGTCGTCCTCAGATTATATAAAGTCACGAGGGATGCTTACATAGAAGATCATAAGTGGAATGTTGGTACAGCTAAGCAATTTATTTTCCACACTTAAGACACTGGTTTCAAAACAACACGCGCTTTTTTTTTTTTTTTAACACACACTTTTAACATATTTCTTATTTCTGTGATAATAACCCAGAGGTTTGACATTTTTGTTTTCCTTTTGGGCTTTTGGACTGGGCCTTTGACATACAAACATGTTCCATACTACTCTGACAAACCTCAAAGGTCTTATTGCACTTTCCTTTAAATACTGTCTGGAGTTGACATTTAGAATATAATCCACTACCCAAGTCCTTACCGTATCCATGGAGGAAAATGAGAGAGACAAGTAAATATCACTGTAAATCTTTTACTGATATTCTACTTTTGTCCCCTTTCAAAGAGCAAATTGGTTCTATAGATAGATATGATTACTGATTATAATTATAATTAGATATGATTATAAAAAGAATTGAGGTGTTGGTTTTGAAAAACTAGAATGATTGTTAACATCATTAAGATTATCTTGCTTACACTTGCACTAGGTGATGCATGGGATCTACAGACATTAAGGAGCAAAAAATAAGATTACAAAAACAAAAGTTGTCATTTAATGTTTTCACATATAAAAAGATACTATCTGATGATCTGCAAACATTACCTTGTTTAATCCCTGTAGTAAATCTATGAAGTACAAATTATTACTCCAACTTCATATGTGAGGATGTTATTCCCAATGCCACATAGGAAATCCACATCAAAGGCAAAATTTGAAGTTTAGACTTTCAGAATCCAAAATCTGGATTTTCTTTCAAATATGTCACTTTGATTTCTACATTGACACTTTTCACCCTTGCCATAAAATCAGCACATCTTTTTTTTAACACTGTGAATTCAGTGAATACTAGCAGGTTTGAAAAAGTTGACCTAAAGCTCAACATTCAGAAAACTAAGATCATGGCATCTGGTCCTATCACTTCATGGCAAATAGATGGGGAAACAGTGGAAACAGTGGAAGACTTTATTTTTTGGGGCTCCAAACTCACTGCAGATGGTGACTGCAGCCATGAAATTAAAAGATGCTTACTCTTTGGAAAGAAAGTTATGACCAACTTAGACAGCATATTAAAAAGCGGAGACATTACTTTGCCAACCAAAGGTCCATCTAGTCAAGGCTATGGTTTTTCCAGTAGTTGTGTATGGATGTCAGAGTTGGACTATAAAGAAAGCTGAGCGCCGAAAAATTGATGCTTTTGAACTGTGGTGTTGGAGAAGACTCTTGAGAGTCCCTTGGACTGCAACAAGATACAACCAGTCCATCCTAAAGGAAATCAGTCCTGAATATTCATTGGAAGGACTGATGTTGAAGCTGAAACTCCAAAACTTTGGCCACCTGATGCAAAGAGTGACTCATTTGAAAAGACCCTGATGTTGGGAAAGGTTGAAGGTGCGAGGAGAAGGGGACGACAGAGGATGAGATGGTTGAATGGCATCACCGACTCAACGGACACGAGTTTGAGTAACTCCAGGAGTTGGTAATGGACAAGGAGGCCTGGCGTGTTGCAGTCCATGGGGTTGCAAAGAGTTGGACATGACTGAGCGACTGAACTGAACTGAAGCAGGTTTTGGACAAAAATAAGAAGCAGCAAACATATAAGACCATTGTTGGGCAAAGTGAGGAATACCTATGCTTGTTCTTTCTTGCTGCTACTTCTTCCTCTAATTCTCTCCACTTCACCCTCACCACTAAATCGACAACTTTTGCTTCTACCTTCAGACATCTGGAGGAGTCCCTCTACTCTCTCCCTGTTTATTTATTGTTTTCTCTCTCCAACCAACTCTCCTCTCCAATAAAAACTTCAATATCAGCAATCGTTACCCAATGACTCAATCTGTGTACTTAAGTTCCCTTGTTTCTATTACGCCAGTTTGTCCATGTCAGAAGAAGCAGTGTGATATAATAAAAAAGGGAAGGCTTTGGAGCCAGACCCTAGGAATCTGAATCTCTGCTCTGCCTCTCTTTAGATGTATTACTTGGCAAACTGCTTAGCCAGTTTGCATCTCGTTTCTTCATCTGTAAAGTAGTACCTATCTCAAAGGGTTATTGTGAGAATTAAATAATACATATGAAATGCTTATATTAATGCCTGGCATATAGTAGGTAATACATGTATTAGCTTATCATTATCATCCAAGTTTTAGCCACTTGGTCATGTACAACTTTGTGACTCCATGGACTGCAGCCCTACAGATAATTTAATAAAATAACTAAAATACGTATTCTACTATTTGCTTTGCTGTTGTTATTCAGGCATTAAGTAGTGTCCAACTCTTTTTTGACCCCATGGATAGTAGCCTGCCAGCCTCCTCTGTTCATAGGATTTCCCAGGCAAGAATACTGGAATGAGTTGTCATTTCCTCCTCCAGGGGACCCTCCTGACACAAAGATTGAACCCGCGTCTCCTGCATTGGCAGGCGGATTCTTTATCACTGAACCACCAGAGAAGCCCCTGTGTTCTACTATAGGAATTGCATAAAATACCATGTAGAGGTATATAATAGTTATTCAGGGTATCTTATTCTGTCTCTGAAATTAGATCACATGAGGACTTTAGATTGATAAAGTCCTACTTCTATTAAGAAACAAAATGCTCATGAAGATGCTCAATCTTAACATTACAACATTTTCCATTAATTATCATTATTTCATTTTGCATTAATGGTGTTGATTGGAAAAGTAGAAAATAAAGGAAAATGGAAATAAACTTTAAAATGTATTTCATAAAAAATACCGATATTCTCCAAGGTTTGTAAGAGTCTGGCTTCTGTGCCTTGTAAACTCCTGATACCTGGAGTGATTGACATTGTTGACTATTTTTATAGGGTATTCTACTCTTTTCCTTAGTCCTTAGGCTTTTAAGAGTCATATGAAGTACATTATTTTCATTTAGAGGCCATAGCTACTTGCATATTTTCTGTCCTTCAAACTGAATTATTTTCCAGACATACTCACCATGTAAGTACATAAAATTGACTTTATATTTCAAATGATGAACAACATTCAAATTCTGAGTGAAGGACACAATTCATCGCATTGTACTTTACAATCCACACTGTTAGTTATAAACAATCTGAAACCACTATAAAAGTGTACCTTTTTGAATAGAACTACAGGTATACATTTTTCCCCCAATTTGCTACATTATTTGGCAGGACCTCAAATAATGCCTAAAGATGATCAACCTTATTATCATCAGAGGAAAACATTCACTGTGTTTTGCACTGAAAAAATTAAGAAAATATTTTGTCAACTAACGATAGCTTTCACTATTCCAATGTTTCACAACTTAAGACATATAAGCTTGCATTCAGTCATTTTGGTAGGAAACCTCATTATAACATATAATTTAACCCTATTATTTAATGTAAAATAACAAAAGCAAATAATATTTGCTATTATTGTTTTATCCAAGGGTCTGTTCAAACATTTTACTTCTATATAAGCTGAAACTCCCATCTCTGCTTCAGGAGTATATAGCTGGAAGTAACATATAAAATCCTAAAAATAACAGATGTATGACTTCGGTAAATGTCTTGCTCTAGAATTTCCCTTACAAATATTTCAACAATGAGCAAGCTAAGGAAATAAAAAATAAATAAATTTTAGTTCATCAATATGTCTATTCATGATGGGTTGTTTTTTCTGCTCTCACCAAAAGTTAGATGACTGCCCCTCCATCCTGCTTCTCTTGTTAGGCTACCTCTGAGTATTTAAGTCTAAAGTGATATATGTCATCTATTTTACCTATACTAAGAAATACATGATTTGAAGCTTGAATATGTTTGTTATTGTTCAGTTGCTAAGTCGAGTCTGACTCTTTGCGACCCCATGGACTGCAGCACACCAGGCTCCCCTGTCCTTCACTATCCCAGAGTTTGCTCAAATTCATGTCCGTTGAGTCGGTGATGGTATATAACCATTTATCCTCTGCTGCCTTCTCCTTCTGCCTTCAATCTTTCCCAGCATTAAGGTCTTTTCCAATGAGTCAGCTCTTCACATCAGGTAGCCAAAGTACTGGAGCTTCAACTTGATTATCTTATCTCATTGTTGATAAGCATCACCCTGGTTGTTAGCTCCTTGACATCAGGTGCTTTGCAGCATACTTCTAATTCACCTTATATGATATTTAGCCCAGTGTGAAAAATATGGTTGAAGTGAAAAATGTAATTTGACATCAACATATTAATGTGTGATTAATTTGACATCAACATATTAGCATAAATTAAATACTACCTGATTGCAAATAGGCATTATTATAAAGTATAGAAAACTCAAATGTCTGAAAGGACCAAAAAGGAAATGTAAATAAATAGAGATATGTTTGTTCAAGGAAATAAAACACAACCAAACCAAAAACTATAGAAAGTGAGGCCACCTACATTCTAAATAAAGAGGTCTAAGACATTTACTGCATTGGGAAAATAGTCAGCTAGACATTCCAAAATGTTCATTTCGGTGAAATAAGGTAGTATTCAAATTACATTTCAGGATCATTGAAATGAACACTCTCAGATCAACTTACTCATATTTACTTAGATAATTAAAATAACTGACTATAGTAGTTTAGATCATTAAAATAATTGGTTTAGTGGATCACCCAATCCCCTGACCTTGAACTCACTGATTGAGCACCTTAAAACATATTAGACTTTAAAGACTCTTTATGACCCCATGGACTGTAGTCCATCAGGCTTCTCTGTCCATGGAATTTCTAGGCAAGAATACTGGAGGAATTGCCATTCCCTTCTTCAGGTGAATCCCAACGTGGGGATAGAACCTGGGTCTCCTGCACTGAAAACAGATTCTTTACCTTCTGAGCCACCAGGGAAGCCCCAAATACGAAGCTAATTACAATTCTGTCAACTGCTCCAGGTTAACAATATCATCTTAACACAGTTCTTATGAATATATGGATAATTTTTGAAAAAGGCCATTTGTATATGAATGCTTTGAGAAAACAAATTTAACCTGTTTAAATTTCTTAAACAGATTCAGTAGAACATTGTATGAGTGTATAGACAGAGCTTATAGACTGAGGGGCAGTTGAAAAGAAAGAGGACCTTTTATGCCGAAGAATGTAGACATTTAAAATATATTAATAATCAGATGTTTTACCAAGTTATTGAAATAAGTCTAGCTTTCTGATATTAAAAGTCCTCAAAACAACTTTTCCAACTTTTCCCAAGCACAAATCAAGATACTTGATGACCTCTACCTTAAGCTCCCTCAAAGCCATACGTTCAGGTACTTTTAGATCATTATTCTCCCAAATCTTAGGAATTAATAACATCAATTAACAATTCTGTGACACGTGAATAGAGGAGAAAAGCTGGAGAGCTGCTTTCTTAGACAGAGAAATTATTCAAAACATGGACTGCAGCATACCAGGCTACACATATTTTAATTCCTTGTTTAAATCAGAAACATGTCAATACTTCTCTTTTGTCTTTAGTTTAAATACCATTTCCTTTTTAATTTTATAAAGAAAAGGGTTTTGAGGCTACTACAATTACTGAGGTAAATTTTGGTTTTTCTTTGTACCTTTAGGCTCCAGGAAACATGAGAAGAATGCACATTCTAACCCAGAAGAACTAAATTACTTCTGTGGATAATCAGTTTGAACATTCCTGGCTCAGGGGAGAGGATGATAGTTTATTGTAAAATATATGTCCTAGAGAACCAGAACAAGATCATGGACATGTCTCACATTATCTTCTAAACAACCGTCAGATGGCAGTGTTTAGAGGTCAGAATCCTCAATGAGTTAAATCCAGATGGTTCTCTGAAAGAATTCTATCCATGGAATTCTCCAGGCAAGAATACTGGAGTGGGTAGCCATTCCCTTCTCCAGGGGGACTTCCCAACCCAGAAACACAGATCTCCCGCATTGCAGGCCAATTGTTTACCGTCTGAGCCACCAGGGACGCTCCAAAGGAGAAATAACCCACTCAACTGGTGTTCTTTCACTGGTGGAAACAGGCACAACTGTCAGCTTCCCGTATAGAAATGCATTGTTTAATTTATTCATTTGAGTGGGCTTTCAGCTATTCCAATTCAATTTCTTCATTTAACTTACAAGCATATTCCCTTTCAATGAATGCATATTCAAAAACATAAAGATAACAGGCATCTATTGAGAAAGGAAAGTATACTTCAGATAATTTCATTGTTTCCTCCTACAACCTGCTACTGATGAATCTAGCTCCAAAACACTCTAAAAGCAACCTTTTAAGATTAATTGCTAGCCATAGAGTACAAAGTATCTGAAGACCAGCTAATCAGCTAATTTCAAGAATTTCCTTATTTGGTAAACATGCTGCTTTAAGGCCAATGGGTATTACCTGGAATTGAATAATTGTATTCTTTCAAAAGCGTTTGAACGGTGGCTTCAAACTGTCCAAAACATAGCATTCTTTCATAAACACCCCAGTCCACCCACCCACACACACACACACACATACACACACACACACACACACACACAATGAAAGAGAAGTTTTGGAATGAAGTAATATTATTTTTCAGTGTTTTGAAACCTGAGAGTGAACCGAAGGATGCTTATTACCAAGCTGTAGTGTCTTTTTGAAGAGTCAACACCTGATACTTCAAAAATATTAATCTTTGCAATAAACATTTTACACCCAGAAATTCATCTTATAACAAACAAGTATAGCAAATAGCATTATTAGTCAAAGTCTCTGAGTTCTTTATATGTATTCAATTTCCTCTAAATCTCATCTAAATTTTTATCCTGCTTTGATGCAACACAGAAATTAATCAGCATAATTAAATATTTAAAGTATTTTAATAATACTTTAAGCAAGCTTACTATTTCGAGGAGGAAATGGCAACCAGGCCAGAATTCTTGCTGGGATAATCCGGGCAGAGGAGCCTGGTGGGCTCCGTGCACAGTACAAGCTTACTGTTAGTAAGCTAATACTTTAGTTTAAAAAAACAGTGTTTGCATCTTACTTTGAGAATATTCAAAAGGAAAGTCATATTTTGGTAAGTGGGTCAGATAACCTAAAATAATTTGGGGGGGGCTAGTTTTCCATGGATAATGACTTAATCTAAAAAGTAATGATATGCCAATTATATCTCAATAAGACTAGGGGAAAAAAGGTATAGTTAGCCTGTAGACAGATGGAGTATAGAGTTTTTGCCTTTATTCTTTAAGCACAGCATATATCTTTTCTCTCAAAGACCTGCTAAAGCAACACTGATGATTTCCTTGATGAATCACTGACTTGAATTTACAATTTCTTAGAACCCTTGAGGATTGGATTTTTTACCTTGATAATCTCTCAGTTGCTCATAAATATTCCTTTGTCCTTTCTAAATCTTACCATTATTGCCTGCAACCAACAGAGGCATGCATCTCTTCTAGACCACTAGAACACATGGCAATATTTGAATCCATAGTAATTTAAATCAAATTTTTAAAAATTAAGATGTAGATTTCTCTTTACCACTGAGAATGCTCACATCACAATTATATCACATATTTGCCTACTTATGAAAATGATACGACTTCCCTGATAGCTCAGTAGGTAAAGAATCCACCTGCAATGCAGGAGACCCCAGTTCGATTCCGGGGTTGGGAAGATAAGCTGGAAAAGGGAAAGGCTACCCACTTTAGTATTCTTGGGCTTCATTCTTGGGCTTCCCTTGTGGCTCAGCTGGTAAAGAATCCTTATGCAATGCGGGAGACCTGGGTTCGATCCCTGGGTTGGGAAGATCCCCTGGAGAAGGAAAAGGTTACCCACTCCAGTATTCTGGCCTGGGAAATTCCATGGACTGTATAGTCCATGGGGTCGCAAAGAGTCGGACACGACTGAGCGACTTTCACTTTCACTATGAAAATAATGCTAAAATACAGTTGGTATTACAAAACACATATGGTTGCAACCAGTGTCCTAGAGTTACTTCTGAATATTCTAATAGACAAGTGTCAAGAGGACTGATACTGTTTCATAAGAGAAAAAAAAGCCATATAAGATTTATTATCTGACCTCAAATTTAAATCAATTGTAGTGAATTGAATGTCTTTGTATAAACATTTATGTGACTCTTAATAATCTAATGGAGATCTGCAAGAGGTCAAATAAAAAAGATAACCATTATTTTCTCAAATTTATTATTTTTAAGGTCAAATACCAAATTAAAATCTTGTTTTGTGTCCCCCTTATTTACCTAGAAGCATTTCTATGGGCATAAAGTGGACACTGTTTATTTGATTCAGTTATTTATCTCAAAGGGAGAGACAGTTTCAGAAAAATTCAGAAAAGATTATCTTGATGCATTCTGATTCTATATCACAGATTGAACAGGTTCATGGAGGAGAATTCTTAGAACTGTGTCATATAATCAGAATGTGTATGGGCTGAATTCTTAGAATTATGTTGCATTAGAAGATGAATTGACATCTTTTTACTTCTTTCTTGTACAATCAAGTTACAGATATTTACTTTGACTGTATTTACAACTGTCCTACTTCATCTTTGTTGAAAAGCCTATTCCTTCTTTCATGATGAGCAAGTTACATTTTGAAACCTCCTCATCATTTAAAGCAAGTGCACTCTGAGTGATTATGTCTGTTGTGTACACAGATCAGGACAGAACTGAGTCTCCAGTGAACAGGTGCGTCAGACACTGTAACAAAGGCAGTGGTAATTATAAAAGATCTATTGACATTGTTTCTTTTCGAATTCCCATTAGAATGTTGTATACTTTTTAACTTGTTATTTAATCAGGATGAAAGGGGTAAGATAATAATCAAAATCTTTACAGGGCTTGTACTTGATATGCTATACCAGAGTAATACTTTATGAGAAGAATATTTCAGGTACTGTATCACCTTTGTTTCTTGTTTCTATTCAGGATATTTAATCTGAATTCTGTTTACATATTATTAAATATTTAAAATGTTTATACTTAACTTTTCTGATGTTTCAAAGGAAATGCTATAAATAACTGAAAATTTTTGATCCCTTAATAAATTATACAGTAAAAACATGACTAAAATAAATGTCACGGCTATTTTTAAAGCAGTATGTGAGAGTGTGTGTGTGTGATGTAGTGTGGTGTATGTGTATAAGGAGAGGACAGAAAGAGAGAGGAAGATTTTAACAGAGATTGAGATTTCATTGAAACATATGTTTAAAAACTGACTTAATTAATTTTCAAAGTAAAATATTATTTTCATAATATTTTATTCACATAATCAATAGGTCTATACAGAATTGCATAATTTTGTATCTGAAAGGCTCCTCGGAGATCACCTTCCTGCATATCAAGTCATACATAATCCTATTCAGAAAAATGCTAGAATATCTCTTGTCAGAGAATCCTATGTAATTGAACTAGTTCTTATTTCTGGGGAAAAAAAAGGCTGTATTATGTTTGGTCCTCTTTCACAATACCTGGATAGACTTCAACTTGTGAACAAACATTCAATAAGATCTAAAATATAAGTGATGCAACCAAAACACATTAAGTATCAATATTATCCTTTTTCATTGCATTAGTTCAAAAACAGCACATCTCTGTTTCCCAAAAACCAGAGCCCTGCAATTTGCTCTTAATATTAAAAGAAACTCTATCGTGATGAGTCAAATTCACATTAGAAAGCAAGCTATTGGTCAAATGGTGTCCCATATCTAGTATATTATGAATGCTTTGGGAAAATGATGTTAATCTTCTTATATTAGATGTAGGGCTCTTACTAGACATTGCACTTCACACGTTTCAGTGGCCTTCATGTGCCTGACCTCACAGAATGAAGCAAAGAGCTTTATGTTGAGAGAACAGGAATGTTTCCCAGGCTACTGCTTCTGTCATGAGAAAAGCAACCATAAATTAAATGGCTTGCAGCAATCTTGAAGATATCCTACAAGGTGTCTTAGAAAACTAAACAAAAAGAGCAGAAATAGAACTTGAAGTGAAGACAACACTGGCATGTTTAGAAAGCTGATACTGCAAATAGAGATCTATCTTGTTTCTTTCTACCGTAATGAAAGAACCTTCAAAGCTTACTGGTTATTTTATTTGACTTGTGAAGTGCAAAGTCTCTATCTTTAAAAAGAGACGAGCCAACAGCTGCAAGAAGAGAATGCCTCCTGTCTTGATGCAGTTAATGTCACCCAACTAGAGAAGATTCTGGCCCTAATGCTCACCATCATTTGGTTCATAACATGCTACCACATCCTAAAGAAGGACTGACCGAGTGCTATTTTTGCTTTATTAAAAGGAGAGATTCCAAAGTTCAATGACTCAAAAACCTTTCCCTTTAAGATATTAAAACATAGATGAACTAGGGGGACTTAAGCATCTTTATTACAGATGAAAACAATATAGAATGCTTTAACATTATTGGTAAGTTACCTTTAGACTAACAACTTTTAAGAGTATCATGAGGTCTCTCAGACTGCATGAATTATACAGACTCTCAGAGACCACAAGCTGTGTCAAGAAGAGGCTCATGAGGAAACCACCATGTCTCTGCATGTTCATGACTGGATTTCCATGTTTGCATCACTTTGTTTTCTGGCAATGAAACTAGGAGACAAAGAAAGAGACCCATATAAAGCAAGAAAGCTAACTTGAAGGGAGATATAGGATAGTAAGTATTTTCTAGTTAGAATCTGACTTTGAGGTGATAATTGGACACTACCGTGAACAATTATACACCAAAAAACTGGGTCACCTAGAGGATATAGGTTCAGTTCCTAGAAACATATAACCTGTGTAGACTTAGTCACAAAGAAATAGAAAATCTGAACACCAATAATGAATAAGGAAACTGATCAGTAATCAAAAATCTAACAAGTCCAAGACCAGATGGCCTCACTAGAGAATGCTAACACACATTTAAAGAAAATCAATGCCAATCCTCCCCAAACTCCAAAATCTAAAGATGCATACATATGTCCAACTCATTTTATAGTGCTCACATTACACTAATATCAAAGCCAGACACACACACACACACACAAACTATAGGCAAATATACATGATGAATATAGACGCAAAATTCTAGTAAACCAAATTCAACAGCATGTTTAAAAGTGGGATTTATGTCTAAATTGAAGAATGGTTCGACATACACAAATCAATCAATGCCATACAACACTTTAAGAGGACAAAAAATAAAAATCACATAATCTTCTCAAAAGATGCAGAAAAAGCATATGACAAAATTCAACCTCTTTTCACGAGAAAAACTCTCAAAAAACTTAGAATAAAAGGAAATTACCTCAATGTAATAAAGGCCCTATATGAAAAGGTCATATCTAATATCATATCAATGGTGAAAAATCAAAAGCCCTTCCTCTATGATCAGGACCAAATCAAGGATGCCCACTTTTTCCACTTCTATTTACCATAGTAGCAGAGTCTTAGCCAGAGTAATTAGACAAGAAAAATAAGTAGAAGCCATCCAAATAGAAAGAGAAAAAGCAAAATTATCTGTTCACAAATGATAGAATCTTATATACAGAAAATCCTAAATAATTTCACCAAAAAATGTTGTGAGAACAGATAAGCAATTTCTATAAAACTACACGATACAAAATCGACATATGGAAATGAGTTTCATGTCTATATACTAATATTGAACAATTAAAAAAATAAGGAAAACATTTTTAAAGAAAATTAAGGGGAGAAAAGGACAATAACAGTATAAAACAATTTAAAATGATGATATAATTTTTTTTAAGTACATAAAAATATTTGGCATAAAATTTCTTTCCTACTCCTGTCTCCCTTCTGTTCATTGTCCTCCCAGTATCCTCCTTCTAGGTGATCCTGGGAAATAGATAACAATATCTAAAGTTTCCCAGGTACCTCTAAAATAGAACATTGCTCTGCTTTCAGTCATAAGACGAAAAGAATACCTTGTGCAACTTCAGGCTCTGGTTTCGAGATGCTTCCTTCAGTGCTGATTTCTCAAAAATCAATTAATCAACCATTGAATCAATCAAAAAATACTTCCTGAGCACTCACGAGGGTGAGAATTGTGTTATGGGTTAGGGAGGCAATAGAAATAAAATAACTTTTTATGTTACTAATCTTAAAACATATATGTTGGAAATCATCATACCAACATGAAATTGTTAATAAAACCATATCTTCTAAGTAAGCAAGTGTGAGATTCTTCATACATACATTTACTCCATCAACAAAATTATGTATTTAGGGTTTGGCAGAACTTGAAATATCATCAAAGCCAAACTACTTATTTAACTAGTGAGAAAGCTAAAATTCAGAGAAGCAGCAAGTTTTATAATTAAGAATATGAAACCTGGACTTAGCCTGATTCAGTTGAAATCCTAGCTCTACAATTTAGCAGCTGTGTGACGCGGGATAAACTATTAATATTTAACCCTGTGCTTAAAACTTCCCACCCGTAAAATGGGTGTAATAAGTATATCTTTCATAAGGTTGTAGCAATTAGTATATAGTTAATATAAGTAAATGGCTAAGAAGGATGTTTGACAAAGTACAAGTACGAGCTATTATCATTAAAGGTTAAATGACATGTGGAAGATGAAACAGCTAAATGGCATAGAAATGATTATAAACTGATAAAATTAGGTATTGAATTATCCATTACAAAGCATTTAAGGAAAGAGATTACAAAGCAAAAATTAATATAACATTCATAATAAGGTAATGGCAAGTGTCCAAATGGAAAAATAATCCAAAAACCTGAGTGAATGAAGGTGACACTTGCATTGGGTTGAGTTAGCTCATAAACAAGGAAACAGAAAACCTAGGTGGACAAAGAAGCGACTTCTTTGAGGATCACTGGGCCAGAAGACAGGGCTTGCAGACTCAAGGTCTGCTTGCAAAAGTCTCCTTTTGCTTCCCTTTTCACATTTTCTAGAAAAAAATAGAATGGAATGTAGGAACACTCAGAGGTAAGACCCTAAGTGTTATTATTTGGGTAGGAAAACTTTTAAACACTTACTTACTTTACTGGAGTTCTTCACTAAATTCTAGTCTTTGTTTAACTTAAGTGACAGTCTAGTACATTTAAAAATATTAGAAAAATAATAAAAAGAATGTGCTACTACTCATTTGTTCATATGTGAGTGTGAACATGTATTTTAGAAATATGATAAGCTTGAAATTTTTAGTAAAAGTTTGCTTGTGACTTAAAAATAAATTTAAATTTCCCTTTAAACTATGTCAGGAAATAGTTTTCTAATATCCAAAATTTACTAAATATGGTATGTTTCAAAGTAATAATTTATACATTCATTAAAGAGAAAAATGAATAGTAAATGTCACAAGCATCATTGATTTACAATTTCCAGATTACTTCTATATAAGTGATAGCACAAATGACAGGAAATGGTATTATGCTAAGTGAAATAAGTCCGACAGGGAAAGACAAATGCCATGTGAACTCTTACATGTGGATAATAAAAAACAAACAAACTAGCTAAAATCAATCTCACAGATAGAGAGAACAGACTGGTGGTTGCCTGAGGTGTGTGTGGGGGGGAGGGGGTGGGAGGGGAAATGGATAAAAAGGGTCATAAGGTAAATAAATAAATAAACCCCAAGCAACCAAAACAGATCTCACCAAATCCACATACAAAAAGTTCTTAATTCAATTTTATATACACTTCTAACAAGCTTGGTTACCTGGTTTCCTAGTGTGTGAAAAATTAATGGTTTAAAAAAAAAAAATAGGGAGATCCCTAAAATAAATGCCTTTCCTGCAAAAAATGCACAGATATATCCTAGGCTTGAGGAATTCTCACCTTTTGCATAAGATGAGCCACTCTGATGAAGCAATCAGCCTGTAGAGCCTTCCAAGACTGGCAGCCAAATCTAATCACATTGCATTTACAGGAATCACCCCTCATCCAAGAGTTAATTTTGAGGAAAAAGAAAGAGGGGGAAATGTACCTTGCACATTTTAAGATAATTAACAACATTTCTAATGCAGTCCTTCAGATATTAAATTCTCATCTTCACTCTTATTTCCAACAAATATAATATACTATGAGAACTAGTTAGCATAGTTATAAAAATAATAATGAAGTTAAGGGTCTGTCTGTCAGTACAGCTCAAGCCTCTACCCTGAATTTGGAAACCTGCCTTCTAATCAAATTCCAGTCAAATGCTTTATTTACAGAGTTATTTGTTATGTATTGTAATGCATTACTTTCATTGAATGTCTGACTTATTATGGGTTATTGAGCACATTTTTGTGAACAACGGAAACAGCAAACTATTGCATTTCCAGCACTGAATCATTCAATGTCATTAGACAAAAAAAAAAAAAAAAACCTATACAAGTCAACAGTCAGTGGGCACTTGAACGTGAGCAATGTTGAGCCTAACAGGCTCCCAGAGACTCCCTTTAGTTTGTCATTTTAATTATTTGCATATTAAGATCTCTGCAGGCAGGCAATACTTCAAATGATAGCTCAAACATCTCCTTCAGATGTCATTAGGATCCGTATTGCCAAATAAATTTTAGTTGTCATACAAGTTTGAAAACTAAAGAGATGATTTAAAGTCAATCCCAAACCTGTTAGAGTCAGAAGAAAGATTGAGGCATCTAAGTATGGCCCTAGGATACCAGTGCAAGCTGGAGTTGCTAGAGATTTGAAATGATAATTAGGACTATTTTCCTGGGACTAGGACAATAGAAAGTAACAATACCTAGCATGATATAGCCATAGGAAAAAAAAGGCTTTACAAGTAAAGTCACAGAGTAGATATTCAATAAATGCTAGCTAACATTTTTTTTTTTTTTTTTTTACTATAATTAGTGGCAGAGGCAACATCAAGAGCCATATTCCTGATTAAAATTGCACTGCTTTTCCATGGGTTAATTTTGTTTTCTCAAACTAAACTACAGGGCAAAAAAAAAAAAAAGTCTTGTTTTACTAAAGCACACAAAGTAGTCTGTCTATATGCTAGTCAAATTTGCCAAGCTATTTTCCGTGCTTCTAGAAAGCAAATAATGAATGTTAAGTCCTAGAGAGCACCCAGAGTAGTATTGGATCCATAGCAATATATGTTCAGTAACTGCCTATTTATTAAGCCCACAGAATGAAGGACTCAATGTTAAAGAATCAAACAGGAATATAAATGAGTGCAACCACTATGGTGAACAGTATAAAGGTTCCTTAAAAAACTAAAATTATGATATGATCCAACATCCCCACTCCTGGGCATACATCTGAAAAAAAACCTCTAATTCAAAAAGATACATGTATCTCAATATTCACAGTAGCACTATTTACAGTTGCCAAGACACAGAAGCAATCTAAGTGTCCACTGACAGATGGATGGGCAAAGAAGACGTTCCATATGAACACAGTGGAATGATACTCAGACAAAAGAAAGGATGAAATAATGTTGTTTGTAGCAACATGGACGGACCTAGATATTATCATACTGAGTGAAGTAAATCAGACCGAGAAAAACAAGTATGATATGATATCATTTATATGTAGAATCTTAAATGATACCCAACAGAAATAGACTCAAAGACATAAAAAAAAAAAAAAAACTTACTAAAGAGGAAAAAATGGGGAGAGAGATAAATTAAAAGTTTGGATTAAAATATATACACTACTATATATGGAAAAGATAACCAACAAGGACCTAGAGCACAGAAAACTATATTCAATCTATAATATTGTAGTAAACATAAATAGAAGAGAATCAAAAAAAGTATACATATATATACACACACACACACATATGAATCATTTTACTCTACACCTGAAACAAACACAACATTATAAAGCAATTAATCTCAATTTAAAAAAAAAATGGAGGAATCAAGCAGGGACAGACTTTATTTTCTTGGACTCCAGAATCACTGCAGATGGTGACTGCAGCCATGAAATTAAAAGACGCTTGCTCCTTTGAAGAAAAGCTATGATCAACCTAGACAGCTTATTAAAAAGCAGAGACATTACTTTGCCAACGAAGGTCTGTCTAGTCAAAGCTATGGTTTTTCCAGTAGTCATGTACGGATGTGAGAGTTGGACTATAAAGAAAGTTGAGCGCTGAAGAATTGATGCTTCTGAACTGTGGTGTTGGAGAAGACTCTTGAGAGTCCCTTGGACTGCAAGAAGATCCAACCAGCCCATCCTAAAGGAAATCAGTCCTGCATATCCTTTGGAAAGACTGATGCTGAAGCTGAAACGCCAATACTTTGGCCACCCGATGTGAAGAACAGACATTGGAAAAACCCCGATGCTGGGTAGATTGAAGGCAGGAGGAGAAGGAGATGACTGAGGAGGGCATGGTGGGATGGCATCACCAGCTCAATGGATATGAGTCCGAGCAAGCTCCAGAAGATGGTGAAGGACAGGGAAGCCTGGAATGCTGCAGTCCACGGGGTCTCAAAGAGTCAGGCACAACTGAGTGACTGAACAATGACAAACAGGGACTCAATGAGTGAACTCAATCAGGGATGGCGACCAACCTGGAGGTGAATTTAAATCCTTGTGTCTACATCAGTTTCTGCACCATGAACACACTGACTCCTCTCTGTGAATGGCAGCACCAGGAGGCACTTGTGGTGAGCTGCAGCCCGTCCTACCCTCGCACTACCTCCCCCGTGAATAATGGATGAGAAAGAGCGTCCAGACTGTCTGTCACAGAGGTGAGCTCCTGCTTATAACAGAGCAGGGGATAATGGAGGAGAAGTCAGATTCTGAGCTATTCTTATGGAATCACCTAACTATATCTTTTCAAGCAAAAAAAAAAAATAAAAAGGAGTGAGGAGAAAAATTATGAAATTGGGGGCTGAATCAGGAGGAGAAACAATATTTATTGATCATGGGTTTACATCCAACATATGAAAAAGTTATTTGAATAAAAAAGAAAAATATGGCTAGAGTACAATGTATTATTATATTACTGCTATAATTCAAGCCTTTTGTGTGTGTTTGTGTGTGTGTGTGACAGAGGGGCAGTTGGATGTACAAAAATATCAAGTGAGGTATTTTATAATCTTGAAATCTACTAAATATTTGAAGGGTATGACTACTACACTCGGGCTCATTGTCTTCCACATTTTAAATATAAAGATGTAGGAGCAGGCAATACCTAAAAAACTTACCGTTTCTAAAATTTTATGATTTCACAATTCTGAACATAAAAATAGCTGCTTTTAAAATACTATCATATGTTTGAGCTGATGACTTTCTGAAAACAGAAAATGCCTGGGTCCAGCAAAGGAAACAGAGGCTTGGCCTGAGGACTAAACAAATAAGTATGTTGAGACCATAGGTACAGCCAAAGGGTCAGGCTCCTAGGTAAGACACAAGTCTACTTCTGCTGCCTCAAGGTAAGCCTGGGGCCCAGACAGTTAAACATCCACTTCTCCAGGGGACTGCCAAGCTTAAAAAGATTGGCAGATCTCAAAGTTGGATAAAAAGTAAGTAGACTCGCAGGAAGAACCACCGCTCCAGAAGTCAGCTCACACTTGGTGAAGGACCTTCTGACTAGTGAGATGAGAAACAACAGGGAATATTTGTTTTGAAACTGCATCAAGTTCACTGAAAAATAAAAATTAGGTGCAGGCATTCACAATTTATTACAATTTTTTAAAACTTGGACGTTAGAATTATCTTGTGTGCCTTTACCAACCACATGTGACAGACTACAGGAAAGCATGACAAAACAAATCAATAAATAAGTAAATCAACAGGGCTGATGTAGATCATTTGCCACCACCATTTTGTCCCAGATGCTTCCAGTAGGTCCATAGTTTATTCCTTCAGTGAGCAACAAACCCATGAGGTAGGACCAAACCTAGACTATGAAAGAAATAAGTGAAACTGTGATTAGTGAGTGAAACAAAGTGAGTGAAGGAGAGTGAGGTATGAGGCAGCTTGCTGCCACAGGTAGAGGAAGGTGCCAAGTCATGTAGACCTAGAGAGAGTGGGAGTTTGATTTCATAGAAGTTTAGGTCAGAGGCTATTCCAGTCATCTTGTTATTGGATGATGGTGGTTTGATTAGGGTACTAGCCATGGAAACTGAAAGATACATATGAATCGAAAGTGGACTCTAACTTGTAATTATTGGAGTTTGTATGTGCATGTGTGTGTCTGTGTGTGTGAATTTTATAGTGGGGTGAGGAATCAGTGAGGAATCAAGGATGACTTCTATGTATTTGGCTTGAACAACTAGGCATATGGTAATGATATTCATTAGTTCAGTTCAGTTGCTCAGTCATGTCCAACTCTTTACAACCCCATGGACTGCAGCATGCCAGGCTTCCCTGTCCATCACCAACTCCCAGAGCCTACTCAAACTCATGTCCATCGCTTCAGTGATCCCATCCAACCGTCTCATCCTCTGTCATCCCCTTCTCCTCCTGCCTTCAATCTTTCCCAGCATCAGGGTCCATAAGCTTGGGTGAAGGGAAAATGTACAGCTGTTTCAGTCCTGAGAAGTTTGAGAAAACTTCTTAGACATCACAGTGAAAATGTCAAGTAAGGGATCAGTTATATAAACCCAGAGCTCATTGGAGAGATTGAGATTAGAGATTTGGGATTCATCAGTATACAGATGTCATTGAAAGCACAGTATGGAAACATCTGCGGAGAGATTATAGTCTTTGAGACTAGCAGTTAGAGGTCAGCAAAGCAAGAAAAGTCAGCAAGAAAGGCCAAGAATGAGTGGTTATAAAGAAACGGAGTATAGCATTATGGATGCCAAAGTACAGTGTGTTTAAAGAAGTGGGGAATGGTCACCTACGTGACTTGTTAGACAAATAACATGAGGACAGAAAAGTGATCATTTTGCTTGGCAACCTGGTGACCTTGGTAAGAGTTTATGCAGTTAAGGAGGGCAAACAGATTGGAAAGAGATGTTGAGGTAGGTGCTTTTCATGGGCTGAATAGCTGCCTGCATGCACGCTCAGTCCTGTCCGACTCTGCAACCCCATATACTGCAGCACGCCTGACTCCTCTGTCCATGGGATCTTCTAGGCAAGAATACTGGAGTGGGTTGCCTTTTCTGACTCCTTGGGATCTTCCCAACCCAGGGTTCGAACTCACGTCTCCTGCATCTCCTGCACTAGTAGGCAGATTCTTTACCATTGCACCACCTGGGAAGCCGATGGGCTAAATAAACCTTATTAAAACATAAAAGTATTTGTAACATAGAAATGTTATCATTTTTACTCATACTGAAATGTATGCTTGATTTCATGACTATCACAAGATAGGATTTATTTATAATTAATTGCTTCATAGCAGTTAAATTAAAGAGAAAGTAGTGAGAATCTACAAGAATTAGCAGCAAATATTTTGTGAGTTTTTTAAAACGCTTTAGGGAAATACGACTTAATACTTAGTGTTCCAAATGGCACTGCTCTTATAAGCAGTAAGTATGACCTTCTGGCTATGATATTGAAAATTTAAGAAAAAAAATAGGAAGAACAAATAAACCATTTTAAAGACTTGTTTTCAAATGTCACCATAGCAATAAATTATTGATTTTCACATCTAAAATTAATGCTTTTATTTATAAAGTATTTTTTAACTCTGAGTAACATAATACATAACTTTGCTTTAAGAGATCATTTAAAGACTTACAGAGTTTGAAGGAACCCAATTAAGTGTGTTCTGTGTGTCTTTTTAGTCTGTCCTTAGCAAGACTCACAATGTGAGTTCTGTTCTACTTGCTATCAGGGGAAGAAACCTCCTAGGAACCCAGAGAATACTGCCTGCTGGAAAAAAAAAAAAAAAGAGCTCATTGCTTCATAAAGTCTCTGGCTGTGGCCAAAGAGAACACAGCATCCGTTTATAGAGTCTCCTAATTGGCACTAGGCCATTGTCGAGGCTTGCACTTCTTTACTGGCAAATGCAGCCATTTTTATTTGTGCTCTCCAACAGATTCAGCTACCAATGCCCACAGATTTGGATTATGAAAAATTATCTAGGCAGGTAAAAAGAACTGAAATGTGAGACAGCTTGGTAACTTGGCAGGAAGAGGGAGGGAGGCCCAAACTACATGGAAGAAGGAGCATTTTGTGAAAATGAACAAAGCTCTATGTTCTCCCATGAATAATAAAAACAATCATCCACATACTAGCATGACACAGGGATTTTATTATCAATTGTCACACACAGTGGTTTTATTAGCACCTATTCAAGACTAAGCTAATTTAAAAGCACTTGAAATCTTAGGCAGATGTTTTTAAATGAAAAAAAAGTTCAAAAAGCTCTGCATCATATAATATCTGCTATAAATAATATAAAGCTCAGCTCTTCCTTAGTCTTGAAGCATAGCCATTTACATATAAGCTGCCCATACTAAGCAGCATCATTCTCTAGGGCAACAATGTTCCTTGGTCTGTCAGAAATTTATGACATGCATTTTCTCTTTTGCCTAATTTTAAATTCCTAGTCCATTTCATGTTGGAATACATCTCCTCCCACACATGATTGCTATCAAATGTCTCATTTAGTTCCTTTTAAAATTAAAGGAAATATCACTTTGAAAAACTGGAGTTCTTCACTAAAGCTCAACATTAAGCATACTCCAAGACCTCAACTTTTCACTTCTAAGTATAGACCCCATAGAAAAACTATGCATGTTCACCAAATGACATGCACTAAAATAAATGTTATGAATAGCAACACTGTTCATAAAAGTACACAATTATACATGACCTAACTGTGCCCAAATCAAGAATGAAATTAATAAAATTATCATGCAATGAAAACTACTACAATGAGAATGAATGATTTAAAACTTTATGCAACAACATGGAGAAGTCTTAACAACAGATTGTTGGGCAAAAGATGCAAAATAACAGAAATTACAGTGAATACTTTCATCATATAAACTGTTAGTACTTTATCCTGACTAGAAAGCAGAAGAGTAATTACCTCTAATGGGGTCTAGTGAGTAGAAGGGGGCATGAGGGACTTCTGAAAGTCTATCACTCGGGTTGTTCACCTGGGTGTTGGTTACACAAATGTGTTCTTTGTCATCACAATGTATTGTTAAGATATGTTCACATTTTTGTACTGATTTAATAGGTAAGTCATTAAAAAAAAAACAAGAAACAAACTCAAGTTTACATGAATGTTGGCTGAGGTGGAACAGAGAGAGCTCAATACCAAGTGTAGGAGACCAAGTTCTTGTTCATAGATATTATCTACCTCTTACTACCAGCTGAAATTTGGCTATGTGACTTGCTCTCATCAAGGGAGTATGAGTTGAGATGAGCACTGCTTCCAGTCTAAGCATTAAGAGCTGGTGTGGGGTTCACAGTCACCGCTCTTCCCTCTGCCTCTAGACTGCATCCTAGAAAGAAGAAAACACAGAACTACAGGCAACTAGTGTCAGATATGCAACAGGAGTAGAAAAGAGTCCTTGTGAAAAGTCATTGAGACATTATCCTGAATTACAAGGTTTGAGTAAAACAGTTGGGTATTTTGGACTACTGTAAACACAAAGAACAAAATTAGTTCTATCATGTCCTGTAGACTCTACAGAGTTTACCTAAATTAATGTTTCAGAGAATCTTCCAGACGTGACCTAGTACTCTTGTCACACAGATTTTCTTAGGCATTGTCAAAGCTCTGTAGGTCTCCAGATATTATTTACCCACATGGAGACCATAAACCCTCATGTTCCATTTAGCTCAATACATTATTTCCAATAAATACTGAAGTCCAATGGGACAAGGAAAGCTCAATCAGCTCATAATGACATTTTCTTGGTTGAAAATAACTTTAGATCCAGCAAGATTTGACCCCCAGTAATTTTTCTACACTAAGTGGTATTCCTGGACATAACAAATTTATATAAGGGAGGTAACAGCAACAGGCTAGGTCAGATTTTCTCTTCCAAAAATTGGAAATCTGAATGAAAAACAAAACAAAACAAAAACCTGGAAGCTCTTGAAAGTAAAAATAAAAGTGAACTAAAAATTGCATAATATCCTCAAGCCCTGGTTATGAGCTACCTTCATTTCCTCTTAATAAATTCATCTATTTTTCTTGGAAGCCAGAATGAGTTTGGTAGCTGAAAACCATGACAACTATCAGAAATATTTGTGTCCCTAGATATATGAAATAATAGATCACTAAACAGAGACCCTGTGTTTCTGAGGTGAATATAAAAATAATGCCTTACTTCTCAAAGTTACTTCTGCGCTTTTTAGTTCCTGGATTTTTTTTTTTTTTTCTAGAAAGGTGATTTTTATTGGAAACAGATGCACAAAGTGACTTTGCCCAAGAATCTCCTAAAGTTTTAGGGTTAATTTTAAACTGCAGCCCTTCTAAGCAGATTTTTTAAATGAATTAAAAGGAAAAAAAAAAAAAACATGGCTGGGTCGAGTTTTCAGTCTTATAATATGACAAGAGAATTCTCCAGAATATGTATGGAAACTGGTTGATTTTCAGTGTCACACAGACACCAGTTTGTTCTATAAACTATATTTCCTAAGAGCAGGAAAGTGGGAGCTATTTCTTATGTATTATCCACAGAACTGATGCAAAGAGAAATGGCATTTTGAGTAGAGCTAATCGCTTACATTTGAGTAATAATGGTAAGCCAGTAAGGAAAAATGGGGTTACAATAAGGGAGAATTTAATAATATGTCTCCAAGTTTGGATGACATTCTCTAGGCAATGGTAAACTGGAGAAAGTTTTCGAACAAGGGATAATATAATGAAAATACTATTTCAGTCATGCATAATATATTAAAACATGGAAAATGTGTGTTAGCAGACCAGTTAGCAGGGTTGTATAAGAAGATAAAGTACTGAACTATGACACCAATGGAAAATAGGGATATATGTATATATATGAAGAAAAGCTGGACAAACTTAATCCACACAATTTGGAAACTGATAGGAGTAAAGAGATTTGGAAAGGTCTAACATGATTCAGTTTTAAAAAACAAAATATCTTGACAGAGAGAAAAATGTTATGGGTGAGTTGGTTTGGGAAGATAATGAAAGATGACAGAATGAATAGCCAAGGCTGAAGGTCAATGCGAGATCCATACAATACAGGACTCAAATATCACATATTCAGTGTCAGTTTTTTCCAGTGTATTAAAAATAACAAGGGATTATACTGATATAGTTAGAAAGTATGAGGAAATTTAAAAATGCTACATATCATCAATTTTTTTTCTCCCGCTCTGTGAAAATCATGGCTTAGCGAACAAGACAATTTACAGACTGGAAGAACATGCAAATATCATTTTTGACGAAGCACTTGTATCAAGATTACATAAATAACTCTCAAATCTCAAGAAACATAGTTAATGCAAAAAGGGTTATCAAAATAACTAGCAAATGTATATGGACACTAAGTAAAATGGCTGAAATACCCAACTAGGCTTGTTTAAAAAGTAAGAATAGCCAGGAGAGTAAACAGAAGGTATCCAAATAAATTTAACATGGGATGAGATTTGCTCCTATATTTTATGATTATTTATGATCAGTTGATTATCTGAATGGATCGTTTTTCAGATGAAAAGAGACAAGAATAAATCACAAAATCTTTTGTCAATGTTGTTCAAAATGGGGCCGATGTGTACATCTTGGACTTCTCAATTAATCGGTTTTACAATTTTAAAGAATCTTACTCTCAGCTTCTCTTTGTGTGAGTTTAAAAATAACTCAATTGCTTGAATTTCATGAGAAAAAGGACAACCACAGCAAAATCCACAGTGACAAGTCTCATGTGACTTGAAATAGGAACCACTGATCTGGATAGACAGAAAATCTACATTTGAAAGTTGCTCATAACAAACTAGATAATGTCAAGTAAATTTAAATCTCTTTGGGCCTCAGTTTAAGCATTTGAAAAAAAGACTTTGGACTAGATAAGCAGTTCTAACCTTTACAATATCCCCTGCAGGGTGTGTGTGTGTGTATGTGTACCTTAGATTCCTAGGTAGGACTCAACACTAGATCTGAGTTAGAGCTCTGGATTCTACCTTTGTAATAAGGAGCCCTATTGATGCTGAGGCAGAAGGTATTTGGATCACACTTAGAGAAACAATGGACTGGATAGAAGGTCCCTACCTCATGCAGCTCTAATATTCTATGATTTAGTCAGTATCTTTCATTTTGTTCTTCCCTGCTTTTTAGCAGTGCAGACCAGACTATTAGAGTTGTCCTTTTTCATATCAGAAAGGCAGCAAAATTACTAGGGTTTCCCTTAGATCTGTATTTTCCGTGAACAACACAGATAACCACAGACAGCCCAGAAAGAGCTTACTTTTCAAAACTGCTTTCACATGGGATATCTTCTACCATGTAGCCTCACCTTCTCTATAATTTTTGTAATTCAAACAGGCCTCTTAAACCACAATTGATCTTTAAGGAGTCACCTTTTAGACCATCTCCTCAAAAAGATTTAAACTCTTAAGTACACGATGGAATTATATGATATAAATGAAAACTAATGATATCCTTAAATTGTATTTAGGCAAATCAAAAGGTCTACCAAAGAAAATTATGTTTGACCTTTAGTTTCAAATTCTTATGTAATTTCATCCTATTGTTTTTTCAATAATAAAGAGAAAAATTACATTTAAAAATATGTTGATATTTAGTTAAAGGAATTCAACTATTGATTCTAAAAGAAGGCTTTAATTTTATTTGAAAAGTAAATTCTAGATAATTAATCCACCCTTGACTTAAAAAATGCAAATGTTTCCAATAATAATGATAATTGGCATGCCAGCAGATGACATTTGCTTTGAGAATATTAAAGTTCTCTGAGGAAATATGGGTATAAACATTCAAAATTAAACTTTGAGATAATTAATTGTATTAATTTTAAATGAATAATAAATCATCAGAAATAAAAATAATCTTTAAGTGCTAGAAAAATCAAAATAATCACATTCATTTATGCTGCTCAAGTATACATGCTGTGTGGAAAAACCCTGAAGCAGAGGGCTGATATCTGACATTCCAGACAAAATCATACGAGGCCAGTAAATTAGAATTCATGTTTTTTTCCTTCCAAATAGGTTGTTTGGGGCCAGAAATTTCCATGCACTGAGGCCCACTTTCTTTATCTATAAGATAGGGACAACTCTGGACATATTAGCAAATCTCTCTGTGCTAATCCTCAAATTAAATGAGGGTAGTGTAATTTGAAGTGGCTCAGTGGTTTGGGGTTTTCCAGGTGGCTCAGTGGTTAGGAATTCACCTGCTGATGCAGAGTATGCAAGGGACAAGGGTTTGATCCCTGGCTTGGAAGTTCAGTATTCTGAATACTTCAGTATTCTTGCCTGGAAAATCCCAGGGACAGAGTAACCCAATGGGCTACAGTCCATGGAGTCACAGTCAGACGTAACTGAGCCACTGAACATGCACAGGGTAACTACAGACCTCTTTTAATTCTAATGTTCTAATATTTAAATTGTGGTGCTTGAAAACTTTAATATTCTCTTCACTTTGGCTAAATGTGAAAACATACTCTCAGTCACTAAAAATCGAAAATGTTTTATTTGGAAACAAATAAGAAAAAGAGACAGATTTCTGGTTTTAATTAGTTACAGTAATAGAGCAGGCTTTGTTTTTTACTTTTAAAATGTCTGTTGTTTATCTTCTGTGACCTTCTGTAACCTTTCTCTAAGTCACAGATTGGAGGATCCTTTAGATTCTTATATCCTTGGTGTATGAGAAACAGTTAAGTCACTAAGAGATCATGACTGTAATAGTAATAAATTTTAGGGGGTATTGATCCTGACAATATCTATGGACATCAATTGTTTTGTGTAAAAAAAATAGATATAACTGAAACAAATCACCTGGAACTATATTAAAAAATAAAAATCCCAAGCATATAATCATGTCTGGGTTTTCAGTACTAACAAATTACAAACCCTGAAGATATCTTCCATAACATCATCCCCTTACCTAGAGTTGGCTTTCTGAAAAGAAACCTTCCCTGGTTATCACTGTATTCACAGGGAAAAACATAATGCCTACAACTTAATAGGTGCTAATTTTCTGTAATTTATGGATGAACCAATGAACTTCTTAGGAAACAACAGAACTGTATAACTTTCTTGTTATCTACTCATATCCAGGTAAGAATTCAACTAAATATTCTGGAGAACAACATAAAAGAGATCACATTACCCTTTAAAATATGACTGAGATCAATCTTTTTTTTTTTTTTCTCTACCCAAATTGGAGACTGAGCCTCCTCTTTGTACTCGTTTGAGGCAGGGTAACACACTGGCTTAGGCCAGGAATAATTTTTAGTCAGGCAAGAATAGGTAAGAATCCAGAACGTCCTCCACACAAACACTGTTAACTCAAGCAAGTAATTTCATCTTGTTGAGGCTCATTTTCTTTACTTAAAAAACTGGAAAAATAATTTTAATTTATGGTGCTACTGAAAGATTTCAATGTCAAAATTTTATAAATTGTTTAGTATGGTGGCCAGCACAAAGTAACTGTTCAATAAATAACTGCTACTCTAGCTACTAAATATATTAAAAAATCAATGTTTACATAATTTATAGCTTTCTTTAACTGGCCAGTGTCAATTTGATAAGTAAGACATAAGAAAATTGTTTTTTTCTTTCTTGTCAATATATTTCAAGACATAAAGAGATCAGTCTGCTTGGTAATTCCTTCTTATTTTTTCACTCCTGGAACCAAGATTAATAATACTTTCCTTTCCTTAGAAACTGCAAATATTAATTATCTTTAATTCAAATTCAAGCCCTTCCTCCTCTATGATCCTGGATAATTTCAGTCCACATAATCTCACCCTCTTTTGACTTCCCACTACCATCATACTACATATTTTAGTAGCTAGGGTTTATGCTTATTTATTTCTGCAACTATACAAGGAGCTCCTTGTATAGGTAAAGGGTATGGTTACCAACTATACTGTTTTTCTTTTCTGTACTTCTAGCGCTACCCTTTTAAAATATTGTTTCAAGTACTATAGGGGTTGTTTCTTTTCCCTTCTCAACAAATAAACTGTACATAAGGAATAACAGGAATTTTCCTTCTTAGTTCTTTTCATTACTCACACATGCACAAAAGGAGTTAACACAAGAGGCTGGGATAAGTCTGTGCTTCACTTATTTGAGAGCTAACTGTGGCTGACCACTCAGGTGACAGCCCCCTCCCTACTAAGAGATGTGCACACTGTTTCCTTCTCCAGTACCCTTGGGTCTATAGGAAAACACATGGCTCTGATGTGCATGTGGGATCTCCCCTCCAACATGCCCAAAGCTAAGAATTCAGAGTCAAGTTCGGAGGGGTAGGGCCTATGGTAAAGTGGAGAGTGCATGCTCTGCCTAAAGACATTCAAACAAAAAGAGAAAAGGTAGGGGAAAAGGAGGAAAAATCACTACACCCAGCCAAAGTAAACATACTTTTGTGCCATATTTGTCTGAAGGATGACAGCTTTCTTGAAACAGCCTGAAGGCTGTCCATAGATTCATATTCACTGGATGTCTGAGAGCAAAAGTCTCAATCTTTATTGAAAAATTACTTTATTGGGTCACTCTTTATTTCATATAGTGTGTCATTGTGTCGTCATAAGTATATTTACACTTGCCATATAGTATCTTAAATTTGGATTTAAAGATATCAATCCTGAAATGATAGTAAATCATACTTTATCTTTTAGCATAGGATCAGTAATTTTCATGATATTACATCTGTGTGACTTGTCTTCATATGTGAAATTTATGTATATATAATCACATTTGTGTGACTCTAGATATATGTAATTTACACATTTATTATAAATTAATATTCCCATGGGGTTTTCCAGGTGGCGCTAGTGGTAAAGAACCCCCACTGCCAATGCAGGAGACATAAGAGACACTGGTTTGAACCCTGGGTCAGGAAGACCCCTGGAAAAGGGCATGGTAACCCACTCTAGCTATTCTTGCCTGAGAATCCCACGGACAAAGGAACCTGGCCGGCTACAGCCCATAGCATTGCAGAGAGTCAGACATACATGACTAAAGCAACTTAGCACACACGGACACACACAATATTCCCATACAATAGATTAATATATTTAAGGCAGCATAGTAAACTAATATAATAAAGCTATCTATAAAAGAAACTTGTATTATAAATTAAAATTTGACATATACAATATAAAATTTATATAATTGAAAATTTCATAATTTAAAACACTATATCTTTAATTTGGAAAATTTTTTTAAGCCAGCAGATATGTGGAATATGCAAAATACTTTGCTAGAGACTGAAATGTTCATGAGGGATAAGAAGTAGCACTTGAAAGATTTTTATTAGGCAATAACTGATGCTAGATTGTTTCATTCAACTCAGATTTTTGACAATTGTTTTTAAATCAGCATAGAAAAGTTTGTAGCTTGATGTCAACTTTAGTATTAAAGTGTTTCTCACCAGTCATTTAACAAAGTATTACAACAAATTAAAAAATGGTTTGGCATTCTGAATACTTATAACTATTTTTGTTCAAATAGTTAGATGCTCTAAAAATTTTCACAGGACAATATAATCATCAAAATGCCTTCCTCCTATTATTGAAGTACTATAGCTACCTTCGCTTTTCATGAAGACTCCAAAAGTTCTTCCTTCTTTGTGTGAAAAAAAATAATTTTCATAAAAGCATGTGATTGAGCATTCATATTCTTTTCAAAGACTCATTAAAAATATTCCTAGTTCATGTTTTTAATAGGGTTTTGCTTACTGTATGTGGATAATGATTTTTATAAAATATACTATTCTACAAAGCTGAAACTGGGTCAAGTTTTTACTTTTCCAAATATATCTTTCAGTTTATTTACATTGCCATTTCTGAGGTATGATGAAAAAAGTTAAAGCCTCAGTATTTGGAAAATTATATATGATTGTCTATTGAAATAATAGCAAATATACCCAAAACAAATATATTATTAAAAATCTATTTCTTCCAAGTTTCACAAATTATTATCAGTTAGATCAGTTCTTAGGAACCTTTTTACAGATCAAGAAATTCAGACTACATAGATAAATGATCTAATATTGAAACTCCAATACTTCAGCATTTTACTTTTTATCAATGATGGCCTCACTCTAAGAATTTCTCTTTATTTGTTAACTAAAATAATGCTGAGCTGTTATATTAATCTCATTAAGTAAAACAGAGGGAAACTAAAGAACTGAGTAAAGTATTACCTCTTCCATAAACAAGATGCCAAGAAAAATGAAGTCAACTAGATGACAAGTACCAAATTAAGTACCATTTCTATATTTATGTAAATTTATCATAATACCTGGTTATATGCTAGACATATGGCAGAGTGTTCTCTAAATGTGGTTTTGAATGATCTACTGATCAATCACAGGTGTATTTCAGCAGCATGGAGAAAGAATACAATATGATGGTGAAGCTATCTTAGGCCTTAAAAATTATGTTTGTTGAATTATACATTTTGTAGACTATCAGTGTGTAAATGATTCACAGTAATGGGCTGAGTGAGATAGAAGATTGTCAGAAAGACCTTTCTGTCATGGCTCACATGATTTTCAACTTGACATTCTTTCCCTTTCCTTTCTCTTTGCCATCCCTCCTACTGTAAAGGCCTGAAGACCTCAGGAAATTAGAAAGACTTTTAACATGGACACAACAGATTGAACCCACTGAGACAAATCATGCGTCTCTGGGATGCCACTCTTTGAAGTGGCAAATAAAAACAATGACAATGGTGAAACAAAAATAAACATGTACTTAAAAAATATATTTTAGAAGAAAAGCTAGAGGAATGATCTTTGATTAAGACACTCACACACTGTCAAAATATAGGCCTTCCTCCAGAATTTTCTTACCAAAGAAAAAGAAAGAAAAGTGAATTAGGCCAGGAATGTGTCAGAATCTCTGGTTAAAAGATTCCAGAAAAATTTCTCTATTAAAAACCTGCAACATCATAAATCAGAGATTAACATTAACAGGTCTTTCAAAGGAGAACATACTAGCTCTGCCCAATGGAAGCATCAACACAGCAGCTTCTGTCAACAGCTTCCTAAACCTCTGTGAAGATGTCAAAGGTGCACAACTCTATTGACCATATGTTTTCTGGAGGTATGAAATGAAATCAAATTTGATTTGAGTGATATTTGAAAAGTATTGAAATCATAAGAAAAAAGGACAATTTAGGATATATATTATCTATTCTAACACTTTGAAAAAAAATACCTTACTATGTGGTTTGATAGGTTTTATACCTGAGAAGCATTTAGCCCTAATAATGAAGAACTAAACCAATATTATTTATGAATAGTATTTCCCATAACTGTAGTTGAGTGAGAAGGAAAGACTTTATTATATTTGAGATGCATACAATAATATTTTTGCATAAATCAGGAAAAGAGACAGAATAAGTTTTAACATAGTTAAGTGGTTCAAATGTGCTTGACATTTATGAAAATGTAGTAGTTATTATAAAAAAGAAACAACAATTCTATTTTTTATTTGGAAACACAGCACAAATTATATAGAAATCCTTATCAAATGTATACCTAGAAATATCCAATATGAATTCATGGTAATCCACAGTAAATTGGTTTCTTTACTCTGGGTACTGAATTAGAAATCTATTATGTTATCTATCCTTCAATATTCTTCATTTCTAGCCTCATGAGACCACTGTCTGAGTAAAACACAGCTAAAAATTACCTTAATATACCTTATCTTAAGGAGAAGTAGAGAACAAATGGCTGAAAAAAATTGCTCAAATTTTACATCTTGTCTTCTACAAGCTGCCTGCTGCTGCTGCTGCTAAATCGCTCCAGTTGTGTCCGACTCTGTGCGACTGCATAGACGGCAGCCCACAAGCTGCCTAGTTCAATATAAATACTGAAATTCATTCGTAGGCTTTCAGATCATGTGTCTTTTCAATGATGTTGATTTAGGCATTAATCTGAAAACCATTATAAGCAATGTAAGAATATGTATATAAATCATGAAAATCATTATTTTCCATAGTGATTCATTAGATCTCTGTGTTTAGAGGGTGTGAAAAGATAGAAAAAAGATAGTTTTAAATAACAGTTTGGAGGTATCTCAAGGCAATATATGCTTTTTAAAATTCCACGCTAATTTTCCTTGTTAGTATTTAGAATTATAGCCTCATAGAACCTAAAGGATCTGTTAGGGGTTGAACTGTTAAGTTCTGCTGCCGCTGCTAAGTCGCTTCAGTCGTGTCCGACCCTGTGCGACCCCATAGCTGGCAGCCGACGAGGCTCCCCCATCCCTGGGATTCTTCAGGCAGGAACACTGGAGTGGTTGCCATTTCCTTCTCCAATGCATGAAAGTGAAAAGTGAAAGTGAAGACGCTCAGTCGTTTCCGACTCTTAGCGACCCCATGGACTGCAGCCTACCAGGCTCCTCCGTCCATGGGATTTTCCAGGCAAGAGTACTGGAGTGGGGTGCTATTGCCTTCTCTGTGTTAAGTTCTAACCCTCAGTATTTCAGGATGCAGCCTTATTTGGGAATAGGGTTTTTGCAGAGGTAATCAAGTCAAAATGAGATTACTGGGTGGGCCCTAATCCTATGGGACTGGGTTCCCTGATGGTGCTAGTTGTAAAGAATCCACCTGCCAACAAAGGAGACGTAAGAGACCTGGGTTGAATCCCTGGGTTGGGAAGATCCCCTGGAGGAGGGCACAGCAGCCCACTCCAGTATGCTTACCTGGAGAACACCACGGACAGAGGAGCCTGGAGGGCTATAGTCCATCAGGTGGCACCGAGTCGGACACGACTGAAGCAACTTAGCGTGCATGCATGGTGTCCTTATGGAAAAGGAAACTTGGACACAGGACAGACAGCCACAGGGGGGAAACGATGTGATGCCACACAAGAAAAGACACCCATATGATCTGTGTGATGTATTCAAAAGCCAAAGGTTAGCAGAAAACAGAGACAAGCTGGGACCTGGGACTCTGCTGCAGTGCTGCAATGCTTGCACCTGGACAAACCTCTCCTCCAGCGACAAAATACCAAGAAACTATAAGGTACTTAAAAAATGCATGCATGCAAAGTTGGGGCAAATCATGGCAAAAAAAATGCAAAAGACCAAAAATCTCAACTACTACTTCTGAAGAGCTGGGAGCAAAAACAGGGTGTTGGAAGCAAAAAGCAGGCTATCGTGCATGGCCCCTGCACACAACATCACTTAAGGGGTGGACAAACCAGCTAAGCCACCCTTCCATCCCCCTGGACACACCACTACTCTCACCCCATTTAAGGAAAAAGCTCGCCCTTCCCTCAGTGAGCAAAGAAGCAAGGGAACCTCTTGTTTGTTCTCCCTCCTGCTGCAGCAGGGGCTAGAATAAAGCCTTGCTTGTCTTTTCTGTTTGGCCTCCAATCAATTTCTATTGATTGGGGAAGGCCAGGAACCTTGGTTGGTATCAACACCACAAACTGGGAGAGGCAAAGAATGATTCTCCCCAGAGCTCTCAGCAAGAGCATGACCTTGCCCATACCTTGAAATCAGAGTTCTAGTCTACGGAACTAGGAGAAAATAATCTGCTCTTGCTTCAGGCTACTCAGTTTTTGGTACTTTGATACTGCAGCATTAGGAAACTATGAAACAGAAGTCTCAGAGAACTTAGGATTCAACAGGCTAAAAAGCTGATGAAGAAAAAGGATGAGGTGTCCTGCTGTTCAAGAACACACAGCTCCTGCTGACAGAACTCTAGGAGCAGGACCATGGCATTCTTGATTACAAGATTAGGGCTGCCTCTTCCTGCCTTGACAGGCTGAAATTTTTCCAAGTAGGTACATCAACAGTTCAGTCCTTTAACCTATTTCATTGAGAGACTTTTGCTAAAACTGAAAATAAGTATCAGTATTCTGCTTCCCTTTCCATTCTTTCTAGGCTGCCATATTCCAATTTCTAAAGCTGTTTTCCCAATCTTCAAAGTAAAATTGAGACTTATTAACCCATTTGATACTTGATTTTTATCAAATGACCCATTTGCTATGATATGCAAGGTGATGTAACAGAAAATATTATTAAAATTGTATAATAAAATTGAGAGGAAAATGAAAGTATCATGAAAGACTATCAGTGTTTTTAGTTATATAACATTTCTTGGTAATATTTCAATTATGTAACCCCCTAAGGTACAAATCTTACAAATAGCTATAGACATCATGAATTGTTTCCTTTTTTATTTCACTTGTAAGAATAATTATTTCTTCCAATTAATTTGAAAACCTCATGAAGGCAGAGAAAGATGTTTGTGCATTTTAGTACCTCTAACATCTAGCACCACACCCAACACAAAATTGATGCTCAGTAATAGATGAATGCATCCATTCAAAAAGTATTTATTTAGCATTCACTATGTGCTGGACATTACTTCAGATGCTGAGAATAAAGTAATAAAGAAAACATACACAAATCCCTGCCATTATTGAGCTTATCTTCTAATGAAGAGAGACAGAGAAGAAACAAGCAAATTAATTAAATGGTATATTGGGAAGTGATAAAGAGAAAAATAAGGCAGGGGCAAGGACTGGATACTGAGGGTTGTTGCCATTTCAATTAGGATGGTAAAGGAAGGCTGCACTATTTTAATGTGACATTTGACACAAGCACAAAGACCTACAGAATGCATGTGTGAGGCATGCCTGTAAGTTTTAAAGCCTAGTTGCATCGTAGACATACGGTGGTACTGCTTCCTCCTTTGCCTAGGATGGTCCTCGTTTATATGCCTTTTAATATAATGTAATGACTAACAGCTCCTCCATTAATTCCTACCATTGTCCCAGACTGAAAGACAGAGTATATAGTCATACTACTTAAATCATTATATTTACATGGTATGTATAGTATTTGTTAAATGAATGAGTAATATATATATACACACATCTCATGCCTCATCATTCGTTATTTGTCAAACTGTTTAACCTCCTTGTGCAGCAACATTACCATCAATCCCCAAACTGAGACTGAGACTGATGCTGAGAGAATCTTTTAATATCCTTAGGTGAAAAGCTCAAAAGATATACTTGTGATTAACATCAACAATAACAATTTTCTCTCACTATGTAAGTTTTATTTAGTACCCTCCTTGTCTTTCACTTCACCGCTGAGACCAACATCTTTATAGAGGTCCAGATGGTGCAGAGAGATTATGACAATGAAAGGTGGCTCACGCTGAGGGCCTAAAGGAAGGACAAATCACGGCTTGCCTGAAAGACCAAATTCAATTACATACTTACTGTGCCCTTATCAGATGGGGCACTCGCTCTGTACCATGCCTCATGCAACTTTAGATAACATGTGTGTGCATTAGTAGTTGTACACCAAAGAGGAGGGCTGTGGACAATTAAAATTCTTCCTACTATAAGTAAGCCGTATCACATTCATTTTTGAAGTGGGGGCTCATCAAAAATGAATAGCTGTGCAGAAATCCCATGCTAATTATCTAAGAGTACATATTAGAAAAGACTTTAGGAAATTTTGAAGCATTCCGTTTTGCAGGCTGGTCCACCCAATTTGTATAAATAGGCTGTCAGAAGAAGACAAAGATTTCACCTCAGATGTGTAATTTACTTCCCCCGTCCCATCCCAGATTCAAGAAGAAATGCTAATTAAAACTGGAGTTGCTTTTTTAGAGTCTGCATAAATTCAGCCCTGTCAACTTTGCCTATGCCCCTCTGCAAAGTGGAAAACAGTGATATTCTACATACCAGGCTAATGTATAAATAACTTCTATGCTCATTTAGCCACTTCAGCACATCCAAGAAGATGACATTATGAATGAGCTACATTACCTAGAGGAAACAGACAGACTAAATGTGGGCTTCTACACAACTTAATATGCAGCTAATGTACAACTTAAGCAGTATCTTCCACACTAAGTGACAGGCAATTTATCTCCATACATCAGTATGTGTCATGAATATGACACAGCTTTATCGTTGAAGGAATTTGAAATTTTCCAGCCATAACTAGATTTTCCTATCTCCATTTATTAGAAGCTACTTGTTAAAATCAAATTAATTGCCACATTCATGCCTCTGCATGCTGCCATTTAATGAATTTTATTTAAGCTCTTCCTATTCTTTATTGGAATCAAGCCAAACAAGAGGTCACTGTCTAAAAGTGACAATGCTACATATACGCGTGTATAGATGCACATGTTGTCACTGCTAAAATCCTGCTATTTCTGTTATATCAATGACCTATATTAATCACAGGATATCTACCTCAATATAATGCCCATTATTCAGGGTGCTTCTTTCCTGGCAAGACAAATGTCAACAGTTTTTGAAACCTAAGCACTGTTTATTGTTTAACTGGCAGTTATACATACATACACACATATATATATGTGAATATATATATAAAGCATATCAGATATTTTTGCTATTTGTTTGAAAAAAGTATTCTGTAATTCTTGTAACCCAAAGGGTTTGTGGGGGGAAAAAAAAACTGTCACAGTTTATTGCACATGGTCTTCATATCAGCACCCATTTCCCTCTGTTGTGTTGCATGTATGTAAGCCATTCAGTCATGTCCGACTCTTTGTGACTCCATGGATTGGGGCCCACCAGGCTTCTCCGTCCATGGGATTTTCCAGAAAAGAATACTGGAATGGGTTGCCATTTCCTTCTCCAGTTGCTCTGCATAGCTATTTATTAACCCTAGAATGCATGTGGTTTGCCAGTTGGGAGATAAGAGAAAGGAAATCTGTCGAGATGACTTAGACAAAATTTCTCATTGATTTAGTTAGTAATTCCACACTTTTTTTTTTCCCCCCAGAAAACCACAGGTGACCTTTACATACAACCACCTGGTTGTTTTTTTATATCATTTTGTTTTTCCAAGCATTAATAAAACATACATGTTCTTACTGAATTCTTACTGAATTCTCAGCAACATAAGCTGTCAAAGATGGGTCCTGAATTGGAATTTTCAAAATGTTAGGTGTGAGACCTGAAAAGAAGGACGGCTCCTCACTCAAATCAATTTGCTCCCTCAAATCACTGAACTGCACCAACCAGTTAATGACTCCTGGTCTGCAAGCAACAAACTCTTTTTTGTTGTTGTTTCTTGCTTTTAAGATGTGGATAGTGTGGTATTTAGCCCATGCTACTGTATTTGTCTTAATATCTCTAAGAAATCTCCATGCCATTTAAAAGACTTGTATATATTTTCAGAAATATGCTGAGGATAGATTCTACCCCCTAAAAACATTCTAAAAAATATCATAGGTGAAAAACAAAAGTTTTCGCAGCAGCGGTGGTGCCACTGAATTCTCCACATGGCTTTTACTACGGAAGCAACAATTTAAGGCAAAGTAACAATTTAAAACAAAAATATAATTTTATGATTCTCTCATTTTTGTTAATAAGTCAGGAAATAGGCATTCTGAGAGAATCTATAATCTATCAAGGTCACAGCGTAAGTAGCTGAAAGAAGTTAGATTGAAAGCCAAGCCTGACTCTAGAGTCAAGGCTCCAAGCTGTCGGCACTCTGCCATTTGCCCACCCAATACCAGCACTGCCTGCAGAAGTTCCTTCAGCGGGTCAGGCTGTCCCCTTGTGTAGTCAGTTTAGTCGCTCAGTCATGTCCAACATTTTGCGACACCACTGACTGCAGCACGCCAGGCTTCCCTGTCCATCACCAACTCCTGGAGCTTGCTCAAACTCATGTCCATTGATTGAAGGATTGATGTCGTCCCCTTCTCCTCCCGCCTTCAATCCTTCCCAGTATCAGGGTCTTTTCCAATGAGTCAATTCTTCACATGAGATGGCCAAAGTATTGGAGTTTCAGCTTCAGCATCAGTCGTTCCAATGAATATTCAGGACAAAAATGCTAATTACATATCTGAGAAGAACTGGCCCCTACTACTTTGCCTTGGCTTGGTGGGCAAGTGGTTGTCTTGCTTTTAAACTACAGTTTTAGATGTGGGAGAAAGTTTGAAGAAAAACTGAGGGCTAAGGAGCCTTGGAACAAAAACCTGAAGGAAATATCCTGTGTGGTTTCCGGTTATCATGGCAGAAAGGGTTCCAGCTCGAGGACTAGAGAGCTGTACATGATTTATTTGGTTCTGAATTTCCCCATATCCGGTATGAGTCTCAGACCTGAACGTGATCAGGAGGAAACAGCTAACAGAACAAATCTGCCAAGGCCTGTCTTTGCAGGCAGCTAAGTGCCAGGGAGTCTGGGTCCCACTGCACACTTTTGGAGGGAAAGAACCCCATTGGTTAGTTCCCAAACTGGCAGCTTTGAGGAGGATAAAACAATGGCATCCAGGGCTTATAGGAGGGCAGAAAAGGAGACTGCTCAAGTTGATCTAAAACTGGGGAACAGTTGTCTTAAGAAAACTAAGTCCCGTGTGGTTCTCCACATGTAGCTCTTTCTGTGTCCTACCTCTCATCATGCACTGTGCTGCTCTTGATGGAAATGCCTTGCTATCCAGTTACTTCATAAGATTTTTCAAAGAACAACTCAAATCTTTCTACCACCAGAAAACTCTGTTGAACCCTCTGATTTCCAGCCTCCCTGAAATGCTACTGTTTGTGCATGCTGAACTTTGTAGCTCAGAATTTAATTTGGCCCAAAAGTTTTAACATTCCCCTCAATTTAACTAAACTTTTTAAAGATTTTCTTTAATGTGGATCATTTTTAAAGTCTTTATTAAATTTGTTAAAATACTGTTTCTATTGAATGTTTAGGGGTTTCGGCAGTGAGCACGTGGGATCTCAGTTCTCCATCCAGGGATAGAACATAAACACACACCCCTACCTCAGATAGCAAAGTCTTTACCACTGGACCTCTAGGGAAATTCCGTTCAGTAAACTTTTAACAGGTTTCTTACTGTCCAAAGAATGCTCCTTATGTCCTTTTACTTAGAGCATATACTTTAGAAACTTGCAGTTATAAATTATTTCTCTGCCCCTTTGAGAAAATAATCTTCTTCCAAACTCTTGCCAGTTCTACAACACAGGAATGTTTTTTCTCAAGGACCTGGGAGTCATCCCTTTAACATGTAATCATCAAGAAAGATAGAATCCTATTCTGTGGGATGGGAGGAGCCTAAATTTAACAAACACTGACACAAGAAGGTCTAGTTACATTGACCAACCTCTGCTACCAAAATCCAGTGTGCCTTTTGCTTCAGTGAAGTTTAGTTGAACTCATCTCTCCTATTGAAATTACCTTGACCCCTATTGCAGTAATCTTGAATAAAGTCTTCTTTATCTGTTTAACTTGTTTGGTACAATTTCTCTTTGACATACTGTCTTATAAATTAAGCACTTGCTTCCTGTGTGACAATTTTCTTGAACTAGAATAAAAGATCCTGCAATTACTCCAATAAAATGATCCAAGCTTTTCTGGGAAGTTCTTAGTTAAAATATTTCATTTCTTCCTCTATTTACAACTTCTACCTTCTCTCTCTCTCTCTCTCTCTCTCACACACACACACACACACACACACACACATCACATTTACACCAGATGTCTGAATTCTAATCTTTGAAAAAACACATACTCAGACTACCTCCTCCCTTGTTTTTAACAAGGAGCTAGTACACAATCAGTAAATATGAGCTTCCTTGGTGGTCACATGATTTCCCTTCTCTGAATCTCAGAAAACAGATTATAGATGAAAAATGCATTAGAGAGGTGCATACAGTTTATTACCCCTTATGATTATTTTGACTCTCCCACATTAGTCAGTCTGGGTTCAGAATCCTCAACATCACAATTCAGGCAGCTCGTTCTATTTAATCTGATTTCATACACAAATGAGAATATGCCCTTCTCAGGTGGTAGTGGTTTAGTTGCTAAGTCATGTCTGACTCTTGTGACCCCATGAACTGTAACCTGCCAAGCTCCTCTGTCCATGGGATTCTCCAGGCAAGAATACTGCAGTGGGTTGCCATTTCCTTCTCCAGGGGATCTTCCCAATCCAGGAATCAAACCATTTGCCTATTCCCCTTTCTTAGATGACAAGAAGCCCTTTGAATCTAAAGAATATTTTATTTTAAACTCTGTCTTTTGTCAAGGTTCATCAACTGTATGCTTAAAGGGCTGTTCTGTTCTTCAGCGAGCAAACTATTTCACATTGTTTAAAAAAATCAATATCAAAGAATAAACTGATTTTTTTTTCATATATCTGAATTGTAAAAATCACTGTCAGATGGTAACTAAAATGAAACAGACCAAAAATATGCTCAAAAACACCAGATTTTCTTTTCTTGACAGAAGAGAACTTTTCCAGTCATTATATCTTCCTTGGAAAATAAACTTCCTGATTGTGATTGTCTGGAAAATTTCCCCTGCTTTTCTTCTAAAAACAGTCACTATGATTTTTCAGGGAAAGCAGCAGGAGTAGGATGTTACCTTTTCTAATGGTACAGTCACCCCTTGGTGTCTGCGGGGGACTGGTTCCAGGATCTTTCCGCCTTGCAGCTACCAAAGTCCTTGGAAGCTCAAGTTCTTGATATAAAATGGTCTAGTACAGTCAGTCCACTGTGTTCCCAGGTTCTGCATCCACAGACTCAACCAGGCCCTGCAGTGGGGGCTGTCAAGCAGCAATGACCTCCTTTCCCTGAAAATTGTCCCCAAACACATGAGAAGCCCTCTTCTCAGTCACATAACACAAGATGACCAATGTGATTTCCAGGGAATTTGGAAATTATTATGTTTTTCTTTTCTTTTCTATTGAAGTATATATAGCTGCTTTACAACAAGTATGGTTTATTAGCTTTAAATAAAATGATATAATTCCTAAGCAACAGAAGATCTTTCAGAGGAAAATGACAACAGATAAAAACATAGATGAGAGACCAAGAGGTGAGAAGGAGATAGAGAAAATAAAAATATGGCTGCCTGAGTTTTCATCTTGTTTTTATTAACTTCTTTCAGGCTCCTGAGAGGATCCTTAAATTCTGTAAGATACAACTATGGCCTCATAATTCACATTTTTTTCTAATGGTGGCTTAAATTATTTCCCTTAATTGAAAAGAAAAGAGACACTAAGGCACTCCTAACTGTGGGTCTTTGTTTTTATCATCAGTAAAAACAGAAAACATTTCAGAGAGTTTAAAGGTCTTTTCAGTAACAGAAAATTGAAGGAGAAATTGGTAAGCAGTATTACTGATGGTCTAAACAGCAAGGAGCCCAGGTGGAAGGGCAGATGGTTGTAGCCAGAAGGGGAGAAAATGTGCCAAGTTCTTGGTACCCATGGGATATAGAGATGGAAGGTGAATGGAATGCTGGCCAGGAGAGACAACTGGCCCCATGGGATTGGACCAGGCAACAGGACCTACTCTCCCATACGGTAGCCCTACAATACGACATTCGAAATGCCTTCTTAAATTGACTCTAGAATATTCTACATAAGGGAAACACCCTCTTTTCCCTTTTTATCCCCTCTAGACAAAGAAGATAAGAGGGAAAGGATTCTAAACAAGAATAGGAATGATTCTTTCTTTTCTCCGGTCACTTGAACTTTGAAGAGCTATTGATGAGCTTCTGATTCCATCTACTATTGTTGGTAAACCAAAATAAAGAATAAAAAGATAATTTTATGATTAAAATATATGTTTGTCTCTTTGCTCAGACCCCAACGGAAAGTCATACTTCTGTCATTTCTTTCATTGTCAAAAGACTTAAGTTCTGGTTCAATATGTTTAGTAATTTAATCATGTTTTTGTTTAAGGAGAAAGATGGTTCCATTTATTTTTTACACAATTTTAAAGTTGGAAAAAACCTTAGAGGCTATCAAATTTAATATCTTATTCATATGTGCATACTACCTGTGTCAGTATTGGTTTGACATTTTGATTTAAACAAACTCACTTTTTACATTTTAATATTATTTTAAAAGAAAATTAATGTTATTAGCATAAATACTGATAAAAATCATTAACATATATCACAAATACAAAACATTCATTTGAGAAAATATTTATTGTAATATGACCCAGAATCTACTGGCATTTCATGTTATTCTCTGACTAAGGCTGACTTTATTTTTTTGGGCTCCAAAATCACTGCAGATGGTGACTGCAGCCATGAAATTAAAAGATGCTTACTCCTTGGAAGGAAAGTTATGACCAACCTAGACAGCATATTAAAAAGCAGAGACATTACTTTGCCAACAAAGGTCTGTCTAGTCAAGGCTATGGTTTTTCCAGTGGTCATGTATGGATGTAAGAGTTGGACTGTGAAGAAAGCTGAGCACTGAAAAATTGATGCTTTTGAACTGTGGTGTTGGAGAAGACTCTTGAGAGTCCCTTGGACTGCAAGGAGATCCAACCAGTCCATCCTAAAGGAGATCAGTCCTGGGTGTTCATTGGAAGGACTGATGCTGAAGCTCCTCCAATACTTTGGCCACCTCATGCGAAGAGTTGACTCATTGGAAAAGACCCTGATGCTGGGAGGGATTGGGGGCAGAAGGAGAAGGGGACGACAGAGGATGAGATGGCTGGATGGCATCACCAACTTGATGGACATGAGTTTGAGTAAACTCCAGGAGTTGGTGATGGACAGGGAGGCCTGGCATGCTATGATTCATGGGGTCGTAAAGAGTCGGACATGACTGAGTGACTGAACTGAACTGAAGCTGACCTATTGTCCAATTTTCTTGCCATCCAACAAGAATATCATAAAACACTTTGTGAAATGCTGTGTGAACGAGCAGGTATCTGTTAATCGTTAAACTCTTACCCCAGAAAGGAAATTCCATAGGTCTGATTTGGTTTGTTCTGGTAAACCCATCCCTCAATTCACTATTTGTATTTGCTACTGAAAACAGCCTAGAATCAGAAAAATGCTGTGGCACATAAGAGGAGTGGTTCTTTGCAGAATAAATGTTTTGGAATGACCATTTTCTCTACTGTCTTGATTACTTGCAGAAAGGAATTTTTAGACATTCTGCATGCTCACATTTCTTCAAGCTCTTACTGAACAAAACGATTTCACAGTAGGATACCAGTGAGGATTTATAGTGGAAATCTGCATGAAAACACTGTAATAACATGCTATCACTGCTCAGAAGAATGATGAGAGGAAGAATCCTTCACATGCAAGTTCTCCAAGGGCTCACTCTATTATTATGTGCTGTGGAACTGGTCACTTAAATTTCTCTGTATCAGTATCTCAGATTTCATCTAGACTGTGTGTTTTACTTCCAAACTGGCAAAGTGAAATGTGGTTTATAGGAAAGATGGTATTAAAAGTTATATGTGAGATGATTGTTTGGTAGTAATCTACCTTTATACATGTCTTAGCTTATTTCAAGAAGCAGTTCTGGAGAAATATAGAGCCAGTTGCTCCATCAGGCATTTCATGCGCAGTTGCGTCCAGCTCTGTGGACCCCGTGGACTATACAGGCCAGAATACTGGAGTGGGTAAGCTGTTCTCTTCTCCAGGGGATCTTCTCAACCCAGGGATTGAACCTAGATCTCCTACATTGCAGGTGGACTCTTCACCATCTGAGCCACCAGGGAAGCCCTATATGATTAGGACTTTGAACTTAAAAAATCTCTTTCACATTTGCGATAAACTCAGATATTTCCCTGCAACTAAACATATCCCTTACTGGAAAAATTGCACAAAGAGGTTCTCTATACAAATGGTTATCCATAACCATAGGCACCCTAATCTGCTTTTGTCACTGTTTTTTTTTTTTTTAATATGTAAGTCAATTATGGCAAGCTTTAAATAGAGTAGCATAATGAGAAAATCTTCTCATAATTGAAGAGTATAGAAATGTCCTGTCAACATAAACTGTTAATTTTGTAACACATATTCTATAGACTTTTAAAATTTTTCTATGCTTTATTTAGACTAAGCTTTCCGAAAATAATGTTTTTAATGAAATTTTCCCAATGAGTGTAATTTTCTTACTTTAAATGATGACTGCATTTTGAAAATGAAACGTCTGCAAAATTCTCACTGGTAAAAGACGAGATTGAAATTTCTTCCATTCTCAGGAAATTGTGTGATCAGCATTGCAGATAAGGCAATAGTTACTTCCCTTTCTTTTAAACTCAGAGACTCAGGAGCTTATTATTTGAAGAGCTATGAAATTTGTTATTTTATCTCACATTTCGTATTGTCATTTAATAAAACATTATATTAGAATTCAAAAAGGAAAAAGAAAATGGACACACAAGAAAAACACACACCCACACTTTTTTTCCTATCATAAGTTACAACTGTATTTCACTTAACTGCCTAAGAATACAATGGTACCTCTCCTCTACATTCATACAAGAACTATTCTAACATCTAAGCATATATGGACACTAATATCTACAGGAAAGCTCAAGGGAAGAAAAATAATAATAAAATCTAATGGAAACCTACCATAAGTGTATGTTCATCTTGTCTGCACTACAGTAGAGTACAATAGAATAAATTCTGAACAGGAACAGCCTAACTTTAAACTATATATGCTTACACATTTCAAACCATGGTTTGGGGGAAAAAAAAAAATAGACTGGTTACTTCCAAGATGTCTCACTGAAAACTTATTACAGTTTGAGGAAAATGAGATTTGGTGCCTTGGCAGAATAGCCAAAGGCCTTTTGCTTTTCTGACTACTATTCAAATCTTATGTGACGCAGCCTGACAGTCATTCTTCCTGACAACTTTAAGCGGTTTCTGTAAGTGCTGTGACACCTACAGTTTTCTTCCACTTGGGATTCTGCTCTACAGCTAATGCAGGCACAAGGGAGTTGAAAATATAATATTTTTGTAACGATAAAAGTATTTTATTTGGCTTTCCAACTTTTATGTGATGTGAATGAACTACAGGAGTGGAAGAAAGCAATGGACTGGGACAGCTTTTTTTTCAAATTTGGCGAGCACCACAAAGCTATTTAAAAGATAGATTAGAGAGGCCTTGCTCCAGAAACCTGGACTCAGTGTGTCTGGGGTTTGGGCCAGGAAACCTGTGTTTTGAAAAAGATCCTCAAATTATTCTTATATTGGCTGCCCAGTTCCAGTTCAAGTACTCTCTTTGAACACACTGAAGTAGGGATTAGAAGATTACCAGAAAACCAATCGTGTTTGGGAAGAAGGGTATTTATGTAGAATTTATTCTTACTTAGTCTTACTCTAAAATGTTGTATATTTCTACTCTTCCATGTTATGTGCATTTTCCATTTTCAACATCATTTCAGTAGAATAAAGAGAGACCAGGTGTTTACTTTTGCTACATAAAGAATGCTGCCGATAAGTGTTCACAAGAATTTGCTATTTAATGTTTTGTTATTTTTATGGCTTTAATGATACCTATAGTCACCTTCTCACCTGCTCTGCATATACACTCTATGATTTCATGCAGTGCCTGAATGGGGAAAAACCAAACAAACAAACAAAAACCATCATACCCAATGAGTAACAGAGCAAAAGTAGTCATTTTTCAACCTTGTGGGAAGCCACTAAGAATGCATTTTGTTAGGGACCATATAATTATGCAGAGGACAGCATGTGGTTCTCACTTCTCCCTAAGGACAGAATGAGAGATAATAAGCTTCAACTATATAGGTGACGTTTAGATTACTGGGAAGTAACCGGTAGAAGTACTGGGAAGAACAGTCTGATAGCAAGTGCTTTTAGTTTCTACTATGCAAGAGGACTTTGAGGAAATGATCACCTTAAAAAAAGATAGCAGCTCTCCTGACCAGTACTATTTATGCATACCTCTCCTAGCTAGAAGGCAAGAGAAAGACTAAGGAATCTACTTAGGCTATTTGCAGCCCTGCAAATCTATGGGTAACACTTTTAAAAGAACTTCAGAAAACAAATTTCTCTTTCAACCTGCAGCTTCTTACTTGTTTTTCTCATTGAGAGTACTCTATCACAGTGACTGCAAGAGGAAAACTTTTCCAAGAGAAGAGCTGAGATAAAGAGTAATATATTCAGTGGGAAAAAAAACAAACTATGATTTATTTTAGGTTTGTAATTCAGAACAAACTTAGTATCAATATATTACCAATACTACCCCCTTAATTTTGTATTAAGTCAACATATATAGAAAGAGGTAATTAACTTTGTTTAGAAATATGCTATATTAGACAAATACCATAACCAGAAGAATGTTAATTTTGTGTTTTAATTCACTTAATTTTTATCTGAGGGTATCAGTCTTTTAGAAAACAACTTGATTTCCAAGTTATTTTCCACTATAATATTACATTCCCTTGTAGGAATTCCTATGGGCATGACTGGTTTAGATACTCAAGAGACTCTGATTCATGAATAATTATTAAAGAACTAGCTGTGGCCCAACCCATTCAGTTGCTACATTCAGTGTACTGGACACCACGGGGAACAATGCCCTTTTACTTTGCTATCAAGGACCCAATGTTCTAAAATTACTTTTAGATCAAACTTGCAAAATTCTCTACCAATCTATATGTGAACAATGACTTTAAAAGTATCACTTTTTTTCAGTTACATATGTATTGAATGGTACGGATAATATTTTAATTACTTAGGTGCTTTGTTCAGAGATTACTTAAAAATTCAATTCAAGGTAAAAGTTGGGCTTATGTGCCCTCTGAGTCCATTTTAAGAAAGGAGAAGAAAAGGAATTTGATATTGCCAGAATAAATTCAGGAGGGAGGAAGAAACTTGGCTGAAGGGGGAAAGGTCAGTGAAAAAGCCCTTGGCAATTACATGGCTGAGAAAGAACTTTAGTGAATAGATACATCTAGTAGTATTTTTTAGGAGTTGGTTTGGGGTGTGAAAAATGGCCTTCCCTTCCCATTTTAAAGGATGATGATAGCTGGTGAACACTATGTGGCTCACTGATGTTTTTGTAGATTCTGTTTGGCGGGCTTAAAGAGAAAAATGAAGAGACAGTTAACATATAGATTTTACAAGTACATACTCAGAGACTAACATTTTTGAAAAAAGATAGAGACATCAATTTCTCTGGAGAATGGTTCATCATTCCCCATGACTCTACAATTCTTCAAGGTCTAGGTCAAGGTCTATTTCCTCTAGGAAGCCATTTCTGATTATCCCCTCTTCAATGATCTCCCTCCTTTCTGAATTCACACAATTGTTATCTCTGTGCCTTTTAATTTAGCATCTAATTGTCTTATAAAAGGCTTAACATAAATAGATGGAAATGGACAACAAATAGAATTAAGATCAAAGCTTAGCAACCAGGTTATTCATTCAACTCGGCACTGGAAGATCACGGCTTATATAACCTGTTCTATTATTTTTTTTTTCCATTTATTTTTATTAGTTGGAGGCTAATTACTTTACAATATTGTAGTGGTTTTTGTCATACATTGACCTGAATCAGCCATGGATTTACATGTATTCCCCATCCCGATCCCCCTCCCACCTCCCTCTCTACCCACTCCCTCTGGGTCTTCCCAGTGCACCAGGCCTGAGCACTTGTCTCATGCATCCTATATAACCTGTTCTAATATGATGCAATCTGATGCAAGGATCTTTTTCTGTTCTACCTTTACATGTGCTTCTGGGTGCTTTGGTTATAGAGGTAAGTATCAACATTTTATTGACCGGCAAATGCTTTCTTTTCTCAACACCTAGAAGTAGCAGGTATGAGGCTCAGCATGTTTTATCCACATAGATTTTTTTCAGAATGGAATAAGACAAATTTTGGAGCCAAGTGTTTCACTGTGGTTAGAACTCAACAGGATGGTTGAATTAAACTCTATCTATTCATCAACAGGCAATGCTAATAAAAATGCAAATAAAGCAAACTAATATATATATATGTATATATATATACATATACACACATATATTTAAACTCTGTGTCTTCAGAAATGTCTATGTGGTTTTGATGAACAAAATATCGATGTATATAGCAGCACCACTCTCTTAGTATTTGGGTGCAATTATTCTCAAGGACATCTGTGCTGACTCCTTTTCAAGCTTGGATGGCTGCTATTTGAATCAAACCCAGACTCTTTTGTTAGGAAAAAAAAAAATCTGAACTTTGAGATTTCCATTTAAGTTGAGAAACAGCTTTCTCCACTCAAACATAAGACACAATTTACTTTACAGTGTGAGATTAATAGTAATGATTGGCTTGGAGATACAGAAGTCTCAAAGAAAAATACCACATATTAAAACGCTATTTTTTTAAAGTAGTACTTTGCTAAGGCAATGGAACTACATTATGTATTTGTAAATCATTCAATTATAATTTTAGACATACTATGCAGACTACTTAAGTTCAAGCCTTCTAACATCTGAAAACTTCAGGCTTTTAAATCAGAAATCAAGACGGATGGAATTAGGCTGTATTTGCATTACAGGCTTTCAATATAAAATTGTACCATTTTTTTTTCTAGAATAAAACCCACCTGGCAAAGTCTCACAGCAATAATGATTTGTTTGGGGGACCAGAGAGCAGCTATGAGTACAGATTCAATTTTTCTGAGATGAAAATATTGAGTGAAGTACACTCCCTCCTTGATAAGAAGTGCAATTCAGAGATAAACTTCTGATGGAGTCATTAACAGCCTGGCTGATAAATCTTATCTCCACTGAGATCTTAAAGCAAATAGTATCTTTCTTTCATTATGCTAAGGCCCTTACAATCCTGTTCTAAGTCACTATTTCAACACAAAGACCTAAGAAAATTTAAATAGTGAATGAAGGAAGGTTCTCCCCACCACCACCCTTCCCGCTCAAGGCTTGCTTCACATTTGCAGATTTGCAGTTATATTTGGTTCTGGGTCCAGGGAATGCCTCAATCTCCATTTCCAGAATATATTCATTTTGTGTCTTCCAACAATCCATCAGACCCATTGCGTCTCAAATCACCACACTTGGCAGTAGTGGGGGGCATGAAGAGGAGCTAGAGTTGGTAAAAGACAGAAGAAGACTACTAAGTGGGCAGGGAATGTCACAGTACTACATCACATTACTCAATTCAAGTAAGGGTTATTTCTAAGGGCAGTGGATCTGTTTTGAAAACGTATGAAACAAAAATAGGACAAAATGATTATTCAGAGAAACAGAAGGGATACAAGAAAAAAGAGAAAGTCTTTTTTTTGGGGGGGGGGGGAGGAGGTTAATGTCTAATATAAATATATACAGATTAGCTATAGACACCTTTTTTTCTTTTTAAGTGACAGACAATAAATTAGAAAGATCCTATGGGGAAGAAGGTGTGGACAAAATGCTTGTCAGCAATATTGCAGACCAAATGCAGCTGGGTACGTGCAACTCACCTCAAGTAATTGTTGAAACAATTTTATTTCCATTTTTAATACTGAGAAAGTCATTGCCCACAGTAGTAAGTATAATGGTCATCTGAATTAAATTCACCTATTTCAGTCCATTTTAGTTCTGGACTGGAATGGAATGGGTGAATTTAACTCAGCTGACCATTATATCTACTATTGTGGGCAAGAATCCCTTAGAAATGGAGTAGCCATCATAGTAAAAAGAAAATAGTGTGAAATGCAGTACTTGGGTGCAATCTCAAAAACAACAGAATGATCTCCGTTCGTTTTCAAGGCAAATCATTCAATGTCACAGTAATCCAAGTCATTGCCCCGACCAGTAATGCTGAAGAAGCTGAACGGTTCTATGAAGACCTACAAGACCTTCTAGAACTAACACCCAAAAAAGATGTCCATTTCATTATAGGGGATGGGAATGCAAAAGTAGGAAGTCAAGAAACACCTGGAGTAACAGGCAAATTTGGCCTTGGAGTACAGAATGAAGCAGGGCAAAAGACAATAGAGTTTCACCAAGAGAACGCACTGGTCAGAGTAAACACCCTCTTCCAACAACACAAGAGAAGACTCTACATATGGACATCATCAGATATCAATACCAAAATCAGACTGACTATATTCTTTGCAGCCAAGATAGAGAAACTAGTCAGCAAAAACAAGACCGGGCACTGACTATGGGTCAGATCATGAACTCCTTAGTGCCAAATTCAGACTTAAATTGAAGAAGGTAGGGAAAACCACTAGACCATTCAGGTATGACCTAAATCAAATCCCTTACAATTATACAGTGGAAGTGAGAAATAGATTCAAGGGATTAGATATGACAGGCAGAGCGCCTGAAGATCTAAGGACAGAGGTTCATGACATTGTACAGGAGGCAGTGATCAAGACCATCCCCAAGAAAAAGAAATACAGAAAGGCAAAATGGTTCTCTAAGCAGGCCTTACAAATAGCTGTGAAAACAAGAGAAGCAAAGGCAAAGGAGAAAAGGAAAGATATACCCATCTGAATGCAGAGTTCCAAAGAATAGCAAGGAGAGATAAGAAAGCCTTCCTTAGTGATCAGTGCAAAGAAATAAAGGAAAACAACAGAATGGGAAAAGACTAAAGATCTCCTCAAGAAAAACAGAGATACCAAGGGAACATTTTATACAAAGATGGGCTCAATAAAGGACAGAAATGGTATGGATCTAACAGAAGCAGAAGATATTAAGAAGAGGTGGCAAGAATACAAGAACTATATAAAAAAGAACATCATGGCCCAGATAACCATGAGGGTGTGATCACTCACCTAGATCCAGACATCCTAGAATGTGAAGTCAAGTGGGCCTTAGGAAGCATCACTACAAACAAAGCTCGTGGAGGTGATGGAATTCCAGTTGAGCTATTTCAAATCCTAAAAGATGATGCTATGAAAGTGCTACACTTAATATGCCAGCAAATTTGGAAAACTCAGCAGTGGCCACAGAACTGGAAGAGGTCAGTTTTCATTCCAGTCCCAAAGAAAGGCAATGCCAAAGAATGCTCAAACTACTGCACAATTGCACTCATCTCACATGCTACCAAAGTAATGTTTAAAATTCTCCAAGGCAGGCTTCAACAGTACATGAACTGTGAACTTCCAGATGTTCAAGCAGAGGATTTAGAAAAAGCAGAGGAATCAAAGATCAAATTGCCAACATCCGTTGGATCATTGAAAAAGCAAGATAGTTCCAGAAAAACATCTACTTCTACTTAACTGACTACTGCAAAGCATTTGACTGTGTGGATCACAATAAACTGTGGAAAATTCTTCAAGAGATGGGAATACCAGACCACCTGTCCCGCCTCCTGAGAAATCTGTATGCAGGACAGAAAGTAATAGTTAGAACTGAACATGGAAAAACAGACTGGTTCCAAATCGGGAAGGCAGTACATCAAGGCTGTATATTGTCACTCTGCTTATTTAACTTATATGCTGAGTACATCATGAGAAACGCTGGGCTGGATGAAGCACAAGCTGGAATCAAGATTGTCGGGAAAAATATCAGTAACCTCAGATATGCAAATGACACCACCCTTACGGCAGAAAGCGAAGAACTAAAGAGCCTCTTGAGGAAAATGAAAGAGGAGAGTGTAAAAGTTGGCTTAAAACTCAACATTCAGAAACTAACATCATGGCATCCAGTTCCATCACTCCACGGCAAATCGATGGGGAAAAAATGGAAACAGTGACAGACTTTATTTTCTTGGGCTCCAAAATCACTGCAGATGGTGACTGCAACCATTAAATTAAAAGATGCTTGCTCTTTGGAAGAAAAGCTATGACCAACATAGACAGCATATTAAAAAGCAGAGATATTACCTTGCTGACAAAGGTCTGTCTAGTCAAAACTATAATTTTTCCAGTAGTCATGTATGGATGTGAGAGCTGGACTATTAAGAAAGTTGAGCACCGAAGAATTGACGCTTTTGAACTGTGGTGTTGGAGAAGACTCTTGAGAGTCCCCTGGAAAGCAGGGAGATCCAACCAGTCCATCCTAAAGGAAATCAGTCCTGAATATTCATTGGAAGGACTGATGCTGAAAATGAGACTCCAATACTTTGGTCACCTGATGTGAAGAACTGACTCATTTGAAAAGACCCTGATGCTGGGAAAGATTGAAGGCAGGAGGATGAGGGGACGACAGAGGGTGAGATGGCTGGATGGTATCGATGACTCAATCAACATGAGTTTGAGTAAGCTCTGGGAGTTGGTGATAGGGAAGCCTGGCGTGCTGTGATTCATGGGGTCGCAAAGAGTCAGACAGACTGCACAACTGAACTGAACTGAACTGATGTCATTTCCCTCTAGAAAACTGATATCTGTATAATCATTTCTGATGATATAGACTTATCAATTAATAATTTAGAGAGAAATATTTATAGATATAGACATATTCACTTATAAACTATGAACACTGTTCCCTCTTGGGATCTAGCTCAGCATGGGAAATGATCCTGTTTTGGTCCTTCTAAAGTCCTCCTGCATTATATCATAGTATCATTGTTATTGCTATTTTTGAAAAAGATAAGAAGAATTATGATTATAATTTTCAATCAGTCAACAGTTATTTAGTGGTCATCCACAACAGGAACAGCATTGTGCCAGTTATTTTGGTGATGAGAAACCAAAAACCACTGTCACTGAAAACAAGACTGCAACATCAGGAAAAACAAAAATAACTGTGAGGTAGTCACTTATATTTTTGTTATTTGCTTCATTTTTCAGAAACCTATGTTAACAGCTGCAGCCTAAGGTTTTTATTCTATTTATGGAAATCAGAGGCTAAATAGGATTTTAGGGAAGGGAAAATCACACACACACCCAAAACCATTTGTGTCTTGAGGTGGGGTCTGAAAAGGTCCTTAAAAGGTGGGAGGTTTTGAGTGAGAAAATAAGAAAAATGCTCATATATGACCAGCAAAGTAGCACATGCACAGGCTTAGACTGTAGGTACTTGGGAGACAGAATATTAGCCTGTCCCGGTAGAAAGGAGGCAGGTGGTAGAGACAAGTTAAGGAAGAGTCAAGTTGACATAGCCTAGAAAGCTAGACAGAGGAGCTTAGTTTTGATGTACAGACTAATCTCTCACTCATTCCACTTTCACTAACCATTTCTGAATTCCTTCTCTGTGACAGAGCTGATCTTCAATATCATAGAATATTATATGTGGGAAGATAGTTTATAAAGGGGCTTATAATATTATAATAAGAACATAGGACTCTCAATCATATTTTTCCTTTCAAAGTATTCAAAGGAAGAACAATGAACTATCTTTAAGGAGAATAACCTGGTTTTTCAGATGACTGTTTGGAAACGGCTATCAAAAAGACCTCGAGTCTTTGAGATGTCTAAGATAAATAATTACCCCACCATAGCAATTTCAGGTCTGGGCTGCTTCCTGAATGTAACCCCAAATAGAGGTCTTCAAAACATTTCCAAATGTGCTAATTAGATTAGTGGGCTTGTTTGTGTTTTAATCTATGTTGAGTTTCAGAGTCAGTCTACTTCAGAGTCATCTGGGGGAATAAAACCACGGCTTGATCTGAGCTTAAAAGCCTGAAGAACAAGCCCAGACCACCCTTTTACATCCCACAGCTTCAGTGTACACCAGCACACCACTCTGAAGATTAACCTTCAAATGGCCATGTTTTATGAGGCTTTAATTAAAAACTTTTGACACAGGGTTTTTCCTAAAAATCTCTGAAAATAATTTTGATGTTTTCCTGAAGCTGAAGCGCAGAGCTACAGCTTCCCCTCTCCCCCAGCCCTACCTTCCCTATTACTGTGATTTCCAAATGAATAGCATTGGGTTGATTAACTTATCAGGCTGGATAATGACCTAATTTATTCAGGAAGCCTAGTCAGTCCTAGAAAAATGGTAGAATCCTGCTGATTTATCACGTCGTTTTTGAGGCATCAGGTCTATGTGCAAAGAACACAGTGAGCCTGTAAGATTTGAGATCTGTGTCTCATTAACATCAGGAATTTAAAATATGTCTCTACTTCACGTTGAAACATCAAACCTCAGATTGTATGCAGATGATCAAGCAGGACATCTAAATAAGTCTTAGTGGGCAAACAGCAAGGCTTGTGTCTTTGGGTCTCTGTTGCACAGAAGTTCATTTGGCTTACTCAACTTGAACACAAAAGGTTTATTTTGGATTTAAGAAAATAATGTGAGATAGACAAAGAAACAGCCAAAATACTTTGTCTTTCACTAGGTATCCGGATTATGCACTCATTCATTCACTAAAGAAATAGTTATCAAACATCAGCTAAAATCAGGTACTGCGCTAAGGTGAACACACAGTGGTGAACAAAATCAGATATATTCATGGCTATCATAACATTTTTAAAAACCTGTGGGTCAAACAAAAGTGTGAACTCAGCCTGATTTTAAGCTCCCCGAATTAGGGGAATGTCTCATTTATCTTTTCATTCTCTAGTAAGATAGCAGAGTAACATAAATAATAGGTACCTAATATAGAGAGAGGGAAAAAAAGCTTTTAAGTAAGATTAAAATAACAATAATTGCTATTATCATTATACTGTGTGCCGAATACTGATTGCTTAAAACAATCTTTTCAAATAAGATGATAGGAAACACTGAAAAATTATCTCCTACATGGAATCTGTGGATCCCCAATATAATTGCATGTAACAATATTCTATCCCGTGGGAAACTTATGAGATTACCAGATGGGGGCTATTGATCTTAATGAAAGCATGCCAAGATCTTTGATTATCTTCCAAATGTCTACCTGTGTCAAAGGAGAAATGTGACACATTGGAAGGACCTCTGAAAGTTATTTGTAGTGAAAGCTGTGAATTTTAAACTTTTAGTATTAAAGTGCCTGCATGGAATGTTACAGTTCATACCCAGGGTCACGCCTCCAGAGTTTCTGATTCAGGAAGTCATAGGTGAGGCTGGATATTAAACTGATAAATTAAATGTTACATGTATAACAAATTTACAGGTGATTACTGCACAGTCCAGTGACTGACACTGCAGAAAAGCTCTAAGAATGTATGCTTGCTTGTTCTTTTGGTAAAAGAGATGGCATGGGGGAGACAGAAGAGAGAAGGGGCAGGGAGGATAAATATGAATAATTAGGGACAATTGGCCCCTCACTCTCCCAGACAAAGCAAAGAAAATGGTGAAAAAACACTAAAGATAAAAAATTAATGCCTAGAAGAAAAAATAAAGGAATGGGAACAATCGTCCTCCATATGATTGTTCCTTGCTTGTACTTGCAGAGCCTGGTTGAAAAGGAAAGCTACAGGCAAAGTTCTCTGTGGTTCACCTCCATTCTGGGGTCAGTGACAGCAGTTGTAGCGTCTGGGGACACATGAAACCACAGAAGACAGCTAGAAGCAGAGGAAGGGATATTCAGGCATTATCTGTCAGAGTGATTATTAGGAAAAGGAAGTCCTTTGACTAGTATTAGTCTCTGAGTAGTCTGCAATTTCTATTTCATTACTGAAGAATAAAAATATGGTCTTATTCAGAGAGAGAAAATTAACAGAAATTCTGGAACTTCCTAAAATCTGTGGACTACTTTATTACCTCATTTTTATAAATGAGGAAATCAAGGCTTGGAGAGGCTATGCAGCAGAACCAGGGTCACAAGGCAAGGAAGCAAAGAGCCCAGCTGAATTTGATCCAGGTCTATCTGGCTTCAAAGACCATGTATGTAGTTTATATTATCCTATCACTGCCCACTCTGTGTGGCCTCAAAGTGTTTTCAAAAATTACCATGAAATGCTTAATGGGTGCTTATTATGCACCAGATAGTCCTCATATTTATGTTAATTCATTTCATCTTGAAAACAATCCTGAGAAGGGGTGTCATAGAATCCCAAGTATATGGATAAGGAAATTGAGGATTAAATAACTTGTCAGATCATGAAGAACTAAGGACAGAAAAAAAAATGAATCTCAAATCAATTTTACTTCAGGACTAGTATCATTAGATTTTTTTCTTCCTTCCCTAATACTAGTCATCTCCCACCATTCCTCCAATTTGGTCTCTCACTCCTTATTTCTAATTATGTTTCTACAGAATTAGGTCCTCAGAATCAAATTTAATATGTAAATTAAATATCCAGGAACATAAAGATTTCTGCTGTAGAATATCAATTATTATAGAAAGGTAGCAAGAATTCCACCACATTGAAGCTGTGGCTAATGGATGCATTAGGTATGATTTATATCTATATTAGAATTTCAGTTAATGTGAAATAAAATGGATCCTTAGTTCTTTTTTGTTCTCTACTCTCGAAATGAACCCGGATAAATTATTATAAATTGTGTACTCTCTAATGACAGCTTTTTTGCAGTTTTAAATTTATTAATTAAATGTTATTATCCAACAAAAAAACACTTTTCTTGAGGTAACTGACCAGCAATGGAGTTAAAATTTCCTAAGAAAACCAAGAGTAATCCACTCTGACACAAGCTGACTTGTTTTGGCTAAAGGTCATTTTCTCGCAGTGTCCACGGCTATCATCACAACAGATGCTAAAGTTTCCAAGCTCTTTACCTTCCCCAGTCTCATTAAACAACAGCAGTACTATATTTACAATTCACATATTTCCTTAAGGGCAGGTTCAATAACAGGACTAGTCAGCACTGGGGAAGAGATGATACTGATTAACAATGAAATGGCTGCAATTAAAACAAATCAAAAGTGGGTCACTATTAGAATTTATGGAATTCAGAGAATAAGATCAATGCACACTAGTCTAGAAAATCCTAAACAGCTACAATTAATTCAGGGAAAAAACCAGGCCGTAATTCTTCAGCTTCTTGAACACCAAAGGGAGGAACAGAGGGACTCTCTCTCGGCACAGTCACCAGTAACCGAGAGTGTCGTGCAGAGCACGGCCTGATCCCTCACACCCTCTCAAGCTGTTTGTTTGCTTCCATCCTTTAAGGATAACTGAAAGGCACCATCTTTAAAATTTTTCATTTCAGTACTAAAATTTGCCTAATTTCCCTAGGAATGCCACTTGGAGCACTGAGTTCACAGGCCTAGTCCACAAGCGTATTTAACTTCACTTTGGCATCTCTTTGGCATGTCTCCCCTAAGAGAGACAAAATACACTCTTACCTAAACATGTCTTTGCAAGGGTCCTCTTTCCATCTCCCAGGTGAGGTCAAGGTCAATGACTGGTAAAAGGACTGAGTCCTAGATACTCACTGCCCTTATTAAGACCTGTACTTGGAGTTCTCGGGACTCAACACCTGCTTAGAAGGCTCACTGAACTCAACAGAGGATTTTTACTTTCTCACTGACACTGTACAAATGTTCCTTCACTAAAGGGAAATGGCTGACAGGGGACAGAAGAACTGTGAAGAAATTAAAGGACATTTAATGGATTAAAAACAAAAAGCCATTCTGCTCTCCAGGGTGCATATTTATTTAGCTAGAATTGCTTAAAAGTATTCTCAAGCTCCCAAATTCAATGTACTAGAATGACTTTAAAGACTCCCCCCCACCCCGGTCCATTGGAGAGATGTGCCTTCATATGATTATTTTAATGAGAATTATCTATCTGGTAATTGCAACATAAAGCTAATATATAAGTAAGGCAGAGCATGTGAATTATACAAGTCAAATGTCTCCAGAGGATTTTAAGTCTAACTAAACACTCCAACAGACATGAAATTTAGTTCTCTTGGGCAAGATTCATAAGAATATAAAGTTAAAAAGAACACTTTTCTGAAAGATTTTTGACAGCAATTAATTTTACAAGGGACACTTATTTCTATACCCCAAGAAAAAAATTAACTATATAACAAATTGCACTTTTTAAAAAAGAATTCTTCCACTACAGTTTATAATGATATGAACTGTCAAAGAAAATAATTAAATTGCTTCTTTATAATTTCTTTTAACAAGGTAATTTAACTGTATTTTCCCCAAACCAAAGATAATTTGCAGTTACTGTTCAGCTTTAACAATAATTCCAGAAACAGAGTCTTGAAAGTTTATTTATAGGAATTTTATCAGAATTTATTGTTGAGGAATTATAATTGTTGTAGACCAATAATAATGTCCATGCTCTTTATTCTTACTTGATATTAAAAGCGCACATAAAGAATCCGGGAAGCTCATTGACAATGTTTTATTTGCATTTTGACAAAGTTCTTTGCCTGATGCTCAACTGAGGAAACATTAGTTTATCTTCTCTCCATCATTTTGTATACACTTTGTCTAAAGAGTGCCTTAAAATTCAATATACGGTCACTTAACTAAGAAGTACAAAAAATTTTATCATCTTGGGGGAAAAAAAAATCTAAATACTAATTTGGGGATTTTAAACTAGTTTTTAAGCTAATACGATGCAATCCAAAGATATAAAATAGGTTAATATCCTACAATGTATTGTTTTCACAATCCAATCTTCTTTTGACCCCTCAAACACAATTTCATCATAATGCTTTTCCTTTTAAAATTGACTTGATATTAATTAAATTAATTAAAGGGTAGTTGTGTCATTAGATTTTGATTTCCATAAAGTCAGGTGCAATGCATTATATTCCTTGTATCCACTAGCTTTTCTTGCTGACAAGTAAAACTTTTAATAAGTAAAAAAATCTGAAAGTTCAATGTGGGAACAATTAATAATACTGCCCCAAAATTTAGATGACAGCAATCCTTTCTTTCAGAAAAACACAAATTAACTTATTATAATCTTCAAGACTGAAGGACTGAAATTACTATTTACATAATAAAAGGATAGGAATTGACAGGCGATATCTTCATAATCATATAATAATATTAATAATATACTACTATTATCACTCCTATTGTAATTAATAATATTACTACTACTTTTACCACTCATAATTAAAGAAAAAGAAAACCTTCTTAAAAAGTTTAACAGAAATACTTAAACGGTTTAGTTAAGCAAACCAGAGAAGAAATGATTTAAAGGCAAACCAGAAAATGAAATGAAAATGAGATAGGTATTAATGCTTTAATTACTTTAAGAAGACAGGAAGGGAAATACCATACATAAGGTTTCTTTCTAAAGTTAAATATACAAGTTACATTAAATTTTAAAAGCCCCTGATGTGGAACTTGATATGACCAGTTTCAGAGGTTTAATCAGTGACATCATTACATGGCCAGGTACTGATGCCGCATAGCCTTGAGGTTCCATATTAATGAATCATAATGAAAACCTACTGTAGTTAATTACTTAACTTATCTAATTAAAAGGTAGTTGTGTCACTAGATTTCAAATTCCATAAAGTCAGAAGAAATGCACTATATTCCTTGCATCCACCAAAACCCAAGACTTTAGCCCTTTTAGGAACTCATCATGAGTTGATTTGAAAGTTCTATTAAATTGACAAGGCATTAAAGATGGAGGACTCTAATAAATATTATTATTCATTAACTTAATAAACAATCAGTGAGCACCTGCTCTAAACTAGGTACTATATTAAGTTTTGGAAATGAAAAAGTGAGTAAGACTTTTAAAGTTCTTTGACTTTTAAAACAATCTAGCAGAAGTTATTTTAAGCTGCAGTGCTAAGTCACTTCACTCATGTCTGACTCTTTGGGACTCTATGGACCATAGCCTGCCAGGCTCCTCTGTCCATGGGATTCTCCAGGCATGAACACTGGAGTGGGTTGTGATACCCTTTTCCAGGAGATCTTCCCAACCCAGGGATCAAACCTGCGTTTCTTATGTCTCCTGCATTGGCAGGCAGATTCTTTACCACTAGCACCACCTGCGGAGAAGGCGATGGCACCCCACTCCAGTACTCTTGCCTGGAAAATCCCATGGACGGAGAAGCCTGGTGGGCTGCAGTCCATGGGGTCACTAAGAGTCGGACACGACTGAGCAACTTCACTTTCACGCATTGGAGAAGGAAATAGCAACCCACCTCAGTGTTCTTGCCTGGAGAATCCCAAGGACAGCGGAGCCTGGTGGGCTGTCTATGGGGTCACACAGAGTCGGACACGACTGAAGCAACTTAGCAGCAGCAGCAGCACCACCTGGGAAGCCCATTTTTAAGCTGCCACTGCTACATAATTCTAGGTACATAAATTACATTATCATTGAATCTTGAATATTATAAAAATTTTACTAGTAGGTCAATAACATTTTCCACTCAGGGAAATATGTTCTGGCACATCAAATCTAAGTGAAATTTTGGGAAAATAATATAGAAATAAGAAATTGCTCTTAAAATTCTCAAGTTTCCTAGTAAAATTTCATTTATGCTGAATTCAAGTAACCACAGGTTTTTTTCAACTTCACTTACCCAAGCCTGAAACTGCAGAGTTGGCTTTGCCTTCCCATTCTCTCAGTGCTTCCACATTAAGCAGCATTCCTTCAGCCAGAGTCTCGTTCTGTAGTCACACAATCACCTTGAGTCTTCACCTCGTCCTAATCACAGCTCTATACCACTACAGATTAATCTACTATTCTTCGGTCGACATCTTCCAGTTCAGGCTCTTCTTGTCTTAGTTTCCAGAAATCAATTCCCTACCACCACACTTGGGCCATGTAACCCATCTTCTGGCCTGTCACTTTCTCACTTCCCTCCAATGATTTAAATCTTAATGGGGTTTTGAAGATAATTTTTCCTTTCTCTGACCTTCAAGGAGAAGCTTCATTTTTTGACTCATGATAATCTATTTGGCATACTTTGTTTATTCACTAATATTGCAAGCTATCTGTGGGTAGGACCTATGTCTCAGACCTCTGTGTATCATCCCAGAAGTTAGTACACTGCTGTGAATAAAGTCAATCTATTTTGCTAAATGATATGCAAATGATTATCTTTTGAGACACTAAGTTTTTAAAGGGCACTCTGAATATATGTGCATTGTAAATATAATGTTAATCATATATTTTATTGAAATATTATAATCATTTAAATTTTATTCTCACTAACATATAGTAAATTCCTAGTCACAAACAATGCAAAATAGAAATGAACCAAAATTATCTCAGGTACATATAATCACTTCAATTCTAAACAGGAATGCTCTCCTATTTGTTGACTTTATTTTTACATATTTATCAGTTTTCAATTTAAAATGCTTTAATCTCATATATTTGAATTGTATAAATAAAAAAGTTCAGAAAATTCCCATATTCTCTAAAAAACTTATGATACATGATTTACAATTTTTAATAAGACTTTCTTTCAGTTATTCAGATGAGCAGGTTCTGAAACAAGCTTAGAATTATATACAGTTCTAAAACAGTGTAATACCTCTTCAAGCAAGACTTTACAATATAAATAATAAATAATCCTGAGTAAATAAAATAACTGTTAATTTAGTTTAAGAGGGATATGTAGGCATATGTCATGTTGTTAGATCTATATTTTTAAGGGCATCTCTGATGTAGTACTATTTCTAATTTCACATTTCTTTAAACTGACCTTTTTAATTTTACTGTAGAGGACTGAGAGAAAAGAAATATGCTCACTATGTACAGAGTCTCTAAAACACATTTAGCAACATCAAAATTCGCAAGATGTACAGTATAGAAGGATTTCTAAGTGGAAGGATTTCCTCAGATTAAGCAGATATCACATTCAACTCCTTTGCTCATCTACTGACCCAAATATATTAAACACTCACTACATTCCATGGGTTGCGATGCCCTTCTCCAGGGGATCTTCCTGACCCAGGGATCAAACCCAGGTCTCCTGAATTGCAGGTAGATACTTTACTGGTTGAGCCACCCCGGAAGCCCACATTCCATACATTAAGAATTGCACTATTTTTAAAAGACCTTGTATACAGTGTTCTTATTCAGTAAAGAACCCCATTGTTATTTCTAATACATTTCTAACATGCTTTTTTTTTTCTTCTTTTTTTAAGAAAGCAACTCATTTTCATTGTAGAGAATTTGGAAAATTTAGAAAAAAGTATAAGGAAATTATCTCTCATAACCGCTACTCAGAGACACCTAATCTTTACTGTTTCATGTACTTCCCTACATTTTATTTCCCCTGTACATGTGTGTGTGGCATACATGAGTTATTATTCTACATGACATTTTTTAATTTTTTCTTTACAATGTGAGACTTCTCCTCAAGGAACAGTCAATATCATCAAGGGACTATTTATTGAGAGACATAGGCACAAGACCAGAAGATTAGCTAAAATGTAATGGGTAGTAATAAAGACTGCAAACAGTATAATGCACAAGTACAGAAACGTTCATCCATCTGGTCTGTGACGTGAAGATAAATGCTTGAGCTGAGGGTTGAACACTATGCAGGAGTTTCTAAAAGACATCTGATGGGGGTTGTAGGGTCAGAAAGGCATTAGTGGGACTGGGCATTCTGGATCTAAGCAATACCTTTGAAGGGCTGTCAACTAGCTGTAAAAGAGAAGAGTACTACTAGAGCTTAGGGGACCAAGCAGAGGATGCTGGGGTTACATCATGCTAAGCAGCACTGGATCTTTTCTCTAGGCCAGTGCTCAAGGAAAAAAATTAAAGTGAACAAAAAAGCAAAGAAATACTACAGTCTCATTGTTGATACCTTTGCAAAACTCCCATTCTTTCCATTCTGATGTTTAAATGAGTCTCTGCCAACCTCTACCCTAAACCCCTGGGAGCTAGATGAATTGGCTTAGAATTCTAGTTCCACCAGTCATGTGGCTTTGAGGAAATTGGCCTATCTGTGCCTCAGTTTCCTTATCTGTATAATGAAGATAATAATATCTAATGTTTAAAGTTGTCACAGGGATCAAATGTAGTTATAGTAGTATAGCACTAAGAATGGTGCCTGCCACATAGTAACACTACATAAAATTTACAAAATAAAATCCGTATTCCCAGAGGATCAGAAAACAAAACAAACAGAAAAACAACCTGTATCCAAAATCCCTGCTATAAAACAGAATCCTTGTGTTTTGAGGTAATTGCTGGTTCACACAGTTATTTCTAAAGAACTTCATAATTATAAGTTGGGTCATTCTAATAATACTATTTTTATGGATGGATTTAAATAAAAAGTAAAGCATCTCTATGGGAGAAGGCGAGGGTGGGATGATCTGAGAGAACAGCATTGAAACATGTATATTATCAAGGGTGAAACAGACCACCAGCCCAGGTTGGATGCATGAGACGAGTGCTCGGGGCTGGTGCACTGGGATGACCCAGAGGGATGGGATGGGGAGGGAGGTGGGAGGGGGGGTTCAGGATGGGGAACGCATGTAAATCCATGGCTGATTAATGTCAATGTATGGCAAAAACCACTACAATATTATAAAGTAATTAGCCTCCAACTAATAAAAATAATTGGAAAAAAAAAGTAAAGTATCCAAGATGATTATAATTGAACTCCTTTCAGGTTTGATAATTCCGGCAGCTTGGGAGCAGCAGAATATATAGGCTCTGAGTTATTTTTGAAATGGGGGGACCAATGCTCTGAATTACCATAAACCTCACCTTAGAGAACTTGCAGAAATGCTCAGTAATAGCTGCATTCTAGAACATTTTTTGGCATTACATACAAGTTGCTTAATAACTACAAAAGATTGAGTAATTTTTCAAAACATCAAGATTGCAGCTATTGAGTCATATTAATCATTTCAGAAATTCTGTATTTTATATGGAAGAAAAACTCCACGTGTTGTTCTGTATTTATATCCAAAGACTGGGCAAAACAATGCTGGCCTGGTTCATGCCTCCAGGGAGTGAGTGGCTTCAGATCTCACCAAATGAAATAAATTCTTAACAAGGGGAGTGCCTAATCTTGACTCCAACCCACCCTATTGGTTTGTGACCTAATTTTTTTTCAAATTCCTTAATTCAATTGATAACAAAGCAGCTCCCTGAGGGTAGACAATCTGCCTCTTATATGATTTTCTAGAGCCTAACATAGTATTTTGACACATTATATACTTAAGTATTTGTTAAGTTAATTAAATGCAAACAACAGCATCAACAAAACCTGTTTTATTGTGGCATCAAGTGTTCTGCAAAAGAATACTCCTCTTTTAGCTCAGATGCCGTCCTTATTTTTGACTTTAATATATCCAACATTTCTAATTAATCTCTAAGAAATAATTAATTCTAGCTATCTTTTTTTCCCTAGGACAGAACCTTAGGTAATTTAAATTGACTATCAGAAGACATGCAAATCATAATATCAATTTTGTGTCAGGTGCACTGAGCACATTAGATTTAATTCTCACAACCACTCTCCAAAATGAGTGTTTTCCACAGATGAGGACTCTGAGGTACCAAGTGGCCATAGGTCACACAGATAGAATGGAGGATCTTTAGGATTCTGTTCTACATTAGAATGAAATCATCTTCCGGTTTAGGATTTTGCTTTGAGAATGACTTTTGATGAATGTGGTATAATCGAATTTTAAACGAAAAGTTACATCCCCTGCCTCTAAAGGAAGTGGTAGTAATAAAAGTAACAATAAATTTTATTTCCCTTTTTTTTAAAGCAAGAGATAGTCTTTATCTTACTTCTACAGAATGATACTTAACCAAAAACAAACAAACAAGTAAACAAACCCTGAATACCAATAAACAGGAAGAAGCTGAATGTCACTCAGTTCCCTGCGGACCTTTCTTCCCAAGACAAACGACTAGACCTACCATCAACACATTGCTACATTTGATTTTCTTCAGTTCACTAAGCAACCTGAATTTCTTTTACATTTCAAACACTATGTTGAGAAGTAATAATTTATGTACAATAAAGAGAATATTTCTTGTCAAAAGCATCTTAGAAATGCAAATGCATATATATATACCTATTGAAAACTGTCAAATGGATGGATTTAGAGATTGAGACAGGCACAAATAAGTATTACGTTAAAAAGCCATTCCAGCTGTCCATAAAGTGGTTTAAATATAAAGTGGTTTAAATATAAAATTGTTTATACTAGAACATTCTACACATAGCAGTTTTGTTTAAACTAGAAAATCTTCTAGTAACACTACATCCGTTCTTCCCTGATTGGTGTCTCAGATGGGAAAGAATCTGCATGCAATGAGAGACACCTGGGTTCAATTCCTGGGTTGGGAAGATCCCCTGGAGGAGGGTATGGCAACCCACTCCAGTATTCTTGTCTGGTGAATCCCCATGGGCAGAGGAGCTTGACCGGCTACAGTCCATGGGGTCGCAAAGAGTCAGACACAACTGAGCAACTAAATATAGCACAGCATTCTATACATAGCAGTTGTGTTTACATTAGAAAATCTTCTAGTAACATTACATCTGTTCTTCCCTGAAACAAACTTTCAGAATATCCGATCTTGTTTTGAGTACTCAATTTCTTAAGTGTGGTAGGTTTTCTTGGCATGAGTTTTCTTGAGTTTTCTTACACTCAAATTTGAATTAAATAAAACTAAACTGTCCCCAAATCTTAACAGTATACCAAATATGGAGATACTACGATTTTTGTTAATATGATCTTTCTAATAATGAGACAATTCCTGTGAAAAACTGACATATGTTAGTTCCCTAACAAACTTTAGCAAGTACTGTTATTTTACTGTTGTTATAATTACCACATAATCAAATCCCTCCGCTAAAACCCAGTGTATCTTTCTTCCAATGCTGTCCTCTTTATGGTTTGCAAGTTTGCTCTTGGGAAACAAGATTTCCACCTCATTCCAGCCAATTATGTTAACTCTTTAACACTACATTGCTGAATTGTGATAATATTTTATTTTTTTCCCAGTAATGTTCTCTCTGTGCAATATTGGTAGAGGTAAGAAAGGAATCAATAGAATCAACATTTTAAGAGCTAGGAAAAAGTTCCGAGAATGATGATCCTGAATTAGGAGGTGGTCAAACCAAGCTAATGGGTGGCAGAAGCAAATAGCACCCCAGTCAGTTCTTCTGCCTCAGTCAAATCTGATCTCATCTTAGATTCTTATTACATCTTGGTGGTTTTCACTAACAGTTCAAAGTTTAAAAGGTGATGGACCCTTCCCTTCCAGAATCTAGCAACAGATAATGCAGCTAGACTCAACCCAACCAAGTATCCCAAAGGATTCAAGTTCTAAGCTGAAGACCTGTAATCCTTTATTAGACTGTCTGATGTAGCCTAACTCTGAAGAGCTAGTCTCTCCTGTGGTGTGTGTTTGCAGGAGCAGAGCAGAACTACTAAGACTATCTTCTTTCTGCCCCTACTGGATTGTGATGGGAAGGCACAATCCCAAACAAGTTCCCATTGCTAGAGTTAAAATTGATGAAATGTAGAGGGACATGGTACATCTTCTTCTTAGATAATGTGAAACCTTGCGTAGACTTACAGAGAACAAGACAGAAACTGCAAACAAAATTTGTCTACCTAATGAAAATTTGGCAAAGGTTTTTATCCACCTATCAGCCTACCTATCATTTTATCATTTTTAACATTTTAAAGTATTTCCAAAAGTCTGTGACACTATTATCATAAAAAAATTCCACTCAAGAAGTACAAAAAATACTGTGGTCCAGTGATAGAAACTATATCAAATATTTAATATATGATTTATACCTGTTTTCCAACTAAAATGAAACTAAATCCAATAAATGCTTTTTTGGATATCTATTATATATCAAGGATGGTACCAAACATGAGGAGAATAAAAGTGGGTAAATCTCAATGTCTAAGGCAAAAATAGGGAGCTCCACATTTTTATTCTCTTGAAGATATATATATATATATATATACACACACACATACATATGTATATATAACGATGCATATATTATATATATATATAAAATGATACATACTGCTCATGAGTTCTCCATTTCTTTCAAAATCTTCTCAACTTATTATGATAAGCATCTACAATTATAATGATATAGAATATAAGCTTATCACAGCAATTGATACATATTCAAAAGTTGTCAACTATCTCAACATTTGTCTACTGTTTAGCTTTCACATTTTCAAGCGGTAATACGGTAAAAGAGAAAGACATTGAGTTTTATTTTCTTAGGTGAGAATTGAGCTGATTCCCAGTTATCCCAAGATATTAGTGTGGTGCATGAGTTCAGAGGAATATATCTGAGACTGAGTTAAAAAAAAATGTGATTCTTTCACTGGTCAAAAAAAGTGTGGTCGTTCCTAGTTAAAATTTTTAAATGTTCTCAATACAGTGAGTTACTTTCCCTCTTCTCCCTCCACATATCCACAGTAGTAATTTTTATATTTTATTTTTGTTGAAGTATTCAGATTTCACTTTAATTCATTTCTGTCTTTTTTCCCATTAGAACTTAAGGAACTCATCCTCAGGACAGTGTCCTTGCTGAAAGCTGACTTACTGGGTGTAAACCCACCTCCAACCACACAAGCGTGCTGCAGTGATTTTTCTCTACAGATTCTTCTAAACAAGCTGTGTGAGTGTTCATTCGCTGAGTAGTTCTGACCCTTTGCAAGTCCATGGACTGTAGTTCACCAGGCTCCTCTGCCCATGGAATTCTCCAGACAAGAATACTGGAATGGGTCGCCATTCCCTTCTCCAAGAGATCTTCCCAATCCAGGAATCAAACCTGGGTCTCGTACATTGTAGGCAGATTCTTTACCATCTGAGCCACCAAGGAAGCCCTCTAAACAGGTTAGACCAAAGCTAGACTTTGATCATCTCAAGACAATTTTCCATTCTGGACTCAGTGCTCAGCAGGCCAGTTAAAAGGTGGTAGGGAGAGCAGAAAATTATACAATAGTAGCTGAACTTTTTCCTCTGCCTGTTCAAATATTCAACTTCTTCCACACTTGGATCAAGTTCCACCATTCCCACACACCTTCCCTGGACCACTGCATTCCAATGATTCCTCCTTTGTTGGAACACTGTATGCTTTCAGTCTTTGATATTTTAATAGAGGAATACATATACTATATGCAACATATACATACATATATATACACATTATATAAATACTACTTATTTATTGATCTTTCATTGTTTTTATTTTATTTTGCTTTCCTGGTTAGTCTCTAACTTTTCTGAAAACAAGGCGATGATTATATTTACAGCATATGAGCAAAAACAAGCATGTAAAGTTTTAGTAAATACACATTTATGACTATTTCACTATAATGTCAAACTCATAAAGCCATGATTGAAACTTGTTGCCAAGTTAGTGACAAGCTAGAGGAGCTTAGCAAAGCCATGCTCTGTGTGAAGAATGCAAACAACATTGGAGAATGATCTTTCTTGGCAACAACCCCACTGAGATGGAGCCATATAGGCATTCAATAAATGTCAATTGATTGCGATTCACATTCAACCAGCTGCCACTCCAATGTTAGACTCCGAAAGGACTGTAAATCTGTTTTCAAGGTTTGTCTTCCCTGCTTCTCTGGATTCTGTTTCTCAAGGAAAGAGGTACTGTGCTTGTGATAGTGAAAGTTGCTCGTCGTGTCCAACTCTTTGCGATCCCATGGACTATGCAGTCCATGGAATTCTCTAGGCCAGAACACTGGAGTGGATAACCTTTCCCTTCTCCAGGGGATCTTCCCAGGGATTGATCCCAGGTCTCCCACATTGCAGGCAGATTTTTTGTCAGCTGAGCCACAAGGGAAGCCCACTGTGTTTTAAATATTTCTGAGTTAGGCAATTCAAAAAGTGCTTGAAAGCAAGGAGAATTAGAAAGTTACTGCAAAGAAGAATTTAAAATGGGAAAAACTAACGCTGGCATTGTTAAGTTCTATCTCACCAGAGCCCACTTGCAGAGTGGGATTAAAATTTCCACCAGTACCGGGCCCTGCCCTGGGGCCCACCAGGAGCAGAGTGCCATTTTGAATTTCTCCTGTAAGTAGAGGATTCTGTGAAGAACTTTGGAAGTCTTGGGAATCTTAGTATATTTGATTTTTTTTTTTTTTTGTCAAGCAGTTTCTTTGATCAATAGCTAAGCTAGGCACATAGACCTACTCCTCCTTCCCTTGCCATATAGCTCCAGACATCTGAAATAACCACTAGTTTCAGTTTTGATTTTTGTTTCTTTGTCTTTCCTTAAAAGAAATATACATGGGCTTGATGTACTGGCTTTTTATAAATACCACAGGGATCAGAGAAACCAGCAGTTTTTCAAAGTGATGAAGCTATAAGGATCTAATTAAAGATGAAGAAGAAATTATATATTCATTTGCAGATGCTTCCCTTTATGCCAATAATAGAATCTAATAAATAGTATGGCTTGCTAGACTGTCTCTGAGAATCTTTTATCAGATATACCTGGGGGAAAAGCTCTCTGACGTTATCACCTTGCCTGATGCGAAAAATCACCAGGTAGGTTTTTACTTTCACTCTAAATTTTAATGTGCAAAGAAACATCTTAAAAGTGATATGAATTTGTTTTTACAAAACAGATGAGTGTTGCTTGTCTGTTTTTAATGTGTAACTTGACTAGACTATAAGTGACCAGTTATTTGGTCTAAATATTGCTATTAAGGAATCTATAGATGTGATTAACATTTATAATCACTCCACTTTAAGTGGGTCACCCTCCATAATGTGAGTGGACTTCATTCAATCAAAGACCTTAAAAGCAAAGACAGGTTTCCCAAAGAAGGACTTCTGCCTCCTAACTGAAACACAGAAATTTTGCCTGAGTTTCCAGCCTTCAGACTGAAGATCACATCAATTCTTAAATAAATTCCTAGTCCGCTGGATTTTGGGCTTGACAGCCTCCACATGTGTGTAAGCCAATTCCTTAAATGCTCTCTTCCTCTTCTTATGTCTATCACATTTGTTCTGTTTTTCTGGATAAGCACAGAACCCAATGCCCCAAAAATTCTGCTTATAAGCAAGTTACGGCAATTTACTAGTTCATTTGTAGTTATTACTAATGATTGCACTCTCTACATCAGTGCATAATGCGGGAATAAGTCTCTACAATATAACTTCAGTAGTTCTCAACAACCCTCTCTCTGCAATAAGATTTTATCTCCCTCCCCATAATTTTGAAAGTGCTTTCTGAAAAAAGCAAATGTCTTTTTTAATAGCCTGAGGTCAGCCTGTGATGTTACATGCAGCATATTAAGTACAAATGAACAGACTAAGGTAGGATAGAAAATATAGTCCATAGAATTTTTCAGGTCAGAATACTGGAGTGGGTAGCCTTTCACTTCTCCAGAGGATCTTCCCAATCCAGGAATCGAACCCAGGCCTCCAGCACTGCAGGCAGATTCTTTTCCAGCTGAGTCACAAAAGGGAATCCCAAGAATGTTAGAGTGTGTAGCCTATCCCATCATCCAGTGGATCTTCCCGGCCTAGGAATCGAACCAGGGTCTCCTGCATTGCAGGCAGAATCTTTACCAACTGACCTATCAGGGAAGCCTTCCAGGAGAGCAGGTGGGACTTATTTGCCAAGACACTCTTTCCTAGTTTTGCCTGTGGTTTATTCTGTGAAGGGATACCCTGTCTACCTGGTCTACCCTGTGAAGTGGTAGATCGATAATTAGAATTCTCTAACACCTTTGCTTTTCATGCTATTCTAAAGTTCCTGGATGTGCCTATAGGCATCTGTGGATCTAAGTATCTGCTATAGGAAAAGAATCATGTCAAATCATTATGGTCCTAATGGTACAGAGAATAGCATGACAAAGATGTACTGAGGCATTCTCTTATTTGGGACTGATCTCTGGTCTGTTCGAAGTTCTGCCATGCAGCAATGCATGCAAACCGGGCTATGGGGGAAATAGGAATTCATTTTCAACACTGGTTTAAAGATGCCTCCTGGACCAATATGCTGTAATAGCAACAGAGATGAATTCCAGGGGCATGGAGAACAGTGACACAGACAAATGGTTCTCTCTGTTAAAGTTCTGTGCCAGATATGGGAAGAGTGGAAACATTTGCTCTGGAGTCACAACACATCCACAAAACACAGGAGCTGCCTTTTTTTTTTTTTTTTAGGAGCTGCCTTTTTTAAAAGTTATTAACAAGAGGTACAAGATCAGAGATAGAATGCTTTATGTGTATTTAAAACTTTCTCTGTGGGTTCGTGAGAGATTTAATTCCATTCAACTAATATCAGGCTATCTCCCTTTATTTTTTCCCATGGCCAACCTGAAATCAGGAGTATGTATTCTGAAAGGCCAAAACGACATTACAATTTTTGTTGACTGAGTAAAACTAACTGAGTAAATTTCTTGAGTTTACTCAAGAAAAATAGATATCTATTTTTAGAATGGCTATCATAGTGATGATATTACATGTAAACCTTCTCAACTCAAAAGCAAAAGCATTAAAATATAAGCTCCACTAACCATTGTAATCCCCACAGATAGAACAGTGCATAGGACATGGAAGTGAAAGTCACTCAGTCGTGTACAACTCTGTGATTCCATGGGCTATACCATCCACGGAATTCTCTAGGCCAGGATACTGGAGTGGGTAACCTTTCCCTTCTCCAGGGGATCTTCCCAACCCAAGGATCAAACCCAGGTCTCCTGTACTGCAGGCAGATTCCTTACCAGCTGAGCCAACAAGGGAAGCCCTAGAACATGGAATGTGTTCACTAATATTTGTTACTTGAGCAAGTGAATGTTTTTTAAAAGCATGCTCTCATTTACTTGCCCTTACTGTTTCTCAGGCTTGTCAAATTTCAAATAAGAAACTTTGGCTCTGAATGGTCAATAATTTGCTTTAGGTGACACAGATTGCAGAATCAGAAATTATTTGTCTTCAGAATAACAGGCTTTCCTTCTCAGACACAAAGAAATGGAATTTGACAGTGAGCACCAATTATGGAACTGAGGCCTATAGAAATATACTGAAAATAATGCTGCAGATCATTAAAGGGAGAGGAAAAAATCACAAGAAATATCAGTATGGGATAGTAATAACTTGAACCAACCAAAGCTAACTTCCAGAGATAACAAGCTTTAAACAATGCCTGTACTAAGCCTTGGGGAGCAATTATGACTGGAGAAGACAGACAACATAAGTTGAGGCATGGTCTAATTGTGCCAGGAAACAGGTGAGTAAGAGGTGTGGCCCAGATGTGAGGGCTAACTATGGATTGTTAAGTAATAGCCTGCTACCAACTGAATAAAATGCATTAATTAAGTCAAGTCAAAATGTGATTCTTATGAAGTTATCTAAAGTTCTCTGAAAATAAAAAGATGATTACCTAAGTTAAATATTTGTAACGTGAGGGTCTGCTCTGCTTAAAAGCATAATTCCATTAAAATATTTCCTTGTAAAATGCATAGTCTAATATTAAGTATCTTTGAAAGCTTTATTTTTTCTTTTCTTCAGCAATCTTTTACCCATAAAAACAATCTTTTACCCATAAAAACAAAACATATTGACCTCTAATACATTCTACTGCAAAATATGCATGTCTGTCCCTTGTCCCAGGTTTCCTAAAGAAATAGAAAAGAGTATTGAATGTTTGTAGTAAACTAAATACTATTCACCCAGAAATTTTAAGAAATACAGCATTTTTATTTATTTTGGTTGGCCATTTATACTTTTCCTTTGCAATATAAGTAATTGAACATTAAGACGTCCTTGTTCTCATGAAGCTGACAAAAACAGGACTGAAAAAGTTAGTGAAATGCCACTAATTCTATAAGAATGGATATATAGGGTTGTCTTTCCCACCTAAAAGACATCTAAATGATGTAAACCGAGGTATGGAGAAGATTAAACAGGACTGGGAGCGTGTTGGACTCTGGTTTGAATTACGAATAGTTTAACTCTATCCACTAAAAAGCCAAATAATGATTCTTAACATTTATGTAATTAAAAATACATGAAATTAACAATAAAATGATTTTCAACAGAAATTATGATACAAACATTGTAGCAAATACTTAAATAATATACCCCCTTAAAAAACCCATCCAAAGCATATGTCATTCAAAACAAAACACTATTTCCATGAAAAATGACTTGAAAACTTAAAGTGGAATTTATAAATTTCAGGACTCTGAATTAGTTATACTGTCTAACATATCAAAATTCAATTTCCGAACATTTATGTAGATATTCACTTATATCAATACATTTCCTTTCCTTAGATAAGACATCTGGTGGTATTTTCTCACTAAATCAGATGTAGTTATATCAAATTTAAAAGCATCGTTATTATATTTGTTTTTACTCCTGTTGCTCTGATAAAATTTAAAAGGTATACAATAACTTCATTTATGATGTTCCTACCATTTGTCAGGCACTTTGCATGTATTATCCCTTGCTTAAAAACACTGCTTTCAGTATTTCAGTAGAAGAAAATAAATTTCAGGAATTTAAATGACAGTCAAGGTGACACAGATGGTAAATGACAAAGCTAATGTTTAAACTATGTTTATCAGATTCCAGTGCAGTTTTTTCCCTTTGGTACTCAGAGAGGAAAAGCAAACCATAAGACTTCACAGATACTGGGTTTTGCACATGGATATTAAGCCCAAAGTCACTTATCAGGGAGTTAAAGAAGAGCTCATATACGTCACAGCATTTTTACCATCACCTTGAGTTGCGTTCTAAATTCTTGAGGAATCATAGATCCCCTGGAGAAGGAAATGGCCAACTCCAGTACTCTTGCCTGGTAAATCCCATGAGAGAGGAGCCCGGCAGGCCACAGTCCACGGGGTTCCAAAAGAGCCAGACACAACTTAGTGACTAAACAAAACAACAATAACAACAACAACAAATAGTCTCTGGGATTTTGGAACAAAAGATTGGAATTCACAGGACTTTTGAGAATTCCTGTAATCATAGGTTTTTCTGTATTTTAATAACATTTTATTTTTAAATAATAATGTGACCATAATTATAACCAGTATATCATATTTTGATGATTGAATTATATAATATTTTCAGAGATTTTCTATAAAAATCTATATAAGTAAATGTACAGGTTCTTTAATTACCATTAACACATATATTGTGAAGCGTTTACATACTTCAATAATATAAAAATATAGTTACCTGATATAGATATACGATAATATAAAACTTTACAAGGGACATGAACACAAAATGAATGTTTGTAAATTTTTTTCAATTGTAATTTAACACCACAGCTATTTAATATTTTAAGTCATCATTCTTACAAGGAAAACTTAAAGCACACAAATTAATTGCCCTATCTTACAGGACCAATCTTTGTTTTGTGACAAATACATCACACAAAGAATTTATTCATCTTACACTGATGTTAGTCTAATTATTAAGAGGTAGTCCAAAATAACCTTGAAGTTAGACATGATTATATACTACTTCATATAAATTAATTTCCTCTTAGAATACAGTATTTTATAGGCTTGCCTTGTGTTTTGTTTTGCCATTAAAATTCATACTACTTTTGTTAATTCAGGTTTTAAATTATTTTTCAGATTTTATATTCAAGTAGTCCGCAATGACATTCATATCTTCTACTTTGCATTTTGTTTGTTAAAATATTTACAAACAACTGTAGCAAACATTCAAACAGTGGAAAACACTGGTGAATATTACTGAGTAGTAGTCAAATTACATAAAATTTGGTTAACTCCCAGGAACAGTAACACACATTGCACAGATTCAAGTATAAAAACTGTCAATTTAAGGACACACTTTACTTCTAAAACTTGCTCTTTCTTAAACCATCATTCATAAGTTTTGCATAAAGTATGTTATGTGTACAAACGTGTTAATATTTCTTTTACATGTAAGCATGACTCACTGCCAGCAGGAGACACAGCCATGGATATACATTCATACCACGTGAATATTTATAAGTAAGATGGCTTAATTATGGATTGGCCACATTTCCACGCATTCTTGTCCAGTTCCCCATAAGTCAACTTTAACCTTCTATCCCATGTACCAGCAAACCCTGATCTTGCTCTCAATTTGTTATCAGCAAATTCCTTCATGCCAGTAACATCTCTACATTGACTGCTAATCTCTAAGTCTCAAAGGAGAATGATACTGTTTTTTCTGGTTGTGCTAATTCCTTAAGTGATGTGTGTGTGTGTGTGTGTGTGAGCACGTGCACAATGTAGGATTGAGGGAAATTATATAATCTCTGGGAAATTCAGAAAAAAATACCCTTATGAAAATATGGACCTTAGGTATACTACATTTTACTCTGTGACTTAAGGAAAATAGGAAGACTGTTCCTTACATAAATTTTTAAAGGAAGTCCATATCTATCTATTGATCTAATTTATTGAGAGAAAATAAGCCAAGAGTTAAAAATTAAATCATAACACCACCAAAAGGAGGACTGATTCAAGGGAAAGTTACCAAAGTTTTCATTAGTATTATAAAATACCAAGGTTTTGTTGTAACAAAGAAAAAAATATTTTTTGAAACATTAAAACTGAATGGGTTTAGGTTGGTACTGTCTTCTCTAACAAAGATAATAATTTCAATGTTTGTTTTTCTTTAGGATAAAAATGACTTGCGATGTAAACTCACAGAGAGCACAGAGATGAAATTGAGACTACGCAGATTAAAGGGTTACTTATTCTAGGTTCTATGGATGCCTATATGTTTGTTGGAGGGTTGTGATAAAGATATAAGCATCCAGAACTTAAAACCTGATGCTCCTCAATATTTACCTTTCATCTTCCTAGCACTCAACTGGATTACATTTTTCTGACCTTAAATCAGGGGGCCATGTAGCTAGTTCTTGCCTGTGGAATATGCCAGAAAGTATGCCTTTCCTGGGATGATACAATCAAGAGAAATTATGCTCTTATACAAAGAATAGCAAGGAGAGATAAGAAAGCCTTCCTCAGAGATCAATGCAAATAAATAGAGGAAAACAACAGAATGAGAAAGACTAGAGATCTCTTCAAGAAAATTAGAGATAACAAGAGAAAATTTCATGCAAAGATTGGCTCAATAAAAGACAGAAATGGATGGACCCAAAAGAAGCAGAATGTATTAAGAAGAGGTGACAAGAATACACAGAAAAACTGTACAAAAAAGATCTTCACGACCCAGATAATCATGATGGTACGATCACTCACACTCACCTAGAGCCAGACAGCCCGGAATGTGAAGGCAATGGGGCCTTAGGAAGCATGACTATGAACAAAGCCAGTGGAGGTGATAAAATTCCAGATGAGCTATTTCAAATCCTAAAAGATGACGTGAAAGTGCTGCACTCAATATGTTAGCAAATTTGGAAAACTCAGCAGTGGCCACAGGACTGGAAAAGGTCAGTTTTCATTCTAATACAAAGAAAGGCAATGCCAAAGAATGCTCAAATACTGCACAATTGCACTCATCTCACACACTAGTAAAGTAATGCTCAAAATTCTCCAAGACAGGCTTCAGCAATACATAAACCGTGAACTTCCAGATGTTCAAGCTGGTTTTAGAAAAGGCAGAGGAACCAGAGATCAAATCACCAACATGCGCTGGATCATTGAAAAAGCAAGAGAGTTCCAGGTATTTCTGCTTTACTGACTATGCCAAAGCCTTTGACTGTGTGAATCACAATAAACTGTGGAAAATTCTAAAAGAGATGGGAATACCAGACCACCTGACCTGCCTCTTGAGAAACCTGTATGCAGGTCAGGGAGCAACAGTTAGAACTGGACATGGAACAACAGACTGGTTCCAAATAGGAAAAGGAGTACATCAAGGCTGTATATTTTCACCCTGTTTATTTAACTTATATGCAGAGTACATCATGAGAAACGCCGAGCTGGAAGAAGCACAAGCTGGAATCAAGATTGCTGGGAGAAATATCAATAACCTCAGATATGCAGATGACACCACCTTTGTGGCAGAAAGTGAAGAGGAACTAAAAAGCCTCTTGATGAAAGTGAAAGAGGAGAGTGAAAAAGTTGGCTTAAAGCTCAACATTCAGAAAACTATATCATGGAATCTGGTCCCATCACTTCATGGGAAATAGATGGGGAAACAGTGGAAATAGTGGCTGGCTTTATTTTTGGGGGCTCCAAAATCACTGCAGATGGTGATTGCAGCCATGAAATTAAAAGATGCTTACTCCTTGGAAGAAAAGTTATGACCAACCTAGACAACATATTAAAAAAGCAGAGACATTACTTTGCCAACAAAGGTCTGTCTGGTCAAGGCTATGGTTTTTCCAATAGTCAAGTATGGATGTGAGAGCTGGACTATAAAGAAAGCTGAGCACCAAAGAATTGATGCTTTTGAACTGTGGTGTTAGAGAAGACTGTTGAGAGTCCCTTGGACTGCAAGGAGATCCAACCAGTCCATCCTAAAGGAGATCAGTCCTGGGTGTTCATTGGAAGGATTGAAGTTGAAGCTGAAGCTCTAATCCTTTGGCCACCTCATGCGAAGAGTTGACTCATTTGAAAAGACCCTGATGCTGGGAAAGATTGAGGGTGGGAGGAGAAGGGGGTGACAGAGGATGAGATGGGTGGAGACATCACCGACTCAATGGACATGAGTTTGAGTAAACTCTGGAGTTGGTGATGGACAGGGAGGCCTGGCGTGCTGCGATTCATGGGGTCGCAAAGAGTCGGATACGACTGAGCGACTGAACTGAACTCATACTCTCTACTGTCTCTCTCTCTCTCCTTCACCACCTCCTACCTGCTCACCTTCTTTTTGCCAAGTAGATGGATATGTTCCACCAGAAGATTCTGAAGCCCTGGACATGCTGAGGCCATTAGATGGAAGGAGTCTACATCCTTGGATCAAGGACAAGGCAGAGCCTATTCCCACCATAAATATACCTTCCCATCCTTCACTGGATGATCCCCTAATGAGAATTAACATTTCTTGTGTTAAGCCACTAAGTAAATGGTTAGAGTAACTGGTGTATAGCAACCAGTATATCCTAAATGATAGAGAAGTAAACTTTCTATGAGATAATTTATATTAAGATCTATAAATTTTAAAGATATATTTGACTATATTTATTTTATGGTTGAGAAGTATCTAATGATATTCCTTTTGTCTGAGATAGTAGAAACTTAAGGAAGTTAAAAATATGCTGCTTAGAGGAATGATTTATTTACATGATTAAAAACAGTGGCAATTTTTTTTTTTAAACCTACACAATCATACTCTATGATGAAATACTATTGAAAATAAGGTGCTTTCTATCACTACTTTAATTCATCATATTATTGGAGGTCTCAGCTACTGTAATAAATAAAAATAAAAATAAAAAGGTATAACAACTACAAAGGATATAATATAACTGCAATTATTCATAGACATGATAATATGATGTGTTTAACAATCTGAAAAAAATTTAAAACTATTAAAATGAATAATGAAATTCACTAAATTGCTGACAATATGGTCACGATAGCAAAATCAATTGTATTTTTATTGACCAAGACAGTCAACATTTTCCTCAGCTTGACTTCTTCCTGCCTCAAGGCCCCTGACCTTCCTCTCAACTTCGCCTTTACAGAATCCAGATGGCCTAACTGCTGAAGTCTTTACATTTCCTTTCCTTTGAGTATCTGCTTTAGAAAACTTATAAATTACTTCTCTGCCCCTTTGAGGTGTAAATCTTTTTAAAAGACTCTTGCCAGATTTATAATTCAGGGCCTCTCTCTCAAGGATCTGGGAGCCAACTCTGAAGTATAAACATCGAGGAAGACATCACCTCGATCTCCCAATCTCTGCGTGAGGGTAGCTATCTAATTTTGGTGGACACTTTGACCCAAATTTGTAAAACTGCTTCCCATCAAGATGATATGAGAAAGTTAACTTTTTCTTTGGATAAGGTTAATGAACAGAACAAGGGATCTATGATCCCCCACCCTAGCTCTTAAAAAGTCTCCCATACTTGTTTCAGTAGAGTAGAACCTGTGTTCAGTAATGGCCTCTCTCACTGCAATATCTTGGAATAGGCTTCCTTGCCTGTTTAATTTTGTCAGATCCAAGTCTGAATTCACACTATAGACTAGAAAGAAATAAAAAACAGAGTTTAAAAATGTCATTTACAGCAGTATCAAAAACATCAAGTACTTACGATTAAATCTCCAAAAGATATGCAGGACACAAATATCTAAAATAATCCCTGACAGGAAATTTAAAGTTCCATATGATATACCATATACATGTACTGGAAAACTCAGTAGTATAAACCTGTAAATTCTCCTCAGATTTATCTACAGGTTCAGTGCAATCCCAATCAAAATCCCAGAAAAACATTTTGTGGATATTGGTAAACTCAATCTCAAATGGAAATGCAAAGGGCCTAAAAGAGCTAACAAAATTGTGAAGAATAAAGCTAGAGGATTTACTTCCACCACCATATATTAACACCTATTATAAAGCTATAATAAGAACTGTAATGTTGATACGGAGTTAAACCAACTGACCAAAATAACAACAGAGAGTCCAGAAACAGAATCACATATACACATTTTTTTTTCTGATTCATGATAAAGTAAATATAGTAGTACAAAAGGGAATGTCTGTCTTAGTGTTTTGTCAACAAATGTGTCAGGTCAGCTGAATATCCATATGGAAGTATTTGTATGTGAAAGGTTCCATATACATATATATCCTTAAAGATATAAGAACTCACATAGATATACACATCTGTATCTTTTAAAAAGGAAATATAGGGGAGAGAACATCTTTTTGGTTATAGAGTAGGCAAACAGTTCATAAACAGGACACAATACATTTGGAAAAATGTATTAAGTTTCCTAAATAGTAAGAATTTATGATCATGAAAAGATAATCTTAAGAAAATGGAAAAAATAAACACAGTGAGTGAAAGCTTTTATGAAACATTGTGACTGACCAAGGAAATCTAAAGCACTCCTACAAAGCAATTTAAAAATGTTGCCAATAAAGAAAAAAGGTGAATTTGCTGAAGTGGATATTTAAATGGATAATGAATAAATCAGAAGTGTTCAATACTCAACTGCATTAACCATTAAGGAAATGCAAAGTAAAAGCAACATTTAATGTGACTACACATTCACCTTAATGGCTAAAACAAAAAGGACTTTAATTATGAAGCACTGGCCAGGATGTAGAACAATCAAAACCTTCATGCTTCTCTGTTGGTAGAAATTGGTCGTATAAACTGGTGCAACCACTTGGAAAATGGGCAGTGTATATTAACGCTGAACCTCTGCATATCATATGACTTTGAATTTCAGGTATACACAGAAAGTGATGACAAAAAGACATTTACTAGCATGTTCATTACATTACTATTTGTTATAATCCCAAATTACACACTACATAAATGTCCATCAAGAATGAATGGACAAAAGAATGATGATTAAACTAAAGAATACTATGTACAGGCCCATGGAAATCTACAAACATAATGTCAAATGAAAGAAGCCAGACTGACTTACATATAGAGTAATTTAATAAGTTTTAGAATCAGGCAAAACGAGTCTGCTGATTTAGGAGTTAGCATGTTGGTTATTCTCAGGGGTATAGTGTGTCCAAACATGAAAAGAACATGGATAGAGTGATTCTGAGGGCTAGAAATGTTCTCTTTCTTGCGAGATACCCAACTGAGGTTAGTTTTTGAAAATTCACCAAACATGATAGGTTCAGCTATTTGAACACTTATTATACTTCAATAAAAAGTAAAAGTTTAAAAAAAATAGTAAAAGTAAAAAAGGAAAATACAAAGCAAGAAATATATTATTTCAAAAGCTTGTCAAAATAAATACTGGAAAGGATATTGAGAAAAGGGAATCCTCTTGCACTGTTGGTGGGAATGTAAATTGATACATCCACTATGCAGAATAGTATGAAGATTCCTTACAAAACTAGGAATAAAAGTCTGTTTAAAAAAGGTATTTACAGGTTGAGCTAGTTTATTTGGCAGTAGGCAAAAATTTAGAAATCAAAGGGTTAAAACATTTTACAAGAAAAACACAAAGAGAAATAAGACAGATTCTTATTTTATGTAATAGATTTAACTGGACATATTGAATGGTATATTGTTTTCTCAACAATATATCAATCAAAGCTGCTTTAAGGGCATTTCAATTCATCAAAAATAAATAATTATTTATGGCAATCCAAATTTTACTTTGTCAATGAATATTCACCAATACCTAAATGAGGACTTATAATGACTTTGAAGACTGAACTTTTAAAAAATGTATCTTTCTGTTCAAAATGTTCATGTTATGAGTAGAGCAACTTCAATTGCAATTTTTAAAAAAGTCATTATTAGCGTTAAAGAAATATAGCTTGATAACAGAGCTACTAAACAGTTGATTTTTCTCCCTCTCCTGAATAAAGTTGAAGAATATGTTAAATTAGAGATAAATTTTTTGTTAAAAATCTAAAAATTTAATGATCTTAACACAACAATATAAGAAAACAAATAACACAACTATATGTATTAAAAAAAACTATTTTCTTTAGTACCCCAATTACCATTTCTCTTTCCAGTGACTATCTCTTTCCTTCTCTATGTGATCACAGAAAATGAAAATTAAAGGAAAAATCATTTTATGTACAAAATTAATATCAATCTTGCTTTACTACAAATGCTGGTCTATCAAGAACCTATCTTTTATCCCTGAAACATATCTGTCAGAAGTATTTATTAAATATCTATCTTACCCTAACATGTAGCATATATATTCATTTCATAATGTTTTTTAAATTATTTCATTTCTTAAAATATAGAAATGAAATGTATTTTATTTCTTAAGATTATTTCATTTCTTAAACTAGTGTGGGCACAGAGTAAGGATTTAATAAACATTGTTTTCAAAGATTGTCTGACACAAGATATCATGCTACAGAAAATGAATCCCTATAAAGTGGATTTGACTGTGTTACAAAAAGCTGAAAGTTTACATCAGGGTAAGAAACATTTAAGAAGTTCCCATTTGGGTGAGTTGAGAGCTAGAGGCATTCTAGATTTTGTAAGATCAAATCTGAATATTTTACAACTGTGATTATGAAGTCTCAGATAAACATATGTGAAACATCCACAATCTAGGAGAAATGGACAATTTCCTAGAAACATATAGCCCGCCAAAACTGAATTAAGAAGAAACAGATAATTTGAACAGACCAATCACTGGAAGTGAAATAGAATCTGTAAACAACAACAACAAAATCCTTACAAAGAAAAGTCCAGGACCAGATGGCTTCACAGGCAAATTCTACCAAACATACAAAGAGGAACTTTTACTGATCCTTCTCAAACTCTTTCAAAAGACTGAAGATGAGAAAACACTCCCAAAGACATCCTATTAAGCACCATCACTCTGATCATTACCCTGCTACTGAGACCAGATAAAGATACCACCAGAAAGAAAATTAGAGGCCAATATCTTTGATGAATATACATACAAAAATTCTCAACAAAATACTAGCAAACCAAATCCAACAACACATATAAAAAATTGTGCACAATGGCCAAGAAGAATTCATCCCAAGTTCACAAGGAAGGTTCTACCTACACAAATCAATGTGATACATCACTTCAACAAAAGAAAATGGTGGGGGGGGGGACACAATATGATCTTCTCAATAGATTTAGAAAAAGAGTTTGATTAAATTCAACATCTACTCATGGCGGGGGGTGGAAACTCTTGCCAAAGTGGGTGTAGAGAAGACATGTCTCAACACAATGAAAGTCATTTATGACAAACTCACAGCCAATATAACACTAAATAATTAAAAGCTGAAAAGACTTCCCTCTAAATTTTGAGACAAGAATGCCCACTCTCATCACTTGTATTCAACATAGTATTGTAAGCCTTAGCCAAATCAATAAAACAAGAAAAAGAAATAAAAGCTATACAAATTGGAGGGTAAGAGGTAAAACCATCATTATATGATACTCTATGTAGAAAATCCTAAAGACTACACCCAAAAACTATTAGAAGTGATAAATGAATTCAGCAAGGTAGCAGAACACAAAATTAATGTATGGAAATCTATTCCATTTCTTTACTTCCCTGGTAGCTCAGATGGTAAAGTAACTGCCTGCAATGCGGGAGACCCAGGTTTGATCTCTGTGTCAGGAAGATCCCTTGGTGAAGGAAATGGCAACCCACTCCATTATTCTTGCCTGAAAAATCCCATGAACAGAGAAACCTGGAGGGCTACAGTCCATGGGGTTGCAAACAGTCGGACACGACTGAGTGACTAACACACACACACACAAATGATAAAATGTCAGAAAGTTAAAAAAAAAAACAAAAAACTCAAAGATGATTCAAGGATGTGGAAAGATATTTTATGGTCGTGGATTGGAAGAATTACTATAGTTTAAATGGTTGTACTATCTGAAGCAACCTACAGATTTAATGTGATCCCTATCAAACTACACAACACATTGCACAGAATTAGGACAAATAATCCTAAAATTTCTGTGGAATCAAATGACCTGGAATTGCCAAAGCAATCCTGAGGCAAAAGAACAAAGCTGGAGGAATAACCCTTCCAGACTTCAAACAATACTACAAAGTTATAGTAATCAAGGGAGAAGGCAATGGTGACCCACTCCAGTACTCTTGCCTGGAAAATCCCAAGAAAGGAGGAGCCTGGTAGGCTGCCGTCTATGGAGTAGCGAAGAGCCAGGCACAACTGAGCGACTTCACTTTCACTTTTCACTTTCATGCATTGGAGGAGGAAATGGCGACCCACTCCAGTGTTCTTGCCTGGAGAATCCCAGGGAAGGCGGAGCCTGGTGGGCTGCCATCTATGGGGTCGCACAGAGTCAGACACGACTGAAGCCACTTAGCAGCAGCAGCAGCAGCATAGTAATCAAACTGTATGGCGTTGACATAAAAAAAGACGTTGGATCAGTGGAACAGAATAAAGAGCCCAGAAATAAACCCACACACCTATGGCCAACCAATTAGTCTTCAACAAAGAGTCAAAAATAAACAATGGAGAAAAAATAGTCTCTTCAGGAAGTGGTGTTAGGTGAAATGAACAACCACACATAAATCAGTTAGAACACTCTCATATCATATACAAAAATAAATGGATTAAAGGCTTAAATATAAGATATGGCATTATAAAACTCCTTGAAGAGAAATGGAAATCAAAACTACAATGGGATAACATCTCACAATGGTCAGAACAGCCATCATCAAATGTCTATAAATAATAAATGGTGGAGAGAGTATGCAAAAAAAGGAACCCTTGTACACTGTTGGTGGGAATGCAAATAGGTGCAGTCACTATGGAGAATAATATGGAGGTTTCTCAAAAAGCTAAACATAGAGTTACTGCATGATCAATCTCACTCCTGGGTATATATTCAGAAAAGACAAAACCTCTTCAAAAAGATATAAGCAGCCCAGTGTTCATAGCTGCACTATTTACAATAGCCAACACATGGAAGCAAGCTAAATGCCCACCAGGTGAATGAATAAAGAAGTGGTGGAATATTATTAGCCATTATAAAATAATGAAACAATGCTGACATTTATAGTAATATGGTTGACCTACAGATTATCATACTACATGAAATACATGAGACAGATAAAGGAAAACATTCTATGACATCAATTATATGTGAAATCTAAAAAAAAAGAAAGAAAATAGCATAAAAGAACTTATTTACAAAGTAGAAACACACACAGACAAAGGATACAGACTTATTGTTACCAAAGAAGACTAGGAGGGAGGGAAAAACTGAGTATGGGGTTAACAGATGCAAACTGCCATATATCAGATAAACCACATGATTCACTGCACAGCATTGGGAACTATATTCAAATCTTATAATAAACTACAATTGAGAAGAATGGAAGAAAAATAATATAGATAAATATGAACAAATGAACACATATACCACATATTTTAAATCAGTATACTTCAATTAAAATTTTTCTGATAAAAATATATAAAACTTGCCATTTTAATCATTTTAAATGTATAATTCAGGGGCATTAACCATATTCACAATGTCATGCAGTCATCACAACTATTTCCAAAACATTTATCCCCCCAAACAAACTCTGCAACCACTGGCAATCAATTCACGTTACTCCCAACCACTTGAGTTCCTGATAATTTCTAATTTGCATTGTTTCTATGATTTGCCTATTCTAGGTAATTCACATAAGTGGATTCATGCAGTTTTCACAAAATTGTTCCACCACTGCCAAACTGTTTTCAGTAGTAACCATGCCGTTTTACATTCCCACCAGAAATGTACAATTCCAATTTCTACATGTCCTCAATGAAATTTGTTTTTCATTTTTTGTGGTTGTAGTAACCCTAGTAGGTATGAAATGGTGTATCATTGTGGTACTGATTTCCATGTCCCTAATAATTATGATATTGGACTTTTTAATGTTCTTACTGGGCATTTTATTTAAAAGATGCTTGCTCCTTGGAAGCAAAGTTATGACCAAACTAGACAGCATATTAAAAAGTGGAGACATTACTTTGCCAACAAAAGTCCATCTAGTTAAAGCTGTGGTTTTTCCAGTAGTCATGTATGGATGTGAGATCTGGACCATAAAGAAAACTGAGCACAGAAGAACTGATGCTTTTGAACTATGGTGTTGGAGGAGACTCTTGGGAGTCTCTTGGACTGCAAAGAGATCCAACCAGTCCATCCTAAAGGAAATCAGTCCTGACTATTCATTGGAAGGATTGATGCTGAAGCTGAAACTCCAATACTTTGGTCACCTGATGTGAAGAACTGACTCTTTCGAAAAGACCCTGATTCTGGGAAAGATTGAAGGTGGGAAAAGGGGACGACAGAGGATGAGATGGTTGGATGGCATCACCAACTCAATGAACATGAGCTTGAGTAAACTCTGGGAGTTGTGATGGACAGGGAGGCCTGGCGTGCTGTGGTCCATGGGGTCGCAGAGTCGGACATGATGGAGCAACTAAACTGAACTGACCATTTGTACATATTACACTGAGAATTCAATTCCTTTTCACATTTTTTTTTTTTTTTGTATTCTATGAGTTCCTTAAATATTCTGGATACTAAACTCTTAAATATATGATTTACAAATAGTTTTTATCATCTTATAGGCTGTCTTTACACTTTTTTCTGTTTTATTGAAGTATCATTGACATGTAGCATTGTATTAGTTTTAGGTGGACAACAATGATTTGATATATGCATGTACTGCAAAATGATTACAAGTTTGGTTAGCACACATCACCTCATATAGTTGCAATTTTCATGAGAAGAACTTTTAAAATATACTCTGTAAGCAACTTACAAATATATGACATAGTTTTGATAGCCCCCATGCTGTATATACATCCCCAAAACTTTGTAACTGGAAGTTTTTTATCTTTTGACCATCTTCACCCACTTTACTTATCCCCATATTCCAGACTCTGACAATCATGACTGTCAACTTCTTGATGCACAGAAGTTTCAATATTGATAAAGTCCAATTTACTTTTTTTTCCTTCTGTTGCTTGTGCTTTTGGTGTCATAACTAATAATTCATCACCAAAGTCAAGGCCATAAAAATTCCCCCTTATATTTCTTTTAAAGTTTTATAGTTTTAGCTCTTATATTTAGGCCATGCGTTTATTTTGAATCAATTTTTGCATATAGTATGAGAAAAGGGTGTTAACTTCATTCTTTTACAATTCTGGAAATTCAATTGTTTTAGTATCATTCATCAAGAAATTATTCTTTCCCTATCAAATGATTTTGGCATCCTTACTAAACATCAATTAACCAAAAATGTATAAGTTTACTTCTAGATTTTTAATTCTGTTTCATCACTTTACATGCAATCCTTATGCTAGTATTACATATGTGTATACACTATGACATTACCACATTGCTTTACTTATTGTCGATTTGTAATAAGCCCTGAAGTGGAAAAAAAATAAAGCATGAGTTTTCATGATTTTGTTGTCCCCTTTCAAGATTATTTTGGCCATTCAGGGTCCTATGCAATTCCACAGGAACTGGAGGATAGGCTTTTCCATCTTTGAAAAAAAAAAAAAGGCTACTGGAATTTTGATAAAGATTCCATTGAACCTGTGAGATTAAGTATTTCTATCGAAGAATACAAACCATACTTCCAAATATTTAGGTCTTTAATTTCTTTCAGCAATGTTCTGTTGTTTTCAGTGTACAAGTCTTTCACCTCCCTGATTAAATTTATTTCTAGGCATTTTAATCTTTTAGGTGATATTATAAGTAGAATAGTTTTCTTAATTTCACTTTTGGATCGTTCATTGCAACTTCATAGAAACAAAATTGATTTTTGTGTATTGATCTTGTCTCCTGCAACTTTGGTGAATTCATTCATTAGCTTTAGCTGCTTTCTTGTGGGATTCTTCAGGATTATATGTACACACACACACCTATATACATCTCATATACAGAGGGATCATTTTACTTTCTCTTTCCAATTTGTATTTCTTTTCTTTTTCCTGTCTGATTTATCTGGTGCAGTGATGAATAGCAGTAGTGAAAGTGGGATTCTGTCTTTTCCCGATCTTAGGTGTAAAGATTTTAGGTTTCTACCACTGAGTATAACGTATCATGAGGTGCTTTTTTTGTTTGTTTGTTTGTTTGTTTGAATAAATACTTCTTACAATGTTAAAGTTTCCTTCTTTTCATTGTGTGTGTATGCTTTGGGCATGAAAAGATGTTGACTTTTGTCAAAAGCCTTTTTCTGCATCAAGATGACAATGGCTTGTTTTGTTCTGTTTTATTAAATTTATCCCTATGAACATGGTGTATAACACTGATTGATGTTCTTACATTGTAATTCAGCATTCACTTGGTTGTTGTAAACTTCTGACTTACCAGAGGTCTGAAAAATTTAGTTCTGACAATTTATTCTCATTTTGATGCTATTGTGGAATGATGAAAGCTTGAATCTGCCTATTCCTTTTTGCTGATGTTACTATTTTACTTTTTTTTTTATCACATTTGATATCATAATTATTAAAAGTATACAGAGAGTACTTCCCTCAAAATATGTTAGGTATTATTAATCATAACAATAGCATTTTGTTGTGTGCAGACACTTAATCTCTTAAAAGGTTCACTGGTTTTTGCATTATTTGTTGAAGTTCTTTTGAACACTTCCAAATATAAGAGATTTGACCAGATAAAAGGCAAAGATATGAATATGAGGAAAACATAATCCTACCAGTGAGGAATTTACTGTGCTGTAGATAACACCATGGAGTTACAATATTATGTAAAATATATGAATATTCTGATATGATTAGTAGCACTGTTCAGTTAGTTATTCAGAAAAGACAGACATTTCTTCTTCTCTCCCAAAAGAACTATAGATTCCTTGAGTGTGGAGAGTACCTATCCTATTTCCTTTTATACCTATTCATTCCTCAGAGTTCCAAAATTCGGTGCTGTAGCCTTGTAGGAGGTAAATCTTAAATATGTTTTTCAAGGTCACCTTATTGTTCAATGAACATGGTTCATATAGCTCTTGGAAACCTGAAACTTGATGACAGTCTGAAACCCATTGTTCACAGATACTTGATATTCTGACTTAAACTATATTGAATAACAGAAACTTATGAGTTTTATTAGTATCAACTAAACAGAGTTTAAACAGAGTTTACCAGTTGAGAACAGATTGCTTTAAAAATATATATAATACTAAATTTTTTCCTGTTAAGTGAAAAATAGCAATTGGTTTGGGGAGCAAAGGTTCTGTCTAATATTCAGTGTCTGGAAGGAAAACATATGCCAATGTTTTTGTTCTCTGCCTTATTCAAAACATTTATTTAAAGAAGAAAGAGAAATAAAAATAATTCAGAATCTTTTACAATGGAGGTTACTTTCAAAGAGGAGATTTAAGAAAAGATTGGGTTCAGTAACTAATATTACTAAGAAAAGTTAAACTCCCATAAATTAGTTCAGTAACTAATATTACTAAGAAAAGTTAAATTCCCCACTGTAACTATAACAACCTTGCAAGGTAGAACAATAGGGCTCCTCTTTATGCAACATAGTTTTATTAAATCTATCATCCTGGATGTGATGGTATATACCATCTTTTGTGTTTTGCTATGACATCCTAATACATAGACATTATTAACTATAACCAATGGCTCACTTATTACTGGTCAAGGAGGTTATTTCTTAAATACACGTTTAAAATTAAAATGAGGTATTTAAGCAGTTAAGCTTACTAGCCATAAATTACCGAAATGAAAATACAAGTGATGCCAACACTTGTTGATATTCTTAAACATAATTAAAAACATCAACATTTCTTTTGTTTTATTTTCAACAATTAATTTTATGACAAAGAAAAACTAATCAAAGTGTTATGAGGAACCCATAGTGAAACCTTCCCAAAAAAATGTCTCCTTGGTCTTAAAGCATAACTGACATAACTGAGTGAAATTCTGACATAACTGAATGAAAATATGAAAATGAATTTGTCCCAGAAGACTTGAAGAACATATCTGCAGAAACCAGCAGTGAGTATCATTAAAAGTTCCCACAATGGACTCAATGTAAAAGCAATAGATTTTATTCCATTTTTGGATGATGAGACTGTACCAAAAATCTACATTAAGAACTTTTGGAATAGTTTATGGATATCTTTTTGCCCATAAACTGTAAATTATAAAAAAAAAATCCTATATTGTTTACACACACACACACACACACACACACACACACACATACAGTTGTCCCTCATGATTTGCTAAGAATTGGTTACAGGAACCCTCCCACAGATACCAAAATCTATGAATGTTTGAGTTCTTTATATAAAATGGCATGGTATTTGCATATAGTATACGTGCATCATCCCATATATTTTAAATCATCTTGATTACTTATAATATCTAATGTAAATGCTATGTAAACAGCTGGTGTTAGACAAATTCAAGTTCTGCTTTTTGAAACTCTGGAATTTTACTTTTTTCAAATATTTTTGATCCTCAATTGATTGAATCCATGGGTGCAGAACCTGTGCATACAGAGGCCTGAGTGTGTGTGTATGTGTGTGAAAGAGAGTCAATTCTTTAGTAGGTTTATAAGAAGTCTGGGGTCCCTGAGGAGGAGAAAGGGGTCTGGGATTCTCAAAGAGGAGAAAAGGACAAACTTTTTTTTCTATATTGCTTTGTCAATATAACAATGTATACTGCTTGAGGACATGTTTCTATTTCTTGAGAGTCTTCAGGAACCTTCTGAATCCTGTCATTTTAAAATGTATGCTGTGAGAGTGGGTCTGGTAAGACTTTTCTATTGTTGGTTCTAATCTTGTTTATTTAAGATGTGTGTTGTGGGAGTGGGTCTGGTAAAAGTATATAAGGCCTTGCTAAGACAAGCGAGGGGGGCATTCTTTGTCCCCTTTCTGATGTCTTTGTCAGAAGCTTTCTCAAGTGATCAAGCCTGGTCCCTGGTCCTGATGTTAAATCTTCTTCAGAGATCACAAATCCAACTTCGTTCACCATAAGCTATCGTGTGTGTGTGTGTGTGTGTGTGTGTGTGTGTGTGTGTCCTTTGTCTACACCATTTAGTTTAGCACAAAGAGATTGGGATTATAAGCACATTTTAGATAATTTCCTATCCTCAAATAACTCTTTGAGGGGGAAATAATATATATTTGAGGGAGGAAATAAAATATAAAATAAAATGTATAAAGAAATTCAACCCACAGACTAAGTATAAAGAACTCTGTAATTTGTTTTGGAATAAGATCTGGTTTGATTTTAACTAATATAGAGATTTTTATATGATCATTTTATAGACTACTAAACCATTTTTGTGCTTCCTTCTAACTAGTCTACTGCAGAGTATAACAAATATATACTGCTGACTTAATTAATATGAAATCACATATACAGGTGTTTACCTAAACACTTTTATAAATGGCTAGATATTTTATACTCAAAATAAAGGGGGAAACACGCATAAATGAGAGAATAAAGGGAGAGAGTTAGTGGGGAAATAAAGGTAGACATTTATTTAATATTCTTGAATATACATTGTCAAATTTTCATCTAATGGATTCTTTTGGAAGGCAATGGTGGTTTTAAAAAAGCTCTGGAAAATTCTGAGATCCAAGTGGTTTACACCCTAGTGTTTAATTAAATACATGTTTCTAATTTTAAGAAAAGAAAAATTACTTCGCATACAATTATTATACAGGGAAAAATCAGGCAAAAATATCATAAGGCTGGAGATGTAGAATGTTATAAACAAAAGAAAAATTATGAATTGGACTCTGAAGGCTCAAGGGAAGTTATTTCTGGTTGGGAAGAAATTACATTATTAAGTCCATGTTCTATCAATAGTCACTCGGGTGGTTGGGTGGGAGTGTTTGTGTGAAACAGACAATATGCCATCTAAGAAACAGTAAGCCCACTGAAGAGTCATGAGATGTGTGCTCATATTTACCTGGAAAGTTTTAAACATTCTTTAAGGACACAGTTTTTGTTTGCTTGCTTTGTCTCTATGAATAAGTACATTGTCCTCTGGAGAATGTAAGTTCTAAAATAGCCAAAAAATTACATTAGCATTATTATTTCAGTCATCGATTCACAAACATGTGGCTCTTCCAGTATGGACAATGTTTATCTTTATGTGTCTTTCTTCAAGGAAAAAAAAAATAGTCCAGTTAAAAGAATTTTCAGCATATGCTAAAACTGGGAGGGGGACTATGACAGATGCACTATAGCAAATAGGTGTTTTAATGTGTGCTTATAAGAGTTAGTGACAGTAATACGTGTCATAATGCATTTTTCTTACAAAATTAATAAAATTATCTCAAAATAAATGCCACCAAGTTTTCAAATTAATATTTTTTAGCATTCCAAAGAGACTCTATCATTTAACTAGAGTTCTGGAGTCAGAAAAGAAAATTCTTGCATCTCCCCTCTAGTTGATTCAGCAGCGTACTATGATCTACTTTTATTTTTTTGGATTTCCAAACTTTATATGAACACTATGCACTTAAAATTTTTTTACAGGAATATCAGTTTCAGATATATAATAGGCTACTGAATACTATCTTATTGAGAAAGCTAACAGTATTTATAAATACTCAGAATAGTTAAAAGCTTCAGAAACATTCTTGTGCCCCCCCAAAATGAATAACTGCTGGTACAATTCTCTGAATGTGGTAGGTGTCTTAAACACAAGAAGTTTTGGGAAAATGTCTCAAATCATTTTGACAGCCTGAATTTATTTAGCCTCTTAACATCTATGAGTTAAAATATCAGAATTTTGTATAGACATATGACTTTTGATATATTGAGCTTGCAATCTGACATATATTTCTTCATAAATGTCAACAGATGTCATACATTTAATTTTGCCATTGTGTTTCATCCATATTCATGCACGGTGCCTGTGGGTGAGGGGAAGATGAGACTTAGTCACTGCTATGAAGGTGTTTCCATGTTTCAGAAATAGACTCAAAGGGCTTTATCAGAAAGCACCATTTTTACTTTAACTTCAATTTGTTTACTTGGAGTTGAGTTGTTGCCAAAATTCATACCATATTTTTTTAAAAGTTAATTTTTGTTTATTTTTCCTATAGGGAAAACAAAACAAGATCATCCTTCTTAAGGGGAGAGAAAATAGAAAAGGCCCAGTAATATATAACACCAGTGTATTTCAAATTTTTATTTGTCCACTAAGTTTTCTATCAGTAACCATCCCTACACTGAGAAATAATATCCATTCTCCCCAACCCTTCAACACAAGAAAAATGGCAGAGGTGGCTGGAAGGAACAAGACAGCACTCTTTAGATAAACTGTCAGAGTGAACTCAGAAAAGCACTCAAAACACTACCTTATACTCTTCTCTATTACTTTACTCCTCACAGAAGTCAAAATTGACTAAACATTTCTTGAATTATACCACTTCCAGAAAAATGGTATGACTCCCATACTCCCAGGCATTAAAAATAAACAAAACCTACTTTTGAAAAGTGTAAAAAAAGAAAGAAGGGAGATGGTCGAGACCCAAACAGAGTACACATCCAGATAGGAAGAGAAGGAAGTCCAGGGGATTTGGTTAGAGGATGTGGAATTCAGGACATTTTCTGATTCTACTTTGGTAGAGGTCTCACGTCAGTCAGTACTGAGAATAAAGAATGGCCCAGCCCAGGGCTCTTATGGCTCTGAGAAGGGTAAAGAAAGTGGTGGATGTGGGAGGGACAGGAACAGAAAGAAATGCAGAGTGGGAGGGAGGGCTATGAAATTAACCAAGTAACTGGCAGAGTTAACACACTGGACAAAAGTTCCTCCTTCTCTCCTTCTTTTCTCTCCTCTCTCCCTGCTCCTCCTCTTTCTCTCTTTAGAAATCTTAAAGCACAAGAAGTGGTAATCTATTATTAGCTTCAGAAGAAAAAAAAAGTATAATGTTTCTTGCATTTAATGTCACATTTCGTTTTGATAACAGTCAATTCCTAATTACCCTAACAATGCATTCTCAATAATGACACAAAATTAGAACAATGACACACTCAATTTTAATTCTGTGGTTTAACTCTTACTTAATTTTCACATGATAATTAGCACAAATAACTACTTACAGACAATCTCTGATTAAGAAATGCTTCTTCTTGACCTGATGGATCTGATAACTACCTGTTGTGAGAGTTTGCGTTCCTGTTTCATTATCTTTTCAGGATAGTCACAACACTGAAACAAATTCTTGTTGTTTGAAAATATACGATTATATCTAAACTGCCATTCTACTTGACAAATCAGACTACTATAGCCTTAAAAAAAAAAAGAAAAAACTTCCCTGATGGCTCAGAAGGTAAAGAATCTGCTTCCAATGCAGCAGAGCCAGGCTCCATCCCTGGATCAGGATGATCTCCTGGTGAAGGAAATGACAACCCACTCCAGTATTCTTGCCTGGGAAATTCCATGGACAGAGTAGCCTGGTGGGCTGCAGTCCATGGGGTCACAGAGTCCAGCACAGCTGAGCGACTAACAAGCAAGCACTATAGCCTAAAAACCAAAGTTTTATCTCAGCACAGCAGCTAAGATTTTCATAACATTTAGTTACACTTTGATCATTTTTCACCCTTTTAGTAAAAAGGATCAGTCTGCAAATGTGGAGGCTGATTCAGAATTTTAGCGTTGTAAATAAAATTCTCCTTAACTATTCTGTATTTTAAATCACACCAAGATTTCAAATGGGCTAAAACCGATATGCCCTCTTTCAGAAGTCTTTTGAACCACCCCTCAGACTGGGAAGTGTTCTCTGAGCTCTTCTGAACATCCAAAGTACTGTGTTCCTGTGTTTTTTAATGCACACTTTTATATTAATATCTTCAGTTACTTAAAGATAGTAACTATGTTTTCTTTTCATCAGCAATTCCCACTCCACCTGTCACTGACTTCTCTGAACTTACAAATGCTCAATAAAGGTTTCTTAACTTGAAGCAAATTAAAAGCAAATTGCCTTTCATCAAAACAAATTAAAAACAATTTCTGGTAGTAGCTTCTTTCCAATTTTATTTTTTTAACCTCAGATTCAAAATAAGAAAACACTGTGATGTAACTTGTGATTTCTTTTCAGAACTGAAGAAATGCAATTTTAACAGTGAAATATATCTATGCAGATGCTGTATGTACTTGATTTAAGTTCAATATAATTTATATGATAGAGCTGAAAACCTTCTTATAGGTAACAACTTTTCACTTAAATATAGAATAAAACTGGCTACATTACTGATTTATATTCTAATATCATATTTTAGGCAAGACATGGAAAATAAAAATACTGTGAAAAACTTTGTATTTATACATTTTATAAAATGTTCATTAACATAATTGGATATAATATATAATATACATTGGGGAAAATTGGTATTTTAGTATATATCATATTGAGTTAGTGCTTCTTAAGTCTTTTCTATCAGCTGCTTGTTAACCAATAAAAAAGCCATTTCTTATAAACATAATATTTTTTAATAAATCCAATTAAAAGTATTTAAAATATTTTTATAATATTGCATATTAAAAACTTCTTAGTATTTATGTTTTTATGTGATCACCTTAAGATTTCACATTAATATAAGAGGCTGTTTAAAATATTTGCAAACTATCAGACTGACAAGTGATTAATCTCCAAGATTTACAAATGGCTCATGCAGCTTGATATGAAAAAAACAAACAACTCAATCAAAAACTGGGCAGAAGAACTAAACAGACATTTATCCAAAGAAGACATACAGATGTCTAAAATATATATGAAAAGATGATCAACATTGCTCATTATTAGAGAAATGCAAATCAAAACTGCAATGAGGTATCACCTACACCAGTCAGAATGGCCATCATCAACAAGTTAGAAACAATAAATGCTGGAGAGGGTACTGAGAAAAGGGAACACGTCTCAACTGTTAGTGGAATTTTTAGTTTTAAAAAACTTAAAATAGAGCTACAATATGATCCAGCAATCCCACTCCTGGATATATAACTGGAGAAAAACAAGATTCAAAAGGATACATGCAATCAAATGTTCATTGCAACACTATTTACAATAGCCAAGATATGGAAGCAACCTAAATGCCCATTGACAGATGAATGGATAAATAAGAAGTAGTACATATATACAATGAAATATTACTCAACCATTAAAAAGAAAGAACTAATGAAATTTACAACGACATGGAGAGACTTGGAGATTATCATACTGAGTGAAGTAAGTCAGAGAAAGACATCATGTGATATCACTTATATGCAGAAAATAAAAAGAATGATACAAATTAACTTATTTACAAAATAGGAATAGACTCATAGAGAATGAACTTACTGTTACCAGGGCATAAGAGTAGGAAGGAGGAATAAACTGGAAGTTGAGATTGACATGTACACCTTGCTATATTTAAAATGAGCAATCAACAAGGAACTCTTCTCAATATTATCTAACAACTGAAATGAGAAAATAATTTGAAAAAATAGATACATGTATAACTGAACCACTTTGCTGCATACCTGAAACTAACACTGTTGATCTACTGTACTCCAACATAAAATGGCAATTAAAAATTTTAAATAAAAATAAAATTAAATAGTAAGCTATTATTTTTAAAAAAAAAGAGATTTTTAATTCAAAACCAAATGTTTGCACTGGACAGGGGGATGAACTTGTAAGTATTATGCTTACTTATGTGTTATCTAATTTTAAAATGATTTTTTGCCCTCTGTTTTGATTATTTAGAGAGATGTACAGGCTAGCAATATCATAATATCACTAACTGAATCCACTGCAAAAGTGGGGAGATGAGTGAATCTCTAACCTTAAGAGAAAAGTTTTGTACTACTGTAGTTAACAGAAGTTGGAAAAGACAATACTTTTACGACCTAGGAACCAAACATTAAATACAATGTAGAATATAAGACTATTATTCATGCCATATCAATATATGATAAAAATATATGATATAAAAAAGCATGAAAAAATAGGAGAACTGAAACTGAATTTATTTCAATGGTGGTATCTGAGGAAACTATTATTTATTTCAAAGTTTAACTTAAAGTATGAAAAAAAGTGAATTTTTAGTATATTCATCAGACCATACTTGTCTTTTGCTATGATTTAATGGTATTTAATACACCCATATTTCAAAGTTGAGATCAAATACATTCAATATTTGGTCAGTCTATATGGGTATGACTGTGATTACTATAATCAGAACTTCTGGTTCTTCCTAAAGCAGTGTCTTCAGGGAATCTTTTTTCCCATTTATATTGAAAAACTGAAAGAAAAATATGAACAGAATCTTGCACCAGAAAAGTTATTTAATTATCATCTTATGAAGTCAAGTGGGCCTTAGGAAACATCACTACGAAAAAGCTAGTGGAGGTGATGGAATTCCAATTGAGCAATTTCATATCCTAAAAGATGATGCTGTTAAAGTGCTGTACTCAATATGCCAGCAAATTTGGAAAACTCAGCAGTTTTCCAGGCCACAGGACTGGAAAAAGTCAAGCTTTCATTCCAATCCCAAAGAAAGGTAATGCCAAAAAATGTTCAAACTCCACACAATTGCACTCATCTCACACGCTAGCAAAGTAATGCTCAAAATTCTCCAAGCCAGGCTTCAACAGTACGTGAACCATGTTCAAGCTGGATACAGAAAAGGCAGAGGAGGTGAAGTCGTGTCCAACTCTTTCTGACTCCATGGATGGTAGCCCACCAGCTTTCTCCATCCATGGAGTTTTCCAGGCAAGAATACTGGAGTTGGTTGCCATTTTCTTCTCTAGGGGATCCTCCTGACCCAGGGATTGAACTAGGGTCTCCCGCATTGCAGGCAGACTCTTTACTAGCTGGACCACCAGGGAATCCCAACCAGAGATCAAATTGCCAACATCTGTTGGATCATCGAAAAAGCAAGAGAGTTCCAGAAAAACATCTCCTTTATTGACTACGACAATTCTGCTTTATTGACTACAACAAAGCCTTTGACTGTGTGGATCACAACAAACTGTGGAAAATTCTTAAAGTGATGGGAATATCAGACCACCTGACCTGCCTCCTGAGAAATCTTTATGTGGGTCAAGAAGCAACAGCTAGAACTGGACATGGAACATCAGACTGGTTCCAAATCGGGAAAGGAGTATGTCAAGGCTGTATATTGTCACCCCGCTTATTTAACTTATATGCAGAGTACATCATGAGAAATGCTGGGCTGGATGAAGCACAAGCTGGAATCAAGATTTCTGGGAGAAGTATTAATAATCTCAGATATGCAGATGACACCACCCTTATGGCAGAAAGCAAAGAAGAACAACTAAAGAGCCTCTTGATGAAAGTGAAAGGGGAGAATGAACAAGTCGGCTTAAAGTTCAACATTCAGAAAACTAAGATGATGGCATCTGGTCCCATCACTTCATGGCAAATAGAGGGGGAAACAGTGACAGACTTTATTTTTGACGGGCTCTAAAATCACTGCAGATGGTGACTGTAGCTATGAAATTAAAAGACACTTGCTCCTTGGAAGAAAAGCTATGATATACCTAGACAGCATATTAAAAAGCAGAGACATTATTTTGCCAACAAATGTCCATCTAGTCAAAGCTATGGTTTTTCCAGTAGTCATGTATGGATGTGAGAGTTGGACTATAAAGAAAGCTGAGCACTGAAGAATTGATGCTTTGGAACTGTGGTTTTGGAGAAGAATCTTGAGAGTCCATTGGACTGCAAGGAGATCCAACCAGTCCATCCTAAAGGAAATCAGTTCTGAATATCATTGGAAGGACTGATGTTGAAACTGAAACTCCAATACTTAGGTCACCTGATGCGAAGACCTGACTCACTAGAAAAGACCCCGATGCTAGGAAAGATTGAAGGCAGGAGGAGAAGGGGCTGACAGAGGATGAGATGGTTGGATGGCATCACTGACTCGATGGACATGAGTTTGAGTGAGCTCTGGGAGTTGGTGATGGACAGGAAAGCCTGGCATGTTGCAGTCCATGGAGTCACAAAGAGTTGGACATGACTGAGTGACTGAATTGAACTGAACTATGAGTTCATAATGGCTCCATTCTGAAATGAAATGTCTAAATACCATGGTCTTAGTGAGATAGAATGGTATTTGATTTATATTTAATTGTATTATGAACAAAAGACAAACTGCTAATAATTAGATTTCACTGTGATTATTGTTCCTAAATTTTATTTCAACATAAGGAATATAATAAGAAAGTTGGTCGTTAAAGCTCTAACAAAATAATGCAAAATTTACATATTCTAGTCCACAGTTTAGCAAAAACACACATGACGTATTTATACATGGTCAATATTTTACTCCTTGGTGGCTTAGATATCTCATTCTGGAAAAATGATATTCTATAGTTTCCTTGAGGTCAAAATTTTCAGCCAGGGCAACAGTTTGTCAGTAACTATTGACTATTTAGGGAAAATACTAGTGATTTTTTAAAAAATCTATATGTTTATCTTTCAGTTGTAAAGTAAAAAGTAGTCCAAGTGAACCATGATGATGACACGGAGAAAAAGAGTATCTCCTATATTGCTGCTGCAGAGACAGAAAAAAAATAGAAAAGTGGCAAGTTGAAATCAATACTAATTTTAGCCTTATTAATAGGAGACATCGTGATCACCAGACTGACCAAAAAGCACAGGACAGCAGGTCGGCTGCAAAGGCCACATCTGTCTGTCTTTTCTTCACTTATTAGTGGATATGAACGGAACTATGTTTATTTCTAAATATACACACAAAAAAATCTGACTTTGCAAGTTGACAGAAGATTGCAAGACTCTTGTTGATCTTGCTGAGAATCACACTGTTTTAAAAACTCTCAAATACTTACAAGAAGGAAAAATTCTATAAAAATTAACTAGTCATTATTTGAAGTGATGGGCTGGTTAAAGCAGACTGCTGCTTTCATAAAATTACATGCCAAGGCTAGAGAAACATCTTTTCTCTCTAACAAATCTTGCTAAAGTGAGTATATAACTGGCAAAAAAATTTCCATTTTCCCACATGATGGCAAAGTTTCACCTGAACTTGTAATATACCATAAACCCAGATCTATGTAAACACTTGCTTTTAAACAAGCACAATTTAGAGAGGGGAAGGTGGGTAGAGACTATCCTCAACATTATTCATTTGTTTCCTCATTCATCATCATTCCATTCATTCACTCAATAGATAAATTTTAACTGCCTACTATATACACCTTACACTAAGGATTTTAGAGCTTGGGGATACAAGAGCATACAACACTGACAAAAGTCTCTGCCTTTAAAGAAAATGCAATTTTATTGGAATAAACACTAAGCAAATAAATAACTTTTTAAAATAATGCCACATAGGAATAACTATATTATTTTAAAGCAGAGAAGAAGATGGGAATAAGGACTGTTGTTTTAGATTAGATGGAGAGAGATGACATTTAAACAGAGATTACAATGAATCCTGGACATTTGTATCATCAATGTCTGACAGCAGTACATGCAGAAAGATCAACAGGTGAAAAGGCCCTGATATAGAAAATGGCAATGATTACTTCACTGGAAGAAGAAATCTTAAAAATGCAAATGCAATATCAGGAATAACTATTGATAGAAGTTACCATTTCTTATAGCAATCTGTCTTTACTCAAATACTGGGAACTGGGAGATCACTATCTCTTGCTGCTGTTGCTGCTAAGTCGCTTCAGTCGTGTCCGACTCTGTGTGACCCCATAGACGGCAGCCCACCAGGCTCCTCTGTACCTGGGATTCTCCAGGCAAGAATCCTGGAGTGGGTTGCCATTTCCTTCTCCTAAAATTGGATAATATCGAGTTCTTTGCATTAAGTATCCCAATTCATTAATCCCTCTCAACTAACGACTTTTTTCACCTATCAGAAATAATATATGTTTATGTAAAATTTATTTGGTGACCTAACAAATGCAATAACGTTTATGGTTAACCAGAGAAAGATCCACCTAATCAGCCTGAACTTCCCATTATACAGCCTTCACTAGATGGTGGCTATTTTTTTGATATTTCAAAATTATCTTAAAATATCATTCTTAAAATACTGAGAAAAATCTATGAAGTTGACAGATATATGGAGTGGAAGATACCACTGCAAATTAGATGAACATTCTATATTTAAACATATATGACACATTGTATATATAGATATGTGTGTGTTAGTCACGCAGTCATATCCAACTCTTTGCAACCCCATGGACTGCAGCCCACCAGGCTCCTCATTCCATGGGATTTCCCAAGCAGGAATACTGGAGTGGGTTGCCATTTCCTCCTCTGCGGGATCGTCCTGACCGACCCAGGGATCAAATCCAAGTCTCCTGAATTGCAGGCATTCTTTACCACTTGAACCACCATACCTAGATAAATTTACTCATAAACATATGCATGCAAACTTATTGGAACAGCTATGCTCCAGTTAGAACAGCTATGAAGGTGTGCCCGTTGCCATATGCTAGTGTCCCCTTCTACAGCATACTATTGAGCTGTGAGAAGTACAGTAGGCTGATCAGTTCAGTTCAGTTCAGTCACTCAGTCGTGTCCGACTCTTTGTGATCCCATGAACTGCAGCACGCCAGGCCTCCCTGTCCATCACCAACTCCCGGAGTCCACCCAAACCCATGTCCATTGAGTGAGTGATGCCATCCAACCATCTCGTCCTCTGTCGTCCCCTTCTCCTCCTGTCCTAAATCTTTCCCAGCATCAGGGTCTTTTCAAATGAGTCAGCTCTTCGCATCAGGTGGCCAAAGGACTGGAGTTTCAGCTTCAACATCAGTCCTTCCAATGAACACCCAGGACTGATCTCCTTTAGGATGGACTGGTTGGATCTCCCTGCAGCCCAAGGGATTCTCAAGAGTCTTCTCCAACACCACAGTTTCAAAAGCACCAATTCTTGGGCACTCAGCTTTCGTTATAGTCCAACTCTCACATCCATACATGACAGTAGGCTGATAACCATCAACAATTTGCACTTTCAGGATCTACTGAGGTTATGCTCTCTTGGATAGCCCCCAGCCAATGATTAAGCATTTTCAGGGCAGGGGCCTGGCCATCTATCCACCTAGGAACTCCTCTACCAAGACATCTTTGCTTCCCAGCACTCCATTGAGTTGGCTGAGAAAGAAACAGATCTGTATTGTGGCTAGTGGCCCCTACCCCTCGTCCTGCTTCTTTCTTTAGTTATCCTTCACTGCAAGATTGTTGTTACTCCTAAACAGATTTCTGTAGCCCTAACTACATCTGAGCATCTGTACCCTGGAGGACTCGAGTGACACACATATGTGTATAGATGTACGTGTAAATATCTATTAATTTAGAGTAGATTACTGCATTATTGGGGCTTCCCTGGTGGTAAAGAATCTGCCCGAAATGCAAGAGACCCAGGTTCAACATCAGGGTCGGGAAGATCCTCTGGAGAAGAGAATGGCTACCCAATCCAGTATTCTTGCCTGAAAAATTCCACGGACAGAGGAGCCTGGTGGGCTATAGTCTATGAGGTCACGAAGAGTCAGACACAATGAAGCAACTAACACTTTCACGTTCACAATGCATTATAACACTTTTCATATACTGATAGATTGACAAATGCAAAAAAAAAAAAAAAAAAGGACAAACATTTTATGGTGAAATCTTTTCTACTTGAATACTAAAAAGAGGGGTGTTCTCATAATAAAACATCTGACATTTGTGTAAAAATTCTTTGAGACCCTCAGTAGAGAAGGCAGTCTCACTAGAACACTTTTTTATAGGGTTTGATATAGGATTTGGTTTAGTTGTCTCATCTAAATTGTTGAATTATTAAAAGACAAGGCAATACTTCTTAGAAGCTGTTTTTACATCTGAGATGACCTCATGTCATGAAAATAAAATGTTACTGTAAGATAAATCTTTATGTGTTTTTTTACTTTTATTGAATTGATAGCATTCACCTTGATTACATAGGGAATACATCATAATCACAGTAAAATAACTCAGAGTGAGAGTGAAAGGATTAGTTGCTCAGTCACGTCTGACACTTCGCAACCCAGGGACTGTAGCTCACTAGGCTCCTGTGTTCATGGAATTTTTCAGGCAAGTATACTGGATTGGGATCTTCCCAACCCAGAGATCAGACCTCAGGCTCCCACATTACAGGCAGATTCTTTAACATCTGAGCCACCAGGGAAACCATAACTCAAGTGTGTACATTCACAAATGTAGGATAATTTTTGATAGACAAAAAATATTTTAATTTGTTAATGAGGATTTCCATAGCACTTTATGCATCCTTCAGGATTTTCCAACATTTGACTCATTGACTCCAACTCTTGACTCATTCTCAGAGTTTTAACAAATGAAATTGGGAAGACTGTCAGTAATTGTTCCTTACTTTTAGCAAAGAGAATTAAAGTCAATTGGAAGAACAGTTCAAGATTTCACCATGATTATTCATGTGGAATTTCCTATTTTACAAATTTTTCACAGAAGCAGAAACATTTAGTTAATATTTTCTGTAAACAGAAAAATAGTTGAAATAACATGGGAAGCATTTTATTTGTATAAATTTATTTTATAGTGTCTAAGGCTCGTTAAACACAGAAAATATTTACCATCACTGTCCATTAAGAGTAATGTAAAAATAGCTGCTAATATAGTTGTGGACTTCCTCAGTACCTATATAATATATAGCAATTAACTCTGTACTAAAATAATAACTTACCAAATATATGTTTTCTCCTATTCAATCAACTAGAAAAGGATATCATTTGAGAAAAGCTGTTTTATATTTTTTAATTAATTGAAATCAAATTTGGCACAGGAAGTTTTGTTCACAGAGATAAATTATAAGTCAAGATGGCTCAAAATCAAATGCCTTCGTCATCTATGAAACAAAATTTTCTTGGCCTTCTCCCAAGATTATATTCTTCCTAGAAATAAGAAATGATGCTGTCTCATGCATTGAACCTAGACTGATGCACTGGGATGACCCTGGGGGATGGGATGGGGAGGAAGGTGGGAGGGGGATTCTGGATGGGGAACACATGTGCGCCCATGGCTGATTCATGTCGATGTTTGACAAAAACCACTCCAATACTGTAAAGTAATTGGCCTCCAATTAAATACACAAATTAATTAAAAAAATAAAACAAACAAAAAAATCATAAAAAAAAGAAATGATGCTATTATCCTTTCGTGTTACTCCTATGCCACACTTATATCAAATGTAATCATACCTGCTTTTCAAAAAAAAAGTCTACATGAAAAACCCATAAATAAATAAAACATTTTGACTTTGAATTTGTGGCGGTTCCCACCACAAATGAATTACCACAAAAGTAAATAACAAAAGATTCATTCATGTTCCCCTTCACCAAGTTTAATGGAAGTGTCTCTGCATCACAGATCATTTAAGAGAAATTTATGATGCTGAAAGAAAGCAGATCATATTTGAGCCTAAATGACCACAAACAATGAGCCACTTTATGGGTGTTAAGCAAGGAATTCAACAGAAATGTGATTTAAAAGGGCATAAATGATAGCATTTTCTAATTAATCTTTACTCTAATTGATTGGTAAGTGCTTCAACAATACTGATTTTTACTTTCCCCATTCAGGGGAAGTGGCTCAAAGTTGTCACTCATTGACAGGCAGATTCCTTACCATCTGAACCACCAGGGAAGCCCCCTCATTCTAGGCAACTTGCTTCATTTATCTAGTTTCACTTTCCTAAAATAAAGAAGTTGTATTAGAGGCAATCTACTTGATAATGTTTTGGGAGTCAGACACCAAAATGAGTAAGTCAGAGTGAACTAAGACAAAAGACTGCTTTGATAAGACAAGTTCCATATAAAGCCATTAAATTTCAAAACCCATAGGAAATGCATTTAGTCCACATCTCTCCAAAGTCCCAAATTCAGGATTTTTGGGCCAAGATGTTTATTGCAAAATCTCCCAGGTACTTACAGCTCTAAAAAGAAATCCAGAAAATTACTGGTATTGTGAGCTAATAAGATATAAGGGAGACAAAAGACTGTAGAAGAGATTAAAGTGAGAAACTTTCTAATTCTTCTTTGAGTCTTCTTACAGATCTGGATATCAATGTTTATATTCTTTTACCTTGTTCTTAAGTCATCCGGTACTGCTTACTGCCATTTCTTTTGAGAAGAAAAATTAGTAGTTAGGAAAAAAAGACCAAAAATATTCCAACTCACATCCTAAACACATTGACTGGGGCTTATTTATGTGCAAGGCGCTTAATATGGACTGAATGTTCAGGTCCTCTCAAAATTCATGTATGTGAGTACTAACCACAAATGTATTAAGAGGTAGGCTCTCCAGTAAGTAATTAGATTTTGAAGAGGAACCCTCACAAATAGCATTAGTGCCCTGAAAAAGGAGACAAGAGAGTTTGTACTCTCTGCAGTGAGGACACAATGAGAAGATTATCATCTACAAGCCAGAAGATGGGATCTGGTGGATATTCATCAGACTTCAAAACTAATACCACCTTGATCTGGGACTACCTCAACTCCAGAACTGTGAGAAACAGATGTTTGTCGTTTAAGTCACCCAGTCTATGGTAATTGTTATAGCAGCCTGCACCAAGACAGCATTGTGCCAGATTATTGTGGAGAAATCAGGTAACAACATTGACAAAGAAATCAGGTAACAACATTGACAAAGATCCTTGCTCTTGTGGGGATTGTATTCTGCAGCGAGAGACAGGCAACAATCATTAAACTTAATAAGATGAGTAATTCATGTATATATGAGAAAAGAGTAGGTGCTATGGAGAAAATAAAGGGAAAGAAGAAACTAAAATAAAGTAGAAGAAACTGGGAGAGCAAAAGGTTAGGGGCGGAGGGCTGCCTTGGGTTCAGAGTAGATCTCAGTGCAGCAGCAAAATCTGAGCCAAGACTTGAACGGCGTGAGTGAGTCACGTAAGCGTGGGGACGGTGAAAGGGGCGCTGCGGTCACGGCGCTGGGAAGGCAGCACTGGTCATGTGAGAAGGAACAGCAGAGAGCCCCTGTGTGGGGGAGAGAGGGCAGGCGGCCTGAGAACTCACTTGGAAACTAATACCATGTGCCTCCCGGCTACAGGATGGGTTTTCATTTTAAATTTGAAAGAAATGGGTGGAATTGTGGTGTTTTGAGCAAAGCAGGAACATGAAACAGCTTTTCTTTTTTTTTTTCTAATGAAATGGGCTATTATGATTAAGAGCAATAGCTTTGAACTCCAGTATCTCTCTGCTTACCAGCTTGTGTATAAAATGTTAAGTTCCTCATCTCTATGTTTTATCTATCAAATGAGCACAGGAATATGAATACTACATAGGCTTGGTTGTAAAGATAAAAGAGATCATTGCAAAAAACTTTGCATTATACTTGGCGTAATGCACCTGCTGAACAAATGATCTCTTATTTTGCTACTTCCTACACAAAAATTTTCTCCAGAAAAGAGTACCATTAATACCAGGGTCATTCCAAAGCCCCGTTGCAACATCTATTTTCAGAAAGATGAATCAACCAAAGAATTTCAACTATCTATAAAGGATTGTTTTAGGTATGGAGGGAATATGTGCTGTGCCACGTCCGACTCTTTGTGAGCCCACGGACCAGAGCCGGCCAGGCTCCTCTGTCCATGGGGATTCTCCAGGCAAGAATACTGGAGTGGGTGGTCTATCTCTTCTCCAGGGGATCTTCCCAACCCAGGAATTGAACCCGTGTCTCCTACATTGAAGGCAGATTCCTACCAGCTGAACTACCAGAGAAGCTCATAGAGGAAATATACAGAATTTTAAGTGCACCACTTGCTACTAATAAAATTATGATTCAGGTGTATAAATAAAACATACATGTAAAACATGATGATTGAACACCAATAAAAAGTAATACATTATTGATATAATAAACACATGAATGAATCTTAAATTCATTATGCAGAGTAAAATAAATCACACACAAAGAGCATGTACCATGTGATTTCAGATCAAACCAGTCCATCCTAAAGGAAATCAGTCCTGAATATCCATTGGAAGGACTGATGCTCAAGCTGAAGCTCCAATATTTTGGCCACCTGATGTGAAGAACTGACTCATTGGAAAAGACTCTGATGTTGGGAAAGACTGAAGGCAGGAGAAGAAGGGGAAGACAGAGGATGAGATGGTTGGATGGCATCACCAATTCGATGGATATGAATTTGACCAAGCTCCAGGAATTGGGGATAGACAAGGAAGCCTGACATTGCTGCAGTTGGTGGCATCTCAAAGAGTTGGACATGACTGAGTTACTGAACTGACTGGAAATGAATATTGACCTAGAGTGACAAAAACTAGGTAAGTGGTTTTCTGGGTCAAGGTGAATATATAACAGGGGACTATATAAAAGAACATAAATAATCTTGTGGAAGTAATGGCAATGCTCTGTGCCTTGATAATATTTTGGTTTGACAAGTGTACAACTCTAAAAATTCAAATTGTACACTCTAAATGGGTGCCATTTATAATGTACAAACCATTCCTTCATAAAATTAATGGCAGCAAAAACAAAAACAACTGTAATAACAACTGATCACAACAGGTTGGATGATCAGGCAAGAGTATACCTTTTACCAGTTTTGACTAGAAAGTCACTGGACATGTTTAGTTTAGATTTGAAAGATCACACAACTTCCAAATTTTACTTGACTTGCTTTAGGTCTAGAAATCTTGTTAAACCTGAAAAGTTCTCCTGTTAAGTTGGTTCATTTTGGTCTTATCCACTCAAACGTTTCAGTGACATTATGTCAGTCTTTCAACTTCTCATTAGAAGATCCTTTCACATTAAACTTAATCTCATTTCATTTCCTATGCTATGTATGAAATCATTTCCTCTTGGAACTGGCCCTTACAGAGACTTAGAGCCCTTTCTTACTACTTTCAAGGTAACTCACAAAGATTTTAATTACAGTTTCATTTTTAAATACAGGTAATTATAGCTTCGGTCTGGAACAGTTTTCAAATGATGCATGAGAGAAGAGGGGGAGCATCTCACCTCTAATTCTATAAAGGGCAAACTATTCAAATGCTTCTTTAGGTAATCTTATACTATATTTGGCTTCTAAGAATTACAACACATTCTAAATAAATGGCAAATAAAACAGATGCATTTGTTCCAACAGTGTGAGGAAATAAATGGTAAAGGACATTGTGTTCTTCCTTTGATTCATTTTGGTATAATGTTCTATGGAATTATCAGTGAATCATTGAAAAACTGAAATTCTCACTTACTTAAATGTTTAATTTACATATAAGATAACTGCTTAATACAAAGAGCACATTTATAAGTTATTCCCTAGAAACTAATGCTTTGAAAGTATATTTAAATATATTTAATCAAATATGAAATACATTTTATATTTATATAGGATATTAACAGTAAAATATAGTTTAAAGAGTAAACTATTTAGTTTTCTTAAACTAAGAAAAAAAATACACAAATCTTTATGAAAGCTTTCTGTTCAGCATACTAAATGTCTAAGGAGTCATACTGGATTTCAAATAGAGTACCTACTTTGGAAAGCAAATTTGGGATTCTTGTAGACAGGCTGAAAATTATTTCTTAATATAGGTGACTGAAAGAAATACCTATCAGACACAGAGTTAACACATCTGAATGAGGACATAGCCTGAAAACAAATGATGATGTATTTTCTGTGGAGCATTTGCGAAAGGACTATTCAACAGAGACATAAATAATCAAACTGCAGTCACCAAAATAAATGAACCATATTCTGAAGCAGTGAGTTGACTTTTAATTCTGATTTTTCACATAATTCTAAGCCCATAAAATCCAAGCAAATCTCCATATCAATAATCTGAATTAGTAGAATTCCATTGTAATTTCAGAAATGCTTATCCCTGAAATCTCTGATGCAGCACAAAATTGAAAATTCTTCTGATATAAAACTGATGGCAGCAAGAACATAGATGCTTTAATGCTGATAAGCAAGGTGAGGTGGAATGGGTCTTAAAAGGTGTGTCTTTCATACAGATGGCTAACAAACACATGAAAAGATGCTCAACATCACTCATTATTAGAGAAATGCAAATCAAAACCACAATAAGGTACCATTACACGCCAGTCAGGATGGCTGCTATCCAAAAGTCTACAAGCAATAAATGCTGGAGAGGGTGTGGAGAAAAGGGAACCCTCTTACACTGTTGGTGGGAATGCAAACTAGTACAGCCACTATGAAAAACAGTGTGGAGATTTCTTAAAAAACTGGAAATAGAACTGCCATATGACCCAGCAATCCCACTTCTGGGCATACACACCGAGGAAACCAGATCTGAAAGAGACACGTGCACCCCAATGTTCATTGCAGCACTGTTTATAATAGCCAGGACATGGAAGCAACCTAGATGCCCATCAGCAGATGAATGGATAAGGAAGCTGTGGTACATATACACCATGGAATATTACTCAGCCGTTAAAAAGAATTCATTTGAATCAGTTCTAATGAGATGGATGAAACTGGAGCCCATTATACAGAGTGAAGTAAGCCAGAAAGATAAAGAACATTACAGCATACTAACACATATATATGGAATTTAGAAAGATGGTAACGATAACCCTATATGCAAAACAGAAAAAGAGACACAGAAGTACAGAACAGACTTTTGAACTCTGTGGGAGAAGGTGAGGGTGGGATATTTCGAAAGAACAGCATGTATACTATCTATGGTGAAACAGATCACCAGCCCAGGTGGGATGCATGAGACAAATGCTCGGGCCTGGTGCACTGGGAAGACCCAGAGGAATCGGGTGGAGAGGGAGGGGGGAGGGGGGATCAGGATGGGGAATACGTGTAAATCTATGGCTGACTCATATCAATGTATGACAAAACCCACTGAAATGTTGTGAAGTAATTAGCCTCCAACTAATAAAAATAAATAAATAAATAAAATAAATTAAAAAAAGGTGTGTCTTTGTACTGCATTGTGTTTATTTAAATCACAAGCCTCCCCTCTGCCTCATTTCAAGACCTTGTTGTTTACTTCTTTCTCTGCCAGTATGAGATGTGGGTCCTACTTCCCCCGAGTTTATACTCCTGCACAAGGCTAGCCCTGTTAGAAAAAAGAGGAAGAAGAAGAAAATCAAAATCAAAAACAAAAAAAGACTTCAAAAAAGAAAAAAGGTGGAAATTATATCAAAGTCCTGTTTGAAGAGCTGTTGAACTTCATTTTCATGTTTTGCAGGATATATTTAAAAGAAAAATCTGTGGAAAGCCTGAGGAAAAAAGGTGACAGGAAACCAAACAAATCACTTCTATGTTCTTGTTTACAGCGTCTTTGCTTGACATGACCCCATGTAGGTGATGTGATAGAAGCTTTGATATCTGGCAGAATTAAGTCAAATGTATGAACTGCAGTTTAAGAAGCATAAATGTCAGCTTTCTAAAGCCTTCCACATCAAAGCAATCAGTAACGGTTTTTAAATACACACTACAGCAGTATATTATGTGTCATGGGAGATAGAGAAGACGTACTATAGTATTAGGCACAGAGGAGCTATTTTTAAAATATATAATGACTGAAAGGATGAGATAGGAAAGCTACCAGTAGGGAATTTTTTCTGTGCAAATAAAGTGTTAATCATAACTTAACCAGAGAATTAGGCAATCTAATGTAACATGTATGTTATAAAGGAAAGACTAGGCAACATAAATGAAGAAAATAACATGTCTCCATGGTCAATGACAAGCAACTCAACCTCTGTGAGCTTCTGTTTCCCCTTGAGTGACAGGGTGCAGCCTAGGGGATTGAACAATAACAATAACAAGTTGGATTTGTAAACGCATGATGGATCCCACCTCTCTAAATCACCAATCCTTACCATACCTTATTCCAAGTCATCACACTCCAAAACTCCAATGAAGAAAACATATCTAGGAACTCATCCTTTAAGGACAGTAGTTGTAAAAGCCTACTTCTATACTTGGAATCAGTTTCCAATGAGGATATTAGATGTAAAAGAGTTTTACAATAAATCGTATTTGTCTGTATAAATTAATCAAACCTCAGGCTTAGGGAAATGCATATTTAGAAAACAGATGGAATTTCAGGTGGGAGGGAGGGTATAAGTAAGAGAACAGAATTGGAAATGTGCATAGATTACTCAGGACAGAGAAAGAAACCCATTTGCTAGGAGTAAGGATTACATATGAAATTGCTGGATAAAAATGGCTCTTACAAATTAGTGTGTACATATAATGTGTATAATTACTACAAATTACTATATATAATGTAGGGGAGTCTAGAAATCATACAATAGGCAATAGGGAACAGCTGTACATTTCTGAGCAAGGACATCCATGAAACCACATCAGCTAAAGAGGGGGGACATAAGAAGAGAAACCAGCGATAGCAGTGGGGAGGAATAAAATAGTGTAAATAGGTAAGGGATTAGGAGAGACCTCTGTAGGTATAAACAGTGTTTCCTATGAAACAACAGGACTGAACACATTTTGAATCACCTCCTTCAAGTGTCTTCTCAAATGTCATACAATTGAGAGTCTTCTCTGACAAACACAAAAATTACACTTGTTTCGCATCTGTGCACTCTTGGGTCCCACTCATGTTTTATTTTTCTCCATAAAATGTGATATCATCTGATACAATATATATTTTCTTGTTTACATCTTTAACTTTTTTTTTCTCACCATTAAAATATAAGTACCTTGATCTTGTTCTGCTTATTTTCCAGTTTTTCTGACCCCACAGGAGGGGTTTCATAAATTTTGAGTTGAGTGTCTTAAATGAATTAAAATCCAATAAAGAAAACAAAGATGAAGAAGCTGATTATGTTTGTTATGTTCCTTACCTGTGGTTCTAGCAGAAAACATGCAAGAAACTACTTCACTAAGTAACTTCAAATAAATGTTATGTTCTTAAAAAGAAAGTTCAACAACAGTTCAATGGAACACTATGAAGAAAATGCAATTTCGACAACTAGGTAATCAAAAAAATTAAACAACAAAAGAAATTTCCAACAGTCTCCATATCCTTTAGTAAATGTGAATTATGATAATACCAATGCTAATTTATATTCATCAAACTGTCTTCCTTTAGGCTTTCAAAGTGTTCACAGAAGGGTTTTATCTGTCACTGTAAGATGCATGACAAATAGAAGGCACTAAGGGATTAAAAAAGCCCCCAAACACTGTCACTACCAGAAACATGAATAGAGCACTGCCTATTTCAGGGCTAATCCAGAATTCAGTTGGAAAATGATGCAGTTTTCCAAAAGCAAGTTAGAGCCATTAGATTCAGGAAATGAGTATACAAATATAACCCCCCACCCCCCACCAATCACCAGAGAAGAACATAATCTCAAATGACTACTGAGATGGATGACAATATTAGATCATGACAAATCTTAAACCTCATTAATTCCTACATCAGTATCTAGAAATTGTTCTAGACTTCTTTCATCTTTCTTCAACCAGATGGGCAAGATGAACAGTTTATTCACAGCAATATTCATTATACAAAAACGTTTTAACCATTTTGCTTACAAAACCATTGAAGTAAAAATAGACACACGTAAGGATGCTGAATCATATTCTGAGTTCAGAATGGAAGAATAAAAACAAGGTTTCTCATGAACAAAAGGGGGTGGGACATTAACGTTCAAGTACTAAATCCATACACATATTACAAAAGAAAGATTTTCATGACTCTAAAGCAGAATTCATTGCAGCTCATCTTGGAAAATAGTATCAGTAAAAAAATTTGATATGTTAATTTTGTTTTCTAGTAAGTTTGTGAGAAAGCACTGGATTTACTGAGAAACAGTACATCTTCTGCTCTCCTTCAGGAGTGCCTGCCTTGTATTACTCCATCCTCAAAAATCCATCAATGGTGTAGCTTGGCCTTAGACTGGAAACAGGATCACTATCCATTTCTGACTTTGCCATCATCCTGTAACTTGGAAAAGTTACTCAGTTACATTTTCTCATCTGCCAAGGGAATCAAATTTCAACATCCCTTTAACTGAGAGAGTTATTATGAGATAATATATGAGAAAATTCTTAAAGAGACAGGAAATACCAGACCACCTTACCTGCCTCTTGAGAAATCTGTATGCAGGTCAAGAGGCAACAGTTAGAACCAGACATGGAACAATGGACTGGTTCCAATTAGGAAAGGAGTAAATCAAGGCTGTATATTGTCACCTTGCTTATTTAACTTATATGCAGAGTACGTCATGTGAAATGCTGGGCTGGATGAAGCCCAAGCTGGAATCAAGATTGCTGGGAGAAATATCAATAACCTCAGATATGCAGATGACACCACCCATATGGGAGAAAGTGAAGAGGAACTAAAAAGCCTCTAGATGAATGTGAAAGAGTAGAGTGAAAAAGTTGGCTTAAAACTCAGCATTCAAAAAACAAAGATCATGGCATCCGGTCCCATCACTTCATGGCAAATAGATAGGGACAAATCTATTTTGTCTTCATGGCAAATGAACACTGACAGACTTTATCTTTTTTTGGCTCCAAAATCACTGCAGATGGTGACTGCAGCCATGAAATTAAAAGACACTTGCTCCTTGGAAGGAAAGCTATGACAAACCTAGACAACACATTAAAAAGCAAAGACATTACTTTCTGACAAAGGTCTGTCTAGTTAAAGCTATGGTTTTCCAGCAGTCATGTACGGATGTGAGTTGGACCATAAAGAAGGCTGAGCACCAAAAAATTGATGCTTTTGAACTATGGTGTTGGAGAAGACTCTTGAGAGTCCCCTGGACTGCAAGGAGATCCAACCAGTCTATCCTAAAGGAAATCAGTCCTGAATATTCATTGGAAGGAGTGATGCTGAAACTGAAGCTCCAATACTTTAGCCACTTGATGTGAAGAACTGACTCATTTGAAAAGACCCTGATGCTGGGAAAGACTGAAGGAAGGAGGAGAAGGGGACGACAGAGGATGAGATCATTGGATGACATCACCGACTTGACGGACATGAGTTTGAGCAAGCTCGGAAGTTGGTGATGGACAGGGAAGACTTGCGTGCTGCAGTCCACAGGGTCGCAAAGAGTTGGACACAACTGAGTGACTGAACTGAACTGAATATATGAGAAAGTAGTTTAAAAGCTGAAAATTAATGTACTGATTCAATGTATTAATCTATTACTTCAACTCAACCAAATCTAACAGCATAATTTGAAGAGCATGAGGAAGTGAAGGACAGTATATACTTGCAGAAGTGTCTTTCATTCCATACACTAAGACATTAAGTATATATTTCCACCCAGCGTGAATATACTATTTTATAGGACTAATATAAATAGGAAAAATAAAGGTATTTTTATTTAGACAGGGCTGTAAGTCTGTTTTTTTAAAATAAAGAAACTAAAACAAATATGATACTGTAATGAGTTCGGGGACTCTTCTTTCTCTTTCTTTGCTCTCATAGGATTCACCACCCAGGTGATTTCAACCTAAATTTGAACTATCTGTGACTTTAACACTGTTGACCAAAGTAACATGTATCTAATCTAACCATAAAGAAGTTGCTTTTCATGCAAAGATGGACACAATAAAGGACAGAAAAGGTATGGACCTAACAGAATCAGAAGATATTAAGAAGAGGTGCCAAGAATCCATAGAAGAACTATACAGAAAAGATCTAAATGACCCAGATAACCACAATGGTGTGATCACTCACCTAGAGTCAGACATCCTGGAGTGTGAAGTCAAGTGGGCCTTACAGGAAGCATGGCTAGAAACAAAGCTAGTGGAGGTGATGGAATTCCAGCTGAGTTATTTCAAATCCTAAAAGATGATGCTGTTCAAGTGCTGCACTCAATATGCCAGCAAATTTGGAAAACTCAGCAGTGGCTACAGGACTGGAAAAGGTCAGTTTTCATTCCAAATTCAATCCAGTGAACAACAAGTCATTTTATGAAATCCAGCTAATGAGGAATATAGGTACTCGTAAATAATTTCCATCTCAAAGGTTTTAACTGTTGAAACTCATGTGCAAAACATGTTTTCACTTATTACTGAGCTACATATCCCTCTAGGACAGATATCTTGCTTCACATCATGCTTTATTTAGTTTTATATTTCTAGCATCTTGCATAGAACACTGAGTAGACATTTATTTTTAATGATTAAAAATGGAATTGAATATAATTATGTTTCATGCTTTGAAGTAGGCTCACAATATTAACTAGTTCAGTAGAGAATGGGAAGCCTGATTGATATGATAAAATGATTGATATGATAAAAAACTTAGACATTTCAACTGAATGAATGTTCAATATGAAGCAACGGAACGATAACAGTGACCAAAAAAAAAAATTAACAAAAAACACACACATACACATCTTTGATTGTAGATGTCATTATTTCCAGAAACAAAAGCATGCTTCCATTTTACCATCCCTGCTCATCCATCTGAGGAACTGTAGTTAATTTTAGAACTGACTTTAAGAAATACTGACAATTGGAGTGTATCCAGACTAGAATGACGAGATAGCCAGGAAGGATTTGAGAAGGATTTCAACACTGTGAAAAATAGTTTTAGAAACTGAAGATATAGAATTTAGAAAAGAAAAACTGGGGTCTCGGTGTGAGGGTGAGGGATCTATTCATAGAAATTATTCTTTTAGCGTGAATGAGGAATCCGGATGCGTTTGTCCAGACCAGCGGAAAGCACAGAGCATAGCACACTGGGAAACTCAATAAACATCTTAGGAAGCGGCGGCAACAACATGCAGATGGCTAATGGGCAGTGATTCCAGTGGGCGGATTCTGATGCAAAAAAAGGAAAAACTCTAATCATTAAAACTCTCCTTAACAAGACTGTTACTTTGTGAGGTAGCAAGCATACCCTCCTTTTGAAAAGGTAAACAGAGTTTGAATCATCACGCATCACAGAAATAGCAGAGGAGTTTGCTGAATAGGCATTTATACTAGGAAACTTCCAAAGTTCTAGTTAAATTTATGATTCTATTATTTAAGTCATTTTCCATTTTGAAGCAATTACTGTGATTCCCATTTTTGTAAATTTCACAGTTACCTTGGTTTAAGACAGATTACCACATACTTCCTGCCTCCTAGTGAATTATTATTAATTTAAATGTTAACTCTAGGTCCAAAATGTCGAGAGACTTACCAAGTCACCTGAATGATATCCCCCTTCCTCCACTAAGCTTCATTTACTCTCTAATAATTATCACTCTCATAACTTTCACATAATTTCTACCTCTCCAAAACACAGCCAGGAAGGGAATTCAAGGACAGGAAGAAATTATGATTTTTTTTTTCATTGTATAATCTCTTTTAATGAAGAAAAGCAATTAAGCACAGCAAGTCAAAAGCAAGCTGAGCTTTTTCTTACTGAGCCATCTAGAACAAAAAGCTTATCTGATTTATGCTAAAACTAGCTCATTTTAAACAGAATCTTAATACCCTAATCAAAGAAGTTTAAAAAAAAATAAAGGAAAACATTTTGCCTTTGTTATTCAGAGGCAAAAACGATGACAATTATTTCCTGGTTAGCATTCTTAGGCTCACTTCACATATGATATTTTTTTTGAATGAAAGTAATACAAATCACTACAAAACAAAATTTAAGAGGTGTACCACACACACACACATTACTTTTGCCCACAAAGGTCCATCTAGTCAAAGCTATGGTTTTTCCAGTAGTCATGTATGGATGTGAAAGTTAGACTATAAAGAAAGCTGAGCACCAAAAATTGATGCTTTTGAACTGTGGTGTTGGAGAAGCCTCTTGAGAGTCCCTTGGACTGCAAGGAGATCCAACCAGTCAATCCTAAAGGAAATCAGTCCTGAATATTCATTGGAAGGACTGATGCTGAAGCTGAAACTCCAATACTTTGGCCGCCTGATGCAAAGTACTAACTCCTTGGAAAAGACGTGGATGCTGGGAAACACTGAAGGCAGAAGGAGAGGGGACGACAGAGAAATAGATGGTTGGATGGCATCACCGACTCGATGGACATGCGTTTGGGCAAGCTCCGGGAGTTGGTGATGGACAGGGAATTTGGCATGCTGAAGTCGATGTGGTCACAAAGAGTCGAACGTAACTTCAGTCATGTGAGTGAACTGACTCACACATGCTCTCTCTCTCACACACACACACACACACACACACACACACTCCAATTTCTTCTCTCTTCCCTTCCTTCCTTTGCTCACCATCTGTGAACTGTATTTAAACCTGTACTTTAAAACACATATAAAAAGGGCAAATGTGTTTGACCTTTTTTAAGAAAAATCTTTCCTTCATGTAGTTTTTTATTTTAAAAGTTACCTTTTGCTGTCTTTGAAAATTAACTTCATTTAAATCATCTATCTGTAATACACATCCAATACTCTACTACATGTCTATGACTGAGTGTTCACCCTGCCCTAGAAATACACACTTTATTCATAATTATACATGCGATTCTCATAACTGAGGTGAATTTTATTATTTTCATTTGACAGATGAGGAAAATGAAGTTAGAAGTCAAATAAATTCCCCAAGTCACAGAGTAAGAGATAGCAAGTCTAGGGTCTAAATGTAAGTCTACTCAAGTCCTCTCTATGATTTTTGGTTATCTGCTTTGCAACAAGGTTTATTGAGTATCTACCATGTCACCAAGCTCCATCCTTAATACAAAACTGAAAATAACAAAACATATGCCTTCAAGGATTTCACATTCTAATTGCAATTATTGACAAATTAGTGAATACAAATCAGCAGGAAAATTTTATAACAGAGATAAATATTAGGTGCAACAATGATCCTTAGGCCTGAATAAATCCACTTTGCCACGTTTGGGATAGGAGGGACAGTATACACAATAACTGAATGTATGCTGCTAGAGTAGCTAATCTTAGGACAAGAAATAAGGTTCTTTCCTTGAGTGGATTCTGCTTCTTCCTTGACTCCAGGCCACTGCCAAGCCAGTGTGCCTAGATCATACTAAGGTCCACTCAAGGACTGGACAATTCCATCTGATATGTTTCATTCACATTAAAAAATACTTGTCTAGTGGTCTATGGTCCCTTTTCATCAGACCCCTTTTTAAGAACAAATAAATTAGTTAAAAAACTATGCAGCACCTTCAAATACTGTATTTTTTTTTTTAAACTCTTAAACAAGACAGGCCTACTGAGAGAGCCAAATTTGGCAAGGAAAAAAATTGTGGCACCCCCTCAAATCACATGACATACATAACCATGGATGTACAGAGCTTTCCTAACTTCTGAAGCTGTGTTCCCAGGCTACTGTCATTATTCTTCCACGCCTTCCTACCTATGGAAATTAATATTTTGCTATCACACATGATCATCTCCCCTTGCCTCCATTCCCCAGGCGCTTGGCTTTCTCAGCTTCAGCACTCCTCTCTCAGTTTGTCTGTGCTCACATCATCACTTTCTTTTATAGATTTTTTTTAAATCTAATAATTTATTTCTCTTAATTTCTATGCCTGGGTCTGTCATTCCTTAAATGTCTCAGTACACTACCTCTTCTTTTTTAATAGACTCCAGAGAACAAATTTCTACCCTCTAAAGTATAACCTTTGTAGAAATGATATATCCCTGTTTTATTTAACACCTCTTTCACCACAATCTCCAGTAAAAAGAAAAGGAAGTCATTATAGTCAATTTTTCCATTGTCTAGAAATACGTTTGAGGCCTTTTCTTTTTTTAACTGTGAACTCAGCACTTGTTCGGCTCTTCCTTTGTCTGCATTACTTTATCATGGTCCATTATGGACAATGATCCTAAAATATTTTACAAAGTATCCATGGGTGGGCATCATATCAAAAGCTTAAATGTTCCCATGTATTCAATTTGTGTCTTTTTTTCTCTTTTTTAAAAGCAGGTATTTGAACTCTACACAATGAAAGTTTTAATGACATGTACCACAAGGTATAAGTCACTGGAAAGAGCCCAGTGACATCTTTACTTGTGTGAAAACCAATTGTTTAGTTTCAAGGATAAAGAGTAAGCCTAACTGAATAACCATGTCTCCTCTGCTAGTCCTTTCATAATGGACCAGGGCCTAACTTCTCTTAAAGCAAGAGGATAATATTAGTAAGGAAAATCTTTCAACACAGAAATAATATGAATTGAATAGACGTATGGCACAGTGGCCCTGAGGGGGGTGGGGGAACAAAAGAAAACAACAACAAAAGAAAAATAACCTTCATCACTCACTATGACGATCAAGATCAGCTCATAAAGGACAAAAGCCATTTAGCTGAGTTGGTAACATTGCACATAATGGCTCTGCTTTAGAAGCTTTCTGGGAACTTGAAAAGGGGCTTTTTAAGGTACAGGATCATAATTCACCATAGACCTATTGATTAAAATTATCTGTTAGGTTCCTTGAAAATGTATATATTTTAAAAATATGCTCCAGATGATTGGCAGGGGTGGGGGTGGCGGGGATGGGAGGTGGGGGAGAGCTAGGCAGCCAATCTGAAAAGCCCTGGGTCAGAACAATGGTAACGAGGTCAAGGTTTGTAAAGGTGTTTCAAAGACTGCTCAGATGTTCTAACAGGGAAGTAGACTACTTGACCAGCCTCAAGCATTCTTCTAACTAGGGAATGACAGATTTGAAGTAGTTGAAAAGTAAAGGTGTAGTGGTTTGGCCTAACAGGTCACGATATTATACCTTACAATGAGAGGGCAAATGAGCATCCAAAGTGGTTCACCTTCATTAGTCCAAGTTTTGGCTTTGATTTGAGCTGACTGACTTCTCTCTTTCCTCTGCACTGAATGACTCTTCATTTTACCCAGCCCTCTCACAAAGAATGTCATTGGACACAGCAAGTACAGATGGATCAGTGCAAACACAACCACACTGCCAGGGAAGGAATTTGAATTGTATGCCCTGTGACTGCAGGTCAGATAATGCATTCTTTTATTTAAACAAATAATCACTGGAAAGACAGTTACAACAAAGCATCATGTAATTCTTTTAAGTCAGTATAGCATTAAAAATGTCTGCTCACTAAGCTTAGCAGGAATTTCTGGCGTATTTTGCCACTAGCCATCTGCAAAAACTTACGGTTAGCTTGTGAATGAGGATTTCCCTGTGAACTAAATCACAATTGGCCAATTGAGGGATTTCCATCCCTCTGGCAGCACTTTAGCCCAATCTAAATTTGATTGTTTCCCTGAATGGAGTAATTTAATTTTCTCCAAATGTCTACTGACTTTATAATGCCAAGTCCAGAAGATGAAATGGAAAACTGGGTCAGTTGACCAGGTAATCTAGGCCAAAAAATAAATATTGCTTAAACTTCATATAACATGAGTCATTTTATTATCTCAGTAGTCTAATTTTCTGGTCTGTATCTGGGTTATGTAATAAAATAAAATTCTGTAAGGTGAAAGAAATTACTATCCTTATTTCATATCTCTGGTAATAATATACCTGTACTTTTTTTACACTAAGAATTATTGGAGATTATCTCAGCTGCTACAATTCTGAATGAGCTATCATGTAATCATAGGTACAGGCAAACAAGCCAAGAGGAAAAGTGAAAACTGCATTTAGTGGAGCACACATTTTATATAAGTGGATATAACTTGAATGTGTAAAGATGTGTTCTGAAAAGTGGTAACTATTATTAGCCTTGTGTTTATGTCCTAATGTCAAACATCTCTAAATTATCCATCTGAAAAGCTATGGCTATACACCATAAGCAACAGCCCCACATACAGAAAAATCTCTGGTGATTTAAACAATAATGACTAAGACTGAATGAAACCACTTTCATTCTTTCTAGAGAGAATTCTCTCCCTACCCTCTTTTTCTCTCCCCCTACTTCACTCCAAACTCTACTTTTACCAAAAGGACACATAATAAGGCACTCATTTTAAGGAAAATGTGGCCTTCAGCACTGCAGTTTTGTTGTTGATTTTTAATTCAGAGATTTCCTACCACTGCAATTCTTCAATTCAAGGCTCCACAGTTTAGGACAGGTGGCTGCAGATCTAGACCACTTGATAAATCATCTAGCTGAACATCTGATCATTTACCCCTAAGTTGGGAAAAAGTCAAAGGCCTTTGGGTGTATATAGCTATTTGAGGCCCTGAGAAAAATGAATCTATTTCTTTCAATATTAGAAGCACTAGATAAGTCACATGAATGGAATACAAGGGGACCCATTTCATTCTTTGAAACTTCTTCTGTCACAAACTGCCAAAAGGTAATTCCTGAAAGTCACAATGAATCATGCCAGTTAGAAGCTATAACTTCTAGGAGCCTCTTCCTCTTACCTATATACACAGAGAGATATACAAAGATGAATTTTTAGCCCTTTCTTGAAACATTCACTTAATATTCCCTTAATAATCCCTGATTACTAGAGGAATTTTAAAGGAAAGACATTAGTGGTTAATGGAGAGGTTTTCAAATCCCTTCCAAATTCTGTGACACCACCTACATACACTGGGCAGAGAACAAAGACGATTCAATGGGTCAAGTCTGAGTTCTCCTCAAAAGGAGAAAAATCCTGGTTTTACTGATCTTCTTTTGCCTTTATTAGAACATTTACCTTGAAGCAAAAAGGAAAAAATACATTTGAAAGTAAATGCATTATGGGAAAGAAAAAAAAAGCATCCAAAGTAAAATCTTAAGGAAATTCCATAAACTTGTTTATAATCAGTCAGCCAGTCATCAAACACGTATTATTGAATACCTACTCGTGCCAGTCACTGTTCTGGGGCTCTAGAGATATATAAGGGCAGAGATCTCTGCTCTCTTATATTCTGGCTGAAGTAAACCAGACAATAAACAGTAAACAAAATAAATGCTAAAATTTTAAAATGTGTTAAAAGATAACTGTTATGGGAGATAAACTGAGTGGAGTAAGAGAGTTCATGAAGGGGGCAAATCATAGTATTAAAATGATTGTCAAAACAAGTCTCTTGAGACTCAGGTGCCATTTGAGCAAGATCTTGAAGGATGTGAGGGTATAGCCAATTATTTAAGTATCTCAAGGTAATTATGTTATTTTTCCCTCAAAGATACCCATCAAAGAAGAGAAGGCCCTAATCAGCTTGTCTTTGAAAATTTGGTCTTCAGGTGACTAAGTATAAACTCAACTCATATCACTCTATTAAGTCATTAATGAGGGTAAACATTAAATTCATAAAAAAATTTTTCTCTAGGAGGTACTTCCAGTCCACAAGAAAATATTTCTTTCTGCCTCCTTCAGCTCATCCAAAGAACAGCATATAAAGAAACTAGACTTCCTAGTTTTGTTCAAAGGAAAGACAATCTATTTCAACTTCATCATTATATGTGTGAGAAATGTGAAAATATAAAAGAGATATAGGGATATCTAAATATGGTTGAGTAGAATTAACCTTTCATGCTTTATTGTACCACTATTCTCTGTAATATGGGCCACCAAGACACTGATGTCTACTTATTTATAACTTAATCATAGGATCATAAAAAATAGGTTATTTATAGGATAGACAGATTTTGAGACTAATAACTTCTTAAAACCCTGGGCATATTACAGGTTATTAGTTTTCAGATTCACTTACTCTAAGGGTGTACAGTATATTTTATCATCACCATTGATAGAAACCATCTTTTACTTACTTTTGCATTTTGTCATGTAACACCATACTGGAGAATGGAGTATTTTTATTAGCTAATAATACAGATCCTAAGATTTAGACTTGTGAGGCTGAATTATTTGCCCCGGGTCAGTAAAAAGCAAATGCAGGATTTGAACAGGTCTTGTGACTGTGGTACTTACGTATCACACTATACTGGTCCTTCGTTATAAGGTAGAGTTTTATATCCCCTAATATGAAATCTTCAACATGAGAAACAACAGCATCTTATATAATACCTTGTGATCAGTTTCCTTCATACTACCTCTAAATTTATTTTTAAAATAAGAAGATAGAATCCTGTTTCATGATTATTAGTGTTTAAGTGGAGCAAAGTCTTAAGGTCTCCTTAGAGTTGGTAAGTCTGTATCAGTTATTTTAGCCAAAATTTCCAGTGTTTTGCCTATCATAATAAGCAATGTCTCCTATTATATGTTATAAATAAAATAGTGTCAACAATTTGTAAAGATTATCTGAAAAGTTCTTCTCTGCTACAAAGTTCTGATTCTAGTCGAAGATTCAAGTCCCTTTAGTATATGAGCCGGTGAGTATCCTGGGTAATTACAGTATTCTTTAAAACCACTGGCCAAGACAAGAAATATCTTCTTACCAGACTAAAGGTTTTGATTTTTTAAACCTAGATTAATTTAGGCTTCCTTCACAGTTCAGTTGGTAAAGAATCTGCCTGCAATGCAGGAGACCCTGGTTCTATTCCTGGGTGGGAAGATCCGCTGGAGAATGGACAGGCTACCCACTCCAGCATTCTTGGGTTCCCTTGTGGCTCAGCTGGTAAAGAATCCACCTACAATGTGGGAGACCTGGGTTCACTTCCTGGGTTGGAAAGATCCCCTAGAGAAGGGAAAGACTACCCACTCCAGTATTCTGGCTTGGAGAATTCCATGGACAAAGTCCATGGGGTCACAAAGAGTCGGACACGACTGAGAGACTTTCACTACACTTCACATTAACAGAATTACATTTCAACATGGATAAATAAGATAAAATTATTATTTTGGAAAAGAAATGATCCTTTTAATATTCAATATGATATAATTTTTTTTGCTATTTATGATCTACTTCAGTAAAGAATCTAAAGTTATATTTATACTACCTCATTCTTTAAACTGTTATACTGTGAAGAATCCTTTCTGTGCTGTTCAATGAGGATTAATTAACCCATTACAAGCTTAACAAAATCTTGTTTAGTTTACCAGTTATTCAATGTCATAATTGTGTATAAAATGTAAATGGGAAACTTCTCATCACAGAACCAAGAGTGAAGATATAAAAAAGGTGCTGGGGCTTTTCTTAGTAAAAGCATAATGATAAAAACCATTAAATTGCAGCAATAGGTAATATAGAAATATTTACTCTTCAAGTAGCTCTTCTTCATTGTGCTCAGAACTGACAGGCAGGTAGGCTAAAGAAGACTGCAAAATAAATACCAAACTTTAAACAGTCATGTAGCCTTCTAAGTATATTACATTAATGAAGTCGACATTTAAGATCTTATTTCATGAAGTGAAATTTTGGTCTTTCCATGTTCTGTGGCTGAGGAGCTTTTAGTACTGCAACAACAGAAGTCATAATAGATAAACAGAAATAAATTATGCCTCGGTTGCAAATCAATCACATGTAAGCATTTCAATACAGTTAAGATTTTGTCAACACTCAAAAATGCTTCTGAGCAATGAAGAATAGTTGATATTTTGAAGCTAAATGAGGAGACACGACTTTAGAAGCCGTACAAAAGAAGAGAGATATGATATTTTCAAAATTAAATTAGTTCTATATCAGATATCACAGTAAAATGTATTTCTGAGTTATAAAACAAACATGCATCATGACGTTGGTGACCAGAAGCTGTGCACTTCACAGACAAATTAGTTACAAACAAAGATGACAGTTGAAACAAAAACTATGAAAACAGAAGAAGATGTATAATACTACTAAATATGTTATTTTTCTCTAAGTATTAATAATATCAAATCTATTTCAAGAATAGATAGAATATTAGTTGTGGCTTGACATTACAGATAAAATTTTAAATACATAATCTTTGATACTGCTTATCAATTAGGTGAGTGGAACTAACTATATCTAGATATTAATGCAATTGGTTATGAGAAAAATCTGTATTTTCTCTACGGTTATTCCATTTTAAGATCTTCATTTTCACTAACACAATGAAGTTTAGGAACTTTTAAAATGTGTAATTACATGCTTGACAGTTGTAATATGTTGACTTTCTAGTAACATAGAAACACAGATAATCAAACAATAAACACTTGAAAAGGTCAAATGGAAACTTATTTTCCAAACACAGTGCAGGATTTACAAATGAAAGGAATAGCAAATATACTCATATCACATTAAGACATATCACAGATAAGACAAATTCTGGCTTGTTTGAAAGCTAGCAATCCTAACTCAATTGAAACCCAATTTAAACACAGGTCTTATGGTATATCACAATTGATACAGGTTAAAAAAAAGAGAACTCAGAATTCATGGAAACCACATTAGTTAGTTTAACATGATATGTGAATTTCAGGAAATGTCCTGTATTTGCTATCACACAAATAGTGAAAGTTAGAAAATACAGTTTTATTATTTGCCACTGTGACAGTGAATTACATTAAAATTTTTGAAAACCTACAAACACAAACACACACACTGACTTTTTACTTCCTTACAGGACCATTGCTGTTCATAGGTTAAGAGATATTAAAGTGATACCAGAATGATATTTTACTAGAAAGAAATACTGTAACTTTGAAAAAGGATATGATCGGAAACAAGTGTAGAGACAGAGAGCATTCAATATAATCTTTTGCTACAATTTTTTCTAGTTATTTTTACAAGTTTCCTTTTACTTTTCCACCCCCTACTATGTCCACCACAAACCCTGCATGTCCTCCTCTATATCTACCTTTTCCAATACACCCCCAACACACACATACTTAAATCATAAGAATGGCAAGTTCAAGATACAGTAAGAAAGACATTCTGGAAATACAATGGTCAAAAAGAAAGTCAAGCTTCCTGCCCTCATGGAGCTTACATTCTACTAGGAAAAGTTGACATTAAATATATAATCATTCACATAAATATATACAGTTATAATAACTGTTATGATGGAAAATATAGGCTTTTGATCATCATTTAATGGAAAATTATTAACCTATGCTTCTCAGCTATTTAACCAGTCAATGACGGCTGGATTTGCAGTACTTTCTTTGACATTTTCTGATTTAAATTGTCATTCATCTTTCTCAAACATTAGAGTAAAATATCATCAATTGTTGGAAGGAAGTGACCAGTTTAAACATACATAGAAGAAAACAAAAGCAAAAAACTGCATTCCCAGACAAATAGATAAACCTAGATTCTCAAAAGGAGTGGAATATAAAGTTAATACTGTCAATAGTCCTAACAATATTCTGGCAAATTTCAAACCTAGAAAGAAGGCAAACACAGTGTCACAAAGACTACCTGAATCTATCTAACCACAGCCAATGGGAGTTTGGTTGGCCTTGAATATTATCTCTCTTAGCTGTCCCAAAGAAAATAAAGGTTATTCCTAACTGTAATCATTTAGAAAACATGAAAACAAATCAAAATAATCAACTTTAAAATGTGAAACAGAATGACCAAGTGAAAATATGAGTCAAGATGGTCTACAGAAAGAGTGAAAAAGTTTTTATTTCATTCATTTTGATTGTGCCAGCAAAGCAATGAGCCCTAACACATCTCCAGCTGACTTATCTGCTTTTGTCATACAATATGATAAGGAATTCTGCAGTTTTCAAACCCTGAAGAAATAATTACGGAGTTTGCAAGGATCCATACCAACTGTGTAAGGATACATCTCAAAGTGATACCAGTGCTTACCTCTAGAGAGAAGCCTGAGGAGAAGGATGAAGGAGGTTATCAGAAGAAATGTTCCTTTTTAAGATGTACAAAATGAAATACATTTTTCTGTCATTGGACATTTAAAAGTTCAGAAAATACCTAAGAATCCATATAAAATATATCAAAACAATAGCGATAATATTCCTGAACCTAGTTTTGCTTCTGGATTCAATAAAGGAAGATTTTAATTCACAAATGATTATTCCAAAGCACCTGAATTCACTACTGAAGAGAAATGTTGGGTCCAAAAAATGTTTCAGGATTATAATTTTATGGGAGGATTTGAGAAGCATGAATTTCCAAAGCAAATCTGTTTTTGCTTTGATTAGGTAGATTTAACACATTTTATGCACAACTAGGATTTAACCTGATACAAAAGGCTACACTGCAAAGTTTCTAGACACTTTGACTCCTCCAACAGGTGGTACAAGGCAAGGATAGCCTCCTAAAGGAGGCCCTGATTCATACTATCTTTATTTTTTCTGAATGCCCATCACTGATCATACTATTTACCACTCTCCCTGCACTTCCATATCTTTCATTTAACTTATCCATGTTTTCATTCCCTATTTTATTGACACTCATTTATGATTCATCACAGTCAAGATTGGATTTTTTGTTCTAGAACGCAGATTTGTTGAACTAATTTGCAACTAATGCAGACTTACAAATCATGTTTCTCATTATATATATATATATATATATATATATATATATATATATATATATATATATATATGCTTAACCAACATGTAAAGGTGATCACTGTTTTACAAAATACCCAAGTCCATCTCAAAGTCTTTTTTTCCCATTTAACACCAAGAAGCATCCTAGTCCTATTAACAGAAAAATAATGTAAAGTAAATACCAAATTCCTGTCCTGCATAGTTTTGTGCTGATTGAGAAATAAAATTTGATGAAAACTTGTAAAGCAAAAATATTTTTGACACACATAGCAATAGAAAACTTTTAAGACTGACATAATAAAACTGAATAAAGTTAAGTGACACTTAACATTAATTACACCAAAATGAATATCAGGTAAGCATAAACATGAATTATTTCATATGTAGAGCTAAATGGTTATATAATTAGAGTATTACTTTTAAGAGTTACTTTTTCACAACATAATTGATAGATATGTGTATGTATATTTAGAAAATTTGTGTATACATATGCATTCATACAAATATATGCATGCACATATACAAACACATACACATTTACTTCACTCAGCTAGTAAAATAAAATATAAATACATTTCCCTCTATGTCAGCCTAATTCCTAAACGAAGGAACTTGGGGGAAAATGCCCACTTCAGAAATGGAAGTAACAGTAGTTTGGCCTCAAAAAAAAAAAAAAGAATTTTAAAAAGTATCCCAAATGGTACACACAGTTTCTAAAAGAAATACATGTTGTCATTTTCATGGTTGCTGAAAGTATAAAATAAGGTTAAATTATATTATTGGAAATGGCTGACCAAAGTACAAACTGCAATAACATATGTTCTCTTTTTATTGGCTCAAAGTACTCAAACAACATTTGTTTCTAAAGGTCTATGTTACACATTTAAAACTTTGATATCCTCTCTTACTTATTTCTACACTCACATTCAGGGCTTCTTTTAAACGGAAAAGCTTCCCTGCTAGATGACACTAATGTAAAGGGAGAGATCTGTGAACTTTGGTACCAATTTGCCTGATTAAGATTCAGAGAAAAAGAGAGATTCAGAGAATTAAAAGAAACACATACTTGTGTTTAAAACAGCCAAAATAAAACAAAACTAGATACCAAGGGCACATTTATTAATACACAGTTAAAAATGGTTAAAGGCTATGAGACATATTTACCACAGCTGCATATCATCTATTTTCCTTTAATGAAAACATTAAACACAATGTGCATGGTTCTAAATGGCAAACTCAGTATGCTTTTCAATTTGGCACCAATACTGTCAAAGAATACACATGCCTGACTTACCAAGGGATGCAGAAATGTATACCTAGTTGACAATGTTCTTAAAACAAAGTTAGTATGCGCAAAAGAAAGAGCAGGCTTGTCTTGAGCCTTTGTCTCTCTTATGAAACTACCTTTTAGAGTTACCATGGAGTCAATGTGTTAATATAACATCTAGCAGACCACAGCCTGACGAGCCTGCAGCAGGACCATTTCAATGCTGCACATGCTTAGACTTACATTCTTAGGCAGAATAGCTGGTGCAGGTGTCCTCCAGAATTAAATATCTGAGGATGATATGTTTCTGGTGGCTACACTCATTATTTAACTACCATTAAATGATACTGCAAAAACTGACACTGAAACCTGTAACTAATCTTTAAATATGCTAATTATATAAGCGGCTGACATGAAAAAAAGAAAAACACTCTAAAGAGTCAGAAAAAACAGGGGGAAACATTTTGATGGATTTTTCTTACCTTAAATTCATAAAATATTCATTACCACTCACACCTACCTCCCAGTGCCCATTACTAATGCCAAAAGGTCTAAATATATTTGCATAACTTAGACACACTGTTATTCATATAGATGATATTAAGAAGAAATAAAATAATGTAATACCTTTACTTTTACCTATGGATTTGATGAAATGGTTCCATGAAGAAAGGGTTTCCATACAAAGAGAATAAAGAGGAGAGAAACAACAATAAGAATTATGAATATATGTAAATATACTACTCTTTGAAAATTAAATATACAAGAAGGTATAAGGGTTTGAAAACAAATGGAGATATAATCAATACATGTTGAGAAATCTGCCTTTTTTAAAGGCAATACGTGCAAGGAAATTAGAAAGCCCATGCTCACTTTAAAAGACTGCACAAAAGGAGATACACAATGCCTGTAGGTAGAAAAAGTATTGATTTTGTAAAACACTATACTCAGCATTCAAGAAGCCAGAAGCCAAAGATGTCTGCATATGTTCCCAAACTGCCATGCATGGGTGAAAAATGGACTCTTTTTGGTGCAGTACATTAAACCAAGTATCTTCTTTCATATATTAATGGTTCTCTGATTTTCTTTACTATAACTACCCTTAACTGCATATGCTGATAAACATCTGGAAACTTTCAATTACAAGTTCTTATGTCTCATTTATTTGCAGACATTATAGTGCAAGAATGAAGGAAAATAAAAGTCCAAGGAGCAAACCAATACCAAACCAACAAATAAAGGGGAGAAAAACATGAAAAAATGTGAACAAAGTTATGCATTTTATTTGCAGCCAGATAACTTGCAAGCATTTGCCCATCCTTTGCAGCAATGGTTTGAAAGCAGCTAGAGAACAAGAAGACACTGGAAGCAGAGTGGAAAAGGAACAGAGCCCATACCTTGGTCGCCCATCATCAGGTGCGCCAGACCTTGAAGGGAAACAAGAGCACAGTCAGCAATAAACAAGGGAGCATGGGAAGGCAGGGTTGTCACAGTGACAAAAATGTTCAGTGACAGACATCTTGTTTCCTATGAGACGTGTCTGTATCACAGAGGCAAATCAAAAGCATTCTTTCAACTCCGGGTTGGAATGCTTTGGGGCAAAGACTTACAGAACTGCAATTTAAACACTTGCATATGCTGCACTGTGTATTTCTTCTATGTATCAGTTGGAGCATTCAAGATCATAAGAGCATGACTTAAAATCCAACCAATCCCTTAAATATTGCATCTGCCCTGCATGCCCTCTGATGAGGCTGCTTTGAACACTGGCCCCACAGGGTTTGCATTCTTTGGTGACGAAATTATATTGAAGGAAAAAAAAAAAAAACCCAAGGGAATACCTGAAACATGGGCTGGGTCTGATCTTTTTCCTCTCATAAAAAATGAGACGTTTCATAATTAAATGAAAACAAGAAAAACACATCCTGAGTCACACTGAAATGATAATGCAGAAATGGCCCCTTGTCTGACACAGTTAGGAACTGAATAAGCTTGTTCAAATATAAAAGAGATCATCAGACATGCAGTTGTAAAGTTAGAACTTACTATGGAATGAGATTTTTTAGAAACAATGGATGACCTTTAAACAGGCTTAAGTAATTTTCCATGGAAAACAAAATTATTTAGCATTTTACTTAAACATTACTTCAATATTAAAATATGAGTTAACATGAGTATATTTAAGATATAATTTCATCAAGGTAGTTTTCTAAAAGAATATGGAATTCCTTTTGCTTATTTAAATTATTTTTAATTTTTCCTTGAAAATTTTAGATTGAAGATTACCCCTTTTCTAAAGAATACTAGTAATTTTCTTTTAAAAAATTATTTCACTATCTATAAATATATGTTTTACTTTTCAGCATTAATTCCTAGTTCTTTATTCTAAATTTAGAAACTAAGTTACACTTCAATCCCTGTATATTTCAAGAATATGGGAAACTGCTAGAGAAATAAAGCATATATACAAATTTAATAAAATGTGTATTTCATTTCCCACTGTTCAAATATATTTGAGGCGTTGAGCTAAACAGCATTGTATATTACTTGAATCAGTATTGAAATTACCTGTATTATGTCCTTAAAATTTTAAGGGGTATTTACACATTCCTGTGGGGCAGACACAATTACAAATCATCATATAATTATGATATAAAAATTATTTAGCACAGTAGTTCAATGTTTCTGTAATCTAGTTTCTTTTATATTTTCTAAGTGATTTTTAAACAAAACAAAAATCACAATCAGTTTAAAAAGTTTATGATTCATTGGTGACTCATGATACTTTATATGCTTAAGAACAGCAGCTTATCTGCCCAGGTTATATAATTTTTCATTTAATTTCATTTAAAAATTACTATACATTTCCTAACAATAGTTCATAACTTTTTTGTAAAATAAATCAGGGAAATAATTCTGTGCAAGATGTAACTTTTACATTCCTCTAATGGTTTTCAATACTACCTTAGTAAGAATGGAAATTTTTAAATATCAATAACATTTGCATTGTTTGTGTTATACTCCCTATCTCCAAGGCAGCTAGACTATATGGTCAAAGTGGAGCTATAAACATAGACATTAAAAATTATGATAGAATAAAATGAAGTTGCTCAGTCATGTCCAACTCTTTGCGACCCCATGGACTGGAGCCTACCAAGCTCCTCCATCCATGGAATTTTCCAGGAAAGAGTAGTGGAGTGGGTTGCCATTTCCTTCTCCAATGATTGAATAAACTTTATTACAATAGTTTATGAGCCTATACTCTGAAAATGTTGTCAATTTTTTTCATGAGATGTGTAGAGAGAGAGTCATACATGCTTATTAAGCTGATTTTAAAGCCCCTTTGAATGCAACTGAATTTAAAGAGAAAAGAACAGAAACATGGACCTTTTTACAGGATGACTAAGGAAATACAAAAAAAAGACAAAAAGATACTTAAAAAAAAACAAAAAAACTTTTGAACTCAAATAACATGCACAATTATAAATGAGAACGATTTTGAACAATGTCAGTCAGACCTGTAAGGGTAATATCTTTACCAAGTGCACACTCACATGCTATTTAAATTATACTGTAGAAAAAATGATGCCATTTAGAGAAGCAACACCTGGAAAAAATTTTCACTGGTGATTTCTTTTAAACTTTTAATTTGTTTTACTTAAATAATGAAACAGAAATGTTCAGCAACTAAGCAATTGAAAGAATCCACGAAATGATCACAAATAATATGCTGATATCTGCTACTGATCAATTTTGTATTGGCATGAATCGTTCTTTGAGACATCAAATTTTAGTAATTTTAATCTGTTACATTAGATGGGGACTCTTTTTCTAGGGAATCTGAACTGCTAATGCTGTGATTATGTAAGTTGATATGACATCAATTTCCCTTTCACAATTCTTTGCACTTCCTAGTTCTTTTCATGTTTTTATCCTTTACATATTCATTTTACAGCACATGAACTAATGCATTTAAGTTCCTTAAAGGTAAGGATGTTGAAATATGAAACTAACACAACATAGAAAATCAACTATATTTTACCACTTTTTTAATTTAAAAAAGGATGCTGAAACATGTTTTAGTTTGTTGAATTCAACAGGAAAAATGTATAGCTTTCTCAAAATCTCTTGATAATTTTAGAAAACCTTGAACAAATACCATAATTCTATTTAACAGACATAGAATATTACAAAATACTTACCAGTAATCATGCTGGAGTGCTGTATGCTTTCATTTCCATGAGCCAATGGCTTACTTATAATCTAAATTTATGCCTCTTATACTTTATTTTGTATTCTTTTTAAAATCAAATCATTTGAATCTAAACCAATGGGCTAGAGATGATATAATAATGCTCAACATTTACAAAAGAAATCATTTTGATCAAGAAAATGATCAAGAAAAAAAAAATGGAGAATCATGCACTGGGTTCGGAAACCACAAAGATATATTTTTTTCATTTAAAATAAAAGAAGTAAGATTGTGTCATTTTTCCATGGAGAACACTGAAATAAGTATTGTAAGGTTTACATGGGATGCTGAAGTCCATCAAGGGCTGGAGTTAAGGTTGAAGGGGTTTCATACACTTGGGGCTGAAGGGAGTTGAAAGTGTGTGTTCTATATGAAAAATGATACACAATCCAGAAATCAGCAAATACTTAGAAAGAAGTTCAACTTACCGTCTACATTCAAGATGTACTCTACTATTACTAAGAAATAAAAAGCAAATGAGAGTTGGAAAACAAAGCAGAAAGCACCCACCTTCCACATTGTTGTCTTCTGAAAGCGCATGACAAGGAGGGAGAGAAAAGGAAAAACATTCATTAAGCCGCATGCAGACCAGACCTTGCCTTTGCATGTTTCTTTCATGCAAGGCACCAAACTCATCATGCAAGTGCTCCATCGCTCCCATTCAAAGGGGAAAAAACAATCACAGGAAGCAGGTTCCCTCCCACTGGCAGCATTTAAGGAATAGGAGACAAAATTTCAGTAATACTGCTGGGTACTGAGCAAGGAGTTTTCACTGCCCTGTGCAAAGCATACATAACTCTGATATGCTGCTAGCACAGTTATCCTAGCAATTATCTTTAAAGCTTTTTTATAACAGTTTTAAAAGATTCTATTTTTAATTTTGACTTACTTGGACAATAGAAAGTTCACGACAAGTAGTCATGAAATTTCACTTAAAGATATTCCAGTTCTATCAGATATGTAATCTATTTATATCATGGCCTTGAAATATTTCTAATACTTAAATTTATTTCCTTAAAAAAATAACATAAATGTATGTACCTAAAATCTGTAATTTATTTAAAGTGTGTTCATACTTTTTCACAAATGACAATAGTTTATTGCAATTTATTAAAATCCTAACTTTCAAAAATGTAAAGTAGAAAAAATCATCATTACAAAAGAAATTCACTTGATAGCCGTTCATAAGACAAAGCTTACCATGATTATTCACTTTGTACATCTGTTTAGGGTGTGAATATGAATGTAGTTAAGATACTGATAATATTGGATGAAATTCCCTTGTTTGTCCATATATCTATATAATATTTAAATTTTTCATATACTAAGTATATTTCCATATGTGTATATACAAACATATATAATCAGATTTTACATGTCTTAATTAACACATAATCAATGTAAGTGTATGGAATATAAAACATTATTAATATCTATGAGGCAATTCAAGTACTATTTGAGACACAGGGCTTGGAATTTAGGTAAGAAATGGAAGGAAAAACTGTTTAATGGGACTAGGGTGAGAGCAGTATTTGGGTACTTACGAAAAAGTTTTCAACAATAAGTATATCTATGTTGACATTTCTTGTCTTATTCTTGTATTTAATTGGCTGTGCTTTTAAAAGAGGGTACATGATGAAAAGTATTTATAAAAGTAAGATAACAGTGAATGCTGTTAAGTTGAAAGAAAAAAAATAACTGCAAATGCACCATTTTAAGGTTTCAACGAATAGCTTTTTAATAATCAAAGTTACTAATGAACTAAAAATCATCAACTTTGTTTAAAATATATTAAGTGGAAACTGAAATATCAACACAGCTACATTTATTGATGTGGTCTTAATGCATAATAGAACATGGAAAAAGGTAGACAATAACACCTATACAAAATACTTCGTTTCCTAGAATTCATGCTAAAAGAAAATTTTTTTAAAAAATGACTGAAATAATTGGTATGTGACACTCATTTGCTGTTTGATTTAGGTTTCCTATCTACCAAATAAGGAATCAGAATGTATTACTTTTCAAAGACAACTTGGATATGACACGGTCACAAACATTAAGTTTTTGTTTTATTGCTTTATATTGAGAATCATATAAAGATATAGATATTTTAATGTTTAGGATACTCTTTGGTTTTATAATAATATCCTTTGAAATTCTATTTTCCACTTAAGATGCTCAGTTTTCAACAAGTTTATTAAATATGTGGAGTAAAACAACAAAATCAGGGTATTTAGAGGAGAGTTACTTAGCAAATATGGTCATGAGTAGGACCGTTCCAGAAAAGGGTTTTGGTAAAGTGCTGCATGAAAGTCTAACGGAAAAAGGAAAATGAAAACAAACCAATGAAACAGGACTGGCCATGACAAAAATTTTATACATGTGCTTCGTAGGATATGAGGAAAGGAAGGTGTGCTGACAAAATCAAGGTCAGTCAATCGGTCAGCTGAAAGTGCGTTCTCTTTTCACTGATAACTAAGGCACAGGGCCACAGGCAATACCATCGATCCTGTCTAGGCATACAGCATTTCTCTGAGTTCTTACTCATACAGAGAACTAGGCTGAACCAAAGGAGCTTCTCTTATGCAAATCCAAGTCATGCCCAAAGTGTAATCAAATCCTGACTTGACCATGTTCACAAAAATAGTCTTCTCATAAGACTTAGATTTTTTTTACAGAAGTACTAGAGTGAAAGGAAAGGTAATGTATTAACTCTTATTTAAAGAAGAAGGGACAAACTGGCTTAGAGCAGACTTTCCTTGAGTTTCTATATAATTTCAGACTCAATTATACGATTGAAAAAAAAATAACTTCTCTTTGTTTCATTCTATTCTACCCCTTTGGTATCCATTTGCTGGCTTTAGTTGATACAGAACCTGTTAATCTAGAGATGATCTCTAGGTTATTTGTGAATTTGGAAGTAGCTACACATAAATGGTCAAAACTCTACCATTTACAGTCATTATCCATGTATTTCTTTATCCTTTTCTCTTTCCTTTCTACTTGGTTTTTGGACTAAACAAACAATATCAAGTTTAAAAAGAGAAGTTTTTCCAGAAAAATAAGTGACCCAATCAAAAAATGGGCCAAAGAACTAAACAGACATTTCTCCAAAGAAGACATACAGATGGCTAACAAACACATGAAAAGATGCTCAACATCACTCATTATCAGAGAAATGCAAATCAAAACCACAATGAGGTACCATTACACGCCAGTCAGGATGGCTGCTATCCAAAAGTCTACAGGCAATAAATGCTGGAGAGGGTGTGGAGAAAAGGGAACCCTCTTACACTGTTGGTGGGAATGCAAACTAGTACAGCCGCTATGGAAAACAGTGTGGAGATTTCTTAAAAAACTGGAAATAGAACTGCCATATGACCCAGCAATCCCACTCCTGGGCATACACACTGAGGAAACCAGATCTGAAAGAGACACGTGCACCCCAATGTTCATTGCAGCACTGTTTATAATAGCCAGGACATGGACTCAACCTAGATGCCCGTCAGCAGACAAATGGATAAGAAAGCTGTGGTACATATATACCATGGAATATTACTCAGCCATTAAAAAGAATTCATTTGAATCAGTTGTAATGAGGTGGATGAAACTGGAGCCCATTATACAGAGTGGAGTAAGCCAGAAAGAAAAACACCAATACAGTATACTAACGCATATATATGGAATTTAGAAAGATGGTAACGATAACCCTATATGCAAGACAGAAAAAGAGACACAGATGTATAGAACAGACTTTTGGACTCTATGGGAGAAGGCGAGGGTGGGATGATCTGAGAGAACAGCATCGAAACATATATATTATCAAGTGTGAAACAGATCGCCAGTCCAGGTTGGATGCATGAGACAAGTGCTCGGGGCTGGTGCACTGGGATGACCCAGAGGGATGGGGTAGAGAGGGAGGTGGGAGGGGGGCTCAGGATGGGGAACACATGTAAATCCATGGCTGATTCATGTCAATGTATGGCAAAAACCACTACAGCATTATCAAGTAATTAGCCTCCAACTAATAAAAATAATTGGGGGGGGGTAAAAAAAGAAAAGTTTTTCTTAGAATACCAACTTTTGATTTCTCTTTGCAACCAAATACTACTTTGGTTTGGAGGAGCAACAAAGAGGTGCTAAAACTGGCATGCCACCACGTAAAGCTAAAACAGCATATTTTCCTTTAGGGCACGGCAGAAAGCACTCCATCTCGCCTTACCTGCAGACACTGTCAAGTTAGGGAAAAACTCTTGGGTTTGCAGAAAACCCTGGCTTCTCAATGTTGGTCACCTAACCTATTGTGTCTCTAGTAATCAGCTTTACTATGATTACCATGCTACATATAAAGATCACAGTCTTTCATTTTTACTTTGATTGTGAAAATATTAAATATAAAATCATGAACAATATAACTTAAATTTTATTTTTCTTTCAGATAAGACATATTTCCTTCACAGATATAGAAATCAAGTACTAGAATTTCAGCCACATTATGAATGATGGTTGTACGCTGACATAAGGGAAGTGGCATACTTTTAAACTGTATGCAAATTGTATGCTTTAAAATTACTTCCAAAGAGCATCTTCATAGATGCTTTACTGCTGATCCCCAGCTTGTAAGGAGGGCTTCCCAGGTGACTCAGTGGGTAAAGAATCCGCCTGCAATGCAGGAGATGCAGGTTCGATTCCTGGGTCAGAAAGATCCCCTGGAAGAGGGTATGGCAGCCCACTCCAGTATTCTTGCCTGGAGAATCCCATGGACAGAGGAGTCTGGCAGGCTACTGTCCATGGGGTCACAAAGAGTTGAACCCAACTGAAGGGACTGAGAACCAGCTTATAAGAAGGCAAGGATGGTAACTTTATCATTACAGTCTGCACATAATCTTAATGACATACTACTAGGACAAGAGAAATGAATAAATAAAAAAAAATGTCCTTGTTTGAAAGTAAAGAAAATCAGAAATTTAATCATGCCAAGTGAGTGAATCAAAGTATGGGATAAAATATCACAAATAACTCCTTTTGTATAATCAGTGTTTAAGTTTAGCAAAATGAAATACTTCATCTAAATGCACAAGCAGTAGTCAACTTAACATGCTACATTTCACATTAAAAACTGACCCAAAGCAGTCTCCTGCTACCATGTAGGCTCCCCTCCTTTCTGGCTTCCTCCCTTCTCTGCTAGTTGCCTACGACTGGCTCCCTATGTTTTTTCTGGCTCCTTCTTTCCTCCATCAAAACTGCCACCACTGCAGAAAGGTTCCCACTCAGACCCATCTCCTCCACGGTAGGGAGCATATGGCAAACCTGGGGCTGGGAAAGATCGAAGGCAGAAGAGAAGGGGACAACAGAGAATGAGATGGTTGAATGGCATCACTAACTCGATGGACATGAGTTTCAGCCAGCTCCAGGAGTAGGTCAGAGAAGGCAATGGCAACCCACTCCAGTGTTCTTACCTGGAGAATCTCAGAGATGGGGGAGCCTAGTGGGCTGCCGTCTATGGGGTCACACAGAGTCAGACACAACTGAAGCGACTTAGCAGCAGCAGCAGCAGCCAGGAGTAGGTGATGGACAGGGAAGCCTGGCATGCTACGGTCCATAGGGTCACAAAAAGTCACACACAACTAAGCGACTGAACTGAACTGAAAGATCCCAAGTAACTTCTTCTAAATGTTTAAGAGAAATAAGAATAAAAAAGAACATACCCACCCTTGAGTAGGCCTTATCACTTTAAATGTACTTTTATAAACATCATCTTATATTTATGTTATCTCAGTGTGTTGGATGACTTGCCTAATACACCTAAATAGAATGTAAAAGGTTGCAAGAGCATATAGAAAGTTTGTTTTAAGGCTCCTTGTGAAAATTTGAAAATTTCAAAAACTGTATTAAAAAGAAAATAAGCAGGAAGAATTTGGACAACATGCTGAAGTGTCTAGTAAGGTGGCACTACATTCCTGGAAAAATTATTAAAATATATCTATTTCGTCAATTTTTTTACAGTAATACAATAAAGTATGGGGACTATATTCATGATTTCTTTGATCCTGTTGAAAGATGGCAGAAATATTTTAGGGAAAATATTTCTTTTTCATTGTATTTATGTGCTACTTCTATAAAGTCAAAAACATAATACTGTTTAATCTCCTTTATTGAAGAAAAAGAAGGTCCTAACACCCACCTTCCCTGTGCTATTAGAATGAATTATTTTCCAGGAAAAAAATACTTTTGTAAAATCTTTGCCCTACTATAATAGCAAAAAGCTGGCCCATGTTAGTAAGTGTGTTTGCCCATGGGCATTCTAAACACTAGAAATAAAAGAGAATTATACCATAATTTCTTGCTTCCTTTAAAATTCAAAGAAAAGTGTTCATTTCATTCATAGCACATAAAATTTTTCTTCCCTTTTAAAATATCTGAAAACAAAAGACTACTTGATTCCAAGTCAAATATTTGAAAGGTTAGGCAATATAATATGAGCGTGCCACATAAAGGGCATTTCTCTTTTCATTTTAGCTATAAAATGCAAATTTGATAAAAATGCTATTTTTATTCCTTTAACCTACATGCTGTATTTGCCTTTTCATTTTATTTATAAAATGCAAATTTGATAAAAATACTATTTTTATTCCTTTTACCTACAAGCTGTATAGTAAACCTCCTGGGAACTGAGCAGGAAGCTCTAACCTTTTAAAATCTGAAACATTAGACAAGAAGCAAGAAAAACTAAAGATGCTCTACAAAATCCTATCTTCCTTTACAAAATAAAGTTTTATGTTATAGGCTAACAATAAAATGTTTCTTCATAGGTACAACAAATTCTGTATGACTGAAGATTCCATATATATAACTGTTTGGGGCTAATGTCGAGTACTTAAGTAGACCCATATGAATGCAATTCCATGTTGAAGAAGGAGCCATAAGCTTGAATAATCTATCCTTTATCTGTTGATTTACTGATCCATAAAATCAAATCACTACAAACACAAGCTTTTAGGGTAGCCTTATAATCCCCGTCTTATCTTTTTCTAAAATGGATATTCACTGCTTAAGAAAACATGCTAAAAGATAAACAGTATTTTTTTTCTTTTTTGGACTTTTGTACAGCCTATTTAAACATTAATTCTAAAACAGTTCATTTTATTTTTTAACGGAATAATATGCATATGATATTATTTCTTGACATTTATATAAACTGCTTTCTGATTACTGGAATGGAAACATTTCTTTCTAATCCAAACCACTTAGAAGATAAACATTTAATTTTCAAAACAGTCTCATCAAGTTATAATTCATAAGATATTGCTTCCTATGTGTAGCAATACAATGCTATTATGAGTTCAATTCATGAGTTCCTTTCTAAACATCAATATTTTTCTCTATATTCCCCATTAGGTCATTTAATTTTATTGTAACAGGTTTTATCTGTATCCCTATGAAAATGCTTTTTACGCAAATAGTTTAATAACAGCAGCAGTTTTCAAATTAGTAAAAAGTACCCTCCGTCTCACAGTCTCATACAATGAATTCTACTACATTATATGTCAAAGACTTCCCTTCCTATAAATAGGTTTCCTATTGAGTATTACAGTAAAGGAAACTAAACTGATGGGGTAAATAACATGTCTGTAACACTGAAATACAGGAGACACAAGGAGAGACAGGGAATATAAAAGGAGCAACTCAAACCTTTAGTTAATTCTATCAGCTCAAAACTTTAGTTAATTCTATAAAAGTCCAAGAGCCTGTTAAGAGGATATGACATGATAATGAACACACTAAAGAGTAACGAAATAAAAATTATAAGTAGGAAGAATAGAAAAATAACCCTGAACATGGAAGCATTAATTGTGGCATAGTAGAAGGGAAAAAAAAGTGACAAAAACATCTAAGAGATGAAACAATAGATGAAAAAGTTTCATATAAGGGAAAAGATGAACACAAAAATTTAGAGTGAATCTGCTGACTCTATTTTCAGTGTTTATAGAATGCAGGTCTGATTGTAAAATTAAAATCATTCATTTTATTATAGAAAAGTAACCCTCTTTATGACTGGTTCATGATATGCAATCTCCATTTTTTCATAGTAAAGAAAATGAGTCAATATAAGAACGGAAACAGAAATATATTTATAGTCTCGATACCTTAATGAAAAACATTTAATCTAGATCTGTTGTCTGATAATAAAAAGAATTGAAAAGGATAGATGATTTCCAAAGGGTTCTGAGATGATCTGACATCTAAATCCAGCCCCTGGCATTAGAATGGCTTGAAAGAGATAATCCAACACAACCAGATATTGATCTTATTTCAAAGAAGAAAATATATGTTGCTAAGCCAGAATAGCATCCTGATTCAGTACTTGTTATGGACTGAATGTCTGTATCCCCCCACAATTCATATACTGAAACCCTACTCCTCAGTATGATATTAGGAGGTGGGGCCTTTGGGAGAATTAGGGTTACATACAGTCACAGGAGTGAATGGAATCCCCCTAAAAGTCATGAGAGAGTCTGCTTTCACCTCTCTGCTCCCCATCATGTGAAAACTCAACAAGTCGGCAGTCTTCAACCTGGAAGCAGACTCTCACCAGAACCTGGCACCGTGATATCAGATATCCAGTCTCCAGAACAGTGAGAAACACATTTCTGGCTTTTATAAGCCACCCAGTCTATGGAACTTCGTGACAGCAACCTAAACTAAGACAGTACTCTTTAGATCTTGTAATACTAAAGGAAAACTCACCTGTACTCTCCTCCCCCGCTCACTCTCTCTCTCTCTCTATATATATATATATGTGTGTGTGTGTGTGTGTGTATAACACATAAACTTAATAGAATACTGATATTATTACAACAACTAAGAAAACAGGAAAAAAAAAAAAAGAACTAGTTGACAATATGTACAATACTTGGAATGGCTAATACCTGCTGGCAAATGTAGCTCAGGGAAGTAGCTTAGGAAATGTGTACCTTATCGCTGTCAGAAATACATGATGTTCAAAATGTGCAATGCTGCAAGTGATGCTCACAAACATAATGGAAAGAGAAAAGTCACCTTTTTTTACTGAATCTTTTTTTTTTTAAAGTTAATATGCTTCTCTTAAAGTTGACATTAAATTATTCTGGATGGATACTGAGAGAATATACTTCACAGTCTTAAATGAGCCTATTTTATATTCTATTATTGGATGCTAAGCCGCTTTAGTCGTGTCCAACTCTTTGTGACTCCATGGACTGTGGCCCACCCGGCTACTCTATCCAAGGGATTCTCTGGGCAAGAATACTGGAGTGGGTTGCCATTTCCTTCTCCAGGGGATCTTCCCAACCCAGGGATGGAACCCACATCTCTTTACATCTCCTGCACTGGAAGACAGGTTCTTTATTGACAACATGCAATACTTTAATGTTTCATCTCATTCTCCCTGAAGATGGAACTGGAAAGGGGGATGAACTTGGAGTTAGGATCCTTCTAGGTGCTCTCACTACAAATCAGTTTTAGGAATCTAGACACTTTGTTTTTTTACCATTTCCTTAATTTTCTCATTTGCTAAATGTTAAACTTGTTTCATAAAGAAGTTGGAGCTCATTGAAATGAAAAAATATAAAACCGCTTATTTAATAATAACATACTGTAAAGCATTTTATGCATAGGCAATATCTGGTTAATGGTGTTAGCCATGGTAATATTATAATTAATGCTTCCTTATACAAATTGTAGGTTGCTTAAGAGCTGTGCCTTTTCTATTCATTTTCTTTTTGTTCAGTGTCTAGCATGGTGTGTACACACAGGAGTTGCTTAATAAATGTTTTAGTGAGTAATTAATTTCCTATCTTAATTTCCTGCTTGGCTTCTATGAACCTAGCAATACGTGATGAGAATGACCAAATTTACTTTCATAGGCAGAATTTATTTGCCATGAAAAGCCAACTTTAGTTACTTTATTCTCATATCAGATTTAAGGGACTTTAACAACTGGAAGCATTTTTATTTGTGCAAAGTAAATAGCAGACATTTAGTATTAGTTTCCATTAAAGTATCATTTTGAGGCAGTTTGAGATTCATTAATTGGGTATTTCGAAACAAACCCTCCATAGATTATCCTTTCTTAAGTAGACAGTGATGATAATAATCATGATGAAGTCATGGAGATGCAGCAGAATACAATGACCATCACTTAAATTCACTAAACCGCTTGTGTAATCTTATTGTTATAATGATGTGGCCAAGACGACTGAAAAATAAACTGCCATATGACCCAGCAATCCCACTTCTGGGCATACACACTGAGGAAACCAGATCTGAAAGAGACACGTGCACCCCAATGTTCATCGCAGCACTGTTTATAATAGCCAGGACATGGAAGCAACCTAGATGCCCATCAGCAGATGAATGGATAAGGAAGCTGTGGTACATATACACCATGGAATATTACTCAGCCATTAAAAAGAATTCATTTGAACCAGTCCTAATGAGATGGATGAAGCTGGAGCCCATTATACAGAGTGAAGTAAGCCAGAAAGATAAAGAACATTACAGCATACTAACACATATATATGGAATTTAGAAAGGTGATAACGATAACCCTATATGCAAAACAGAAAAAGAGACACAGAAATACAGACTTTTGAACTCTGTGGGAGAAGGTGAGGGTGGGATATTTCAAAAGAACAGCATGTATACTATCTATGGTAAAACAGATCACCAGCCCAGGTGGGATGCATGAGACAAGTGCTCCGGCCTGGTGCACTGGGAAGACCCAGAGGAATCGGGTGGAGAGGGAGGTGGGAGGGGGGATCGGGATTGGGAATACATGTAAATCCATGGCTGATTCATATCAATGTATGACAAAACCCACTGGAAAAAAAAAATAAAAAAAAAATAAAATAAAATCCTGCAAATAATAACTGTTTGTCTTCCCCACTCTCTACGTAGTTCTTAGCACAGGGCCTCGCACAAAGTAAACAATAAATATGCTTTGTGCTAAGTCACTTCAGTTGTGTCTGACTCTTCGCGACCCTGTGGACGGTAGCCTGTCAGGATCTCCTGTCCATGGGATTTTCCAAGCAAGAATACTGGAGAAGGTTGCCATTCCCTCCTCCAGGGGATCTTCCTAGGGATCAAACCCACATCTCCCAGGTCTTCTGCACTGGCAGGCAGGTTTTTTACCACTAGCACCACAATAAATAGAAAGGACTAAATGTGATTCATCATGCGCACAAATGAAGAAAAAATGGCTAAATGGGAGAAATCAGATCTTCTAACCCCAAACTCTGTGTTCTTTCCTCTACACTATGGAGGTTTAGAAAAATTCTAATTAATCACATTTACTCTAAAAGCTTATCAGCATATCTGTAAGAAACAATTATTTATTATGTTTTAAAAAAAAACTGGGATGCAGTTAGTCTCAGTAAAATGGCTTTTTATTATGGGAAGCTTCTTTTAAAAAAATTATCTTCTATAAAAAAATAAGCATTATTTCCTAAATATAATCTAATATTTCATGATACATATAGTAAGATATTAATAAAATTGAATATTTTAGTAAATTATATTTTAATGATCAAATTTATATGGACCAAATTTGTTTTTTATAATTTAAGTAAATTTTTGATTTATTAATTTAATGAGATGTGTCAAGCTCACATATTTGTATCAGGTGGGATATGAATCATTAATATGATTAATTACATTTTAAGATGATTTCAAAGAAAGCTCAGTCTTTCTATCAATTCTGCAGGTAAACTTTAAAAATCAGAAAGGTATATAAGTGGCATTCTCTACATTTTGGTTCAACCTCAGATTCCACTTAAATTGGTCATTATATTACCTGTTGTATAGTTACTAAACTAAAATGCTCCATCTAATTAAAACAATTCAAAGCAACTACATCAATTATGGATATGAGAAATATATAACTTAAAATTTTCTTTGGTTACTTCTAATCACTACCTGAAGATATGCTATTCTGGTAAATGTGATAAACATCTTCTGGTTCCAATGGGATATACAACTGATTAGAATACATTTTCATACTATGGTTAACTCATTTAGCACAAATAACTGAATTATTCAGTGTATACAATCATATTTTTTGTTGTTGTTTAGTCATTAAGTCATGTCCAACTCTTTTGTGACACCAGGGACTGCAGTCCGCCAGGCTTCTCTGTCCATGGGATTTTCCAGGCAAGAATACTAGAGTGAATTGCCATTTCCTTTACCAGCGGATCTTCCAGACCCAGGGATTGAACCAGTGTTTCCTGAATCACAGGCAGATTCTCTACCACTGAGCCATGAGGGAAGCCCATGTAAAATTATATAGTAGTCAATTAAAATTTTTAAGTGACTTTCCTATGAAGACATTACTATACAAGGCCTAACTTTAAATATAGTATACTATGAAATATAATTAATTCCTATTTGTTAGTTAACCCCATTTATGGCTTCTGAAATTCTGTCTGAATTTATCTTTCTACAAACAATGAACTTAAAGTGCAATTATATGTAGAGCTATAGAGTTTCAATTTGAAATTTAGGGTTTTAGAATTTTAAAACTGAAATTATCACTACCTGGTTAACAGATTAAAAAAATCGAAAGTCCATTGTTATAACAGGTGGTAAAACCTTGGTTAAATGACCTCTGGGTCCCAACTTTGAAAACAAGTCCAAATTGAACGGTATCAATAATAAGCAAAGCTACCTGAAAAGTGGACTTCAACTAACAAAGCAAACCAAAGCTACATACTTCTTAACTAAGGGTAATAACCCAAACTTGGCTAAAATTTGTGTTTTCTTTTCATGTGAATTTTAAATAAGAATCTGGAATTCTAATTTTTCTTGCTGACAGATTCCTGTATTGAAAGGTTTGGGGAAAATGATCAAAAATAATTAATCAACTAATTCCACCTCCTCCCCTAAAAAAGGGCATCTGAAACCACAAATATCAGAATTTGCAAGTAACACAACCAAGATTTATCTACATCAAATAAAGGTCACATATAATCTTACTTTCATTTTACGGATGAATTAATGAGGCCCAGAAGGGTTACGCTAACAATACATAAGGTACTAATCTATAAACAACCAGATATGTTGTATAGGAATGTTTAGAAAAACACAGCATGGGAGCTTCCCTGGTGAAGAAACTGCCTGCCAATGCAGGAAATATGGGTTTGCTTCCTGGTCAGGGAAGATCCCACATGCCGCAGAGCAATAACCTATGCACCACAACTACTGAGGCTGCGCCCTGGAGCCTGGAAGCCACAGTTACTGAAGCCTGGCAGCTTTAGAGCCCGTGCTCCGCAGTGAGAGCAGCCGCTGCAAAGAGAAGCCCGAGCAACGCCAGTAGACAGCAGTTCCCACGGGCCACAACTAGAGAAAAGCCTGCAACAATGAAGACCCAGTACAGACAAACAAATAATAAAACTACACATATAATGTATATATGAGAAAAATACAATACAAAAGAACCCTCAAAAATAGTATGTGTTGCAGACATCCTAAGAACATGTTAGAAAACAGTAAGGAAAGGGAATTAATTTCTTGGAGGTCATTCTTTCAAGGAAAATCTTTGAACAATTACTTAAGAAAAAAGGTTTATTTACAGAAGACTCTGGCATTTGATTTCTGACCAATGATGGAAGATATTGAAAAGAAGACATTAGGAACCACCTTCTACCTCCAATAAAATCAAAATTGGCTTCAGCATTCAAAATATGCAGACCTTGGTTGTTTTCCTTCAGATACAATTAAATGAAACTTGTAGATCTTTTTTCACAATTGATTTTTCACAAGGGTAAAACCGTAAGCAGGATAATCCAGTGCTACAAAATTGGGGATGCACATTTAACTTGTTAATTGTTTACGCACAACTAAGAGTAGAGGGGGAAAAGTGGGAAGAACTAATCCATTTTAGGCACTGATTACAGAAATCATCTTCTGTAGATCAGATCTCTTCTGTAGAAGAGATCGGGCTTCCCTCATAGCTCAGTTGGTAAAGAATCTGCCTGCAATGCAGGAGACCCCGGTTCAATTCATGGGTCAGGAAGATGCCCTGGAGAAGGGATAGGATATCGACTCTAGTATCCTTGGGCTTCCCTGGTGGCCTCAGCTGAAAAAGAATCTGTTTGCAATGTGGAAGACCTGGGTTTGATCCCTGGGTTGGTTGGGCTGGGAAAGGCTACCTATTCCAGTATTCTGGCCTGGAGAATTTCATGGACTGTATAGTCCATGGGGTCGCAAAGAGTCAGACACGACTGAGCGACTTTTACTTTCATAGAGATCGTGGAAAACGGCTTGGTCTTGTGGAAACCCACATCTCAGTTGAGAGACTAGAATTCCAACCCTAATTAGCACCTCCATCACAAACTACTTTCTAATGTGACATCAGGCAGGTCGTTTAACATTCTGAGTCTTAATTTTCTCAGGTTTGAAATAGAAAGAATGAAACCTACCTCATAGTGTTATTTTGGATACATTAATAAGAGTCATATAAAATGTGAAGCATGTAGTTGATATATAATAGACAACCTATCATTTCTTTTTTTCTATTAAATCATTCCACATGAGAAAATAGGGAAAACATATTTAAATGAAACCTAACTTTAATCTTAATATATTCAACAACTATTTTTTTTTCATTCTATACTTCTATATCTTGCGAGAGGAAATTGTATACAGAGTTATAGCAAGAATTTGAATGCCAACTGATTTCCAGAATGGTGCAGTATAATTAGTAAATTCATGAGTCAAATTCCTGTTTACATCTGTAATGTAAAGGCTAATCATTTGTTTGTCTGCTATAAGTAGGACTTGATTAAAGCCTGCAGCAATAATTAAATAACTCTGTGCTTGAAGGATGCAGGCTCAGCCAGCACTGCGGTATGCTAAAACCCATAATTAATGCATAGGAATGTGTGCAAATTAACAAATGAGTGTCATTTACACTAACAGTACAACTATGTTTCTTTTTTTGGAATTACCTCTGTGTTTTCTGTTAACCATTACACATTTATAAACACAGTGCAATATAAACAGCATTCTAACATCTGCATGTGGTGGTTTAGTCTCTAAGTTGTGCCCATCTCTTATGACCCCATAGACTGTAGTTCCATAGACTGCCTGGCTCCTCTGTCCATGGGACCCTACAAGCAAGAATACTGGAGTGGGTTGTCATTTCCTTCTCCAGGGGATCTTCCTTACCCAGGAATCAAACCCAAGTCTCCTGCATTGCAGGCGGATTCTTTAGTGACTGAGCTATGAGGGAAGCCCAACATCTACATTTAGCCCCTAGTTAAGGCCATGATCTGGAGAAGGCAATGGCACCCCACTCCAGTACTCTTGCCTGGAAAATCCCATGGACAGAGGAGCCTGATAGGCTGCAGTCCATGGGGTCGCTAAGAGTTGGACACAACTGAGCGACTTCACTTTCACTTCTCCCTTTCATGCATTGAAGAAGGAAATGGCAACCCACTCCAGTATTCTTGCCTGGAGAATCCCAGGGACAGGGGAGCCTGGTGGGCTGCCATCTATGGGGTCGCACAGAGTCAGACATGACTGAAGCGACTTAGCAACAGCAGCAGCAAGGCCATGATCGAAATAAGTTTTCAAACTTTTCCATAAAGGGCTAGATAGTGAATATTTTATGATTTGCAGGCCATGTGATCTTTGTTGCAATTAATCAGCTCTCTCCTAGTGTCAAAGCAGTTTCAAGAAATAAACAAATGTGCATGGCTGTATTCCAAAAAAAAAAAAAAAAAATTACTGAAAGAAATAGAAAACAGGCATTGAGCCAGACTAACCCAATGGTCTATATTATTATAGGTCATCGTTTGCCTAATTTGAATCACAGTCTGCTGATGCCTGATCTAGATCCTAATTCTCAGGTAATACAATGTAAAGTATTATCTTACAAAATCATTATTTATACAATAGACAAGGACAATGGAGTATAGCCTGATGTGAAAACTTGACAAGTTTCCAAACCATCAGCTATTCTGCCTATCAAACATAAGCTAGTAAAAACTAGGACAAACAGAATTAATTTACCACAAGTTTGCTGCAAAAATCAAGTGACTCAAGAGTTGAAAGCATTTTGAAAAAATGCTGTAAAATTACTTGTAAATATTATTATCGTTGTCATTGTTATTATTAATTGCTCCTTTAAGCTCTATGTTTAAAGACCCCTGGGAGTCACATCTACTCTGGGATAAATCACAGGATGCAAACTTCATACAACTCACTTAGAGCTGGTCTAGCAATTCTAGAATTTGAGAAAGATCAGGTAGGCTTGGGACCTGAGGAACTCCCCTAAGGCTAACAATCTGTAAAGTCAGTCCCAAGGTACATTAGTCGTGAGAGACTTTTTTTTTTAAATCCTTCACCAATACATTTGGAAACACTGCATATGACAGTATAAACATGAGCATATTATGACACTGTGAAGATTAGTACAAAGAGATACCTGTCAAGAAGTTCTTGACAAATACATTTGAAACACTTCTACCCTTCTTTCAGAGATTCACAGTGCACAATTACAAACTGAAGATGATAAGATGTCCTGCAATAAATAAACTGTATACCTTTGTCCAACCCAGTATTTCTCAAATTTATTCATGTAGAAATTCTTCATTTTGGGGGTAAAGCCAAATTGACATTATTCCCCAGAACACATCTTGGAAAAGCTGTCGTATAGATTATTTTGGGCTATTATACTCCTTTCAGTAAGGAAACTGCCCCACATCTCTTACATTTAACACTATACATTCAGCTATTTACTTACATTTCATTGTGTATCATAAGACTGAGTTTTACTTACAAGCAATAATGTGTAAACTAATGAAATTTGTAAGATTATTTAAGAAGTATGAAAATAATACTAACCTCAAAATATTTTAAAGCTAGATAAAAGATAGAAGATACATTTCAAATGTCAAATAGTTCTGACATGAACTTTGAAAAATAACAAGAAACATATCCACTGGAGATAATATCACGTGCTTAAAGCACTAAAATCCATTAAAATCCAAACAACCCCTTTGACTAAAAGTTGCTTCAGCAGGAAAAAAAATTGAAAAAACAGCTGCATGGTTCATTAGTTTCCTCTATTAGCTTCCTACTTACAAGATTTCTTCTGATGCCTTTTTTACATAATATTTAATCAAAAAGAGGTGATCATATTCTTACAGCAAAGCCTTACTGGTCAGTGATTATCTGAGCTATGGTGGGTCTTTAACTTCACGTCTCTTTCATTTACAATCAAACATTTCTTCTGCAAACAAAGACACTTCTCTCCAATGTCAGTTTGGATACTAGATGTTGGAGCTAACTTCTAGAATTAAACATATAACTTAACCAAACGCAACTTATATCCAGATAAAATAAACAATATACCCTATTTGTAGCATGTAGTGCAGCTCCTGACATAAACTAGACATTCAATACATATTTTGTGAAAGAGTAAGTGAAGAGATGACTCAAAGACACTTATCAACTACTTTAGCTCAATTATATAATGATTATTTATAAAGCATTTTTACTGAATGAGTTAGAAAATGTTTTCTTAAACTGAATATCCAAAATTCACAAAAAACTGAAATAAACAATGTTATAATCTTTTATTAGTTATTTTAACACCATAACCACTATTTGCCCATGTACAGTAATGGAGAATGAAAATACTATTCTGGACAAGATAATAAAACCACCCACGCTACACAGACACTAGACAGAATGAATTTTTCATTACAGTGGTTAGATTATATTGTGGAAACTATCCTAGGACTAGTATCCTAGTACTTTGAAGGATTAAAAAAGTATCAATATAAATTCAACACCATAAAACTCTCTTACAGATCAATAGAACAACTCTATATCAAGTGCTTAAAGTACACATTCATATGCAGCCACTGATATAAAGGCTATGACAGTTTCTCTCACTTCTGGTAAAATCTGCATGTATAATATCTATTTAACAATGTACTTTCTAAATTCTTTTTTCACATCTTTTTTTTTTTTTTGCACACTTGGAGTATCAAAATTGATACTGCAAAGTATTTGTTTTATTTACTCAGACAGCACTGTTTCTACCTTATCTCTGCCATTTATGAAACATTCACTTACTTCAAAATAAGTTAAAATCCATGTAATTGTCCATTTTATTGTAAAATACATTAAACACACTTCCAAACATAGCTCCCAGAACATGCTTATAGCATATAAGGTGTATAGATGCCACATTTTCCTTCAGTGAAAAATGAAAGGCCCTTTGTTTCTAAGTTTACTGTGAAAGATTCCTGAGGTGACTTTTGTTTTCTTTAATCTTCTAATGCATGTACCTCTTAACACCCTAATATTGACAATTTTAAAAAGCATAATATATCTACTATCTGTTCTGGAAGAATTCATAAAATCTCCCATAGCAATTTAAAATGATCAAAAATTTCACATAATTAATTAAATCTGATTTTATTTTTAGATATTTATATGCACTAATTATTGCTAATACCTAGATACCTTTTACTAGTGAAAAAGGTAGCCAGATGACAAATTAAACCATGAAAACACACTTTAACCAGATCACATAAGGAACACAATTACAATCAAAAGTACTGAAAAAATAGGAGTATTCTGTACAACTGTATCGAATGTGTTGTCAGGAAATAATGAGAATCAAAATTACAAAATACTGATAAGCAGTTAATATTCCCCAAATTGTATTTGCTCCTTTGAGGTTCACTGGTTGCTCTGGACTTATTACAATCTGTCTCACTGGTTTAGAAATCACTTGCATTAAGGATTCTGAAGACAGAGGGAGCACATGATATATATGGCCCCCCCAGGCCTCTAATGGTATAATAAGAATTAACAGCTTTTTTTGAACCTCAGAGCAGCCACACGATAGACAACTCTTTCTTTCAGGCAGTTACTAATTAAGCGTGGTTACTTTTTTTTTTTTCTGTGCTTTGTATTCAAGATACCAAATTGAATTATAGAAAATTCAGAGCTCTATTTTTACAAGAACTAGTAGATAATTTACAATTAGGGACAGAAAAAAGACACACTTCCTCCTGAACAGTTTCCAGAACACTGTGAGTTTATCAAATAGGTACTTTCACGAATTCAAAATGGCTTATTCACCAATTTTCGGTCTGTTCTTGGGGAACACCATGAAAACTTGCTGCAGAAACTGATAACCAGGCAGCAAAACACCTGAAGGAACAAATACATTTAACCAGTCCAGTACTTGTTAATGGGCAGATTTATGCCAGGACTGTGCCAAAAGGAACTTAGGAAGAGAAACCTGAAAACACATGACTGTATCGCTATCGAACTTATTACAATTATATCAGTGAATTTTGCTATATATTCTCACTTCCAAAATAATGCATGGGAATCAAAAGAAAACAGAAAAAAAACCTCACTTATCAAACACACAGTGCTGAGTTGAAATAGGGACTTTGGTTAAACTAAACAGGATGAAAGTGTGTTTGGTTTTAAATTATGTCTAATTTAGTCACTTACCTTTTATTTCAATTCTGAGGTTTCCAAGGGTCAGAAAATGACATCAAGAAATAGACTTGGCTGTACAGTTTAAACATACTCATACTGAAACACATTCTTTAAAAAATCATTATTAACATAGTTACACATCAAAAATCAAACTGGGGAACACAAGGGTTAAGGAAAGGCACCGTACTGATTTGATACTCTCATTTTGTCTCCAGAATGAGAAAATCATTCTCACTTTCCTTCTTACTGGTGTGATCCAGACACCCTGCAATGTTTTCCAATGTGAACACGTTTCTGAGCTGATTCAATCTGTGGTTTTATTCCTACTCAGGCGTTCATTCTCCTAAGAGCTTCTCGATGTTTCTGCAAGGAAAGGATCTTCTGACATCTTGGAAAAGTTGGGAACTCAAAAACTTGCCTAGAGAGCTTTCACTTGCATCACCAGCATTTGCCATGTACAAGCAATTGCCAACCTTGCATTTCACAGGTTAGATACTTCTACAGATGAGTGGTTCCGGAGCCACAGTCAGGTTTTTCTGGATATCACTTATGCATGCCTCACCTATTTCTTCTCAGAGTGCATATGTACAAGGAAGATTCTGAGGAAAACAACAATTTGACTGAAGTTTACACTATCCTCTGGGTATCTTGCTACTTTATGTAAGTGTGAGGGCAGAGCAGATTGATTAAAATTAGAAAGTGCACACAAGTGCTAGTTATTTACATGTTAAGCAAAACAACAATATTAGAACAATCTCCTGATCTAATGTTTAGAGTAACACATAAATGCTTTCAATACCTTTCCACCCATAGTTTCTCTTCCCAAGATGGTAGGAGAAAGTGGCTGGATTCATCCTTTTCTGGAGTCTATAAATCTAAAACATGTTTCAAATTATTAACTTCCTAAATACTTCACACAGGAAAGCTCTATAGAATGGAAAATGGAAATGGATGGGCCTTAGGATAGCAACAAAAATTAAAATATAAATATTTATAAGCATGTGAAATTACATACTTTGTTCTCATCAGTTTCTCAGAATATGCATGTGGCAATTCATACTGGCTTTCATTGGAGTTTCTTCTTTTCAAGAATAAAAGAAAGCACATGAAAAGCAAAAACTAACAGTAAACTGAAAACCATATATAGTTATATATAGCAGGGCTTCCTCACCTTTGTTGCTATTGACATTTGGGCTGATGGCTCTTCCTTGTAGGGGACTATCAGTGCATCTTAGGATGTTAAGCAGCATCCCTGGCATCCAGTCACTAAACGCCAGCGGCATCCTCCCTACCCTTCATCACATCACCCCTAACTGGAAACCACAGATCTATAGTAAGTTGAAAGGGAAAAAAAAAAGTCGTAACAATAAGTACTAGCTTTCTCTGTGTGCTTGGGTTTACGCTAACAATTTTATACAGTTTATATCTTCATTACTTATCACAGTTACAACTTCAGTTCTAACTATCATTTCTATTTTGTAGAGGAAACATGTGAGTCTCCAAGATATTTAAATAACCTGACAGTCCTGGTCTATAATAGGTGGTTAGCAAAATTATGTAATGACTTTGGAAAGCCCACATAACTGAACATTCCTTTCACAGATACATGGTAGATGTCTGAAATTCTACCAGGATGCCTTAGTGCTGATGTAATTTAAAAATATGAAGTAAAGCTTTATGTGCCTATATATCAGTTGTAGTATAGTGGGAGTTAATTTATCAGATTTTTAAAAAATTGCTCAATGCCAGAAACCTGAGATAAGAATCAGGAAAGACTAGGCTCAAAGTCCAGGATATTTTTGGATGGTACATCTGAAAGACAACATGAGGGCTGAAAAGGGATGGGACGAAAGATTGACTGGTAGCAGCCAGTGTCAGTGGTAGCAGATTTAGCTAAGGGAGGAAATTTGTACCTCAAATTAAGATGAGAGAGTAATACATTTTGCCTAACTCTTTGTCTACAGCAAGGGTTCTCAAAAGGGGTAGTCCTTACTCCAGAGAATCAAACCTTCTAAATTTCTGATCTTATCTACATATGTAGATTCCATATAGATGCAGGTGCTATAGTGGCATTTAGAGAGTAGTGATCAGAAACACTAGACATCCTGCAATGCAAAGTGAGTTCCATGCAGCTTTCAAATGTCCCATCAATTACCCATCTAGATAAATAAACTGTTTATAACTATCTGCGCCCAAAACCTAATTTTAAGCAAATAAACCCAAGTATTTTTGAACACTTTCATATTTTTTCCCTAAATTTTGTTTTCACTTTAGAATGCAACCATTATGTAAACCTGGATAAGTATAAAACTTACTTGGTTTGAAAATTTACCAAGAGATATTCACCAATTCAAAAAAACTAAGTTAAAAACTGCAACACCTCCCATAGTATAAGTCACCGATATAACACACCTTCAGCAGTGTGCAAACGCAGCTTCATATTCATGGAACATCTACATTCAGGTATAAGCAGCTATCTTTTATGGCTTCTATTCTTCACATGTCTGAACATTTGCATATTGAGATACACAGAGTTACATTAAAGTAGCTTATTTCATATTTTTCTTTATAGTAATAATAATAATAGGAATTATATTGATTTTTAAATTGTTATATAATGTGTGTCATCTATCTCATCTTACTAGGTTACTTATGAATTTCACTTTAGAACAGTAGAACAAGGCTTCTATAAATATGTTATTGAAATTGAGACTCTGGTAAAAACTTTATCTTTTCTTATAGGTACAAATACTACAACAAAAAGAAAAACCTAACAAACACCCACCATTTGTAACAATGGACCAGATAATTCATCAAAAAGAGTGTTCAACAATTTAAAACTCTTTAATATGAGTTATTTTAGTAATTAGAAAGCAGGATACAAAATGCTTTGTCAGCCATGCCTAACTCTTTCATGACCAAGTTTGTAAGAACCTGCTTCATGCTAGGAACAGCTGTAGCTGTCAGAGGTACAGAGGTGAATAAATCAGGCATGATCTATGCTATCATGAGCTTCAGATTTTAGAAGTGAGAGATGGGAATTAAATTAAAAAAAAACAATCTTAGTTTAAATTTAAGCGGTTAAAACAATTAACCAAAAAAAAAAGTAAAGTGCCTCTGATGAGTATGTTTCAAAGTGTCTGTTGTGAGATAACAGGTCAGCATTCAAGCTATCCAACTTGGCCCAATCACTTCCTCAGAGTAGCTCCTGTTTATTCTCCTCTGAGTCATTTCAACCTTTTCTCATGGGTGCTGGAGCACAGTGAGCTACACCTCCACCCTCGTTTGACATACTCTGCCATTTTTATTAATGATCTGCAGTGAGATTCTTTTGACCCTCAATCAGAAAGTAAGCTGCCAGAATAAGAAACCCATCTCTTGTGCTTCTTTGTGCTTCATCATGAGCCCAGAACAATGGCTTTCACAGGAGGTGATCCATACATGGTCAATGGGCATGGAGAAGAAAATAATAACGGAGATGAACATGGTTCTCCTGGTAAGGTGAAGGCAGACAAATGAGAGATTTAAGAGAATGATTTTAATTTTCCTTTAATAATTCATTTCCACTTCCTGATGGAATGCAGACTAGGTTAAGCATGCGAGCCATTTTGGGCCGCAGATCCACAGAGCAGAGTTCAAATACTGATTCACCCTTTAGTACTATAAGCATAGACAAATTCCTCCATGTCTTGGAGCCTCAGTTTCCTAACAGAGCACCTTTTAGACTTTATGAGGTTCTTACAAAATAATGTTTCAGAAGCACTTAACAAATTGCTGGGAGTACAATAAGTAGTCAATTGTAGCTCGTTTCCATTTTTCAGGTTTAGAAGCTGTGTTTACATTGTTGGAAGCAAATGAGCTGAGTATTTTAGATTAGGCCATGTGATTAGGCCATACCAATCACATCATGTATCATGTGGACTCTAAAAATTATAATTAAAAAAAAGCTACTAAAATAAGACAAGTCATAATATGTCTGTATTCAACCAATAAATTTGAGTCACACCAATTGTTATTACATGGGGTAAATGTATATGTTAAAATATATACATATATTTCTCAAAGGTAAGAAGTCCCACCTTGAGGAGAAAAACATTGTTAATTGTTTATAAATAATTTTTAAACAGCTGGATCAATAGTTTCTAGGCATATATTTAAGAAGTCCTTAGCTCACATTCCCCTTCATTCAGATACATAAAAGCAACATTTCTTTTAAAATGGTACCCAGAGGCCTAAAGTATTCATTCATTTTAATGAAGTTAATCATTTCTTCCTCTACCTGAGAAGAAATGATATATACAAGCTATAGACATTATATATCATCAAATTTCTCTCATTATGTTCATTATATCACATCATGCTTATGTCATGATGTTTTATTTTTCAAAATGAAAATAAAAAATCACAGCATAACACTGTTGCTGAACTCCAATCTAATACAATTATCTTAAAATTATCTTAAAAAGCTACTCTGCCAATTCTTTTGAAAGAATGGGATTATATGGACCATCATTTTATGGAGATTTCCATCCCCAAACTGCCTACATGTTGCTGTCAACACTTTGTTTTCACTATAGAGCTTGCAGGGAGAACTTCAGTTGATGCAAACATTATCACAAAGAGCATGATGTAGGACTGATTTAGCAGTGTATGGAGTAGATAAGGGACATCCAGAAATGGAGGCATTGACAGATGCCCTTGGTTGGAGTAAATACTTGAGAAAGGTCCAGCAGAACCAGAAAGGAAACACAGATGAGTGGGTGGTGCTACAGGAGTTTAGTAGGATAAAGTGGGCAGAATTTCAGAAGAGAGGTGCTGGCAAGAAAGCAGTAGCAGGGACTTGTGGCAAAAGGGGTTTGGTCCTAAGGCTTGGGATTCAAGGTTGAATTTCAGTATTCATAAACTGGGAACCAAGACTAAGACAGAGTATATCTATAAATTGAGTACTTGGTAGGAGCTTCATCGCAAAGGAAATTTGTGATTCTTTGTGAATCTAAAACCAAGATTCACCATCAGAGCATCAGGGCACAATGAGAGACCTGATGGCACCTGACTGCATCAGGATGGTCCCAGGACTTTGAAATGGAAGGTAAACTGACTTAGCCATGGAGACTGATTCAAGGGGTCCTCACATGTACGGTGAAGTGGGGTGGAGAGGGGGAGGAGACAGCTGTGGAAGGAGAACAAAGGAAGGAGCCAGGGGCAAGAGTGTTACTGCTTTCATTCTCATTCTTATTCCTTCTGTCTCTCTCTGTCTCACACACACACACATAATGGTCTAGCTAGGGAAGTAGCATTTTATTCCATAGCTGACTTAAGCCACTACTCATACAATCAGAGATATAAAGTAGAGGCTGAAAGTAATTATATACCAGAGATGTTGTGAAAAGGATGAAAATCATAGTTCACAAAACAGTTAGTAAATAAAAAACAGGAGAGGCAAGGCTTGGGCCTCACTGCCACCAGCAGTGTACATTACAGTTCTTCAGTGGAGTTCAAAGAGTAATTATAGAGGAGTTAAACTCTGTAAGTGGTGGTTACACCACATTTAATGTGATAATCTATTTAGCCATCATGTTCCTTCTTTAAGAGGAAAATTTTAAAGTAGTATTTTTTTTTAAAGTGAGCTTGCAAATATGCCAGTTTAAAAGTGAATTTTATTAGTATACTATATATGAAGGCTTCTCAAAGGTTCCCTAAAGCTATGGCAGGATCATAAATAAATATAACTATTGGCTATATAACAAGAGAAATTAGAGGAAGACAAGTAAGCTTCTCCTAAACTTTCTGAGCAAAATTCACTGATTTTTCAAATTACAGTTTTTGACCAATAAATTAATATATATATTAATCTAACACTGCTATATAAAAGATGCTATGCTGGGTGCTCTAAGATACTAGAAAAATAGAAAGCATGTTTCCTGCCTACAAATTTAGAATCTAATTAGGAGGCAAAATACACAGAGAATAGTTGATTTAAAAACCAACTTTATAAAGTCTAGGAATAATTGTCAAAGGTGTTGAGCATGAAAGATATCGATGAGTTCAACATCACAGGAAAAGTTTCAGAGACTGAATGAGGGTATGTATTTGGATAAACATACCCCTTTCTTCAACCAAGATTATTTTCTACCACATTAAATGGCAATTAGAAGGTATAACCCTCTTTTCAGTCTGAGTACATCTTTGGATGCACCAATGCGTCTTGATTTAGACAAAACTCAGTGTAAGTTCTATGGCCACTCGGGCCACTCCCCCAACCTGGCTTGATATTCGGTGTCAAACTGGAAGTTCTCACATAGTTTCTTTTGCTTCTTTGTTTTTGTTTTTTAACTATTTATTTCAAGACTGGCACACAGGAGCCAAGAACAGAATTTACCATTCAGCACACACTTACCCTAAGGGTTGGAAAGACACTGTGTAGTTGGTACATATTATCTCATCTACTGCAACTGCCCCAGGAAACAAGCATTATTGTGGCATTTTTATATACAAGGAAAAAACACAGAGAGGTTAAGCAACTGGTTTATAGCCAAACAGCAAGATAATGGCTGCATTGAGATTTGAAAATAATCTCACTGGATGGATACGACAGAGCTGGCTCTTATATCTCCCGAGAACATCTTGAGAGAAAAGGCAATATTTCATTCTCATCCAGCACTTGGCACAGAATCTGGGGAATAGAAAGTGATAATTATTTGAGGGTCAAATGACTGAATATATAAACGAATGAAATCTGTAGCTTCCCAGCCAGTTCTGTAGATTGAGGTACAGGACCAATGTTTCCCTAGAGACCTGCCTGGCAACAGCTAAGCTACCAAAATAGCATGTAGGGAAAACAGTGTTGGAGAACCAGTGGCTATCTCTGCCCTAGAAACTCAGATCCTTTTTAGGCATTAGAAGAGATGTTTACCTAGTTCTTATAGCAAAGCAAGACTGATATATATACATATACGTCCAGTAACCTTCTTAGTAAGGTAACAGGCTTAAAATGAATATACCTGAAAACTAAGATTTAACCATTACAGAGCTCGTGTTTCATTAACTGTTCTAAATGTTTTAATTATGATACCTCATCTCATCTGAGCACAAACTCTATGTGGAGGCACTACTATTAGCCCATTTATACATGTAGGGACTTGCTGATACAGAAAGACCACTTGGGAAAAGTGTCTTTTCCCAAATCACCCAGCTATTAGAAACAGAGTCTGGATTCAAACACAAATAGTCTGACTCCAGAGTCCACACTTTCACCATGATACCTTACCATCCTTTACTAAGAAGTGAGAAGAATGACATGAAAGATGCAATGAGGGTGTGTGGGGTACAAAAATGCTAGTCAAACCATTATATAAACTTGGAATATCAGAGTAGTTATTGTCATGGCTTCTTTGGACAATACTTCTCTCTGAAGATCTGTGCCCCTGTGTAAACTCCTATTGTGGGACCAGGAATAAGAATTCAGGAGGAGAATTTAGGGGTCAGGATGATGCACTCAGGCATCAAGATAAGATTGGTTTCAAATCTTGGCTCTGGTACTTACTAGCTAAGTGTCCTTGAGCAAGCTATTTAATCTATCCTGACTTCTTTTTTGGGGGGAGGAGTATAAAGGGAGAATCATAATTACATTATGATTATTAAATGTTATTAAATCTGTGGTGAGGTTATAAAGTTCTCAGTCAAAGGAGATTAGCTCCCATAGAGCATTTTTGATTCTCATAACCAGGAGGGGATGTGACTGGCATCTAGTGGGTGAAGGTCAAGGATACTGCTAAACACACTGAGATGCACAGAATAGCCCCCATAAGCAAAAGTTACCCAACCCCCAAATATCAATAAAAACAATAAGCTGAGAAACTCTGCTCTAATGTAGTTTTGCAATCTGCCTGGCATAACATTAACAGTCAATGAATGATAGCCTTTTACTCTTGCCTTATCATATGCACAAAATATGTGAACTAATTAAGGCCAAAGTTTCAAATTCTAAAAACTAAAGGATTTTTATTCTTTGTTTAACCCAGGACAGAAAAGTGCCTCTAATTTTTCTCATAAGTATAAGGACCCATAAGTATCAAGTCCTTCTCTGAATCATTTTTTATGACTCTTGCCCATATTAAATAAAAATAAATTTTAAATAACATCTAAAACAACTGGTAACATAAACTATCATTCTGGCCCTGAAGTTTGGTGGCTTATAACTGTTTCCAATATCCACCAGGAACAGTGGAAAACTTTTTAGAAATGAAGAAGAAAGAAGCCCAAAGTTTTGTTTTTATTGTGGGACCCTTCCATTCCTCCCTGCCCACTTCAGAACTAACTTGCAATATTTATTTAAGAAAATATTAGAGATCAGAATCCTCTATTTACTTGTCTTGCTCAATTGCCCTGAGTAGCTGTCTTTCTGGGCCAAAGGTTCTTTGCTCTTTTTCCCCTAAAAGCTCAGTCCTGGAAATGGCACTGTTTTCCTGAAATAGCTGGAAATATGCCAATCAGGAAATATGGTCAAGAGAACAGGAGGCTCCCATGTTCAACATGGAAGACAGCTGCAAAGAAACATTCTATTCTTTGCAGTTCAACAATACATTTACTGTGTACTAAGCACTGTTTTAGATATAAGTGTAAGCACCAGGGTACTCTCAAATAGTGGCTTTTGTCAAGTAGGATCTCTAGGCCTTCATTTCAGCTCTCAAAAGTTAACATAAGTACTATTTCTAAACTGATAGCTTGCATTCATTCTTTATACTTTCTGCCAGAAACATGTCCTTAAAAAACCTATCACTGGCAGATGCTACTGTAGCATACTTGCTTTTTAAATTCAACTGCAGACTGTTTGTTACCATTCTATAATAATCTATGCTATAGAAAGACAACTAATCTTCATATATTGATCTTGTATCTTGCAACTTTGTTGAACTCATTAGTTTAATAGTTTTCGTGTCTGTATGAGTGTCTGTGCTTCCCAGGTGGCTCAGTGACAAGAATCCACCTGTCAATGCAGAAGACGCAAGCTCGATCCCTGGGTTGGGAAGGTCCTCTGGAGAAGGAAGTGGCAACCAACTCCAGTATCCTTGCCTGGAAAATTTCATGGAGAGTGGAGCCTGACAGGCTGCAGTCTATGGGGTCACAAAGAGTCAGACACAGCTGATCATCATGCATGCACATGAGTGTCTGTGTGCAAGTGTCTGTGATTTCCTTAGGATTTTCTGTATTCTGCAAGTACAGATAGTTATATTTCTTCCTTTCATATTGGGTAAAAGTATTAGTTGCTCAGTTGTGTCTGACTCTTTGTGACCCCATGGACTCTAGCCCATCATATTCATATTGGATATCATTTACTTATTTTTCTTACCTAATTATCCTGGATAGAACATTCAGTGCAATGTTGAATAAAAGTGCCAAGTGTGTGGACATTCCTTAAAGAAAATGTGATACGTGTATCACATATTACCTAACCTTAGAAGAAACTCCTGCCATTGAGGACAACATGGCTGAACCTAGAGGCCATTATATCAAGTGAAATAAGCCAGGCAGAGAAAGTCAAATACTGCATGGTATCACTTCTATGTGGGGATCTGCAAAAGCAAGTTAAGCTCATAGAACCAGAGAGCAGTGCTTGCCAGGGGCAGGAGGGAGGACATAGGGACAGGTAGGTAAAAGAGTACAAACTTTCAGTTATACGATGAATAAAGTTTAAGGGTCTAATGAAAAGTATGGTGACTATAGTTGATAATGACACTACCACATTGTATTACTGAAGTTTGCTAAAAGACTAGATCTTAAGCATTATCTCATACACACAACTTATGTAAATATGGCAGGTGATAGATGCATTAACTCAATTGTCGGTAACCTTTCACAATGTATATATGTATCAAATCATCACACCACACACTTCAAATATATTACATTTTGTATGTCAATAGTACGTCAATAAATCTGAGTGGGGAAGGAGAGTGGGCATCCTGCCTTGTTCCTCATCTTAGGGGAAGAGCAAGCAGTCAGTATATCATAATTAAGTATGATCCCCACCCTGGGTTTTCCATAACTTTTTTTATCAGACTGAAGGAAATTTCTTCCATTTCTCATTTTGCTTTGAGTTGTTTTTTTTTTTTTTTTGGGGGGGGGGTGCGGTCTGGTTGCTTGTTTGCTTAAATCAGAAATGGATGTTATATATTGTCAAATTATTTCTTTTATAACATCTGTTGAGGTGATCATATGAGTTCATGTTCTTGTTCAGTTTACTAATATAATTATTTGCAGCGAATCATTTCCAAATGTTAAACCAACATTGCATTCTAAATCTAGGTAGCAATGACGTGGTGTCACGCTTACATATTGTTGGTCTACATCTGTCCAACTGTTTAGAATTTTTGCATCTATATTTATGAGAAATACTGGTCTATAATTTTCTCTTATTTAAATTACTTTGTATAGCTTTGATACCAGTATACCAAAAAAGGCAGACAGTACAAGTATTGGTGAGGGTTTGGAGAAACTGGAGATCTCATAAATTGCTTATTAGAATGTAAAATAGTGCAGCTACTTCAGAAAATAATCTGGCAGATTCTCAAAACATTAAATATAGTTACCGTATGACACAGAAATTCCACCCTTAGGTATATACTCAAGATAATTGAACACATATGTTTACATAAAAACTTGTTCATGAATGTTTATAGCAGCTTTATTCATAACAGCAGAATGTGGAAACAACCCAAAAATCCATCAACTGATGAATGAGTAAACAAAATGTGGTAAGTTCATACACTGAATATTATTCAGCTACACATAAAAATAAAGCACTAATAGACACTACAACATTAAGACCTTATGTTAAGTGAACAAAGCCAGACACAAAGGCTACGTATCGTACAGTTTCATTATATTAAATGTCCTGAATAGACAAATCCATACAGTCAGAAAGTAAATTACATATGGTTAAAAGCTGAAACTCCAGTACTTTGGCCACCTCATGCGAAGAGTTAACTCGTTGGAAAAGACCCTGATTCTGGGAGGGATTGGGGGCAGGAGGAGAAGGGGATGACAGAGGATGAGATGGCTGGATGGCATCACCGACTCGATGGACATGGGTTTGAGTAAGCTCTGGGAGTTGGTGATGGACAGGGAGGCCTGGCGTGCTGCGATTCATAGGGTCACAGAGTCAGACACGACTGAGCGACTGAACTGAACTGAACTGAAGAGCAGCTGGGAGGAGGAAGAATGGGGGTGACTTAGTAGGTATGGGGTTTATTACTGAGTGATGAAAATGCTCTAGAATTGGAAAGTAATGACAGTTGCACAATCTTGTGAATATGCTAACACTCAATGAACTATTTGCTTGAAAAATTAATTTCATGGTATATGAATTATACCTCAATTTTAGTGTATTTACACTATCACTGATTTTTATCACAAGTATCACAATTATTTTCAAAAAGCATGGGATTTAAAAACAGGAGTAATACTTCCTCACAGCTCATGCTAACATCCTACTTCAGCAAATGAAACATGAAACCTGGAGGAATTAAATGACATGCCAAAAATCACATGGCTAGTTACATACAAAATAAAAAGTAATTACATGTAGTCCCTGGACTGCTTCCAGGGACATCTTCTTACACATGAAAATGAACATATAACCCCCGAATGCCTACTTCCTAGACTACTCTCTTGTTTCCAAAATATGTTATTTCAAGTCAGTTTGATTTTTCCCTGTGTCTATGTGTGCATGCACTCAGTTGTGTCTAACTCTTTGGGATTCCATAGGCTGGATCCAATCAATGTTATTCCCCCCTTAACTTATAGATGAAAAAATAAACAACAAGCTTCAGGCATTTGTTTTTCTAAAAATATTAGCCTGAAAGAAAACATCATACCTGACTCCATAAGGTGCTAATTTTCCATATCAGATGAAGACAGAAGCTCTTAAAAGGCCTTAGGGATTCTCTTTCCAAGCTTTCTCCCTTACACTCTCCCTTTTTCCCCTTCCTCCCTCCTTTCTTCCTCTCCTTTTCTAATCAGCAATCAGCCATATATAAAGTAGTCATCTATTCTTGGAATAAATACAATGAGAATGTACTCAGCATTTAAACAGTATGAAAATCATTGTCTAGTTTTGAAAAAATAATCAACCCTTTAAAAAAGAATTACCAAAAATAAATACTTGGGAGAATCCTAAGCTAGTGAAACAAGTGCACATGAGGACACAGATATTAAAATCTGGAATGGAGGAAGTATACATGATATCCATGGAAGGATCAGACAAATCTCTGAATTTCTAGACTTTGCTCAGTTTCAGAATTAGCCTGCAGCTTCTGAGACCAAACCTGGGGAATCCTGGTGCCAGGAGAGAGACCTCGGTATAATTATACTTTGCATCTGGACCCATGTTTTCTATGGAGTGTTTATGTTCATGACTGTTTCTTAAAAAGTATTCTATTTACTCTCCTAGAGTTACACAGATTAATTCGGTTTCACATTTTTTGCAATGGGTGCTTTAAAAATATGGGCTAAAGTCATTCAGTCTCTAACTGACAAGAGGGATGATTGTTTTGATGATTATATTTGGAATGTTCTACCTCAGTCTCGGAAATTCAGTTAACTTTTTTTCTCTTCTTAACTCAGCTACAATCGAGACAAATTCATTATTTTACCCTCATTCTGGACATCATGAAGTCACTTGCATCAAGGACGTGGAGTCCTGCCCTAATGTGATACACACGCGCGTGTTCTGAAGACAAATGGACCCTTAGAAGCATGTTGGTCACAAATATGTATAACTCATAGAATCACTCAAATTAATAGACTGAACTGAATGAATGTATGGTTCTGACAGTTTCAGACTGTGGTTTGAGAATTCTCACTGAATTTTATTTACCACAATTTATTTAATAGGGAAAATAAATTTTGTGTTTATTTTTATATAGAGAATAAATTCTATAAATAAACAGGAAAAAATCAATAGAAAAAGTGTTTTTTAATACAGCATATCTTTTCTATAATCATTAAGAAGAATTATAGAGACTATTTCCAGAATACTTCATGCTGATTCACAAGAGAGGGTTCCTTCTCATTGTTTGTTGACTCAGCAATCTACACATAGTTCTGCAAACACAAGACTTTTTGAGACTGAGTTAGCTCTTAGTATGCTCACCTGCCATATTCTGATACTATTATACATTTAAATGCACAGTCAAATATATTTGGAAATTAACAGAATCAGTTCAGTTCAGTTCAGTCGCTCAGTCGGGTCCAACTCTTTGAGACCCCATGAATCACAGCACACCAGGCCTCCCTGTCCATCACCAACTCCCGGAATCTACCCAAACCCATGTCCTCCATCGAGTCAGTGATGCCATCCAGCCATCTCATCCTCTGTCGTCTCCTTCTCCTCCTGCCCCCAATCCTTCCCAGCATTAGGGTCTTTTCTAGAGTCAACTCTTCAAATGTATATATTTGCAAATAACTTTGTAAAGCTTACTTTTCAAATGGAATAACTTATAGTTAAACATATTTGAAAAACACAAAACAGATTCTGTCTCTTGTAAATGTAATTTCTAGCATGCTAGCAGGCTAGATTTAGATGTTTAGCCAAAACAGTATAAACAACAAGAGCAAACACAAACAAAAAAACACACATGTATATTCCAAGAAAACTGCCATTTTTTAAACTAAATTTGTAGCTTAAAAGTAAAAATCTGATATAAAAATAATGTAGTGTAAACGTGTCTCTTTTAATCCTGAAATTTTTCCTACAGTTGTGATTTTCAGGTGAGTAATACATAACTTAAGCATGTTCTTTGTAAAAATTAGCTAACATATATTTGGGACAAATGAGGATGCATCTTTTGACTACTCATTATTTACAGATGTGCTGATATGGATATACGACCTTTCGAAATGATATGTCCATTGACAGAACTATAAATACTGTTTCATGTCCATTACATTCATTTTTCTCAGTACACCCATAGTGTGGTTTGAGTGTATGTTATAATGGACCCTTTACAAATAAGAAAACTGAATCTACAAAGAGTTATCCCTTAAGGATCAGAATTCAGTTCTAGATTCCAAGTTTCTTCGGGACACTGATGACAGAAATGGCATGCAAAGAAGTGTGAATTATTGAGTATGATACTTAAGAATTCTTAGGATAGAATCAGTATGGAGTGGTTTCAAAATGCTTAAACTCAAATTCTCTCTTCCTCTACGGTGCTTCTCTAGATACATTTTCAACATTTCACAAAGTAAAATAGAGTAGAAATGTGATTACTGCTGCTGCTGCTGCTAAGTCGCTTCAGTCGTGTCCGACTCTGTGCGACCCCACAGACCGCAGCCCACCAGGCCCTTTAGGTGAGAGCAAATCACTACGATTTGGGGAAAGCAAACTGCTTTCCAAAGATACAGCTGTTAAATTTTTTTAACTGATAAAAAAGAATTCCATTTGGAAATTGACATTGTTTTTCACTAGATTAACTTATTCTCTTCCTTTATATAAGAACATAGTAAGTTAAGCATAATATTTGGAATCTGCTACATCCTTACTGTTTCAGGATACTATCCTTCCTTGCAGAGGGTTATTTTGGGAACCAGAGTCTCAGTTCCTGTTAGGATAAAAAGCCCTGTATAGATTTCCAAAACTTAAACAGATTTTATTACCATTGCATTACCCAAGATTAGAATAAATACCTCTTTAATTGGTAGCAATGAAATTATATGTTCCTCCTAAAAGAATGCTTCTTTTGATTAAAAAAAAAACCCTAGACAAATTAAAAATATTGATTCTGTGAAATTTTCAACTGTGCCAAAATGTATTCCAAACATTTGTGTTTGTGCTGCTATAAGATTTTTAATAAATAATGAAAATTACCATAACCAGCATGTTTAACCCATGCCAATAGATTTACACACATGTTTTACTTAAATCTTACAATAATTCTAAGCTGTAAAACCATAGGCAGATGAATCTAAAAGAGGATAAAATTTAAGTTACATATCTAAATAGAGTTTATGTCTGAGCCATGGTTTGTCCACCACCATTTCTTTAGCACATGGGGTGTAAAGCTTCCATTCCTAGAGAGCACTGGGGCTCAGCTCTCTAGCTGCGGATAACATCACAGGGGGCTTCCCAGGTGGCTCAGTGAAAGAATTCACCTGCCAAGCAGGAGATGCTGGTTCTATCCCTGGGTTGGGAAGATCCCCTGTAGAAAGAAATGGCAACCCATTCCAATATTCTTGCCTGGGAAATCCCATGGACATGGGAGCCTGGCAACTGCAGTCCATGGGGTCGCAAAAGAGTTGGACATGACTTAGCGACTAACAACAATAACATCACAGTGAGTTTTTCTTCCTGTCTGATGTGTTGGAGACAAACCAACATACATATAAAAAAGACTCGCTGTGATTAGACATAAGTCCCCAGTTACTAACAGTCTTTAATGTTCTGTACATATTAACTCATGAGTGAATACATATCATAATTACTTTGTACTTATATACAAAAATCATTTCCTTTGTATGATATGCTCATTCTTTCCAATGTCTTCATAATTCCAATCCGTTCTGGTTATTTATCTCTGTAAAAATCCAGCCACAAGCAGCCTCCCCACATCTCTTCTCCTACCCCATTCACATATTAAGAACTTTCATGAGTTCACCTTTGTCTTCAAGTTTTGTGCCAAATTCCAATTTTCTTTCTCACTTTCATTCTGACCCTAAGACCCGGTGTACTCTTGGTGTGTTTATCTATGTCTTTCCTACCTATCATAATTGCTTTCACTGATAATTAATTTAAAATATTATTTTAAAATGTTTACCCTTGATTCTGGCTAGTTATCTAGTACATATCTTCCAAAAATAACATGTGTACAAATTTCTGGGATAGCTTGATAAAATGTAGATTGTTTTTCAGTATATATGGATTGAACATTAAGATTCCGCATCTTTAACAAAATCTCAAGTGATGTTGATGTTTCTGCTTCCTGGACAACACTTTAAGGAATAAACACTAAAAACCACTATCAAGAAAAAGTTACATATAAGCTGGATTCATCATTTATTTTCTATAACTCATCTATATTGCTCAAGGGTGCAGCTATTGATCTAATTCATATGGCTATTGGTTATGAACAAAGTTATACATTTAGCTACAGGACTATGTAAGTTCTAGACAGATATATTAAAAAGAAAGAACATAATATGATAAATTTGGATTCAGCTATACCATTTGGAGAAAAGCTATATAATATACTCAGTCAGATCACACATTTTGCCCAATAACTCTAGTACTGAGGTTGGTTAGTACTGGGAATAAACAGTATAGAATGGTGATCCATACTCTGGGCATTAGTGGCACTGAATCACAGTCAGTAAAGGGAGGTTCTACTAATTCCTTTCCTAGGAAGAAAAAAAATTCACTGTGTCTACATAGGGGCAAACATAGTTTCCATGGAGGAACAGTGTTTATTCTTATATATATCATCTGCTACATATGAGAATCGACTAAATTTTATTAGTTATTAATTATATCTGAAGACAATTTATAAGTAGGCTTGATGGTTAAAAAAAAGAAATTAAATTTAAAAAATAAAGGCAATGTAAGAAATCTAAAGCATTTGGCGAACAAGCTGGCATTTGCCCTTAAAGAACCTCTTTAACGTATAAAGAAGTGATTCTGAAAATGCTACTGACTATTTCTGAAGGTAACAAAATACTCTCATCTTAACTTATGTTGAGAGTTCCTCATACTTATATAAAATAATAATTGGAACATATTCTATACTTCTGTTTTGTTCCACAAATAGGATGCTTCTGTAGTTAATATTAACAAAAGCCCTGTCTCCCTTCAGCTTATAATTACCTCTATCACTGTTTTTCATACCTGCCTTCCAACTAAAAGTCTGAGTATCTTCCTGACTCTCTCCCTGAGGTCACTGTTTCTTTCTTCATAGTTGCCAGGCAGACTTTATGCAAGCACTTTAAAATGCCAGAGGAATTCAGTGATGGAGAATCTTTTAGCATGCAACATGGAAATTGAAATTTAAATCTCCATACATCACAGCTTCTAAATTTGTTAGTTTTCTCTGTATCCACAAACCCAATTTTGTTTACTTTGATTTCCCAAAGGAACTGTGTTCAAGCCACTGGGACCCACACCACAAGCTTCACAACCTTTACCAAATCTCAGTCTTAAGTTTGCTTTCTTGTGTCAGTGGTGACTTAACCATTAGTTTTGCCTCAGAAATTCTATTTCTGCTATAGATTTTGCCTTCAGTATTTTCAAATTTTCATGAGTGTTGACTGTAAAAACAATTTAAGCTTCATCAAGAAATCAAGTATACAAGTTAGTATGTTAATCTTTTGCTCCCACATGAGGCAATTTTCAAACCACAGGTGAACTCTTAAGATTTTGCTCATTATCAGTCAACCTGAATAAGTTCTGTATACTCAGCCCTGTAGAAGGCATGAGAGAGAGGCAAAACATAGCCAAAATAATCAGAATGTACAAAGATGGCTTAATCCTGTTATCTGAAATTACAGAATGTCTCTCTAAGATAGGTTATATAAATAATTATTTCACAACATATTTTTTCCCAAGGAAAAGAAATTCTATTCCCTTCACATTAAGAGTAAATGAGTTTAGCCTATTTGTATACTACATTGACTGTAGCATATGCTGCAAGGGCAGAACTCTTTTGTTGTACTTAATCTGACACATCTGACTAGGAATTGCCACATTAATCTGTTGGCTTTTACTTCACCACAGCACCTGCCTGGATGCTCTTATCCATTAAGATTGTTCCAATATTGAAGGAAGTAATGGCCCAGACCCAACCTATCTGAAGGAGAATTACTACATTCTTTCCTTTGTACTTTCCTTCTCACCTGACTTCATGACAGCCTTGCTTCCTTCTCTCTCTCTCTTTCCTTCTTTATTCCTTTATTTTCTCTTTCCCCTTCTTTCTTTCATCTCCTGAAGACATCTTACAGTGTGAAAATATACTACAATTCCTCTAATTCATCTTTATTATGCAGTACTTCCTCCATCTGCTCTCCAACAGCCTTATTTCTCTTAATTAATTATTTCATCTTACAAGCATAGAGGACTGAACTATGTGATTACAAACATGTGACATAGAAATTCTTCAGTGATCATTATTAATGGACATACTACCAGTCTGCAAAAATGGGGGACACACAGGCACTCACATGGATGTCTCAAAAGGCAATATATGGTGATTTTTCCCCCCACAATTATATAAAGTAGCAGAGAGACTGAATAGGGCCTTACTGTTAAACAGGCACCTCTAGTTTGTTAATGAAAAATTATGTCTTCCCAAAGAAAGTTTATGTTTGAATCAATGGCTCTCTTCTATTTATTAAATAGTTTTGAGCCTCTTTCTGTTCACCTTACACAATGCCTTGTAAATATTCAACAATGAAGATTTATTTAATGAATTATCCAATCCCTGCACTCAGCATCATGCCAGTTTAATCTGAGCTCAAATGAATGATACCACACCAAATAAATTTCACTACTGTTCTCTTGATAAAAAATAGAGCAATCCACTAATCAGAATCTCACTTTCTGACTACTATGCAAAAGAACTGGGAATGAAGATACTAAGATCCTGTTACGGTATTTCATCAGGAATCCTTATAAAATCCTTGTCATATGAACTATTAATAATTTGAAATTGTCCATTCAGTTAGAAAGTTCAGACCACACCAAGAGAAAACCCTTATCTTATTAATCATTTCAAACTTTCTGTCATTCCAAGTACCATTTTAAAATAAGGGTCAATTATTTTCTCTCATTCTGAGGTTGCCTTTTCTTGGTTATAGATAAGCTATCTTGTTTATGGTTTACTTTGCTGTAAAAAAGCTTTCAAGTTTAATTAGGTCCCAACTATTTATTTTTGCTTTTATTTCCATTACTCTATTGGGTCAACAAAAATCTTGCTGTGATTAATGTCAAAGAGTCAATCTAGATGTCCATCAATAGATGAATGGAGAAAGAAGTTGTGGTACATATATACAATGGAATATTACTCAGCCATAAAAAGGAACAAATGTGAATCAGTTGAACTGAAGTGGATGAACCTAGAGCCTGTTATACAGAGTGAAGTAATTCAGTCAGAAAGAGAAAAACAAACATTGTATATTACTACAATATGGGATCTATAAAAATGGTAGTGATGAACATATGTGCAGGGCAGGAACAGAGATGCAGACATAGAGAATGGAGTTGTGGACGCAGAGGGGGAAGGTGAGGATGGGACAAATTGAGAGAGTAGCACTGACACATATGCACTATGACATGTAAAACAGCTAGTGGGGCTGCTGTGTGACACGGGGACTCAGCCTGGTGATCCGTGATCACCGCAGGAGTGGGCTGGGGTGGGGAGGGAGGGAGGCTCAAGAGGGATAAGAGATATATATATATGATTTGTATAGTTATATGGCAACTAATACATTTTGGAAAGCAATGAACTAACCAACTAAAAATAAAATAAAGGGCAAGAAGTATTTTATTTTAAGCAAAGAGAAAGAAACTTGCAGCCACCTTTAAAATGAATCCATATGTGTCAGGTGACCACTAAATGAATATATGGTTCCCAGTGATTCTGTTAATACACTACAGCACAGAAATCTGCATTCTATTCATACATTTCCTTTAAGATGGAGAACAGAAATATTAGTCTGGCTTTCAGTTAAAAGATAACAGATTTTTCCTTTCCATCAAACAGTGCACTTTTTAAAAATAAAATCTAATTTACAAGTATCCAAATGTATCAAATAATTGTGATCACTTTGTCTCCAAAAGAATTTTGCAGTTTGTAAGAAAAGGCACATTAATTTTTTTTTTTTTTAAACCCAGTTAGGTATCAGTCATTTTACCTGAATTTGATTGACAACTTTTCATTTAGATCTAATTTTCTTTAGAGATTATAATGTGGCAGCTATTCAGAAATGCTTTATTTCAGGTAGATTTTTACCTTAAGGTACATTCTCACATAAGAATACTATTACAAAATCAGGTATTAAATCTGGTCAGATTCCATCTTCCATTAAGGCATTTAAGGGAATAGTCCTATTGATGTTTCTATGACAGCTAAATGTTCTTTCTTAAGCGAGTTAAAGACAAAAAATAGGCAAAATATTTGGGAGCTTTTGTTGAACCTGGGTTATTCATTTAAAGATAATAAAGAAATAATAAACATATAATTTTCAGTTTAAAATTTTACTTTTAAGAGTTGAGAACATAGTGAGATGTACTTCTCATCGAACACTGGAGAATGCATGTGCTCTAAACATGTATGTGTGCATGTGTATGATATATATGTATATGTTTAATATGTTTCATTTCAGTGAAAGACACTACAGTTTTGGGAGTTATATGAATGGAAAATATTAGTTATGTTAATATAGAAAACTTAGAAAAACAGAAAAATAACGCATTGTCCTAAAATAAGAGTTTATCGTGTTTACCGATCACTTATATAGGTCTCAGCTTTCAAACTTGCAGATAAAATTCTTTGACAGCTTTCTGCATAATAGACATTTTTTAAATAATGGTTAATTTCAAATTGATGTTTTTAACTGACTTATTAAAATTTAAGTATTTCAAAAGTGACTTACAATGATTATCTAATAACCCAGATTACATTAATTTTTGCCTGAATGGTTTAAAAAGCTTTGCTTTCTCTAGGATTTTATGAACTTGCAAAATCTTTTATGGGTTTCTTTGATGTCATGTCAGATTGTTGGTTAGATAAAAGCTATGGTTTTCAAGGCTGACAAGAAATTAGCAGAGCTTAATACATTTTATGTATGAATAACCACAATGATACAGCCAAAGGAAATAAAGATTGTACTATAAGAAAAATATTAAAATTTTATACAAAAATGTAATTCTCTAGTTAAAATGGAACTCAGTATTTATGTTAGTTTTAGGCTTTCTATACAACCATACAAAGTTTTAGTTTTTTACATTATATGGAACTTCTCATATGAAGCCAATAAAGAATCGAACATTACTTTTTCATATCATGTTGTCTTCTCTCCCAGAGAATTCTGATTTTCAATTATTTAAAGTTACACTTACTAAAAATGTAGACTTTTAAGATACAAGAAATTGATACAACATTAGCTTTTGTATATTATTTTTCTTAAATATCAATGAATAAATTCATCTAATATTTTTAATTTTCTATAAATTGCCCAGTTATTCTGAACACTTACTATCCAGTACTTTTTGAAAATTAAAACTATATTTCAAATTCATGAAACTCTAAAGCATTTATACATTTTATTCATATGTGAGAGAATTACATATAAATGTGTGTGTGTATATATACACACACACACACACACACACAAGAATACATATGATTCTTTGCTACTGTGAAATGTCAGATGCTGGAAATTCTTAACAGAGCTGCCTATAAACCAATTAAATCTTTGCTACTATGAAATGTCAGATGCTGGAAATTCTTAACAGAGCTGCCTATAAACCAATTAAATCTTTTTCATGGCGCCACCCTAGCTTTTCCCCCAATCCCAATAGAGATTGTTTTTAAAAAAACAGAAAACTAATAACATCTACAATTAACAGCATTCCTGTAGCCTGTAGGTCTAGCCTGCTACTTCGTTTTCTCCTGACAATAATGGAAGGCCTTATTATTTTGCTTCCCCTGGGCATTTATTAGACATGATGAGGAAAAGGTTACATCTTCTCTGGAAAAGAGCACAATCTTCAACTATCTTCTGCGTATGAACATCTTAATGGGCATTACATTAGAAAGGCATTCAGTGCTACTATTATGTTACTTCTTCCCAATTAGAATCTCTATTTTAATGTGATTGCCAAAAATTTTAGTGCCTGTCATTTGATAAGATTGAGAGTGGGATTTGCTAAACATTAGTTAATAGAAAATGTGAGACAAATGCTTTATGAGTACATGGGCTGCCAGTGGGAAGAAATGAATGGGTGGTAATGGAGATTAATGGATGGGGGAAATCTACTTCAATTTCCTTGGAAAATGTACTGCAACTGTTTTGCATTAATAAATCAAACTCCTTTATATTGTTTAAAAAGTTAATAATAATATATTTTGATTTAACAGGATAACAGGATAACACCTCCCCCTAAACACATGACTATATTAGCTACTGCTCTGTTGGATATATTCAAGCCATATGTTTTGCTTTGGTAGATCCTCTTTTATGATGCTTGGCACTAAATCAGATTAAGCTGTCAACAACTAAGAAAAAGAACTACTACAATGTCATCTTCAAAGTTATTGCTTTAAATAATTAAAATTGTTTTCAATAAGTCAGTCTTCTAAAATCTATTTTTAAAATTTCTCCTCCATTTTAATCCCATATTAAATTTTGACCTTTTGCTAATACTAAGTGAGATGCAATACCTAAATTTCTGATAATCAAATGGAGACATAAGATACTTGAATTTAAAAGGCAATATAGGTTTACATGGACTCTAAAATATAACAAATATACTTATTCAACCCAAGCACATTTAAAATGCTTTCAAATGTATATGTGCCTCCTCCAACATTTTCTTTTGGAGAAAATCTAGTTAAATCTATCATTTCATCCAAACACTACAGTTACTTTTAACTACTTAAATTAATTACATCCCCTACACAGTGCAGGTAAACGATCAACAGAATATTTCTTATTTAAAAATCCAGAGCTAGCCAAGTTTTTCTAAAGGAACATGCCTGATGATGATGCTGGGAAAACTAGAAGAGGTTCACTAATCACAAAGAGTCCAAAATGCAGAAAAGGAAATGTGTATTTAAAGAGCTGTTATGATTTCAAGCAAATTGATTATCCTAGCTAAGTACAAAATGATAAAGAGAGTTTAAAGGACTGGGATAGAATACCTTCTTCTTCTCCTTCTATTGCAATTAAAGGGGTTGATGTTAAGTCATTTCACCCCCTGGGCTTTTTCCTCTTTCGCAAAAGGAGGTAACTTGCATCATTTCTAAAGTCTTTTCTAGCTCCAGAAATTTGATGAGTCCATACTACTGCAGTTGGCTTTTCTGCTCATTTATTTCACAGTAGGTTAAAATTACGGAATGAAAATATCAAAGGCTAAACTTAGCATGGCGATAATAGCAATGCATGGAGCTCATGAGTAATGATTACACCTCTCAATGAAATAATTAAGGAACTCCCTGGGGGACAACATCCTACCTAAGAAACTAAGTAGTTCTAAAAGAAGGAATTAGTTTAGGAATTCAAAATAAAAATAAAATAACACAATACTACTAATAAATCTTTCTGAATAAATGAACAAAGAGATCTAGAAAGAAGGATGACAAACTTTCTCAAAAAGTATGGCCTTAAACATTCTCTTTGACTCTCTCTGCAAATATGATCAAGTCAAAAGATTGTGATCCACAACTCAAAGTTTCACATAATGCCTGAAACAATTCGTTATTAATTGATATGCCTAGTGATGAAGCTGAAACCTTTTTACCTGCTTTTCCATTCTTCTCAAATCTGCTATCCCCAGTCCACTCACTTATTCTCAGTTATTATTTACTGAGAAAATGGAAGTGAACTATCTACCTTCTGACCACCAACTCTACAACCCTACCTACCCCATGGGTACCCTCTGATATACATCCCTCTTGGTATGGTAGATAATTTTTATTTATTTATTTACCCATCAGACGTCAAGGTCAGCTCCTCTGATGGTGATCTGGATTTCCTATCTCCTTTCTTTGACTCAAAGATTTTGTTCCAGGGACTTCCTTGGTGATACAGTGGTCAAGAATCAGCCTTCCAGTGCAGAGGGCATGGGTTTGACCCCTGATCAAGGAACTAAAATCCCACATGCTATAGGGCAACTGAGCCCTCCTATTGCAAGGAATGCATGCCACAACTAAGACCTGACACGGCCAAAAATAAACAAATATTTTTTAAAGAAGATTTCATTCCTGAGAAGATGGAACCATTCATTTGAATCACAAATTCTCACTTTTTACTAGATCATGCACATCTACATTCAGAAATGTATTTCTTTCATTACAAAGAAGAAACTACTTTGAACTTAATTCCCCTAGTGCTGCCCGCTTTGTTGCTCTTCTTCACAGACAATTTTCTGTAGATACTATTTCCACTTCCTCTTATTCTCTTCTCAGTTTGCTCCAGTTGGGTTTTATCTCCATTACTCCCCTAATCCTTTTAAGTTTCCAATAACCTCTATTTTAACTTCACTGGTCATTTCTTTGGCCATGTTGAATTACATCACTCTTCCGCTTAGAATTTGCCAAAGAACTGGCACACCAGTTAGCTACCAGAGAAGCCCAATTTATTAATCACTTACTGTATGTATGACATATATAATACAAAGATAAGAACATAAATTAAATGATATTTCTTGAGCATCTGCTATGTTCCAGGCATTCCTCTAGGCTAAAGGTACAGAAGCAAAATGAATAAGATTACTTCTCTTATGGGTCTCACATCATTAGGGAAGAAAATCAGTCAGATTAATTACCACATTAGTTACCATTTTAATTTAAATACCTCAACCTGGTCTATATTTCTACTTCTATTCTGCTTTTATTTCCTCACTCTCACCCTGTATGTCCTGCTCCAGTTCAGTCCCAGGGACACTCCAAGCCCTTCCCCATCTTAGTCTCCTTGCACTGTGTGTTTCCTCTGATGAAATGCTCTTATCCTGAAACTGCACATGGCTGACTCCTACCTCCCTTACAATTATCACGTCCTCATGGAAATCTCGCCAGATCATACACTGCAAGTACCCACACAGTCAGTCATGAACAGTTTTAATTTCTACAGAACATATATCATTATTTGCACTTAAAGAAGTTGTTTCATGGGTACTAAAGAACATGAAGGGATAAAAAAGAGTTTTTTAATTTGAACATGTATCTAACCTTAGGACTACAAGGTAATTTTGCAATTGATTTATTCAATAATCATAAATAGAGTAAAGCTTAGCACTGAAGGTTCACAGCCCTATATTTAATATTACCAGGACATTATTCACTAAAATCAAGACATCTGGCACCTCACATTATTACTGGTCAGATTTCTACAGATGTTGGGGTTCTATGGTATAGCAAAGCACATTAACTCAAATAATAACAATTAATGTACGCAAAGGTAAACAGCAAGAAGACTTCAGATAATTCAAACATGCAAAAAGAATTATTCTTAATTCAAACTTTGATTTTTAATGAATCTTTTATTCCACCAAAAATATCATTAAGATCAATTAAAGAAAAATAAATAAATTTTGAACGATCACTACCTTGACACAGATGAGAAAAATTAAACCCAGGGTTGTCATATTTAGATCAAGTTGTGGGCTCTCTTTGTATTTCAATTGCAGTCGCTCAGTCGTGTCCAACTCTTTGCGACCCTGTGGACTATAGCCCACCAGGCTCCACCATCCATGGGATTCTCCAGTCAAGAATACCAGAGTGGGTTGCCATTTCCTTCTCCAGCGGATCTTCCCAACCCAGGGTTCGAACCCAGGTCTCCCACGTTGCAGGCAGACGCTTTAACCTCTGAGCCACCATAAGAACCTGTTAATCTTTGAATTTTATGCTATCAGATACAAAAGAGCTCTTTTAATAAACTTGATCATTCCATAGTCTAGAAATGGACATTTTAATCAGATTACTTCTGTTTCCATACATTGTTTCTGCTGGATTTTGCTTTTTATCACGATTGTAGTTTCCTTCTAGTACAATCTAAATTATTTGAACATCAGAATCTTTGGAGTTTCTTCAATTATCCAGTAAAATGGATTATAATATGCCACCTTAACCTGATAATTGCACCTTTCAGATCCAACTTTTCATCCCATTTACACACACACCCACATACACCCCCCTGGAGAACAGGCCTGGAGTCTTCATCATGTTCTACAAACATTACACAGCTGATATTTACATGTTGTTCTTCTTAAAATGCCTTCCCCAAATAATATAAATACAAATTAACTAATTTATGAGAGAATTCTTTCTCTCATTTACCTTTTAATGGCAATGTCCATGTCCACTGGTCACCCTACTAGTTTACTAAAATGGAGCGGTTGGTTGAAAATATGCACATTTTATTTTTCCAAAGAGAATGTTAATATTCTTTACTTCCATCAATGAGAATTTCAGTAAGAGCAGAGAGAAGATATGCTGAAGACTCAAAATATCATTTGTGTGTATTATGCTCAGTTGCTTTAGTCATGGCTGACTCTTTGCAACCCCATGGACTAACCCACCAGGCTCCTCTGTCCATGGAATTTTCCAGGCAAGAGTACTGGAAGGTGTTGCCATTTCCTCCTCCAGGGGATCTTCCCAACCCAGGAACTGAATCCAAGTCTCCTGAATCTGAGGCATTGCAGGTAGATTCTTTATCTCCTGAGCCATTAGGGAAATCCCCAAAATATCATTAATTATAAATAACTAGGTCTCTGTAACTTATTTTGCTCATAATAATTTTTTTGAAACAAAGAATTCTTATTAGGAGCTCTTAACAATGTAAACACTATAAACAAGAATGTAAAACACACATATTTTTATACACTTCATCTGAAAAGGTCCATATTCTTAAAAAGTCTTAAGAGACTTATGTTGCTGAGTATGAAGTGAGTGATAAATTAGAAAAACATATCTCAATCATATTGCTTTATAGTGGCCTGAAACATGCTTCGCTGTGGCTGTGATCTACTTTTATGCCAAGGCTACCACCAATCTATATTCCACCTCTGGGGAATTGATAAATCAGCCACCTCCATGTAGAGACAGAAGACTTGATGAACTGAATACTAGCTGGAAACCAACCGTCACTTGCCTTCTTAGCTAGATGCCTCATGCAGGCACAATCTGTGCAAGTGCACGTCGTAGCCTTGCCTTTTGCATAGACATCCTCGTCTACGTGACAGTTCATACTGAGGATTTCAGTCCTGGTGCCTTTCATGTTTGATTCCACCCTTTTGATTGACCTTCTACCCAGTGATTCTTAACAGAGAGCTGGCTACAGATGAAACTAGAAAGTAGGGACCTGATCCAATTGCATCTCATTTAGAGGCTGGCTAGCAACTCCAGCAGTAGCCTGGGATGCAGTGCTATCTCGAATAGGCTGTAATTCTACCTGCACTAGTCAGACTGGCTCCCTCAAAAGTAGTGGCAAAGAGTAAATGTCAAGAGAGGTGCAGAGAAACACATGAACTACCCCTGTACAATTTTTAAAAGGGGAGCCAGGCTTCCAAGGGCTAATAATTTTCTAATTGCAGTCTCTGCATTGGTCTTAAAGATATCCGAGTTTAATCTCAGCCAAAAACCCCGCTAAGCACACACTCCTTTTCAAGCTCCTGCTTTAGGGGTCATGCATTCTTTACATTCAACATTTCTTGTTTCTCCAATAACTAACTATATATCAAGATTTTATAGCATCTTCATTATTCTGCCTGTTTGAATCATTCACAGAGCTCCTGCTAAAGAGGGTACCAAAAATCACACAGCATGTAATGCTCTATTTGAAGTGAAACTAACTCGAAGTAGAGCAAAACCATCACCTCCTTCATCTCTTTAAGGTCTGCTTATGTAGCAAAATAATTTAAGTATAAAAGAATCTGCATTCCAGCTATACCTATAAACAACTGTGCTATCTTTGGTGATTTATAAGGCCTTTGAAATTTTCTAGGTGTCCTAGGGGCAACATAAGAAAAAATTATCTTTCTTCATATCTAACTAGGTAAAAATTTTGATTTAACCAATACTTTACATACCACACAAGTATTAATGATGTTAGCTTCATATTTTCTGCCATTTATCTCAATCATTTTTAGTGGATTTCAAGGGGAAAAACATGGTTATTGAGGCTCTTTGGTTTCTCCTATTGAACAAATTGAGTAACATGTGTTAACCAAGCCTTGTATGCTCAAAACTAAGGCATGTGATTTTAAAAGTAGAAAAAGAATCAAATATGAGGTCCTTGTGTGCATGAGATGACCCATCTGGTGTAGAGAGGCGCTATCTATCACTACTGAGATGATTTGCAGAACATTACAGAACAACCTCCCCAGGTGGCATGACGGGAAAAAGCCCGCCTGTAAGATATTCAGGTTTGATCCCAGAGTTGGGAAGATTCCCTGGAGGAGGGCATGACAACCCACTCCAGTATTCTTTCCTGGAGAATACCTTGAACAGACGAGCCTGGCCAGCCACAGTCCATAGGGTCGCAAAGAGTAGGACACGCATGAAGCAACTTAGCACACACACAGAACAGCCTAAGAAGTGCCCTCCACTTCGAGTGATTCAAGTTACCCAAGAAGAAAGTGAGGTAAGAGTCATGCAAAACCCTGTAACTGACGTTCACTGAATTATTCAAACTGCCATTTTTTCTCATGATGTGAATACAGTCTGACTATTTCAATAAACGTAGTGAATAATAAGGACTTTTTTGTACAAAATGCCAGACAAGGAACAGGAAATGAGCTTCCATTCCATATTATTCTCATTTTGACTATGATTCACTCACATCTATAGGACATATGCCTGACAGATCTTTAGGCTTAAAAAGCAAAATGAGACCAGTACCTGGGGATTGTGCTTTTCAAGCTTACTCAGCAGGATGTGAAGAAAAGAGTTCAGGATTTGTGCTAAAGGAGCTGCAAAGAATAACATATTTGTCAGAATATGAGACACAGTTACATTTAAGGAAAAGTTGACCTAAAATTGCTGACCATATTATTGTCTGATAATGCAGCTTTTGCTTCACTCTAAGCACTCAGACTTTATTCTTATCACAGATATCTGAGAGCTCTTCCTTTTTTGAACAAATTTGTTATTCATGTTCATGCCATTTTCTTAATCAGTCCCTTGATGCCAGGCCTATGTAACTGGTCTCCTTGCTTCTGATTTTTTTTTTCCTCCTGAAATCTAATCTTCATACCAATACTGAATATATCTATCATAAATGTAACTTTAAAAGGTGATTTTCAAAGTTTTAAAACTAAAACACCTAATAAGAAAAATATTTTGCACTACGACAAAATTTGGTCTCATACACACAAAGTAAATTTCACGAAATTGTATCCTTCCTATCTTCAATGCATTCACATTTCCACTGCTTTTCATTGTTTCATTTTATTTAATTCTACTCCACAAATACTAAATATGAACCACTGAATTATATCATGATCCTCCAAACTATGGTTCCTAAATATAAGTCCAGGGACCCCTTGGTGTACTCACGACAATTTCAGGAGATCTACCAGGTCAACATTCTTTCACAATAATGCCAAAACACATTTGCCTTATTCACTTTCACTCTCTGGTGAGTGTACTGTAGAGTTTTCCAGAAGGTATATGATATGATGATGTCATACCCTGACAGAAAATGAAAGCTATGCTTGTTTATTCTTTGGTTTAAATGTTTTTCTCAGCTTTGACTTGTAATACAGTAAATATCAATAAATATAACCACATAAACAAAAGCTTTTTGGATTATTCAATAAAATTTAAGAATTTCAAGGGATCATGAAACCAAAAAGATTGAGAACTACTCAACACTGATTTTAATTGGATCGTTGCATACACACATACACACACACACACACAAACCAAACCTCTTTCTATAACACACTCTGTTGCCTGCGAAGCAAATATAACCTGGTACAAAGGTTTCAACAACTTCACTATGATTCTGCTGTTCCCTAAAAACAACTCTAGGCTTCCCTGTGACTCAGTGGTAAAGAATCCACCTGCCAATGCAGGAGATGCAGGTTTGATCCCTGGCATGGGAAGATCTCCTGGAGTAGGAAATGGCAACCACTCCAGTATTCTTGCCTGGGAAATATCATGGACAGAGGAGCCTTGCAGGCTATAGGCCATGGGGTTGCAGAGTCAGAGACAACTTAGCAACTAAACAACAACAAAAAAAACTCTTGCTTTCAACCGGGAACACCACTCTAAGTACCCTAAACAAAACTTGTCATTCCTGCTTTGAGCCTTATTTCAAATACTATTCCTGAAATATCCTTAAGCTTACTTTTGGCAAGATGAATCCTATTTATGTGTACATCTGTAATTATTGGCTCTGCCTTATGTAATTTTTTTTTTTTTTAATCGACCATAGAGGAATCCTGGGATTCATATGGGAATGCAATTATGTGACTTTAACTTTTCATAGATATGAAAACCACACTAGTAATCAGAGTACCTCATATCTGGCATAGCAACTACTGCAGTGTGAAGACTTCACAGGAAGGGCCAACCAGAGAGTTATGCAGGAAGCGATATCAATGCTAGGAGAAGAAATCATGTTCTTTTCTTTGAGACTGCTCACTGTCACACCAGCAATGAGAAGACCAGCCTAATAGGCAATGGCTTAGAGCCACCATGGAAAGAACCCCATTTTCTTTTTTTTTTTTTAATTTTTTTATTAGTTGGAGGCTAATTACTTCACAACATTTCAGTGGGTTTTGTCATACATTGATATGAATCAGCCATAGATTTACACTTATTCCCCATCCCGATCCCCCCTCCCACCTCCCTCTCCACCCGATTCCTCTGGGTCTTCCCAGTGCACCAGGCCGGAGCACTTGTCTCATGCATCCCACCTGGGCTGGTGATCTGTTTCACCATAGATAGTATACATGCTGTTCTTTTGAAACATCCCACCCTCACCTTCTCCCACAGAGTTCAAAAGTCTGTTCTGTATTTCTGTGTCTCTTTTTCTGTTTTGCATATAGGGTTATCGTTACCATCTTTCTAAATTCCATATATATGTGTTAGTATGCTGTAATGTTCTTTATCTTTCTGGCTTACTTCACTCTGTATAATGGGCTCCAGTTTCATCCATCTCATTAGGACTGATTCAAATGAATTCTTTTTAATGGCTGAGTAATATTCCATGGTGTATATGTACCACAGCTTCCTTATCCATTCATCTGCTGATGGGCATCTAGGTTGCTTCCATGTCCTGGCTATTATAAACAGTGCTGCGATGAACATTGGGGTGCACGTGTCTCTTTCAGATCTGGTTTCCTCAGTGTGTATGCCCAGAAGTGGGATTGCTGGGTCATATGGCAGTTCTATTTCCAGTTTTTTAAGGAATCTCCACACTGTTTTCCATAGCGGCTGTACTAGTTTGCATTCCCACCAACAGTGTAAGAGGGTTCCCTTTTCTCCACACCCTCTCCAGCATTTATTGCTTGTAGACTTTTGGATAGCAGCCATCCTGACTGGCGTGTAATGGTACCTCATTGTGGTTTTGATTTGCATTTCTCTGATAATGAGTGATGTTGAGCATCTTTTCATGTGTTTGTTAGCCATCTGTATGTCTTCTTTGGAGAAATGTCTGTTTAGTTCTTTGGCCCATTTTTTGATTGGGTCATTTATTTTTCTGGAATTGAGCTGCAGGAGTTGCTTGTATATTTTTGAGATTAATCCTTTGTCTGTTTCTTCATTTGCTATTATTTTCTCCCAATCTGAGGGCTGTCTTTTCACCTTACTTATAGTTTCCTTTGTAGTGCAAAAGCTTTTAAGTTTCATTAGGTCCCATTTGTTTAGTTTTGCTTTTATTTCCAATATTCTGGGAGGTGGGTCATAGAGGATCTTGCTGTGATTTATGTCGGAGAGTGTTTTGCCTATGTTCTCCTCTAGGAGTTTTATAGTTTCTGGTCTTACATTTAGATCTTTAATCCATTTTGAGTTTATTTTTGTGTATGGTGTTAGAAAGTGTTCTAGTTTCATTCTTTTACAAGTGGTTGACCAGTTTTCCCAGCACCACTTGTTAAAGAGGTTGTCTTTTTTCCATTGTATATCCTTGCCTCCTTTGTCAAAGATAAGGTGTCCATAGGTCCGTGGATTTATCTCTGGGCTTTCTATTCTGTTCCATTGATCTATATTTCTGTCTTTGTGCCAGTACCATACTGTCTTGATGACTGTGGCTTTGTAGTAGAGTCTGAAGTCAGGCAGGTTGATTCCTCCAGTTCCATTCTTCTTTCTCAAGATTACTTTGGCTATTCGAGGTTTTTTGTATTTCCATACAAATTGTGAAATTCTTTGGTCTAGTTCTGTGAAAAATACCGTTGGTAGCTTGATAGGGATTGCATTGAATCTATAGATTACTTTAGGTAGAATAGCCATTTTGACAATATTGATTCTTCCAATCCATGAACACGGTATGGACCAGATGGCTTCACAGCTGAATTCTACCAAAAATTTAGAGAAGAGCTAACACCTATCTCACTCAAACTCTTCCAGAAAATTGCAGATGAAGGTAAGCTTCCAAACTCATTCTATGAGGCCACCATCACCCTAATTCCAAAACCAGACAAGGATGCCACAAAAAAAGAAAACTACAGGCCAATATCACTGATGAACATAGATGCAAAAATCCTTAACAAAATTCTAGCAAACAGAATCCAACAACATATTAAAAAAATCATACACCATGACCAAGTGGGCTTTATCCCAGGAATGCAAGGATTCTTTAATATCTGCAAATCAATCAATGTAATACACCACATTAACAAATTGAAAGATAAAAACCATATGATTATCTCAATAGATGCAGGGAAAGCCTTTGACAAAATTCAACACTCATTTATGATTAAAACTCTCCAAAAATCAGGACTAGAAGGAACATACCTCAACATAATAAAAGCTATATATGACAAACTCACAGCAAGCATCACCCTCAATGGTGAAAAATTGAAAGCATTTCCCCTGAAATCAGGAACAAGACAAGGGTGCCCACTCTCACCACTACTATTCAACATAGTGTTGGAAGTGTTGGCCACAGCAATCAGAGCAGAAAAAGAAGTAAAAGGAATCCAGATCGGAAAAGAAGAAGTGAAACTCTCGCTGTTTGCAGATGACATGATCCTCTACATAGAAAACCCTAAAGACTCTACCAGAAAATTACTAGAGCTAATCAATGAATATAGTAAAGTTGCAGGATATAAAATTAACACACAGAAATCCCTTGCATTCCTATATACTAATAATGAAAAAACAGAAAGAGAAATTAAGGAAACAATACCATTCACCATTGCAACAAAAAGAATAAAATACTTAGGAGTATATCTACCTAAAGAAACAAAAGACCTATACATAGAAAACTATAAAACACTGATGAAAGAAATCAAAGAGGACACAAACAGATAGCTTTTTTTTAATTGTTATAATTTTACTAGAGCTGAAGTTCTTTAAGATACGAAAATCTGGTTAAATTTTTGAAATGTTGCCACAATCTGCCGAAGAGCATTGTTCTTTAATTTTCATCTTTTAAATAAGTGACAGATATTAACTGATTAGGAAAAGTGGTGGTAACAAAATAGGTAATGAATATCACTTTAAGATATTAATTATTTAATAAAGCCAACTTCATTATAGAGCAAATTTAGAAGGTAGAAATAAATAAATGCATGCAAGAATTCATTTTCTTTATTCAGTCAAGATGATCCATAGATGCCAACATCATACGTTAAACATCACAATGGTGATATTTAGCAATTTATAAAATTGCCACATGAGAAAATGACATTTATTAAACTTTTATCCTAGAGAGTTTCTCAGCATTTTGCTATATACTTATTTTATTTTTTAAAAACTAATTTATTTAATTGGAGGCTAATTAACTGAGACCATATTTCCTACACATTTGTTCTGTAGATTATACCCAGAGAGATTACTTTAGTAGATATTTCTGCTGTCTTGTTTAACAAATTGCCTAAATACTTGCTTTTTTTTTTTTTTCCATCAAGGTACAGACATCCAGAATGGTATCAAACTGCAAGTATGTAGTGCCAAGTTAAATTTCAAATGTAAGGTCTAAGCTTTTTTCAAGAGGTAGAAAACACTATAAAGGCAAGCCAAATTCTGAAATAAAATGTTTATTCCCCAAATTATAGGGCTTCCTAGCTGGTGCTGTTGTTTGCTGTTTTAGTCACTAAGTCGTGTCTGACTCTTTGTGACCCCTCGGACTGTAGTCCGCCTAGCTCCTCCATCCAGGGGATTTCCCAGGCAAGAATACTGGTGTGTTTTGCCATTTCCTTCTCCAGGGGATCTTCCCGACCTACGGATCAAACCCATGACTCTTGCATTGGCAGGCGGGTTCTTTACCACCGGGCCACCAGGGAAGCCCACTTATTCATTTACTCCATCCCTAAACCAAGGTTTATTGTAGATTTACAGAAGTCTTTCAAGACCTAAAGTTCTTGTCAATATGAAACAACAACACATCAAGAAAGTCCATAACAGCCGAGTTGAGGCACTAAGTCACCCGTCTGCCCAGCAGAAAAGGTCAGTGCCTGGAGTCTTTTTGCTTCTGCCTCTTTACTGAGAATCCTGAGAAAGTTAATCAGGAAAAATGCGAGGCAGACAAGATACCGCTCCTTCAGCCAATGCAGGAGACATAAGAGACAAAGGTTCCATCCCTGGGTGGGGAAGATCCTCTGGAGGAGGGCATAGCAACCCACTCCAGTATTCATGCTTGGAGAATCCCACGGACAGAGGACCCTGGCAGCCTACAGGTAATGGGGTTGCAGAGTTGGACAAAACTGAAGTGACTTAGCACACATGCACATTTCCCCAAATTATAAGAAATCTATGCAATTTATTCATTTTGAAAAACAGTCTCTTCAGTCATTTTTATTGTCTGATAATTGAGGTTTTTTAAAATTATGGGTTCTATTTTTGTCATAAGTACATTGATGATGAACTGATTCAAAGGTTCTTAACCAGAAGAACAGTCTACGAAATAAATCCTTTGAATTGCAATTCCTTTGCCAGCCTTTAGCTCAGAAATTAAGAAAAGAAATGACAACCACCAACAAAGGGATTCATTCCACAGCCGAGTATGGATTTCCCCCAGTGACAAGTATTTGTATAAGTCCAAAGCCTAATAATTATTTCAGGAGGGACCTTGAAAATAATTAATATAGATTATTTTAATCTTGGAATCTCAAAGAACATTTGAGCTTCCATCATTCATCTCAGTTTTTTATAGAATCAACTCCAATTTCATCCTCAATGGGGAGAGAATTAAAACACAAATCTTGAAATCACAACTATCAAACAGGCAAAAGAGCCATGGAGGAAAAAATAATACAGATTTATCTTTATCATTTATCCTCCTGACTTTCACATTGAAAGTTTGAATGTATTTTCTAACAAGGATTAGCTAAAAATCTTCCTTATAGTGATTTCTTATTCAAACTGCAAAAGGATTTCTGAAAAACAAATCAAGTTTATTTATTAGGCTCCAGGAATAAATTACTTTAGGTGACTCTGGTACTTTAAGTTTTATTGATGAGAAGCCTATCTTAATGATGGAAGTCATGCACTGAAACCATTCTTTTTTCTCATTTCATCAATAGTTAATTTGGACTTCACAGCAGAATATTCACTGGATAACTGCTCTTAACCTTGGCTGTCTTAGGAATAATTCTAAACTCTCATCAAAAGAGGTATTTGATATTATTAATATTAATACAACACATTACATACAAGAGATACTTCACAGAGAGCAGTTAACGAACAATAATTAAAATTTACCAGAAGTCCCCTTTCCAGAACCAACTCGGAGCATTCTTAAACCAATGGACCATTCAGCATCTCATCTAGATTTTTTTTTTTCTTTCAAATTTATTAAACTTGCTTTTGAACTAGAGAGAGGTTTAAGCAAGAAAAAAACATAAAAACAATAAGAAATGTGTCAGTATTTTTCATATCTTCTTAATCACTTTAATATGTGCATGCTGCTGCCGCTGCTAAATCACTTCAGTCGTGTCTGACCCTGTGTGACCCCATAGACGGCAGCCCACCAGACTCCCCCGTCCCTGGGATTCCCCAGGCAGGAATACTGGAGTGGGTTGCCATTTCCTTCTCCAATGCATGAAAGTGAAAAGTGAAAGGGAAGTCACTCAGTCGAGTCCGACTCTTAGCGACCCCATGGACCGCAGCCTACCAGGCTCCTCTGTCCATGGGATTTTCCAGGCAAGAGTACTGGAGTGGGGTGCCATTGCCTTCTCCAAATATGTGCACAGTACTATCTTATTTTAAGCCATCCACTGATTAAATGTTCCAAATTCAAAATTCTCTTATTTTTCCACTCAGCCTAATGGGTTTGGTCTTTTATGGTTTGTAGATACAAAATTATAATTCCCTGAAAATTTTCTAAGAGTCATCAATAATGTGTATTCTTCTCCAATTCATTTACTAATCGACTCATTCAGTCTTTCTTTCCACTTAAAAATCAAGATATGTTGGTCAGGGAGTTTTTCTACAAAAGTCTACGCATTCACCAAATTACTAAAGCCATGTTTCACAATCAAAATTCACTCTAAATCGATTATATTGGAACTTCACATTTCCAAATCACAGATAACATTTACTGATTATCTGTCCAGATATAGACACTTTGGCATATGCTTTTTGCTATTTGATTAAATCCAAATAAACGTTCTAAAGTTTATGAATCCACAATTACTTCCCCACTGGCAATGCACAGAAGCTACTCTTTGCATTCAGAGGCATGAGGAATCCTTGTCACCTCCTCCTGGATAGCCTCTATGCAGCACTTCTACAGCTCAGGGAATATTTCTTCCCTGCTTAAAGGGAAGGATCAAGGATGCTTGATCAACATTTGTGTGTGTGTGCTTCATAAAAAGCAGTTAAAGTTCCCACCGATGACACTTGTCTGAGCCTTCCCTTACAATTAGAACCCTCTGATATTCCTATCCCCTCGAGTTATGGGAACCTCCTCAGAAGACAATTAACAAATTGTTAATAACTGCTGGTACTCCTAGGGAAAAGTTCCAATTTATTTGACTATACACATAATTCAGGGTACTTTAGAGTAGTGGGAAAAAATAGTAGTGGGAAACCCCCAAAATGGAAAATGTTCAGTTCAGTTCAGTCACTCAGTCATGTCTGACTCTTTATGACCCCATGGACTGCAGCATGCCAGGCTTCCCTGTCCATCACCAATTCCTGGAACTTATTCAAACTCATGCCCATCGACTCAGTGATGCCATTCAACTGTCTCATACCCTGTCGTCCCCTTCTCCTCCTGCCTGCAATCTTTCCCACCGTCAGGGTCTTTTCTAGTGAGTCAGTTCTTCACATCAGGTGACCAAAGGATTGGAGTTTCAGCTTCAGCATCAGTCCTTCCAATGAATATTCAGGACTGATATCCTTTAAGATAGACTGGTTGGATCTCCTTACAGTCCAAGTCTTCTCCAACACCACAGTTCAAAAGAATCTATTCTTCAGCACTCAGCTTTCTTTACAGTACAATTCTCACATCCATACATGACCACTGGAAAAACCATAGCTTTCACTAGATGGACCTTTGTTAACAAAGTGATATCTCTGCTTTTTAATATGCTGTCTAGGTTGTTTATAACATTTCTTCCAAGGAGTAAACATCTTTTAATTTCATGGCTGTGGTCCCCATCTGCAGTGATTTTGTAGCCCCCAAAAATAAAGTCTGTCCCTGTTTCCATTGTTTCCCCATCTATTTGCCATGAAGTGAACAGACCAGATGCCACAATCTTAGTTTTCTGACTGCTAAGTTTTAAGCCAACTTTTTCACTCTCCTCTTTCATTTTCATCAGGAGGCTCTTTAGGTCTTCTTCACTTTCTACCATAAGGGTGGTATCATATGCATATCTGAGGTTATCGATATCTCTCCTGGCAATCTTGATTCCAGCTTGTGCTTCATCCAGCCTGGCATTTTGCATGATGTACTCTGCATATAAGTTAAACAAGCAGGGTGACTATATGCAAACTTGATGTACTCCTTTCCCTATTTGGAACCAGTTCACTGTTCCATGTCCGGTTCTAACTGTTGCTTCCTGACCGCATACAAATTTCTCAGGAGGAAGGTCAGGTGATCTGGTATTCCCACCTCTTTAAGAATTTTCCACAGTTTGTTGTGATCCACACAGTCAAAGGCTTTGGTGTAGTCAATAAAGCAGAAGTAGATTTTTTCTGGAATGCTCTTGCTTTTTTGATGATCCAACGAATGTTGGCAATTTGATTAATGGAAAATGTAAATTAAATATAGTAAGAATCTGCTCATTTTAATGAAATACATTTTCTCCCCTAAATCTGCTTGGAATTATCTTGTTTTTATAAATTGTATGATTTTTTTTCATGCTACTCTTCATTTAAAATAAAGTATTCTAAAGGCCATGAATATATTTCTTCTATACAAAATGCCACAGCACAGAGGATGGACATTATATAACTACTAACAAATACTTGTTGGATCAAAGCTGAAGCAAAGACTGAAAATCTCTGTTCTGTTTGCTTGTTTGTTTAAGGAACTACTTCCAAAATGACAACTCTGAAGATCAGGATAGAAACACAAAACTATAACAAAAACCTGAATGTTCTTCCTAAAACCTGGAGTTAGAAATTAAAAGTTAGGCAAAGGCAATCAGCACCTATATGTGAAACTATCAGCCAGTTTTATAACAGTTCATTTAATGCATTTAAAAAACATAAAATGTGACCTGTGTTCAATAGATGGGGCAGAAGTGTAAGAGTGACAGACTTTATTTTCCTGTGCTGCAAAATCACAGGAGACAGTGACTACAGCTACAAAATTAAAAGACACCTGCTCCTTGGAAGGAATGCTATAACAAACCTTGACAGTCTGTTAAAAAGCAGAGACAACACTCTTCCAACAAATATCCATCTAGTCAAAGCTTGGTTTTTCCAGTAGCTATGTACGGATGTGAGAGTTGGACCATAAAGAACGCTCAGCACCAAAGAACTGCTGCTTTCAAACTGTGGTGCTGGAGAAGACTCTTGAGAGTCCCTTGGACAGCAAGGAGATCAGACCAGCCAATCCTAAAGAAAATCAACCCCAAATATTCATTGGAAGGACTGATGCTGAAGCTGAATACTTTCCAGTACTTTCCAATATTCTACTCTATCCAATGCCAATTCTTATTGAGATTGGTACTTCTCTTTTATAATGTTATTTAGATGTGTCATAATGTTTAGTTTTCTGCCAAACCTTGTGTTTGAAAATGCTTGTCATGTATGTTGGTGACATGAACTATTTATTTATATGTTGAACATTTAGAAAAACAATGTAATAGAGAAGATACTTGACCATGGGCCTTTTTGCACTTTGTGAGTAACCTTCTGCATTAGAGATCCGCCATCCCTGTATGTTAATATGCCAATTTGAATAGAAGGCTCCTTGGATGGATTGAGCCCAGAAGCATGATTCCATAAAACTTCATTTAAATGTGAACAGTAACCATGACTGTGTTTACATACATCTATCATTGGAATCAAAAGCATTTTAATCATGAACATGTTGTCAATCACCAAGTCATGTGTGACTCTTTGTGACCCCATGGACTGAAGCATGCCAGGCTTCCCTGTCCTTCACAATCTCCCAGACTTTCCTCAAACTCCTGTCCATTGAGTCAGTGGTGCCATCCAACCGTCTCATCCTCTGTTGCCCCCTTCTCCTTCTGCCCTCAATCTTTCCCAGCATAGGGTCTTTTCCAATGAGCCAACTTTTCAGATGCCTGGCATGCTTCAGTCCATGGGGGTTACAAAGAGTAGCATTAAAAATACTATTAAAAATCTTAATAGTAATACTCTGGACACAACTTCAGCTCAAATTAGTAAATTAATTTGAAGACTGAGCCAAGGAGTACCCCCAGAAAACAATGCAAAAGATCAAAGAAATGTACTGTATGAATGAAGAAAAGCTAAACAGGGAAGAAGGTTAGCTAAGGAAGTTTTCAAATACATCTATTAAATTTCTAGGTAGAACAGATTGAGTAGATATAACAAAATAAAATTTCCCAAACTGAGAACCTACATGTCTGATTCAGAGGTTTATCAAGTTCTAATAAACATGAACAGAAAAAGACCCATACATCTTGACAAAACTTTAGAACATTTAGGATAATTAAAATAATGTTTTTCAAAATAAAGTAATTTAGAAGCTTTATGATGAAAATTCAAAAAGCTTCTAGAGAGACAGTAGTAAAAGTTATCTTTATTAGAAACAAAAACAGACTGGTATCAGACTTATCTTCCACATTCCTAACAGAAGACTATGGGGAAGTTGGCCTCAAATATTTAATTTTAAATCTAGCATCGTGTACCCAAGCAATACAACAGTTGAGCAGGATGTAAAAACAGCTTTTTTTTTTTAATCTGTAAGCATTCAGAAATTTTGATATCAACAAAACCACTCTGAAAGTATTAATTAAAGTTGTGCTTCAGTAACTAAGAGGATCCAAAAATGAGGGAAATACGGAGTACAAGCTATCAATCCAAGAAAAATAAGCTAAAAATAGAAAATGTCCACCAAAAGAATATTACATAACTGAGATATGGGAGGTTATGTCAAATAAGAAATACAATTCAAAGCCATAAAGAAACATATTTACATGTTTTTCTATATAAAAAGTTGAAATAAAAATTAAAACTTCTAAAAGAGGAAAGACAACATACACAGTTTTAAAAGGCAGTGTAAAGCCTGATAAAAATATTTGCTCCATATATAACTGACAAGAATATCAATACACAGAGTGTACAAAATATTTTACAACTCCAAAAGAAAAATGAACAAAGAAACAGGAAAATTACAAAGGAAAACAAAGAAGTAAAAATGGTCAATAAATATATAAAAAGATACTCTACATCACTACTGAGCAGGAAGATAAAAGTTAAAACAGCAACATACTTTTCATCAGATTGAGACAAGCAAAATATGGTAGCATTCTGTTCTGGTGCAGTACTCAAAACAAAAACTTTATATATTAATACAAGTAAAAATTGGGAGAGTCTGTTCTGGAGTAATTTGTTGGTAACTGGCTCTTGGCAAATTCATTCTTTCAAACCTATCACAGTTTTTAATGTACATATGAATAAGTATGCATCAATGTGTTAGCAAAATATGGAAAAACATATATAAGATGTTCATTGCAACATTTATTCTTAGTAGTAAAATAAATGGACCTAAATCTTAACCAATAATGAATTAGTAAAAATAAATCATGTTCTATACTTGGCAACACAAGTATGTAGGTATGTTGTTTGTTTTTTTTTGAGGTAGAGCCATCAGCCAGAAGGATAAAGAACATTACAGCATACTAACACATATATATGGAATTTAGAAAGATGGTAACGATAACCCTACATGCAAAACAGAAAAAGAGACACAGAAGTACAAATTTTTAAAACATAAGAAATGAGATAAAGCAACCCACAGAAGGTAATCCTATTTGTTTAAGATAAAAATAATAGGTATAAAAATGTGTACATATACATGATGGTAAATATACAGAAAGACTTAAAAACTGGACTCCAAAATATTTTTAACACAGCTTTGTAGAGAGCAATGTGCAAAGGACAGGAGTGGTGGAAATTGTTTCCTTATCACTATATTGGGAGGAGTGTTTCCTTATCACTATATTAATCTTTCAAAACAGCAATGTATTTATATGGTTGTATAATTAAAAAAAGCATAAAGTTAAGCAGGCTAAATTATGACAGAGAAAGAGAACTATTAGAAAAAATTAAAATTTTCATCTTTTATTTTCAATTATCTTTCATTTTGCCATAATTTGATATTTTAATAATTCTTTATATGCTGATTACTATTAGACAAACAGTTTACTATCAAATATGAAGGACCTTCTATTTAAACCATAAACATAGTTACACAGCATTAATTAAAAGTATGAAAAATAAAATGAAAATTACACCACACAAATCTGTTAAGTCATGGTTCTCATTTTCTTCTTCCAAAAATGCTCTCCCCTGTTATTCTGCAATAGTTTCAGGTTAGTGTACGTAACTTCTTGTGATATGTATGCTCTTTTCCCCATATCCTGGAAGCAGATTTTGTGGTGACATACTTTGAATAATCAATGTTTTCAAAAGATCCTGTTACAACCTTAGAAAAATGAACAAATGAATCATCCCACTTGAGTATCTCTTACATTTATTTTAGGAAACAGGAATCTGACTGAAGGAAAGACTCCAAATCCAGTCATCATGACCACTGAAGTACCTCCCCATTCTACATTCAATTCCTATGACTAAAGTTAGCTTCTGAGAGAGGATGCATATGCCTTGAGTCATTTAGGAATATATGCTTTCTGTCTGGTTGGAAGAGCTTGTCAATGACTCAATAAAAAGTCAGGATCTGGGCATTTCTTTGGGGATTAATGGCTGGCTAATTCAGCCGTACGAGACAAAGAACATTAACCCCAAATGGCCCCTGTCCACTTGTGGCAGCCATGGAAAAGAAGCACTAAAAAAGATAAACTAGACTTTTTGGACTTCATGCTAATGTTTTCTTAGTAAGTATCTTTTGCAAGCAATAAAAAATGGACTGATATTTTTAAGCCAATCTCACTAAGTCAGTTCAGTCAGTTCAGTCGCTCAGTCGTGTCCGACTCTTTGGGACCCCATGAATCGCAAGCCAGGCCTCCCTGTCCATCACCAACTCCTGGGATGTACTCAAACTCATGCCTATCAAGTCATTGATGCCATCCAGCCATCTCATCCTCTGCTGTCCCCTTCTCCTCCTGCCCCCAATCCCTCCCAGCATCAGGGTCTTTTCCAGTGAGTCAACTCTTCTCATGAGGTGGCCAAAGTATTGGAGTTTCAGCTTCAGCATCAGTCCTTCCAATGAACACCCAGGACTGATCTCCTTTAGGATTGACTGGTTGGATTTCCTTGCAGTCCAAGGGACTCTCAAGAGTCTTCTCCAACAGCACAGTTCAAAAGCATCAATTCTTCGGCGCTCAGCTTTCCTCACAGTCCAACTCTCACATCCATACATGACCACTGGAAAAACCACAGCCTTGACCAGACAGACTTTGTTGGCAAAGTAATATCTCTTCTTTTTAATATGCTATCTAAAAAAAAGAAAAAGCCAATCTCACTAAATCTATACAATTCAGAAAATCCATAGGTCTAAATCTGGGTACGTGTTATCAAAATCATCACACGCTATTCAGATCTATACAGGGACCTGGGATAGTTCTCATGTAACAGAGCTTTATGGTATACAGATATTTCCATAAGGGTCAGTGATATTTCTAATATTCAGATGATAAAAATAAACCAGTCCTAATTTATCACAAGAGTGTCATCTATTCCTTACATGTAATCTACACACATCAATAACTATTTCTGCAGTTTTCTGAAATCAGCCTAAATTTCTAATCATTCTCTTTTATGATGTTGGTCCCCATTTAATAATTCAACTGGTAAAATACCAGCTTGAAATATTGATAATATGTTTCTTTTGACAGAAACTATTTGCATTAATTTCCTCCCCAAAGGGACACTTGAGGTGAACAATATGGTTTCACAGCTCTTGTTACTATGACAAAGTGATCAAACAAAAATGCCAGTCAAATGGTTCTTTCCAAGGGATGGAACCTTTGGAAGATGAGTGTCAGGGTACACTTGCTTTAGATCAAACTAAAAAGAGGTAAACAGCTTCATATCACCTGCCTTGTTTCTTATTATTCTTATGGTATATAAACCAATACAATCGCACTCTGTGTTGAGATGGGGCTTTCCTGATGGCTCGGTTGGTAAAGAATCTGCCTGCAATGCAGGAGACCCCAGTTTGATTCCTGGGTTGAGAAGATCCATTGGGGAAGGGATAGGCTACCCACTCCAGCATTCTTGGGCTTCCGATGTGCCTCAGCTGGTAAAGAATCTGCCCGCAATGCAGGAGACCTGGGTTCAATCCCTAGGTTGGGAAAATCCCCTGGAGAAGGGAAAGGCTACCCACTCCAGTATCCTGGCCTGGAGCATTCCATGGATTGTATAGTCATGGGGTCACAAAGAGTCAGACAAGACTGCGCGACTTTCACTTTTGTGTTGAGATACAATTCACTGAGCTAACTGGAATAATTCATTAAGTAGCAGCATATTATACCATAAAGGTCCATGAAGTGAAACAGAGCTTTAGCAGCGCTATATCTGATTGCAAATCCTTTTGCCGTCATTTACTGACTGTGTGAGCTTGTCTAAATTATGTATCCTGCCTAAACCTCAGTTTTCCCTTCTGCAAATGGGAATAACAATAGTATCTATTCCATTAGGTTGTTAGGAGAATTAAACTAGATTATCCGTGTAGATTCTTATCACAATGGCAGGTAGACAGTAAGGACTGAACACACACATATTATTCCCATTAATATTTCTGTTGTACAAGTTTCCTATTTTTGCTCTTCTTTATGATATCTTCCCACCTTTCAATTTTTTATCCTATTTTTTTTATCGTTCCTATCTTTTTTTTCCCCCCTTTCTCTTTCCCTTATTTTCCATTATTTGATCGGGATTGGGAATACATGTAAATAATATTAAAAAAAAAAAAAAAAAACAAAGGCACTCAGGTTCTCAGAGGGATTTTCTTTTTCAATTCAATGTTTTAAAGATATAAAATTAGTTATAAATTTTCCTAAATGGAGAGATTGTCAGTAAAACTGAAGCATCTCAGTAACAGAATATTCTGGAATTTATGAAGTTTCAGTTTCAATGTCCCCAGAAAGTTATTGCTGACACAAGAAAGAAAGTTTTCTTCTTAGATATTCCCAGGTGGTGCAATGGTAGAGAATCTGCCTGTCAATGCAAGAGATGTGTATTTGATTCCTGAGTCAAGAAGATCCCCTGGACAGGAAACGGCAACCCACTCCAGGATTCTTGTGGAAAACTCCATGGAGGAGGAGCCTGGTGTGCCTAGACTCCATAGGGCCACAAAGAGTCAGACATGACTGAGCAACTGGACACATGAATTCAATATATGCATGCACCTCATTATCATGAGTACATCTAATATTTGAGTATTTGAATGGTATTGCTAAAGTTATTTTTGAGGTATAATTTACATACAGCAAAATATCCTTTTTAGGTATACAGGTCTATGAACCTTGACAAATAACTTAAAACTGTGTTAACTACCAGTATAGTCAAGATATAATTTCTATTCTTGCCCCACCAGACAGGTACCTGGCAACCAGCAATTATTTTCTGTCCTACAGTTTTGTCCAGAATATTATATAAATGGAATGATACAGTATTTAAGCTTTTGAGTTGACTTCTTTCACATAAAGTAAGTTAGATCCATGTTGCTACATGGGTTATCATTTTGTTCTTTTTGCTGCTGAATGTATGAAATGTATAGATGTACTCCTGTTCATTTATCCACTCATCAATCGATGGACATTTGGGTTGTTTTTAGATTTTAAGTGATTGTAAATAAAGTTACTGCAGACATCCAGTGCAAGTTTTAATACTTGTAGCAGAAGTAGAAGGCAGACATGCTTTCATCTGTCTTCACTAAGTATCTAGAAATTGGAATGTTTGGTATGTTTACCTTTATTAGAAATTGTCAGTGCGTCTCCAAAGCAGTTTTACCATTCCTCATTCCTACCAGCAACACACGATAGTTTCAGTTGTTCCACATCCATGTCAGCACTTGATATTGGCAGGGTATATTTTTAATATAATTTTAGCCACTCTAATAACAATGGTGTGCTATCTGTGGCCTTAATTTATAGTTATTAATTGCTGATAGTATTGAGCATTCATAAATCTTCCTTAGAGAATCTTTTGTCCAAATATTTTGATCACCTTTAGATTTTGTTCATTGTCCTATTATTATTGAATTTCAAGAATTCTTTACATGTTCAGGATATAATTCACTATTAGACATAAATTTGCAAATATTTTTTCTACTTCATTTTTTACTTTCTATTTCTTAATTATGTATTTTGATGTCTACAGCTAAAATTTAATTTATTCAGAAGGCAAATCTTTTTATTTAAATTATTACTTCACAATAACTTTCCCCACATAAATGTCAATGAAAATTCATGGTCTTCTGGTTTACTATGCATTTAGCTCTTCTTACAATCACTTTTAAAATCTAATTTCAAAAAATATGCATAGTAAACAGTTCAAATGCTCTGATGAATCATTTGCTCCTTACTTTATCTCTAAGGGAAAACACTTCCTTAAATGTTGTTTGCTTTGCAGAGGACACAGGGGAATTTCAGTGATTTTTTTTTTTAATCAAAAAGAGATAGATTTCAACTTCTCTAATCTCTTCTTAATACTTTTCCAATTTGGATCTGAATGCACATTCTTCTCTGGATCCTATTAAATAATGTGATTTCTATTCTCCCAATTCAATAAGCCAACATCTTGCTAACTTACTTTTTCTCCCACCAGTTCTTCCCCAGATCACATGCTCACATGCCAGCCAAAGTGATGAAAATATCACAAAGAATAAGCTTTCCCAGGCTAACACTTCAACATTTCCAAATCCTTGCCTTTCTCTCTGGAATAAGTATAAATGGAGATAGCAGAGAATATAAGGGGACATATGCACACTGGGAAATCCAAGAGAACTTGATCTTTGTTCTGGATCTACCAATATGCGTTTGTTTATTGACTCTTTCCTTAAGTATTCATTCATTCATTTAGCAAATTATTTTCTGAACATCTGCTGTATGTACCATACTAGAAATTGGAAATAAAGTAGTGTATGAGACAGATTTGGGCTTTCCAGGTGGCGCTAGTGGTAAAGAAAAAGCCTGCCAATGCAGTAGAGAGAAGAGATGTGGGTTAAGTCCCTGGCTTGGGAAGATCCCCTGGAGGAGGAATAGCAACCCACTCCAATATCCTTGCCTAGAGAATGCCATGGACAAAGGAGCCTGGTGGGTTACAGTTCATGGGGTTGCAAAGAGTCAGACAGGACCAAAACAACTTTACACACACACATGAGACAGATTTAGCTTTTTCCCTCAAATAAATGGCAGATTCTTTCTTGTACTGAAGTGTGTGTTAGTCACTCAGCCGTGTCTGGCTCTTTGCAACCCCAAGGACTGTAGCCCGCCAGGCTCCTCTGTCCATGGGATTCTCCAGGCAAGAATACTGTTGTGGGTTGCCATTCCCTTCTCCAGGGGATCTTCACAACCCCGGGATCAAACCCGGGTCTCGCGTCTCCAGCTTTGCAAGCAGATTCTTTATCATCTGAGCCAAGGTTGTCCTGAATAAGCTATAAGCTTTTCTGCTTCATTTTTTTCTACTCTAAATTGGGAAAATAAATTCTTAGGTCACATACTTCCTAAACATGATAATTAAGTGAATCATATGAAGACATACATACATATCTGTACTTTTGACACAGTGATGCTCTTTTTTACCTTCCCTCATCTACCTTGTACACAGGATATCTCCTAAATAACTTGTCGCTAATGGTGAGAAGAAAAGTCTCACTGACATGGGTGCTTAGGAGAATGGAGAGCTGTCTGCAACAGATGCTGTAAGCAAATCAGCTTTCTGCTGCATTTTCTTGATAGATCATTCAAAGCTATGGTATTATTACAACAACTTCTGAATAAACCTTCAGCAGAGCTGGCTGCCTTTCAATGTATCTTCCCTTCTACACTAATGTTTTGTGTGTTTTCTCTAGTTTCCGTTCATCTATACATCCCCTTTGTAAGTGGGCTTTGCACATGTCAATGAAATCTCCACAATTCAAGAAGAAAGGACTGGAAAATAGGACCAGAAAATAGTTTGACATTAACTACACATTAAATTTCCAGAAAACAAATTATCTAATATCTTGGGAATGTAATTCAAGAGGCACATTCTTTTGAGATAAAAACAGCTTTCACAATACAAAGTATTAAAAGACACCAATGCAATACAAGCTTCTAATTGTTAATGCCATTCTCAGAACATCAGTTTCAATAAAGGATCCCTTTAGAAATGCTTTTCCAACTGGTGACTGCTCTGGACTTCCTGCTATTATTTTCCAGGCATTTTATCTACTTCTATTTACACCATAAATGGCCAAAAATCAGAAATCATATCAAAAGTGTACACATGTGAATCTGTCAGCCTAAAAGCCTAAGTCCAAAAGACAGCAAAATGAAACTTCAAAAGCTATGCAGTTTCTCTCCATATTCATAAGGTTCTGCCACTAAATCAATTGCAGGGGGAGTGTGGTGGTGAATAAACCTGCTGCTTTCTCTATTCCCAAAAGTCTCCTTAACCAAATGGTCAGCATTTGTTCTATATCCTTTAATCATAACTTGATCAACCTCTGAATCTGATCCTTCAACCAAATAAGGACCATTTGAGTACCCAATGCCAGCAGGTACCCAGGGCAGATGCAAATACCCATCAAGAAGATTTTTTTTAATTTGTCTTATATTTCACAGACACATTTATATTCTCCATATTCTAGCTAATATAACTAATAAATTCATTGATTGCTAAAATTACACGTGATATCTTATCCTTCAGTCAACTACTAAAGAAGATATGAACACTACCTATACTTTATAGAAAACCAACTGAGGCATAAGGAAGTTAAACAAGCTTGTCCAAAGTCACACAAATAGCCAGGAATAGAAAAGATTTATACATCAACATTGTGTTCCCAAAGATTTCTTTAGTTACACATGACAGGACTTTTAAAAGCTAACTGCCTCATCAAACAGCACACAGTAGGCATATAATAGTAAACGCCACCTGGCACATCAGTGAATCTGAAGGCCCCAAAACAGGTGTGATGTTTATAAAAAGCAGACTTCACTGTAGCCAGAGCACTAGTTATTATAAAAATAAACTGTTGTTTAGACCTAAAAGAGACCAGGCACCAAATGAGAATTAAGGAAGAAGGTGTAAAGACAGTCAGGACACTGGCTTCATAAGAAAGAAAGTCAATATGCTTTGCATCTCCTTCAATTTTTCTGTGCTTGGTGTACTCATCTGGGAACAACTCTAGGTGTTTTTGTTTGTTTGTTTGTTTTTTACTATAGCTTTTCTATTTCACACAACCTAGAACTTTTCATGCTTCTTTAGAAGCACAGGATCAGGATGTTTTTGCTGTCCAAGAGACTCTCAAGAGTATTCTTCAACACCACAGTTCAAAAGCATCAATTATTCAATGCTCAGCCTTCTTTATGGTCCAACTCTCACATCCATACAGGGCTACTGGAAAAACCATAGCTTTGACTAGACGGACCTTTGTCGGCAAAGTAATGTCTCTGCTTTTTAATATGCTGTCTAGGTTTGTCATAGATTTTCTTCCAAGGAGCAAGTGTCTTAACTTCATGGCTGCGATCACCATCTGCAGTGATTTTGGAGCCCAAGAAAATAAAGTCTGTCACTGTCTCTCCATTGTTTCCTCATCTATTTGCCTTTAATGGTTTAAAATGAGAATGGAAACCCAAATAATGCATGCCATATGTATATTTATATAGTTAATCTTGAGCTTTTCCCACCACATATTGTCCCCAAGATTTTTCATCAATAAAAATATATACTACCAACTTGCTTCTTTATCTTCTATTTCAGTTTTGCTTTGATTCTTAGATTTGCTTTTTTGTTATTTTGTATTTTTCATTAAGTCAGCCCTTCATACCTTCTTTTCATTAGTTAGTGGTTGAATTTTTGTTTCAGTATAACTTTATTCTATTAATTAAGACTTATTTCTCCAACTTGTCATGACTACTTTGAATTCTCAAACTATCATCCAAACCGTCAACCCCACTATAAAAAATGCCAGCACACCCACTGTTCATGCTAGAATATTTTCTTCATTCTTAATAAAACGTGATGTAAGTAGAATACTAGGACATTTTTAGATTCTACATAAAGGAAGTTTCCTAACATACTATTTACAAAGGATTCTTCACAAAAATAATTATATATAGAATACCCTTTTTTGGTCTCTATTCAAGCCATTCACTGGTAATAAAAAGGATTATGTTGAAAAAGGGAACCTCAAGCACTTTGCACATTTTTCTCATTAAATGGTAAATATTTTACCCTTCAACACCTACTTTCCTATGTTCACTGTTATAACCCATCTTTCCGGAACACCTATTTCAATTTCCAAAATACATACCAACAAAATCTAAAAAACAGGTTTAAATTTTTGTTTACCATGTTCTCTGTGCCAGACATGGCTCTAAGCATTTTTTATTGTTCATTTACTGCCTCTTTTCAAGATAGGGACTGTCACTATCTCTATGCACACGTGAGAAGACTAAGACACAGAGGTTAAACAGCCTGATCACTGTCAGAGAACTAAACCTAGGCAGGAGCAATTTAAAGCCTGTATGCTTAAGTACTAGGTTTCACTCATAAACACCCACATACTCCATTTAATGAAATGCATTGAGGCTAAATATCAATTCCATTTCACCTTCTGTTCTTCAAGGAATAGACTCTAAGTAAAACATACAGGCATACTTCATTTTATTTCTTTTTGCTTACAGCACTTTCCAGACATTGTATTATTTTAACTGTAGGTTTGTGCAATCCTACAATAAGCAAGTATATCAGTGCTATTTTTCCAACAGGATTTTTCACTTTGTGTCTCTGTGTCATATTTTGATAATTCTCACAATACTTCAAACTTTGTCATTATTATTTGTTATAGTGACTGTGATCAGTGTTCTTTGATGTTACAACTGCAAAAACATTATGACTTGATGAAGGCTCAGATGATGGCTAGAATTTTTTAGCAATAAATTAGTTTTAAATTAAGATTTGTACTTTGTTTTTTAGACATAATGCTGTTACACACTTAAAACATGACAGTAGATTGTAACCATATCTTTTATATACATTGGGAAACCAAAAAATCTGTGTGACTTATTTTACTGTGATAGTCACTTTATTGCAGTGGTCTAGAATCAAACCTGCAATATCTTAATGGAGAAAATATGGAGAAAAATCTATATTCAGGTTTCTGAATTATACTTGATCACTTAGCAAAAGCATTCAGGTTTGCACAGATCCCTACATTATCAGAGTTTATCAAGGTTCTCCTTTCCAGGGGAGAAGACCATAGCCAGAGAGGCAGAGGGGATATCATAAGCAAAAGACCCTAAGCTTACATCCACTCTACAACAAATCTCATCATATTAAAAGAAATGATTTGTAAACTGTGGCTTTCATAAGGAGAATTACTAATTTAGATGCAGTACACTACTAGAGAATGCATTAGTTCTGTGCCATGCATCCAGGAAATGCTCAATAAATATTAACAGATAATTATCAAAATTATAGCTAATATAAATTACACATGTAATACACACATCTCAGTTTTTTAAGAGCATACATTCAAAACAGGGTTTTAAATTATATACAAGAACAACTGCAAAATTAACTTTGTGAAAACTACAGCCAAGCACAGGATACAAAATAGCCTGAACCTTACTTGATAATCAAATATGAACACTGATGTGGTTATATTGGACTTTTTATTCTTTTCTTCAAAATTCATTCTCAATATGATTTTCAGTTTTAAGTACTAAAGTCCCTCAAGCGTGAAGAAAAGTGTTTGCATTCAGTTCAAGAGAAACAGAGTAGTAATCTTGAATATAAATGATCATTTTAGAAAAGAAATACATCGATAGGAGCATTTACAATGGAGGCCTACACTATCAATCAATTATGTCATTTATTATCAATTTGGGGGACAGCTGCATTGCTTTAAGGACTGACAAAAGGGCCTAAACAGGGAAATAAATTGTCAAGCTCTAAAGGATCTTAGAGGTCATTGAGTCCCACATTCTAGTTTTCCATAAGGACACTGAGACACAGAGAGGAATAATTATCCCAATGTCACACCACAAATTAGGGGGAAGAGAAAAGATTAGAGCTCAGAGGGACCTATACCTCAGGGACTACATTTGAGCATGGGGGAATCTTAAAAGGTATCACTGGATTCTAAACAAATGTTGCATCCCGTCTAGTAGTTTATCTTTCAGTCAAGGATAAATGCAACTGCGGATACTCCCGGCTTTATGTGGAGTAGGCCAGCCCAGAGATGCACAGCAATAACTCCTGTGTGACTAAGAAAAGGTCTGAGCTTCTTTAAAGCAGGCTTTAATCTCGACACTGTCATCCTCGTCCACTCTCACAGTAGGAAGAGGCCTTAGAGGTAATAACTTTTAGCTTCGTAAAAATTTCAGATAATTTTAGTAGACAAGCATTTAAATATGTTATGTTCTTCAATAACCATGTGTTGGTGAATAAGGCTTTTATAGAGAAGAGTCTTGGGTATATGGAATATATAAGATTTTGATAATGAATAGTGAACAGATTCTACAAGAAGATATATTAGAAATACTGAGGTCCCATGACTAAAATGAAGACAAACAAAATAACCACTTTTCTGGAAAGATTATAAATGGGCATTTTGTGGGAGGAAGGTAGAGGTAATTTTTTTAGTCCCTTTTTTGTGGTACAATGCTACAAATGTGTGTGTATCCTGCTTAAAGAATACAGACTTAGAGGAAACTATCATCTTATACCACCTTCCATGGAAAGCGTAGATAGAAATTGGTGAGCTGGGATGAGGTAAGAGAAGGTGGGTTGATTGTCCTTGCCAAACAAGCTGGATCATTTTGATTAAGCACAAGACTAGTTTATGCCAGCTTAAATCTGTGTATCTGTGTGTATATGTATATATCTGTGTTTGTATTTACATACGTATTTATTTTTCACATATTTGATTAGTGTCAAAGGTAGCAGTGATAATGGATAGGAATCCTGGAATAAAAGCCGGAAAACCTGAGTTCACATCCCAGTTATGCATTTTACCTGTCTTCTGGCCTTCATCACATCAATTGCTTCAGGATTATAGGATTAGAAAAACAAAAACATCAGAAATGACACAGGGCAACCTCCTCATCTCAAAGATGGGGAAACTGTTCTTAAGATGTTTAAAACCAGGGATTGTGGTAACTAGCTGGTTGCTGCTGCTGCTGCTGCTGCTAAGTCACTTCAGTCGTGTCCGACTCTGTGCGACCCCATAGACGGCAGCCCACCAGGCTCCCCGTCCCTGGGATTCTCCAGGCAAGAACAATGGACTTGCCATTTCCTTCTCCAATGCATGAAAGTGAAAAGTGAAAGTGAAGTCGCTCAGTCGTGTCTGACTCTTAGCGACCTCAAGAACTGCAGCCTACCAGGCTCCTCCGTCCATGGGATTTTCCAGGCAAGAGTACTGAAGTGGGTTGTCATTGCCTTCTCCAACTAACTGGTTGAGTAAGGGCTTAATCAGCAAGTACTTTAATCTCCCTCTGTATTACCTTCTACTACTCTGCAAACTTGGGGGGTGAGGTGGGGTGGGGACAACTTTCCCTTGAAATTAGGATTTTTCACATGACCAAGGTTTCATCAGTCTCACAAGTAGAGGAAGTAAGCATCATGAGTGGACCAGTGGAGAGGCAGAGTTTCTCTGTCTTTGTTATAATTACCCACCCTGTAGGTTGTATTTAAGGAGGAAAATGAGTTGATGAAGACTTTCTTCTCTTTCTTCTTTTATGAAACATAGAGATTAAAAGTTGCAATAAAACATTTGAAATATATATGAAGTCTGTATATTGTGCATAGAAATATGTCATAAATCCTTTCAATACATCTGTTTTAAAAATTGTGTTTATTCAATTTTGTGACCATGTTTTCCCCAAGGAAATCTCTTTTAAATATATAAAGAGCAAACATTTTAATTCAGACAGTTTTAATTTAGAACAACCTGAGTGATATTTCTGAGAGTCAAAATGTAACAAAGAGACTTTCTTAAATAAAATGTGGATTGCTTACATACATACTTATATGTATTTATAGTTTGAAGTACCAAGAAGATTTCAGAATTTTCATAAGAGATGAAATAAAAAAGGAGGCTCAGAAGAAATGTACTCTACAGAAAAGCCAAGCCTAGTCTGGAAATAGAAGCAGGGTCATTGTCCATAGAAACCAGAAGACAACAGGCCACAGGATGTTCATGTTTATATCAAGGGATCTTTCCAGTTTGAAAGTTAGCATCTTACCTCATTCCTTCTTTATTTAATCCTGTTTATTAACTGTGACATAAACATTTTAAATGGGGGTATTCAGTCCCAAAACTTCAATATGCTTATTAGACATAGACAATGCTGACATGTATTAAATTGCTACTCATCAACACACAAACACTAAGGTCAGATATACTTGAGCTGTGTTTGAATGAATTTTCTCATTCCAAAATTAAGACCTCCTGCGACAACTAGAGAGTTACTGCAAACAGGATGTTGAAATAGAAGAGCCATTTCTCATTAGCATCCAAGGAAAATCTTCCACATTCAAATTACCTTTCACGTTAAGGAACATGATAGAAGGATTTGCACTTGTTTACACACAAATCACATGTTTAATACTTCAAAGACAATGGACTGAATTCACTCCTTATCATGTTTATTTCTAACCAGATTTTCAAAAAGGAGCTTTTGGTGGACATAACTTTGATAAACAATATCAAGCATATGAATGCATGAAGATATGTATGTGGAATGTTTAGAATATGCCTGGCACACATTTAAATGCTCCATTAAAAAACCATTAATGTTATGAGTAGAAAATAAATCTGCAGCAAAGTGGTACTGATGACAGAAAAACATTTTTTTAATGTTTCTACAGGTAATTTAGTGGCATTTCAAAGTATTTTACAAACTTCTGTACAATACATAAACCTACCGGATTAATGTTAATCTTTTCAAAACAAGGACTTTGTTTTACACAAAAATATAGTATCAATTCAATAAATATATGTAAAATTAATTAAGAAGTGATTGAATTAAAAGCAGTTAGCCAAGTGTTAGAAACTACTGTTCTTGGAACATACTTAGTAGTCAAATAATGAATACAAAAATATGTTTGGACTAGTAATGATAACAAGGTCTTCACAGAAATTTAAAAGTAAAATTGACTTAAGATACCTAGTATCTTATTGGAAAATATTATGTAAAAACAAGGCTTATTAGTGACAGCTGAACTTCACAGAGAAGTGTGCTTTTGAATGTTTTAACTTAAAGAGTGACTGAAACATTCCTCTAACATGCCTACATACCCCCATCACTGGTATTACTCCTCTGTGCAATTTGCTAGCATGGTATCTAAGAGCTGACAGAGGAAGACAAATACCATATTAGCTAAATAGTTCATTAATCCATGTTACTTTACATTTTTTTTTGGCCCACTATCATCTCATTTATTGATTTTACTTATTCAGTAAATATTTACTGAGTTCCTACTATGTGCAACACAGTAGATATTCAATAGCAGGCTTAACAGATACAACTCTCAATTTCTCTAAGCTGAGTTTACAATGAAAGGTTATTGGGAGTAGGATGTTTGTACGGGACTGAAGTAGACTAGAGTGGCAGAGAAAGAAGCCATGTATATGGAGCATCTCCTACAAGACCAGCATAGGGGCCCCACTCCTACCCCACCCCACTGGTCCTCCTTCCAGTCATCCCTATAAACAGATCAGAAAGTTCAATTTTTACCACCCTTCTGGAAATGATCTGAAAATACATCTAATTATATAACAAAACAAAGATAATCTATTGCAAAATGAAATACTGAAGTAAAAACGGATCAATATCTATAGCTATTTATAGTATCTAAGGTGGCAATACATCTGAGAAAAATTTTAGAACATGTATGACATTTAAAGTAATAAAGGCACTGGGCTTAGGTATTAGGGATGTATTTGTGATCAAACAGACCTGGTCATTACTCCTGTGGGGTTTATAATCTACAAGTTAGTACAGACGTGTAGGAGGTCAACCCTAACGCAGAATGAACACCAGTGAGGGTCAGGTCAGTCATTTTGGGATCAACTCTGATTCTTCTCTTCCCCTCCCACCCTACTATACAAACCACCAGCAAATTCTGTTAGCTTTCCTTTCAGAAAATTGACTAGGAAGAATCAGTTCTCCCCACCTCCTTCACAACCACTCCAGTCCAACATCACATCTGCCAATAGAATGGTTCCACCACTCACTCTCCTGTGTACCTACAATCTGCTCTCTCTAGCTTGGGTGAAACAGAAATAATACTGTTCTCTGTTTCAAATACATCAATGGTGTCTTGCTGAATTTAGAATAAAATTTGAAGTTAATGTCGTGGTCTGTCAAATTCTATGTAGTCTGGACTTCAGCCATCACATCAAACTATCTCCCCACCTCTGCTTTGCCCATTGTGCTCAATTGATCTGGCCTCCATCCTCTTCCCTGAGCATTCAAGCATACGTACACCTCAGACCTGAGCACTATGCCTCGGAATTGCCTGTTTCTTGAAAAAAGTGAAGTGAAAGTGTTACTGCTCAGTCATGTCCAACTCTTTGTAAGGTTCCTCTGTCCATGGAATTCTCCAGGCAGAGAATACTGGAGTGAGTAGCCACTCCCTTCTCCAGGGAATGTCCCAGACCCAGGGTTCAAACCTGAGTCTCCTGCATTGCGGGCATATTCTTTACCATCTAAGCCACCAGGGCGTGTTTCTATGTTCACTCATATGTCACCTTCTCAGAAGGCCTAATGTGATCACCCTAATAATTTATGTCCCTTATCCATTCTCTATGCCCCCATTATGCTTTAATTTTCTTCATAGCACTTGCTATTTTGGCGCAGCATACTACATATATAACACCCTATTGATTTATTTATCACCTGCTATCACCTGAAAATACCCCAAACAGCAGGGTTTCGTCTTTACATGGCTCAGCACCTACAGTAGTACTCAGGATATAGCGAGAGCTAAGAAAATATTTTTCGAAAGAATGAACTGTCATTCAATAACTATACTCTTTGAAGTTGCTAATATTATTACTACTAATAATGCAAATAAGGCAAAAAGAGTAAAGTGCAAAGGGATAATGCAACCCTTTTAGAAATAGATAAAAGGATCCAGAAAATGGGGCTCTGTGGTAAAGGACTAAATGCCTAGTTCAGGATTGAAACAATGAGGAAAGAAGCAAAAATAAAAGAGATTAGCTATTTTTGCTTGTTAATTTCCCATTTATCTAATTTTACTACTACAAATAAATACCTTGAAAAAAAAAGTTGTACCTTGATTCTGCAAACTCAATGTGCTTTGCTAATTTCAAGTCAAAAAATAAAGACTAAAAGCAATGGTCATTATTTACAAAGAATGAGAAATGATCAAAAATATATAATGGCCACTGCTTAATCACTCCTCTATGCTTCTGTTTCCATATCTGACACATGCTTAGCTTCTGATACATGTTAGACCAGGCACAAATTATAATATGAATGTAGGGTATAGAATTGGAACTTGCAAGGATGCAAGAGCTAACAGCCCAAAGAACACTGGAAAGTGTGATGAGAGCTAAAGAGGATTATAATGCCTTTCCCGATTTGGTGGATGAATTTGTGTTTTGTTTCTAGCATATCTTCAGAGCTGAATAAATGCTTTGAATACTAAACAGAGTAAAGCTCAAATCAAGTTTACTGTCTCCATATGCTGCCAACCACATATGCACAACAGTAGATTCATTGAAAACAAAAAGGATAAGTCGTTTTTCCTAGAAAAGGCCATTGTGTTACTAGAACTTTAAAGAGCAAGAGTTCAAATGCAAGCCAGAGCAAAAAAAAATCAAACTCAGAACGTAATTTTGCTGGTGCCCTTCCAAAACTGCAATTCAATAAAAGAGTATCTGCAAGTCTTTTATCTGCAAACTTAACTTCATTATTGCACTATATGGTACTTCAAAAAAAAACAAAAACAAAACAGACCAGCACATTTATTAAAATTGTAATGAATGGATCACTTAGACTTTGATCTCCTACACCAGTTTTATTGCACTCTCGTAAAGGGAGATCAATTAGGAGGACCTTTTTTTTTTCTCAGACTGTACATTTGAACCTGATTTTGTCAAAATTTAGGCATGACTCACACTATTTGAAAAACGAACTCTTCCCCCAAACTTGCTATTGTTTAATAGGGGCAGCAGTCTTATTTCATTCTTGATTTGAAAAAGTAAAATACTACATCTAATGACATTTCCTAAGGCTTTCTGATATAACACACTAAAAAACATTTTTATGACACAGACAGAAGCATTATTAAATATAGTGTTTCTAGGAAAGTACTCTTTAAATCAACTGACATGTCTTTGTAGAAAACAGAATCTTACTCCATATTGTGAGTGTTTTGATTTATTTGTTGTAGTACACCATTGCTTCTGATTTCCAAAATACAAAGTAAGAGGCTTCTATAATGAAGAATTTGTTAAAATGACTTTCCATAAGCAAAATACATTTATTTTCTAGTGTATACAAAGAGCTTTGTTATGAATCTGAAAGGCTTTTCCATGTACCTAAGAAGGAAGTTACTCAGTCAGACTAGATAGGGAAAATACTTCTCTCTAAATGTAACCAAGTTTTTAAAGAAAACTTGATGAAAGCTCAGTTATACATCTTGGTTTCTAGAGTTAAAGCAGGGAAGCCCTAGCTCAGGGCCTGGTTACCACTCCCATGGATGGTGGAACTGATGTTAGGAAAACTGCTGCTCCTACACCTACCATGAACAAAGTCTTACATAAACTAAAAAGGACAGCATAGACAGACAGATTCTGGGTGAAAAAAACAAAGGAAACATGCAAAGCCCAAAAGAGACAGAGCAGTCACTAAACAAATGTTTGCTTTCAATACTGATTATTTCTGACTTTTGCTGCTCCCCATTTTCTACTCTCTCCCTTTTGACAAGGTTTTGCATTTTCTTTGGGTGTTTCATTGACCTAGCTGATATTTCATAACACAGAAAAGGTCCGTCTAGTCAAGGCTATGGTTTTTCCAGTAGTCATGTATGGATGTGAGAGTTGGTCTATAAAGAAAGCAGAGCACTGAAGAATTGATGCTTTTGAACTGTGGTGTTGGAGAAGACTCTTGAGAGTCCCTTGGACTGCAAGGAGACCCAACCAGTCCATCCTAAAGGAAATCAGTCCTGAGTGCTCATTGGAAGGACTGATGCTGAAGCTGAAACTCCAAAACTTTGGGCACCTGATGTGAAGAGCTGACTCATCTGAAAAGACCCTGATGCTGGGAAAGATTGAGGGCAGGAGGAGAAGGGGACAGACAGAGGATGAGATGGTTGGATGGCATCATCGACTCAATGGACATGAGTTTCGGTGAACTCCGGGAGTTGATGATGGACAGGGAGGCCTGGCGTGCTGCGGTTCATGAGGTCACAAAGAATAGGACATGACTGAGCGACTGAACTGAACTGAACATAGAAAAATATACATGTTTTACAACTTATGAAACTTTATAATATTAACATTCATGAAAGTAATTTTAACCTACATGATAAATAAACATTTATTAAATAAACAAACATTTATTTTAAAAAGATTTGGAAGTACAGTACTTTGAGTTTTTTTTTTCTTCATTTATAAATTTTTATGTAAATGTATTATTTTGAAAATGAGAGAAGTGTTACAAACTGGGAGAACTGCTTCTTTACCCCTTTAGAGAAACACTTATCTTGTGCCAAGATAACTGGAAATTTGTATCAAAATGAAGAGTGTGCTTGGTAAGCATGGAAACAAATCAAAGGGGGAAAGTACTGAGGGATATTAATTTTAGATAATGGTGAAACTTTATGAATAAATCTTGTCCCACATGAGAGTACATACTGAACAGTCCCTAGAAAATTCATCCTTGCCTACATCCAGCTGTGTGCAAAAATTAGCCAAAATTTTATTGTGATATTTGCATTTATGCCACTCCTGGTTTCTTTTGATTATTTTGTTTACTGGATCTACAAACTATATCTTTCTCTGAATTTCACTCTTGACAAGTGCTTCTCTTTCATTCCACATCCTCTCCATCTGAAGGACTCATTGTGACCCCACAGACTGTAGCCTGCCAGGCTCCTCTGTCCATGGGATTGTCCTGGCAAGAATACTGGAGTGGGGTGCCATGTCCTTCTCCAGGAGATCTTCCCTATCCAGGGATCAAACCTGGGTCTTCTGCATTGCAGGCGGTCTCTTTACCAACTAAGCCACCAGGGAAGCCCTGACAGTTAGGTTACCCTTATTCTAGTTACTCAGTTCTATGCCTCCCTTTATTTCCTGAGAACAAATCAATATTTTTCATTGGGATTCTACTCATTACGGAAGCTAAAAGTCTTCAAAACATGTCTAAATCTATTGGCAGTTATGGATCTTTCTTGTAAGACTCTGACATGTCTTAGTTTCACTTGGGTCTACAGTTACTTATTTCCAATTTTGCTTTCTATCCAAGATCTATCATTGTAGTCAAAGTGGTCTCTCTAAAATTATAATCTTATATTACTATCTGTTCTTATTACTTTACCACAAACTCAGAAGATAAGGTCCATGCCCCTTAAAAGACAGAAAGCTTGGTTTGCAGCTTGCATTTAGCCACTTTAACCATTTTTCCTTCAAGCATCAAAAATTCTAAAACCTTCAATGAGGCATGGTCTCATTTTTCACGCTCTATTCTCTTCTCCTTCCTCTTTCCTTAGTTAACTCTTATTCACATTCAAGTCTCAACTAGCCGTCTTGCTCTCCAGGAAGCTTTCTCTGCCGCCTAAATCTGAGTTGTGTGAACTCTATCACTAGCGTTCACTCTGTTAAGAGTTGACCTTCTACACGTTGTATTAACTTGTAGGTTATAAACCCCACAAGAGTAGTGACCAGGCCTATCTGATCACAAATATATCCCTAATACCTAAGTCCAGTGCCTCTATTACTTTAAGTGTCATACATGTTCTAAAATTTCTCTCTGACATATTGTCACCTCAGATACTATAAATAGCTATAGATATTGATCCATTTTTACTTCAGAATTTCATTTTGCAACAGATTAAATCTTTGTTTTGTTATATAATTGGATATATTTTCATATCATTTCCAAAAGGTTGGTAAAAATTAGAACTTTCTGATCTCTTTATGGAATGTATAGACACTAGTCAGACAAATTATTGCCCAACCAAAAATTGATGGCATTACTATTTAGGAGTTCTGAAACCTAAGAAGGGTCAAAAAATGTGTGTATTGCACTAAAATTTTGGAATTACTTATAGAAGTTTTGGTGATATAAAAGGAAAACTAGAAATGTACTTTTTATGAATCATTTATGAGATCAAATCCAATGGTAAATTAAGTTACTTGGAAATGCTTAAGGGTTTAAGAAAAGTCTGTATAATATGTATTTAACATTATACACTTAAGAATGTACTTTTCTTTTGTGTTTTAATGTGTTATTTCCCTTTTGAAATATTACGAAACTATCATCTTGATACATTTTTTGAAAAGGAGAAATGAACAATATTTGTTAAATAAACATTTTCATGGGATGCATTTTTACATGAATAGTCATTCCTTAAAATGAGTAAATTTTGAGTGAAATATCCTAAAATATATATTTAGCTAAAATGTGGACAAATTTATAGAATTATGGTTTACAGAGGATAGTAAAGAGTTCTGTATTTCCTTCTTTCCAACAAGTGTCATCTCAGTAGGTACATAATTTGAACATTTTATGATGAAAAATAAGTCAAAATATAATGAAAAATCCAAAAGTGATACAGGCAAAAGAAAAGAAGAAACAGTAAAAAAGAAAAACTTCTCTCTTACAGGGTAGAAGGAAAAGACATATAACCAGAAACACACTAAAGACCAGATGACAACAATAATAGTAGAAACCAAGGAACCTTCTATATATTTTGAGGTCTGCCTACAGTCTTCTTATAAAGTCTCTGGAAACCATATTTAGGGGTTTCTTGTTAGTCAATACTAGTATTGTATCATTTAGCTGGGAAATGCACCTGCATGTACATATGAGATGAGGTAAAAAGAAAAAGAACAAAAGTCAAATTAAATAAGGCCAACCTGACTCCAAATCAAAGAAATAGTCCCAAAGTTTGACAGTAGACCGTATGCTAGTATGTTCTCTTGGAAGAGGAGGCTGACCCTTGATGGTTTGTATCAATGACTCCAGAGTCTAAATGAGGTCTTTTAAAGATATCCTTGGTGACAGTGAGGACACAGGGGAAAGCCCGTGGTGCAGAGGCAAATGAAACCTGTGTTCAAGTTCTCTCCTTACTACATAGAATCTCTGGACCTTAGTTTTCCTATAAGTAAGATGACATGACCCATCCATCTTGGGTGGCCCCACACAGCATGGCTTAGTTTCACTGAGTTAGACAAGGCTGTGGTCCATGTGATCAGATTGGCTATGGTGGTCAGGGTGGAGAGGTCTGACAGAATGTGGTCCACTGGAGAAGGGAATGGCAAGCCACTTTAGTATTCTTGCCTTGAGAACCCCATGAACACTATGAAAAGGCAAAATGTAGGATACTGAAAGAAGAACTCCGCAGGTCGATAGGTGCCCAATATGCTACTGGAGATCAGTAGAGAAATAACTCCAGAAAGAATGAAGGGATGGAGTCAAAGCAAAAACAACACCCAGTTGCGGATGTGACTGGAAGCAAGGTCTGATGCTGTAAAGAGCAATATTGCATAGGAACCTGGAATGGAGGTCCGTGAATCAAGGCAAATTGGAAGTGGTCAAACAGGAGATGGCAAGAGTGAATGTTGACATTCTAGAAATCAGGAAACTAAAATGCACTGGAATGGGTGAATTTGACTCAGATGACCATTATATCTACTACTGTGGGCAGGAATCCCTTAGAAGAAAGGGAGTATCCATCATAGTAAACAAAAGAGTCTAAAATGCAGTACTTCGATGCAAACTCAAAAACAAGAGAATGATCTCTGTTTGTTTCCAAGGCAAACCATTCAATATCATGGTAATCCAAGTCTATGCCTCAACCAGTAAAGCTAAGAAGCTGAACGGTTCTATGAAGACCAACAAGACTTTTTGAACTAACACCCCACAAAGATGTCCTTTTCATTATAGGGGATTGGAATACAAAAGTAGGAAGTCAAGAAATATCTGACCTAACAGGCAAATTTGGCCTTGGAGTACAAAGTGAAGCAGGGCAAAGGCTAATAGAGTTTTGCCAAGAGAATGCACTGGTCTTAGCAAACACCTTCTTGCAAGAACACAAGGAGAGACTCTACACATGGACATCACCAGATGGTCAACACTGAAATCAGACTGATTATATTCTTTGCCACCAAAGATGGGGAAGCTCTATACAGTTAGCAAAAACAAAACTGGGAGCTGGCTGTGGCTCTGATCAGGAACTCATTGCCAAATTCAGACTTAAATTGAAGAAAGTGGGAAAAACCACTAGACGATTCAAGTATGAACTAAATCAAATCCCTAACGATTATACAGAGGGAGTAAGAAATAGATTTAAGGGACTAGATCTGATAGAGTGCCTGATGAACTATGGACAGAGGTTCATGACACTACAGGAGACAGGGATCGAGATCATCTCCAAGGAAAAGAAATGCAAAACAGGAAAATGGCTGTCTGAGGAGGCCTTACAAATAGCTGTGAAAAGAAGAGAAGTGAAAAGCAAAAGAGAAAAGGCAAGATATAAGCATCTGAATGCAGAGATCTAAAGAATAGCAAGGAGAGATAAGAAAACCTTCCTCAGCTATCAGCGCAAAGAAATAGAGGAAAACAACAGAATGAGAAAGACTAGAGATCTCTTCAAGAAAATTAGAGATACCAAGGGAACATTTCATGCAAAGACGGGCTCAATAAAGGACAGAAATGCTATGGACATAACAGAAGCAGAAGCTATTAAGAAGAGGTGGCAAGAATACAGAGAAGAACTGTACAAAAAAGATCTTCAAACCCAGATAATCATGATGGTGTGATTATTTACCTAGAGCCAGACATCCTGGAATGTGAAATCAAGTGGGCCTTAGGAAGCATCACTATGAACAAAACTCGTGGAGGTGATGGAATTCCAGTTGAGCTATTTCAAATCCTAAAAGATGATGCTGTGAAAGTGCTGCACTCAATATGCCAGCAAATTTGGAAAACTCAGCAGTGGCCACAGGACTGGAAAAGCTCAGTTTTCATTCCAATTCCAAAGAAAGGCAATCCCAAAGAATGTTCAAACTACCACACAATTGCACTTATCTCACACGCTAGTAAAGTAATGCTCAAAATGCTCCAAGCCAGGCTTCAGGAATATGTGAACCGGGAACTTCCAGATGTTCAAGCTGGTTTTACAAAAGGCAGAGGAACCAGAGATCAAATTGCCAACATCCGCTGGATCATCAAAAAAGCAAGAGAGTTCCAGGAAAACATCTATTTCTGCTTTATTGACTATTACCAAAGCCTTTGACTGTGTGGATCACAATAAACTGTGGAAAATTCTGAAAGAGATGGGAATACCAGACCACCTGACCTGCCTCTTGAGAAACCTGCTTGAGGTCAGGAAGCAACAGTAAGAACTGGACATGGAACAACAGACTGGTTCCAAATAGGAAAAGGAGTATATCAAGGTTGTATATTGTCACCCTGCTTATTTATCTTATATGCAGAGTACATCATGAGAAACACTGGGCTGGAAGAAGAACAAGCTAGAATCAAGATTGCTGGGAGAAATATCAATAACCTCAGACATGCAGATGACACCACCCCTAATGCAGAAAGTGAAGAAGAACTAAACAGCCTCTTGATGAAAGAGGAGAGTGAAAAAGTTGGCTTAAAGCTCAACATTTAGAAAACTAAGATCATGGCATTTGATCCCATCACTTCATGGCAAACAGATGGGGAAACAGTGGAAGCAGTGGCTGCCTTTTTTGGGGGGGCTCCAAAATCACTGCAGATGGTGACTGCAGCCATGAAATTAAAAGATGCTTACTCCTTGGAAGGAAAGTTATGACCAACCTAGACAGCATATTAAAAAGCAGAGTCATTACTTTGTCAACAAAGGTCCATCTAGTCAAGGCTATTGTTTTTCCAGTAGTCATGTATGGATGTGAGAGTTGGACTATAAAGAAAGCTGAGCGCCAAAGAATTGATGCTTTTGAACTGTAGTTCTGGAGAATACTCTTGAGAGTCCCTTAGACTGCAAGGAGATCCAATCAGTCCATCCTAAAGGAAATCCGTCCTGACTATTCATTGGAAGGACTGATGTTGAAGCTGAAACTCCAATACTTTGGCCACCTGATGCGAAGAGCTGACTCACTGGAAAAAACCCTGATGCTGGGAAAGACTGAGGGCAGGAGAAGGGAAAGACATAGGATGAGATGGTTGGATGGCATCATTGACTCAATGGACATGAGTTTGCATGGACTCCAGGAGTTGGTGATGGACAGGGAGGCCCAGCATGCTCTGGTTTATGTAGGCACAAAGAGTCGGACAGGTCTGAGCAACTGGACTGAACTGAAGATGACATAGTTAAACACATCTGGTTTTTGGTGGTAAGAATTAAATGAGATAACATAAAATTGATGAGAGGCATACAGTAGAAATTGGTAAATAATTCTTTCTTCTTCTGTACATCACTACCCAGGGCATTTTTAAAGCATTCTATTAAAATTACTTCTGGGCTTCCCCAGTGAGGACTCAGTGTAAAGAATTTGCCTGCAATGCAAGAGCCAACAGGGACACAGGTTCGATCCCCGGTCTGGGAAGATCTCCTGGAGGAGGACATGGCAACCCACTTCAGTTTTCTTTCCTGGAGAAGTCCGTAGAGGATTCTGGTGGGCTACAGTCCATGGGGTTGTAAAGAGTCGGACACAACTGCAGAGACTTGGCACACAATTTTACTTCACATAATATATAATTTTAATTATGTATAAAAGAGTCTCAGTAAATACTACAAGCCATCAACATAATGAGAACTTCCCAACTTACAATATTTTACTAGCAAATGGTCATAGCCAAAAAATGTTTATTAGACTTTTTTAAAAATCTTGTGCAAAGATATTTATATCTTTCAAGACATTTTCTTTAATTTAGTGACAAGATTAAAACTATTTGCTGGGATAAGTCATATTATTGTTTTTACATCAATGTGGTATGTCTTGTTTTGTTCTTTTTTTTAAGCAATAAAAATCATGCATATTCATTTAAGGAAACCAAGGTGTAATAAGGCATAGCTAATTTGTGGAAGCGCAAAAGACACAACCCATAAACTAATTATTTTACTGAATACCATTAGTTCTCAAAAAATCATGAGTTGGCAAATAATCTGGATAGTCTGAGTAAGTTCTTGTCACTTCATTCCAACCTTGCCCTGAGTAATTTCAAGGATCTGACCCATAAAAGCAAGATCCTAGTTAGAAATTTTGACCAATGGCAAGATCTAAGCCTCCCCTTTCCAGCTTTTAGCATTTTCTATATAAATTCAGTTCTGCAAGCAACTGAATTTAATATGTGGTTGGTTCATACCAGCTAAATTTTTGAGGAAGAGTTAAAAGAGCCATTTTGGGCTAGATATGAAAAACTTTATGCAACAAATGCATATTTGGAAACTGCAAAATGAGCATGCAAATCAATTTATACGCATGGGTGAATGAATATAGATGAGCTATTTTCAAAGTATAGCCATCCTGGTGTAGCATAAGATAGCTGTACAAAAGGAATGGAAAGGAGGTGAATTGCTCAGCTTAGTCACCCATTGACAATTTTCAAAGGAAAATTGCATTGTCAGTTTCCATTATGCCTGCACAAATTTGGACAAATTAAGGAGTCAACTAAGTAATTATTGATAACATACATGTGTATGAAGTAAAGCAGGAAAATCTTGCCAGTCATTTGGAACTTCTCAGATGTTGCTAGGATTTCCATTAGGAAAAGGAGATATTACAAAAATAGTAATACACCTGACTGTGAAACCTGTTTGAGACAGCCATCTCTCTAATTTGTACTGGAGACGCGTAAGAATAGCGGGAGGTGTTGTAAATGGAACATTTAACAGAAATCACTCTACTGAACAGAAATATTACATCTGCTTCCAGTCCCTGTACTTTGCTAAGATCCTTCTGTTAATTACCAGGAAAACTGTCATTCAACCTGGCAAATGGGTCTAAGTGAAAAAAAAAAAAGAATCCTTGGAGTTACACAGGAGTTAAATTCTCTAATTTTCTCTTTCACGATAGTCTTTCAGAATATATCCTGTAAGATCAGTGCTATATTCACTTCTGACAACATAAATATTCTGTTTTTACTTCTATATCAGAACGCTCAACCTAGAATGATAAAATACATCCTTGGAAAGTCATTTATGAGTCTGATCTTCTCAAACAGACTATTAGTTTGACATTTCAAAATCAGATTGAAAATCCTATAAAATAGAGAGTCACCAACTTCCTTTATTAATCTGGTCTTATACTTGCAAATATATCCTGCAAATAATTTAAACAGATTTTTCTTTATTCCCTCCATGAAAACAGTATAATACTTGATCTCTATAAATTATTTACCTTTTGTTACATAAATAAGTGATACTATTTTTTAATATATGTGTATACACATGTGTATATATGTGTATTTGTGTATTTGCAATTCATGTTTGCTAAATAATATATTTTAACATTTTCATTCCCACTTAAATAGATCTATCTCATTCAAGTTATGTTGTTAGGTGCTATATAAGGGTCTAACATGATTTATTTAGCCAACTACTTGCTAATTAATACTTGAGTTGATTCCATTTACTTGATTTCAGCACTACAAGCAACAGATAATGTGTATCAGTGATAATATATTTGTGAGATATATTCAGGTTATTTTTGTTTAAAAAAAAAAGTCCCAAAATGGGAATTGCTGTGTTAAAGAGTATATATAACCATTCAGATTTATCATGACTACTGCTAAACTCTACAGAGTGATGTACATTCCAACCAGAAATGTTCAAGAGCATAAGAGTGCCTATACTGCCATATCTTTGCCAATACTGTGTATGATGGTGCCCTTTAATCTTCTCAATTAGCTAGGCAAGAAATAATACTTCAGCTTAATTTATATTGCTTTACTTATTACTGAGATCAAGCTTCTCCTATTTACTGGGCATTTGTATTTCTCTTTTAAATAACTGCTTATTTTCTTTGACCCATTATCCTTATTATTCCCTTCTTAATAGCTTGAACTTATTAATAATTAAATTTACTAACTGTTTAGCTCCTAGTATGAGCCAGTTAGCAAGCTCTTACATATATATGCATATGTATATGCATACAGATAGATAATAGAACACATATAAGTTTAAATGTCCCTAGACTTAGAATCACATGAAGAAATAAGACGGGATGTTAAATAACTGTAACAAAATGTGTTGAATGTCATGTTAACTATACCATCAAGAGTCTACGCAAATCCAGCATTGGTTCTGCAGGAGGACTACAGGGGGATGTCAGGGAGGACTTCACAGAGATTTGTGAATGATGGGTGAAATTTCACTCAGTAGAGACTGGACAGAAGGTTTTTGGTCCAATAAAAATAGCAGTAGAAAGGGCCCTGAGACATAAATGTAATAATTAGTCATAATACAAATAATGACTGGCTTAGATCACAAGGTTTCAATTAAGATAAAATGGTAAGAAATGAGACTGGGAAGATCAGGAGACAGATTAGGAAAGTACTCACCTTCCAAAATTAAGAACGTGTGATTTATCCTTAAGCCAAAGGAGAACTATTATTTTTAAAGGACCACTGCAGCAGTAAAGAACTGCTTCAGGTGGGGGAATATGGCGAACAGCCCGGGATTTGGAACAGGGGTAAAGAGATTATAAAACAATCCTTTTGGGTGAATATGGGAGCCTGAAATAGCATATCAATAGCGTCAACTGAACTGATCACAGAAGGTACACGATTAGTGCCTTTATTTCCTGACTTAGAGTCCTAGATATTCATCTCTGTGACAGCATTTAATGCATTATATTGAAATCATTTATGGGCTTCCCAGGTGGAGCTAGTGATAAAGAATCTTCACTGGGAAGACCCAGAGGGATCGGGTAGAGAGGGAGGTGGGAGGGGGGATCGGGATGGGGAATACATGTAAATCCATGGCTGATTCATGTCAATGTATGACAAAACCCACTACAATATTGTAAAGTAATTAGCCTCCAACTAATAAAAATAAATGAAAAAAAAAAAAAGAATCTTCCTGTCAATGCAGGAGATATAAGGGGTGTGGGTTCGATCCCTGGGTGGGGAAGATCCGTGGAGAAGGGCAACCCAGACCTGTATTGTTGCCTAGAGAATCCCATGGACAGAGGAGCCTGGTAGGCTACAGTCCACAGGGTCACAGAGAGTCAGACTTGACTGAAGTGACTTAGCACACACACAAAATCATTTATTCCAGCCTACTCCAGGAAATGGCAACCCACTCCTGGAAAATCCCATGGACAGAGGAGCCTGGGAGGCGGCAGTCTATGGGGTCGCAAAGAGTCGGACACGACTGAGCAACTTCACTTAACTTCACTCCACTCCACTAGAATGTGACTTCTTCCCCTTTCAATTCTTAGACCAGTGGTGACCAAACACAGTGTCTCACAGGAAGGTAAAAAAAAAAAAGTCAGGTTTCCTGATTTTCCTTGCTGCCAAACAAAGAAAAAACAAACTTGTATTTGTCATCAAATGTTTTTTCTACCTATTCTCTATAACTTTCTAATGACCTACTACAAACTATTTCCTTTTCATATGAATGGATCCAGTGATTAGAATAATTTGAAATTATGGCGACTTAACTGAGAGTGTGAAACGATCCATTAAGTGTAATTTTAAAAAGGATCCATGTTTCTCACTCTTCATAGGCAATACTGCATTTTTCAATAAGGCTTATTTTTACCATATCATTAATAAGATCACTAAAGGTACCCATGTATACTCTATTATAGATCTCCATAGACTATGATTAATAGTGAGACTTATTCATATTTTTGATCCCCCCCCCCCCTTTTTTTTTAATACTGTATTTAGGTCTCAACACTTTCAATTTTGCTGCCAAACTTCAAAAGTACTGAGAACACAAAGGTGAATGAACACCTCTGAGATGTTAAGAGCTAACATCTTGTCATATGTAGGATAGCTTCCTAGTAAGTGGTTTAGGAATTAGGAATGAATTCATGAATGGACAAAAACATAGAAGACAGAGATAAGCTAGATTTCTGGTTTGCGTAACTGTTTACACTGAGAAACCGAGGACATGACAGTACCCATAAACAAATGTTCTTAATGTTGTGAATGGTTGTTGTTTTGGTTTTGTTTTCTTTGTTTTGTTTTTAACTCAAAGACTATTTTTTCAGCCCTCTCATCTCATCCTTCTCCAGGAAGAATTCACACTAGTGCTAAAACCCCTTTTATCCAAAGCTATATTTCCCAGAGGAAGAGAAATACCAGAATAAAAGGTTTGATATGGGAGTGATACCACTTGAATGGGCTGCAGTGAGTCAGCCAGGCAGAAACATCACACCTGGAGGAGGTGAATTCCTTGCCGGGAGAGTGCGATGGAGGAGGCAGCATGAACAACAGAGGGACAAGGTGAGTTGAGACACAGGCAGCAGCTGTAACTTGAACTCAACCACGTCGAGGGAAACATGAAGCTGGGCAGTCCACGGGTAAAGAGGACAACAAGGGCTAGTGGCTCAAGGCAAACGCAAGCCGGGGGGCAAAGAGCCCATCTACAGTAATCTAGAGTGGCTTCCAGGGACTCCTGTGCACAGAAGATCAAGTTAAGGCAACTGGGGAAGTAATTCATACTCTGTAGCAGTCGGTGCTATGTTCTACTCAAATGCATCTGTGAATTATAACTTCAGACCCTCTTAAAATGGGTTTTCTGGCTCTTTTCCTTCTTAGCAGGGGGTAGTTTGGGGACTTTCTTTTTTAGGGGTGGGTGTTGTTTGGAGCTAATTCTATGTCATACTTGGAAGATCTGAATGCTAAAAGTTTTCCCAAAAGTATAATTATTTACATAACTATGAGCTAAAAATGTATTCTGAAGGTTATTTAGTCCAGGCCTCTGACCAGAAGAAAATCAAACAGTTTAAGAGGGCAGGTGTCTAAGCTATTGTTAAGACTCTCCAGGAATAGAGATTTGCCCACCACTTCTGTTGGCCTGTTCTCACATTTACACTAGAATTACAAGCAAATATGGTTTTCTCTTTCCTTGGGCCTCAATCAACACAGTCTTATTCATATCCATTTCCACTGGTTAGCTTCTGTGGACCAGACTTCCACTGCCCATTTTTCTTAGTCCAGATTATTTTTTCTGTTTTTCAGCTCATATTTTTCTGGCCTACTTTTCCGGCTTAAAAATACAATGCTATCAAGACTCTTCCCTTTACACCATTTTAGACTGCTTGATCTACGGACAAGAGTGACAGAGGCTTTTTTTAAAACCACCAGGTAACAACAACCTACTAAGGATTTTTATGAAGCCCCTGTCTATGCCATTTCCAAGGTATAATAGGAAATTAGCTAGTCAGACGGAAAGGAGAGGAAGGGAAGGGAGTCAAAGTGCAACGATGCTGATGCTACGATGAACAGACCAAGAGGATTGTGATATATTTTGGGAACTAACCTTTGGGAGAGCATAAGTGAATCAGAATGATAGTGGGTAAAATAAATATAGCAGGAAGACTTCCCTGTAGCTCAAACGGTAAAGAATCTGCCAGCGATGCAAGAGACCAGGGTTCAATCCCTGGGTTGGGAAGTTCCTCTAGAGAAGGGAATGGCAAATCCACTCCAGTATTCTAGCCTGGAGAATTCCATGGACAGAGAAGCCTGACAGGCTACAGTCTGTGGGGTCGCAAAGAGTCAGACATGACTGAATGACTAACACACATAACATAATAGGCAGCTACTAGGAGGAGGAGGCAGAATGTCAGACCAGTTTCATAGAAGGGGGACTGAAATGTTTTAGCTCGGTGAAGACAGTACTCTTTCTCTTTAGGTAGAAAAGATAACTCAAGGAAATACTGAATACATGAATCCTATTTCCACTGAGGACATAACAAGAATAAATTATGTCATCAGAGAAAGGATTTTCATTAAATTTAAAAAAGAAATTCTGCCCAGAAAAAGTTACTAAATACTTAACATGGAATGCTAAGAGAAGGGGAGTAAATAAACATGAAATTGCATTAGTTTATTCAGGCATCTTTTAAACTCAGGGCAGATTCTTACACATGAAGGAGTATGTAAAGCATAGTTATTATTTTAATATTAGAAAAGAAAGAATTACAAGTCCAAGGCATGGCCTCAGGAATCATGCATGCAGCCTTCATTAGAATGCCAGCTTTGCAAATTCCTAATGGGCCTCAGTTTTCACATCTTTAAAATGGAGAAAATAGCACCTACCTTATGGGTTTGTGAGGAACAGCAAATGAATCAATGTGTGTAAAGAACTTAAATTAGGGCCTGACACAGAGTACGAATTATGTGTGATTTTGCTCTTGTTTTTGTTGTTCTTACTTGTATTAGTAGGAAAGAGCCCAATGACACATTGCCAAAGACAAAAGATGATTATAGTTTCTGTGACTGAATTGTAGGCAAGAATATGGTTATATTTGTTTTTTTCTTCCTCCTATGTTTGCCCTCAGCTCATTTCCAGGGCTAAAAGTCAAATGTATATTCTTGTCCCTTCCTCCACTAACCAGATGTGTAATAATTTGTAATATTTTAAGTCACTAGTTCACAATTTTCTGATTGTTTCAAGCTCTCCTAGTTCTCCACTCTCTCTCAAACTTTTCTCCAACACTCCATTTTCCCCAATCATCTTCTTCTTTCCCTATCTCCTGTCCCTCTTTCTCAGCCTTCTATCTCATTTTTATTATTACATATCCCAAGCATCACAGCTTCCCTGAGGCCTCATTGTCCTTCCATCCTCCATCCCTGTGGGTGCAAGACCCTCCAAAATTAATATCTGGCCCCAGTGCAAATCAACATTACCTCTATTTTAGGATGAAACACAACATTTTCTGTGTCATACAAACAGGGACTTTGTCCAAGATGAATAACACCCTGAGTCTAGGGCACCTCCACCCTAGGGGAGGAAGATGTGCCCACCATTTTTCTTTATTTCCAGTGACCTCTGGGTAAATGGACAGCTCTCAGCTAACAATCAGAGAGGGGGAAGTGCCATCTCTGATGAAGAATTATTCTAATTCATGAAACTCTAACTTTGCCTATACTTTGAGGAAGGAAATCAACATAGAGAGCTGAAGAAGGATAAACATTGTATAAAACACAAGGTGGGGGCAAAAAAGCTTTAAATGTTATTTGAAGTAAAAAAAATAGAAATTGTGGTAGAAGATAGTTTATTATATTCTATTTATTATATTGTTTTTACCCCACCATTCTAATCTGAATAAAAGTATAAGGGGCTTCCCTAGTGGATCAGATGATAAAGAATCTGCCTGGAATGCAGGAGACCCGGGTTCAATTCGTGGGTCAGGAAGATCCCCTGGAGAAGGAAATGGCAACCCACTCCAGTATTCTTGCTTGCAGAATTCCATGGACAGAGTAGTCTGGCAAGTTATAGTCTATGGGGTCACACAGAGTATAAGAGGCCAAAGGAAAAGAGATTAATAATCCATATATCAAAAAATTACCCATATAATGACAAAAACTAAACAATGAGGCATGTTCTGAACCTTATAAATGACTCATTTGAATATTAAAAGCAAAATTTTGTATAGATTGATACCTACTTTGATAAGGGTTTTGGTGCTATTATTGACTTTTTAAAACCTGGCTGGCTGTTTCAAAATATTCCTGTGGTGGTCTTAGCTTACAGGAAAATCACTAGCAGTTCAGTAAATAAGTTTAACTCCCTGGTTTTCTTAAGTATGAAAGTTTTTAAAAGTCATTATTAATATTAGTTTAACTGTTTTTGTATGTTTGAATATAACTGTGGCTCATTCTGATAGATATTTAAATAATAACTATTATTATTTTATAATAATAAAGGTTCATTAAGTTAGTTACTCTTGGTAACTGTCAGAGAAGTCTTAGAGCAAGACTTAATATATTTTGTCTTTAATACAACCCCCAGGAACAGTTGGGGTTTTAGTTAACAATATGAAAGTGCTATTTAGCAAAAACCACAAAAACCTCTAACATTATGCCTGATCAGAGAAAGTCAGTTGTCATAATTTAAGGATAAATTTTTCAAGTTTCTAAGGTCTTCTATAGAAAAATATATATGTATTTTTCTATATAAGAAAATATATAGACTATTTTAAATCATAAAAACATTATATTTTATTGATATGTTTAAGCAGTATATATTTTTGAGGGTTTTAATATGATTTTCAAGACTTCAAATAAAATCCTTCTCTGTTTATATTATGTAATTTTCTTTTACATGTCTTATTTTTGTGTATACATATCTCTGTTTATATACATGTACATTTATGCATCAAAAACAAATGTTTCATGATTTTAAAATATCTCAATACTTTATTTCACAGAAAGTTGATTCAATTTTTAAAACAGGGGTTCATAAATGTATCCTCCTATACAGTGGTCATGTATGGATGTGAGAGTTGGACTGTGAGGAAAGCTGAGCACCGAAAAATTGATGCTTTTGAACTGTGGTGTTGGAGAAGACTCTTGAGAGTCCCTTGGACTGCAAGGAAATCCAACCAGTCCATCCTAAAGGAGATCAGCCCTGGGTGTTCATTGGAAGGACTGATGTTGAAGCTGAAACTCCAATACTTTGGCCACCTCATGCGAAGAGTTGACTCATTGGAAAAGACCCTGATGCTGGGAGGGATTGGGGGCAGGAGGAGAAGGGGACAACAGAGGATGAGATGGCTGGATGGCATCACCGACTTGATGGGCATGAGTTTGAGTAAACTCTGGGAGTTGGTGATGGACAGGGAGGCCTGGCGTGCTGCGATTCATGGGGTCGCAAAGAGTCGGACGTGACTGAGCGACTGAACTGAACTGAACTGAACTGATACATGTAATTGTGAAATTGGGTCATGGAATACAGTATATAACTTCCTATTTTTATAATGTCTAAATCTGGAAAAAATTAAACATTTAGTATCTTAAGCATCACATACAGTCATTTCAAATAAATAATTACATTGTTTGCAGGGTTAAAAAATCAATGTTGCACTCAAGATGAAAAGCTAGGTTGGAAGGTGGTATCTTCCATACAGCAGCTATAGTCATATGCTGCCATGCCAGCTTTTGCCCTAAGGAGAGTCTAGGCACGCTTAATTATAGAGAGACATCACTACTTAGAAGAAAAACATGAGTCTTTAATTTCCTTGCCTCTGCTGGACTGGAGTGGTTCTTTCTGCTGAATCTAGCAATGTCTGGGTAACACCCAAGTTTAGCTGGCTCTACATACAAGACCAGGTATTGTAAGGTAACAAACAGCAGTAACTGATCAGTACTGCTTCTGTTATGGATTGCCATCCACACAGAATTCATTATGTCTATAATTAAACAAAGGCAGGACCCTCCTAATGTTAGGATGCCAGTGAGGCAACTGTTCTTCTTGGCAGTGCCTCTTCTAACTTCTGAACCACCAGATCCCTCCTGGGAATCAACCTGAGAAAGTGATATTTGAAGCAGCACTTGTTCCCATAATGTGGCATCAGTGTCTTACTAAATACAGTGCAGACAGTTTTGAGCACAAGTGACTAGACAAGAGTCCAGGTCAGCACTTTGTCTTGCCAGGTCAGTCTTGTTTTCTTCCCGCTTCTTTCCAATAATAGTGTTTCACATATACCAGAAACAGCATAGAGAATATATCTTTCTAACTCCAAGAACTACTCCCAAGTTCAATTTTAAGCAATGTGTTGGGAAGCCAAATTCACTTATCCAGAAAGAGACACTACTTTCTCATTATGTAATTTCAACTAAGTGCCCAGTGTACCATCACCTATATCTTCAGCAGAATCATGTTCTAACTCAGCAACTCTCACTAAGTGTATACTTAGGGGACCAGCCTGGGTCTTTACATTTGTGCTGAATCACCATAGACTTTGATACTTTTAATTAACTATATCTCCTAGAATCTGAAACAGATGGAAATTGTGTCGCTTGTTTATGGAAACTAAGTATTTTCATTCAAATGATCAAGAATTAGTTGTAATATTCTTTAGATGCAAGATATTGGTTCTTTACTTCTGGTTGCATTAGAGTAGGATCAACCTATTAAGCATAACATGAATAGAAGGCCAACAAAAAAAGCAAACACACGAGCATTATGTAAACAGAGTGTGATGAATCCTGACAAGCTAATCCGATTCTTTATTATCATGACATTAGGAAATGGCACTAAATGTAAGGGTCTGCCACAATCGTCAATTCTGAAGGCTTTATTAAAAATCAGCCATTCAAACTGGCACCAAGTTGGCAAGTAGGGAACACATTTTCAACAGCTATCACCTGTCTGTTAAGTGAGACACACAGGTTATGTCATATAATGGATACAGTTGCCTGCTGGGACAAAAGACACACCTGGGCTCAAGTTTCCTCTCTGCCATTGAGCTATGGAATTTTTGGCAAGCTACTTTTTCTAATATAGTTTTCTCATCTGTACAGTGGGCATTTTACAAAACCTACCAAGTAGGATGTTGCAGAAAAAAATAAGGTAAAACAGATAAAGTACACTGCACAATGTCTTTCACTTGGTAAACATTAAATAGTAAGTATAATGGGATTCTAAACAGAATGATTTTAAATTGTATTCAAATTCAAGAGGTGCTTATAACACCAATAAAGTAGGAGGGCCTAGTGTACCTTTTGAAATAATCTGCTGCCTAATATTTTTTGGGGGGAAATAATGTTATTTTTAGTTTAGAGCGTATAGCTTGACTAGTAATTTTTTTTCCTCCAATATCCACTCATTCAAGTATTTATTGAGCTTTTACAATACATTCATCATTAATTACCTAAAATACTAGTAGTTGAGTTGTTCTAATTGGAAAACATATATTGCTTGAATGTATTGGTAAGATTTTCACTCAAATAGATACAGATACAAAATAAGAGCCTATGTTTTATTTCCAATATAAAGGCACAAGAAATTGGAAACCAGATTAAAAGTTGTGTGGGAATTTAAAACAATATCTCTCTCCTTTCTCTTAGATGCATTCATATATAAATAACACTTGCGTCCTGGAAAGGTCACTGGATTTATGTTTCAAATACCTGACTCTTGGGCTAAAATTTGTAAATATGTATTTCCATTAAGGATTCCTTTGCAATTTTTTTTTATATATAATCAGTGCATTGGTATTCATTGAGAAGCATTCCTTTCAATGCTTCTGAAGAAATTTTTTTTTTTTTTGGGTGGAGCTTATATACAGTAAATGACATAAATCTTAAGGGTGTAATTCAGTGAATCTTTACTCATACATATGCCCATATAACCACCACCAAGATTATGTCAAAAGCTCCACTGTGTCCTCTTCTAATCCACACCACTGAAAGCAAACCCCTATTTTGACCTCTATTACAGCAGATTAGTTGTGTCTGTTTTGAACTTCACATAAATATAATCATATGATATATACTCATTCAGCTGCTACCTTATGTTACTAATTCCATTTGCTTGGATTTTACATAGGAGGAACAAGGAGACCTTTGAGCTTTTTAAGCAGCTTGTCTATATTAATGTGTCAATATGTACTAAGAGAACTCTACCAAATCTCATTCCTACTATTGGGTGTAAACGATCTAAAATTCATTGAAAATGACTTCAAAGTAGATTTACAGAAACAAGTTTAACATTTTCACTATTCACATCCACAACATCCTAGAGCCGCTACCCTACTGCCATTGGATACTTCTAAAGTTTCATGTTTTTCTGAGACTTTACATCTATTATCTACTCACAAACCTTCTGTGAGGTAGGTTAGCCGGAGTTCACAATCAGGAGTAGTCTGATTAGGTGTTGCTCAAAGTACAGTCTTGGAAACTGAAATTACAACATCAGCAGCCTTACTCTACTTTTATCAGAAGCTAGAAGCACTGCCACACCTGGAACTTAGCTCTTCAGATGCCCACCACCTTCTGTTTACATACACTGTGTGAACAATAACATTGTTGGAAAAGATTCTGATGGAGCACTGTAGACATTCCATATTCAAGTGGAAATGCATGGAATCCATGCTCGAGAGTGAAAACCAAAAAGCCATGCAATTTCTGAAGAGCTCTAAAGCAACTAACCAAAATAACTCTTCTCCCCCTAAAACTTAATTCAGACATTTTAAGACTTACTACTCAGCAAGGACCACACACACTTACCAATTTCTACACTTCCAAGTAACAGCAAGGAACTGAGCCATACAATCATAGAGAACTACACAAGGAAAAAGTAAAAGGGCTCAACGTAATATCGTGATGCACAGCAAACTAAGATCCTTTAGAATGCAAAAATGATTTATGCTATGTCATATACTTGCACAATTTTTGAAAGTACAGTTTGCCTAACAACTTCTAATAATAGGTTTATCATCTCTGTAACAAAACAAAACCTGGATATCTACAGTAAGGCCTAATTTTCAGTGTATATCCATAGGAGTCAGCCCTACGAACAGAGTAGTCACCAAATGCTCGCTGAGAAATAAGGAATGTGAGTCCTGTTTTAGAAACCAGTGTGGCTCAAAGTTGTAATACTCAGAATGCAGCTAAGAATAAGAGAAATATTATATACTACCTGTCCTTTTGTAATCAGAGATTTCTTAAATAACCATTTAATTATCAAATTTAATTTAATGCTATCCAAAACTGGAACATGATGTTACTAGTATATATGATTTTACACTAAAAATATAATCTGTTCATGCAACTATAAGAAATCTTTCTTGAGCTTTTAAAAGCTCAAGTATGTTAGCTAGTTCCTCTGTAACATACAGACAAATAACTTGAACTTACAGATGAACCTCAAAGACCAATTATAAATAAGATAGATTCATTAGACACCTATAAATTAGGATAAATGTAAAAAATCACTAAATATGGGATTAGGATGGATAAAAGTATTTATGTAGAAAATGACAGTTTTTACAAATGCTTCTGTGTTAAAGATTCACTTAATTTTAATAAAATTTCTCAAGTAGAATATGTGTTAAATATTTTGAATTACAGCCAGACATGGGTAACATGAGAGCGCAGCTGTGTAAAACAGAAATGAAGGCTCACTGTGTTTACTTTTTGCTTTACTTTGTAAGTTGAAACTTTAGGGCTAATCAAGCAAGGATCATTATTACATTAAAGCTCCTTTTAAATTTAAAAAAAAAAAAAAGCTCTATATTTGAATTTTCAGTGCCTACTCAATGGCTCAGCAGGTGAAGTATCTGCCTGCAATGCAGGAGACATAGGAGACAGGGGTTAGATCCCTGGGTGGAAAAGATCCCCTGCAGGAAGAAATAGCACCCCACTCCAGTATTCTTTGGAGAAGGAAATGGCGACCCATTCCACTATTCCTGCCTGGAGAATTCCACGGACAGACCAGGGGGTCGCAAAGTATTGGACATGACTGAGCGGCTAACACACACACCAGTATTCTTGCCTGAAAAACTCCCTGGGACAAAGAAACCTGGTGGGCTACAGTCTATGGGGTTGCAAAGAGTTGGACACAGCTGAGCATGCACGCATATATTTGAATTTTACTTGACAGTAGCCCTGAAGAAAGCGGTATCAGTAGAAGTAGTGGTGCTAGTGGTAGTGGTGATAATAGTAACAAAAACAAGTGGATACTTTAGAATATTTACTATGTGCCAGAAACTGTTCTAAGAGCTTTACATGAAGTGAACTGCTTGCTTTTGAGAAGAGCCCTTTGAAGCAGGTACTATTATACCATTTTTACAGATGACAGTGTTGAGGAATAAAGTTTGAGTGAGCCCACTGCAACCAGGCAGTGTGGGCCCAGTCTGTGCAATTCAATCTTTATACTACAAAAGCATCTCAGAACAGTTAAACAAACAACACATTCCACTTCATTTGTGGCATTCTAAAAAAGTCAGTTCTGATTACTATTTTACAGCCAAGGTAAGGCTTTTTTTGATAGATCACACAGATGCCTTTCATTGTTATGCTTCAAAAGCTCCTCAGAACATTTTATCTACATCAAAATTATGAAATTTCTCCATTCCCCTCAAAGTTTTTTCAGCACAGGTGATCCACCTTTCCTCTGATGGTAGACTTCAAACAAAACTCTTGCAAAAATCTCTGAATCATTTTTGTCCAGTACTTACCTATACAGTACTTAATTTTTTTAACCTTATGAAAATTATATCTATGTAGTATTTCCCTTTATTGGAGCAGTTAAAATACTGAAAGCCTAAAATCTGTCTGTCTATCTATCTATATTATCACAAGGAAGGCATGTTGAGCAAGATCCTTGGGAATATAGTTAAATAGGGCACTATCAATGGGCTTCAGAAGCCTACAGAGTCAATGGACATATCTGAAAGAAATCACATAATAATCTACATAAAGGGTTCAGATAATGCATTTTACAGGTAGAACCAAAGTGTTCCAAATAAGTGGCCTCGGAGTTCTATATAGAACCAAACTTACAAAGATTCTAACTTCCTCAGAAAAAGAATCTTGCTTCCCTCTATATCCCCTGGTTCAGTCTACAGTTTACAGTGTGTGCTTAACAAATGTTGCTGAGTGACAAATAGAAAATAATGCTTTTCTCTGGCCTCCTATCAATCTGGTCTCTACACTACAGTCAGAGTGCTCATTCTGAAATGTAAATTTGATAATGATGTCCTCCCCCTTACCTTCCACACTAAACTCCTTCCATTGTTTTTCCATCATTTTTTCAATAAAGACTAAAATTCTTAACACTGTGTTGGAAGGCCCTACAGGACCTGGCCCTACTGCGCTCAGACTTCCACATTCAAGGGCCTTCCCCTAGCTTCCTGAATGTGCCATGTCAGCTCCTACACCAGGCTGTGACCTAACATTTCTCCTGTGTCTTTACCTGGCTAATTCCTTATTTCTCAGACTTTTGTTTAAGTATCACCCCTCAGGAAAACATTTTTTGATTAATTTGGTTCACACTATTTGAAGTTCTCATACTACAAAGTACTTGTCCTTCAAAATATATACTTATTGTTTAAAGTTTTCATGTGTTTACTTTTTTAATTACTGAGCCTCCTCACTGGAATGTGAGGCTTTTACCTTCCTATGAAAGCAGGAACTATTTCTAAGTTTATTCACAGTTGTATCGCTTAGGCCTATGATCAGGCACATGCAAAGCACTTAACACTTGTTGAATAAAGAAAAAAAAAATGAATGAATGAGTGAATATGGTTGTCTATCTGGCAACATTCATAAAGTCATAGAAAGCAGAGGCTTCATTAAGTGATATCTATCAACTGTCATTTTCAGTAATATTAAGCAATCAGCCATCACAAGCCACTTGTGTTTCAGGCTATTTAAATAGAGGAAGTGAATAAAATTGATACTCAGTCTAGTATGACATTTTCATATAAGTGGCCCTAAAATGCATAAAACCTGGACTTGGAAATAATAAAATGTATAAGTTAAGTTCTCATTGATCAGCCTTTTATTCTCATTTTTAACTGGGTGGCCACAGAATTCACTAATTCTTCAAGCTGCTAGGAAACTATTAGTGATCTTAAGTAGAAACTTATTAAATAATAATGACCCCAGGACACTTAGATGGGTATGATTCACTGAAAAAGCTATGTATCCCATAAGTATCCATCATATACATTAGTTCTGTGTGTGTGTGTGTGTGTATTCTCTTGAATAATCACTGGATCTGAAACAATGATCAAATCTAATAAAATGGAAAGCATATTCAGCAGTCATGATAAATACAGGGCTTGAGAGTAAAAGGGTTGGTGCTCTTACCCAGGCTCTGCCACTAACCTGATCACGACACATAACCTTTCTGTTTTCTCTTTCCATCACCACATGAATAAATAAATAAAACTTGCCAGGCTGTCTGAACAAATGAGTAAGGATAAAAGTGAGTTCATTAAATGGAAATATTCTAGAAATCCATAGGTGCATAAGTTGTTTAAAGGCATTCTAGAAAGAAGAGAATATTCCTAAATTTTTTTTTAATAATTCTTATTCTATTTGGAATACAAAGGCAACTAAAATATTAGACTTTTTATCAAGTTAAAAAAAATTGTAGTTGGGACCAGATATAATTTGAAAATTATTTAATGTTTGCTGTTAATCTTTTTTCCAAATTTTCTCAAATGACTATGCATTTGTTTTTAAATCACCATTTTTTTAAAAAATGTGGCAATCAGTGTAAATACTGGCTATATGCAGGGCTTTGTTTATATTTCATCTGAATACGAATCATCTGTCCCTAGCCATCAATACATGATTGGTGTTGGGAGAGGCATCCATTCTCAATTAATTATTTAATAGTCACTTGACACACAAGAAACAGAGAAAATAAGCAAAATGGAGCCAATCTTTCTAGGGAGACTGGCTCTGCCTTTATCACTCCATTTTCCATTTCTATGATAATCAAAGGAATCCAGCCTTTCGTTTTCCTTTCATGACCAGTGGTGATTTCTGCACTCCATTTTCAGCTCGAATTTTCAAAATGAATCAAACCTCTAGAACCATCCTGATGGATTTTCTTTTCTGGGTTGTATTACCTTATGCATCAGGTACTATACTGTCCACTTATATATATCTAATTCCAGATTTTTCATCTCATGGAAAGAGCTATCTACTTGCAGAATGCATTTCAGAGATATCTAATTCTGCTTCTCTTCAAAATATTATTTTTGCCATGCTTTCTCCACTCTTAACTGTTCCTGATTATGCACATCCCTGGATTCCTATGTTAAAAATGCATAGAAAAATAAAAATTTTCATTTAAAACACCCTCCCACACAGAACAAGCTGTCATTGTGTCATATTTGTTTCCTAATTTAAGGAAGGAAGTTATATTTCATGTGTTCTTCCTTAAATTGTCTGCTCTGTATTTTAAAGCAGCATTGGGATATTTAGAGCAATGTGTCCCATAAAATAATGTCCATCTTTTATTCATTTCTATGTATCAGTGCAGAGGTATGCAACTTCAAATTATACTATAGCAAACCATCAAATGTAGCTAACTTATACATGGTTTACAATCAAGTTAGATTTGGTAGAGAAAAAAGCATATACTGTTTCATTTTTCATAAAACATAACTATAAAACCTGATGCTAAATCCATGGAAATTTACCGATCAAGCTAAAGTGTAGTATAGGCCATGGGACACACAGTCCTCTGTAATTACTTAAGCCAAAATACATGAAAACAAAAACCTTCATGGAGGCAGAAAGCAGTAAAATCACACCTTACTTTTTTTTTCATAAAACCAAGAAGGCTACAGAACTCTCCTAATGACTAGATTTTTTTTCCCCTTTCTGCTGTTTAAACAATTACAAATTTTATCGAGTCTTCATTTCTCTTAAAGTCAGGTAAGAGAACTGCCAAGTCTAGTAAGATTTACAAGGGCTAGTTCCCCTTAGCAGTGTCAGCAATAAAAAAATAAAAAACGTCCAGAAGATATTATACAATAAAATACAGCCATACATAGAGTTTTTGTCCCTAAAGCTTTCAAAATAAGATTTAATAATTCAACTTTAAAAAACAGCCATAAATGCCATTTATCCATATGTTGTTGATTGTCTTGATTTGACCCGAAAGCTATCTACTTTAAACCCTGACATCTCTCCTGCTCAGCCACAGATACATTCATATTTCTTTTTCATATCATTCACTTTTTGCTCACAGGCTTTCCTGTATTTACACAACAATATTTTTCCTTGGTCATTGTTATGTAGCAATATTGGAAAAACACATTAATGACTGAATTTTATGTATAAAAGGGAGAAAATTAAACTTAGAAGTATGAGGTTTTTTAATTCTACAGTTTCAATCCCTAAGAACAACAGCTTGGCCTCCACTACTCAGATAAATATCATTAGCTGAATATCCTTGGAAAATCTCTTGCAATGCTTCATATGCATCCCCTGTTTATTAGCCTGCAGAAGCTTCCCAGTCCAACGTCTCAATCTCTCTATTATTTACCTTCCCAAGTCATCTGATTGAGAAATACGCTATTTAATCTCTAACACTTCTAAACATGAGCTGACCTCTCTCCCACTTCAAGAAACCACAGAAAAAATTTGATTAAACCAACAAATGTTGGACATAGCCAAAGAAACTACCATTAATTCCAAGAACCCTCCTCCTAATCAAGAAATTCTGCACCAGTCCTGCGCTACTCCCACCTCCCTTTCCCCACAACCAGGAGCAGGACTGGCCCCTCGACTTGAAAAAGGCACAGCTGTGTCGATGAATCCTGTCTCCCTTGCCCATTACCAACGATGTGGGGATTCTCAACCATGGTCAATTTCTCCTGACTTCATTTTTCACCAAACGTATGCCCAATCTTCTAGATGCCCAATCTGCATCTTACGGGGTAAATCCGTGTATTACAGACAGTGGTGACAGAGGAAAAAACACGTTGTATGTTCTGGTGGGCCCCAGACCAGTGAAGAGAGGGAGCGGCCTGGCAAAGAACCCGAGGACTGCAGAGGAGAGGTCATTTTACTTGCCACTTGGAAGGCAGTGGGACTGCTGGAAAGGGCTCCCGGGAGGACACTGCACCCGGAAATGGGGGCTGCTCAACCTTTCCCGAGGCCACGGCAGGGGCTGTGGGAAGTGAGAAGGCGGAGAGGCCCGAAACAGGTTTTCACCTGGACCCTATGCGATACAAGCTCTCCAGAGAAGGAAGCCCGCATGCACCGGCCCCGGCCTGCCTCGCCCTGCCTCCCCGCGCCCTGCCCAGGCCAAGGCCCCAGGGCTCCAGCGTCGTCGGGCCTTACCTTGGCTGCAGTCCTTGCCGCGGAAGCCGGTTCGCGAGCAGTCGCACACCGCCTGGTCGTCCACCACGGAGCACACGCCCCCGTTGAGGCACACCCCGCCCTCGCCCTCCTCGCCCCCCTCGCAAGGGCTCCCGCCGCCGCTGCTGGGCGGCTCGTCGTCCAGCTTGACCTCGCCGCTGTCCACGGGCAGGGCCAGCGAGGAGTTGACCCGCACGTCGCGGATCCAGCCTTTGAAGGGCTCTCGCTCCCGCACGGAGGCCAGCGTGAGCTTGAGCGCCGCCGCGCGCAGTTCCGGGGGAAGCCCCCCGACGAAGAGGCCGCTGAACACCGTCATGTCCCGGCGCTTGGATTTGACCTCCACCCACTTGGCCTCCACCTGGTCGATGAAGAGCGTGGTGTTGCGGAACTGCCGGCGGATCCGCACGCTGTGCCACGCGCCGTCGTTGACCGGCGTGTCCGTCAGGAGCGTGGCGGGCTCGGCGCAGAAGATGGAGAAGCTGAGCTGCAGGCGGCCGCCGCGCGTCAGGATGAGCTCCAGGAAGTCACAGAAGCCCTCGTCGTCGAAGTAGAGCACTAGGCCCCGGGCGCTGCGCGTCTTCAGCTGGAAGCTCATCTCGCTCTCGCAGCAGGCGTTCCACTTGGGGAAGCGCGTCCACTGGCCCTCAGCACCCGGGAACTCCAGCCCGCTGCCCAGCTCCGCCCAGCAGCCCAGGAGCAGCAGCGAGAGACACAGGAGAAAGCAGCCCCCGCGCTGGAGAAGCGCCGTCCCCATGCTCGGGGCTGGGGTGCGGCGGGGGGGTGCCGGGGCCGACAGGGTCAAAATGGTCTTGGACACCGTGATGCAGAATTCGGGGTCCGGAAAGAAATCGGGCAAGGGGACGGGCAGGAGTGGGAGAGATGTCCCCTCCTTTATCTAGCTCTTTTTTTCTTCTTCTTCTTCCAGCAACCCCTCCCTCTCTCCCTATAGTCCCCTCCCAACTGGAAAACGTAGACCCCAGTAGCACAGGGCAGCCACAGAACTTCCAGACCAAAGGGAGGATACACTTTGGAAGCAACGTTCTGGAAAAAGGTGTCAACAGAAAGTCAAGGGAAATCACGCATCCATTTGAGTCCGATGAACTAGTCCAAGGGCATCGGTGGGGTCGGCAGATACTTCACTGTTCAAATACCATCATCTGCCAGGTATCAGCGGTGTTACCAGGCAAAAGGGAAACGGTGAGTCAGGTAAAAAGCAAACACTCTCCAGGGAAGTCAGATGCCGGCAATGACCCAGGACCCTTGGATGCTTGGTAACACCTCAGGTGTTTCTCCTCCGGATGCAGTGTCCAGACCAGTAAGGCACACTTGTCAACCCCAGAGGAGCTTCAGAGGCCTGCTGCTTCTGCCATTATCATAGACTTCCAGTACCACTGTAGCCGAAGCAGAATTCCTTGCACATGGCCTCAGGGGCTGGGTTTTACTTCTCTTTTTCCCTCCCCAACAGTAGGGTTCAAACACAGAAGCTGTGAAATAGCCAGAAGCTGTTAGAGGTGGAAAACCCAGAAGCTCCTCTTCTCTCCTCTCCGCCTCTGCAAGGCCGAGCTAACATGCCAGCATATCAATTGGTCGTGTGTTGGTGATGCATTTTGGTTTTATTTTGTCTTTTTATAAGGACCCAGAAATCTGCAGAAAATTAAAATAAAAATTAAGTTCTAAAGTCTGAGTATCATATAATCATTATTCAACCCAGAAATCAGGTATATAATTGCTGTTATTAGCAAGTCAGAGTTAACCTTATTGGAAGGAACTTATTTGTCCTGATCTATAAGTAAGAAGAACTGATGTCTCCTAATAGTTAATATCACACTCTTACAATTCAGCCATTACACCCTTGTAGGTTATTCTAACCCTTAATAGGTAACCCTCCCAAGGTTTTTCTTTTAAATAGAAATTTGGTTAATGTTATATTTTAATGTTTCTGAGAAAGTTTAAAATATATGAAAAGGAGAAGGGGGAGAAAGACTCTATTAGAAACTTCTCCTTATATGTGCACTGGTTATATGGAAAATAAAAATACAGCCTATTTAAATCTCAGTTAATAGCTGATTTTACAACAGGCGAAGCATACCAAACTGTTGACTGGAAGCTGCCAGCATGGATTTGTGTAGAATTCCTACTCTTATTTTTCTCAGAGAGAGAAGAACACTGATGATTTCTTGAGATTCTTAAATTTCAAACAAGTATTTTCTTCCTTTTTATTGAAGGAATCATTCGTTATAGGAGAAAATAACTCACTGGAATCAGATGTCTGTTTTTGGCAGCATTTGTGTCTCAACTGCCATAATATTAACTCCTCTAAAGTCAAGTATTTAATATTTTGCCTAACAGTGCAGTGATCTTAACTCCTCTTCAAGTCCTTTCTGGCTGTCGGCTCAGAATTTGTGTGGTTAGAATAGCTACTGTTGTCAGCTTAGCTGCTATGGTTCAAGGAAGCTCACATTTAAAATCATATCTTTGAATTACTCACTCTACTATTAAATCATCTCACTTTATTCAACTCTAATCTGACAGGTTCTTAAAATGGTATAGAACTCATATATAGTGAATTGTTTTTCAGGCTTTTTTTTTTTTAAAACCAAAAATTGCTCTCATATTTTAACCAAGAAAATCACAATGTATCATCTGGTCTGGTTAAGAAAATATATGTATTTCCTTCACCATTTCCATTTCTCACTATCTCCCCCCGCCCAGCACACACACAAACAACACACACAGGCACAGACACCAGTTTATTGCCTAGACACAGAAACTCACTATCCAATTAACACTTTTTTCCTACAAGCTGAAACTAGCAGTAATTTATGGCACCGCATTGTACTGCTGCCCCTCCATGAAGGGAACTGAGAACATTTCTCTTCAATACAGAGCGGTCCCTACAGGTGTCATCTGAGAGCCACCAAGCTAGGGCATCCCACTTCAAGTTCCTCCCCAGATGCAATTGATGACTGGTTCTCTCTCTTTCAGCACACACACAAAACACTACACACTGCCCACTAGCAAAGGGAAATTAAAATCTCAGTTGCTTATTTATTACGGCTGATACATGCCACACCATCAGTAATCACCAGCCATATCTTGTCTACTCCTGCTCCAAACCCAAAGAAAAGTGCTCTTAAAAATCCTTCTAAGAAACATATTATTCAGAAGACTTTCATTTTTTAAGTGGACTCAGAAATCTGTGAAATTTTCAGTCATTGTGAAATAAATCTGAAATTTCAAGATCAAGAGTAAGTGCTTTGAAACCATTTACAAGCTCCTGTGTTAGAAAACCATTTTTTTTGTTGTTGTTGTTAGTCAGTTAGAATCAATTGTTTTATTCATTGACATTCCATAGCTCATAAAACCCTTCTTTACACCGCTCTCTTGCCCTCCTCCAACGATGCATATCTTGACAATTTTTTTTAAGGAATGTAAGAGAGGGAGGAAAACATGTATATTCTTACCACAGGGGAGGTCAACTGACTCTCCCAGTTCTTAGAGGAAGCTCATTGTGTGTGAGAGAGTATCTGTATTTATATGGAGAAAAGGATTCTCTCTAGGTGCCGGGAAAACCTGGCGAGTTCACAAATTAGAGGATAAAATAAAAGGATCTGAAAAACAACATCACTGCAGCCAAAGGAAGAAGCGCTCTAATTCAAAAGCAGACTAACAGCCTCATTAATCTTTTCTTTCATTTCTAGAATCAAATTTATTCCCAAGCCACTGGAAGGATCGATACAGTATGCTCATGGGCTGCTGCTGCATTTATTTTAATATGTTTATGGTAACACACACACGCACAAACACGCACACACCTTTCCATGCATCATTCAATATATCATAATAAAGAACCTGAAATCTTTGAGAGGGTTTTTAGAAGCGCCTATCATTTCCCCCTGGATATTTCAAAGTCCCTTAATACCAATGCACACCCAAAATTCTCCCTGGCTTTCCCGCCCAGGTCTCTAAGCCCTGTCTCTGATACCAGTGCAGTTTCTTGGAGCCTGGAGTCGACTGCACAAATTAAGGCTAGGCAAAGCATGGTGCTGATGGGGAAGGGAAAGAAAGATGTAGCTCTAGATGTATTTTATTGCTTTGGTTTCTAACTTGCCCGTTTTCTTTTTCTGCTAATAAATCACTGCATTCAGTCTTCAAGTTACTACCCCAGCTCCATCATTTCATCCTCTTGCCATTATTTAAAAAGCTTCATGCAGAAAAACCAAGGTCTATACTCCTCCACCCTCCCACCACCCATCCTTCCCTGTGCATTTGTGGCAGATCCTGGCTCAATTACAATGGGGAAAGATATCCTTCTCCAGCTAGCCTCGCCCCATCCCCTCCCCCCCAACACAAATTGAGCTTCTTTACCTGCCCGGTTTTCCCCCGTAGCTCGAGCCAGAGCTTGAGGCATGCAACGGTCAAAGCGAATTTCCTGAGGTCTGTGGATAAGGCGACTGCTGCTGCCTTTTGAGAGGCGTCAGGCTTGAGCGTCTATCTCCAGGAGTGCGGGAGGGGAGAGCAGGCAAAGGAGGGGAGCAGAAGGAGGAGGAGAGGGAAAGAGCTGGGAAGGAGGAGGCGGTCGTGGAGCCCGAGAAGGCTGGGTTACGTGACGTTGGGTGCTGTCCTTCTGAAAGAGAAGGGCGGAGCTGCGCTCTCCGCAGTACCATGGAGAGCGGCGGGCCGTCCCCAGACTGGGATACTGGTGGGCTCAGCCCGCCGGGCGCAGCCCCTCCCGGTGGGGATGCTGCGCAGTGAGGTGTGTTTCTGCCTTTGCTTCGTCCTCTTGCCGGGGGAGCCCGATCCTGGGGGCGGGGACCTAACGCAAGTGCTTCTAACTTGTCACCACCCACCCTCCCCCAAGAGAGAGAGGGGAGGTGGATATAGAAAAAGAGGAAGAGGAGAGAGCGGGAGAGGGAGAGAGAGAGAGAAGAAAAGAGAGAGAGAAACACGTAGCCTACTGAGCATGCCCAGGCCCCTGCTAGACCCACGGAAAGCTGAGTGGAGATTCCACTTCTCCGGGGTTTAGTCGTGATTGGGCAAGGGTATCTGAGAGGGTTGGTTCCAGGGCCAAAAGAAAGGGGCCGAGGAGTCGGTGATTAAGATGAGCTCTCGCTTTACTGGTGCCCTTTGATCTCTTGCTTGGAACCCTGGAAAAGCTGCAGCTCTTCGAGGAATGCAGAGACAGGCAAGGTTCACACAGTCGCTGGCATTCCCCCAGACCCACGGTCCCTGCCCCACCCCTTACAGTGGCCCGGGGATGAGTGATCACTTCAGATCTTCACGATCTGCCCAAGTTTTGCCAAAAAGATGCAAAAGGGACCCACCAGGTTAACGTGCCAGCTTCAGAGCCCAGACTCATCTATTGGACAAGGTACTTTGGTGGCAGCGTCTCCTCATCCCTTCTCCTCCCCCAGCTTTCTGTGCTCTGCCCTGGCCATGGACATCCGGAGCTGAACCAAGTTCTGTTCCTGTTTAACTCTTCGCTCTGTCTCCTCCTTCCTTTTGCAGCTGGTAAAACCTGGAGGAAGTAAAACTTGATAAAGGCACTCACCATATCACTGGGCATGCCCAGTAGGCATTGCTGAGTTTGATGACAAAGGAGTTAACTCTAAAGGAAGCTTGCAAAATAGGTGGTAGAGAAGTCTGAGGTGTGTGGCTTAATTATAGTTTGAGTCCTATGGACTTTTAAATTTCTAACCCTATTATATTCCTAGTCTGGGTTGGTTTTAGAGCACAAAAAGCAGACATATTTATTTCAGTATCACAAGCCTAATAGCTTCAGCCTTAAAGGTTGTTAAGGTAAGACTATTTTCTGCATCTCAGCCCTATATAGCGAAACTGTAAAAAGTAGACAAATTCAGGAGTACTAAAATAATATACATTCCAAATCCGATATTCATTTCCTGCCAAAGAAACCAGAACTCATTCCTTTTGATAAGCCTATTTATACTTTCACTGCTTGTCTAACAGTCTAAATAACTTGGAGACAGGAATAAATTGTATTATTTTTATTGGCTTCAGAAAGGCAGTGTGGTCAAGTAATTAAATGTGTGGGAACTAGAATCAGGTTGTCTGAGCTTGAATTTCATCTCTGCCATGTATCAGCTGTGACCCTAAGTAAGATGTTTAATCTTGCAATGCCTCAGTCACCTCATCTGTAAAATGGATATATTAATAATTCCAAATTTATCTATTTGTTGTTGTGGAGGTTAAATTAATACATAGATATAAAATAGTTTAGAACTGTGTTGAATAAATGCTAGCTTTTTTCTATCAGTTCCAAGCCCGTTCTGTTTTCTCCGACCCAGTGGAAGTCACTTCTCTGAAATCCAGATTCCTTGAATGTACAGTATGGGTACTAGTGAGTGCCAATTTATTCCACAGGATACTTTGGGAATGTAATTAACTAATAATTGCTAACATGATTTTTTTAAGTGAATTATTAAATAATGTAAAGCTAAGTCTCAGAAAAATGCATTATCTAAGGTTAATCAGTCATTAAGTGAATTTGGACCACAAATATACTCTACCTAATTTAGGGCATTTAAAAAAAAAATTGTCAATAGGTTCTAGAACAAATAGCATATAAGGTGTGCCTACATATGTCTCTTATAGAGGTAAAGCTTACTACAGAAGTAAATAGAAGGGGCAGCTAATTTATAAGAATTGAGTCTAAAAAGGTTCCATGATACCCTTAAGATCTGTGTACATTCCTCAGTGAATCTGATGATGCTAGCAGATTTCTAGAGGCTCTCTTAAGAGTCAAAGTCCTGTCTTTTACCTGGACTCTTAAAACCCATTGATTGCCACCAGCGTGTAAGACCGGATTAATTATTTAGTTTCTTTCATTTTACCTTTGTGAATTTGGATCTTATCTTCAGTTGGTCTACACAGTGTTTCCACTGGATTGTAGTTTTCCACAGGCTGTCTTCTGTGATTTTCTAGTTCAAAGATTTATTAAAATTCTTATTCTACATGCATAAGTTTTAAAAACAAAAAGTCCCATGTGCCTACCCCTTACACACACACAATCTAAACTGTGAGGCAATAAATTATGTGTTACAATAATCCCCTTTGCAGTTACCAGATTTAAAGCAACTACTGTATCTAGTCTAAGAGATATGAACAGACAAAAGATCTCTTTCCTTCAGTAAGTATGCAGAGAGAAAACTATCGGTATGTGTATAGAATGGGGGGGGGGGTGGTGGAAATCACAACAAAATTTAGTGATAAAAGTTCTTTAAAGTATGACTTTGCTGTGTTGTTTCTAAATGCAAATTGCTTCAATTCTCTGAACACTAGTTTCCTCATCAGTAAAATAAAGATAATGACACTTTACTAGATCTGGTGAAGATAATGCCGATGTCTAATGTTGAGTGCTGCTGCTGCTGCTGCTAAGTCACTTCAGTCATGTTCGACTCTGTGCGACCCCATAGACCATAGACGGCAGCCCACCAGGCTCCCTCGTCCCTGGGATTCTCCAGGCAAGAACACTGGAGTGGGTTGCCATTTCCTTCTCCAATGCATGAAAGTGAGAAGTGAAAGTGAAGTCGCTCAGTCGTGTCCGACTCTTATCAACCCCATGGACTGCAGCCTACCAGGCTCCTCCGTCCATGGGATTTTCCAGACAAGAGTACTGGAGTGGGGTGCCATTGCCTTCTCTGATGCTGAGTATCTACTCCATGCCAAACTGCTCTAGTATTTTACTTACATTAACTTAGTTTATCCCTCACAGCAACCCTGTAAGAAAGAGTCTAGGATTTCACTCATATTACCAATGAGAAAAGTGAAGCACAGAGCGGTTAACCAAGACAGTCAAGATCACACCTAGCAATATAAGAGCAAAGAAGCATTCAAACTCAAGACTGTGATCTTAAACACCATGCCACACTGCCTCTCTTCAAATGACTGAATATGCCTAGCACACTACTTGACACAATACAGATGCTAATTAATGTTCATTCCTTTTTTTTTTTTTAATTTTCTTTTTTTTCCCCCCATTTATTTTTATTAGTTGGAGGCTAATTACTTTACAATATTGTAGTGGTTTTTGTCATACATTGACCTGAATCAGCCATGGATTTACATGTGTTCATTCCTTTTTTAACAATTTCATCCAGAGGAATTCAGGAAACTACACAGTCAACTTTGGAATGTATTAGTAATATCTTTCCTTAATGGCAAATACTATATAAAGTATCTTAATGAAAACAGATGAGGTGTTTTTAATGTTGTTATTTCTTTTTTTGTTTGTAGATAAGATGTAAAATGATTCCTATTGAAATAAATTTGAGGCAATTTAATATTTGTAGGGGCTCCCCTGTGGTTCAGACTGTAAAAATATCTGCCTTCCAAGCAGGAAACGCTGGTTAGATCACCGAGTCGGGAAGATCCCTTGAAGAAGGGAATGGCAGGCTACACTCCATGGGGTCACAAAGAGTCAGACAGTACTGAGTGATTGACACTTTCAACATTTGTCAGAAAAATCTAGTACTTTTTTTTTTTTAGAAAGATGGAAACTAGGATTAATTCCTCTCCAATCACCTAAGGAAATCTACCAATTTTAGGCTACAGTACTGTGTGAAGGTTTTTAACTTCTGCCCCTTTCTACTACTCAGAACAAATGAGATAATTGTGAAATTAAGGTGGTTGTTTATGCTTATGTCTGATTGGGAGAATTCCTAACAACCCAAATATGGAAACATAAATAATATCTCATACCATAAACTGGTAAACATTTTGCAACAATGAAAATGGAAATACATGATCACCATAAACAAACATATTTCCATAAGGTATTAAATATTAATGAGCGTTCTAACTTGGAAGCTTGCTCTACACTAAAAATAAATGAAAATAAGTGATAAGATTTTTTTTTTTGACTGAGAAATGAATACAGAGACACTGTTTATTGCTGCAATCATAGCCTGTGCTTTAACATTAGGAGATCAGTTAAACACCTACTTTCTCAATTAACATTAAGGCAATGTGGAGGTTTTGAGATACCCATGAATTCCAAGACTGATATCAATTTGGAAGAAGGTTTTAACTTTACAAATATGTGATTGAGAAGAAATGTAATAATGAGGGAAAATATGAGTTGATGTGTATTAAATACCTTTCCAGTAAAGATGGTAGATAATTTAAAAGAGCAATAAGATTTATCATTTTGAGGGATTTTCTATTTGCTGTGATACAAGTGATCAAAATGAAAGCCATTTTTTCCTACTGAAATAATGGTATTACTAGGGAGAGATTAGATTAAATGATATTCTCAACTAAATTTCAGACTAACAGTGAATTTCTCTACTCAATGACAGTGTCACTGTTGCATAATTGGAAAGCTATTGTTTAGTTTAAAACTTATTTATTTTAATAGTAAATACAACACTGTTATTTGGTTTGTGGCTAAATGTCTAGCTGGTTTCCTTTGTATGAATCGACATGGTTTCTTAGTAACAAAAGTTGATGAATAGTTATTGAACATGCCACTATGTAAACCTCATTTTCAACAAAACAACTTAGAGGAGTCTTTAAATGCAAGGAAATACAATTAGTCTGGGTCTTTGGACTCAGCAATAGGATGGGAAAAAAATACTAGAAATTTCATATAGAAAAAGCCCTATAATTTCTCATGAAGTTTACTAAGTTACTTTCAAGAGAAATAAGCAAACTCAGCATGTTATACTGTTTTCTACTACTTGAGAAAAAAATCTTTGGCAAAGTAAAATTAGGCTACTTTCACATGAGTATATAATTTTTCAGTAATTAGAATATAGACTGATTTTTAATGGCTACAAATTACTTGAATAATGATAATTATTAATGTGTCAAGCCACAGTAGAGAAAGCATGTGAATAGGTACTTGAGAATAGTACTTTAAGTTCTAACTGATGCACCTGCTAGAGAGGTTTCAATATGGGATCCCTGCAGGGCTTTTGATGGGTAATGTTCTTAAATCTAGGGCACCACTAACACCTGTGTATGTTCCCTCTTGCCTCCCTCCCACCTCTCCTTCCCCCCACAATGATGAAAAATCTTTCTGAAGAAGAATAGCAGCTACTAAACTAAATTTGTGAGAAGACCCTGTGGGGGTAATTTTATTCCCTGATTAGTCACATATTTGAGCCAGCGATCTAACCCAAGGACCCCGCAAGTCTCCTATATTGCAGGCAGATTTGATAACACTGAGCTACTAGGGAAGCCCACTCACATCCCTACTCATAGTCAATCCCTCCCATTTCCAATGGCTAGACTTCAGGAGAGCAATTTTCTCATCCATCAGAATCTAGCTTTACACTTATTTTCATGGAGCCCCTGCAGCCAGTGTGTTTAATTTAACCAATACAATTTATTTTCCCTTACTGTGACTTTTGAGGGAAGATCAAGAGCTGTGCTTAAGTTCTAGATGCCAGTGAGACTCAAAACCTTATTGTACCTTTGCTTAATTTTAGCCCCCCTCAAAATCTGTGGAATCAATTCTCTGTGTGGGCATATTGAAATAATTTGTAGGTAGCTTTTAAGGCACATCTTGTGTGAATTATTATTTGTTTATTGTTTATCTGTTTCCCATCTTATCACAAACTAATCCCCCTCATTTTTATATGTATATATTTAAGCCTCGTTATTCTTCCAGGGCTCTGTCCTTCTCCTGTAGTGCTTATGTTTACCTTTCATACCCAGTTTTTCTCAACTGCATCTGTTTAATACTATTTTTCATTTAATTATATATCACACATACACTTAATCATATATCACACATACACTTAATCATATATCACACGTACACTTAATCATACATACACAGAAAGCTAAGCATATTAAAAATAAAGACAGTGGTAGATATTCAGTATACACTATTGGAATTTCACAAATTAGAGATACTGACTTTTTAAACAAAAAATAATCTTGGGCTTTTGAAGTTACTTGTAAAGCCAAATTGACAAGAATTTTATTTTTACAAGAGCTTTTCTCCTGTTCAAGGAAATATAACCGTAAAATGGAAATGAACTAAATCTTAAAATATTTGCACTTGATCTAGACATCCCACTGAATTAAACTATAGTACAATACTAGACAATTTAATTTTCCGTAGATCAAGGAAAGCAGACAGAAATGTAAGCAAGTCCAGCATGTGACATACAGGAGTGAGGTAAACCGAACTGGGGAAACAATGAGGATGGGTTGGCCCTGTGGCCAACTACAGATTGCACACTTTTCTAAAAAGGGCATCCACACCCCACTCTAACAGATTGTGGTCAGCTGGGCCCAGTGTTTCCAGATCACATCATTTTTCACAAGCTGTAGGAAATTTGGAATTTTATATAAAATTTATTGCTCTCTAAAATCATAAATCATTAAAAATAATAATAACCTCCACAACAACACTGCATAGGACAAAACAGATTTCTTCACTGCTTGGAAATGGCACATGGGCTGCCGATTTGTCACCTTCACATTTATGTTCACACATACACATGCAAACTCACACTTGTGCATTATTTTTGTCTGAGTTCAATATTTCAAAAGATGCATTTATATGTTCTAAATATAGCCAAGAATATAAAGTGAATACATAGATAAAATCAAGATTAAAGTTTTATCTACTGGAATCAGGAAGATGATTTTTTAAGTAGCTTGGTATATGGGAAGAAACACTGCATTCTGAGTAACGTATGTGTCCTAGCTCTAGCTTTGTTATTAACTCTGTTTAGCACCCTAGACAAATCCCTTAGCTTCTCTACTTTAATGGCTGCTTAGATATGTTATGGGTTGAATTCTGTCCCCCAAAAAGATATGTTGAAGTTTTCACCTCTAGTATCTGTGAATGTTACCTTACTTGGAAATAAGTCTTCGTAGATGTACTAAAGTTAAGATGATGTCATACTGAATTAGGATGAGCCTTGCCTGGGAAATCCCATGGACATAGGAGCCTGGTGGGCTATAGTCCGTGGGATCAAGAGTCTCATACAATTTAGCAACTAAACCACCACCACCAAATCCAAAGACAAGTGTTTTTATATGGAAAGAAAAACTTGAAGACAAAGGAAATACAAGGAATACATCCATAAGGACAAAGAAATCAGGTGACAGAGCTACAAGCCAAGGAATGCCAAAAATGCCAGCAACACCAGAAGCTCTGAGACAGATATGGAACAAATTCTTTCCCAGAGTTTCAAGAAAGGACCAACCCTGCTCATATTTTGGTTTCAGAATTCTAGACTCCTGAATTGTAAGAAAATAACTTTTTGTTGTTTTAAATCACCTAGTTTGTGGTAATTTGTTATGATAGCCTTAGGAAACTAATACACTATATACATTATAGAGAGGTTTGGGAAAACACACATTTGGAGAAACTAGTATAAGAAGCAGTCTGCTAGATGATTTTATGTACGTGTTACTTTAATCCATATAATGACCTTGAGCATTAGACAGCAGCAGACATTCATATTCATTCCCCTTCTCTCGCTGTTTTCCTCACTTTCTCCCTCTCATTCTTGTTCTTGCTCTTACTCTTTCCCTCTCTCTTTTTCTCTTTCTTCCTCTCCCTCTTTCTCTGTCCATCTGCCTTTCAAAAAGATATGGCTTACAGACTCAAATTAACTTGTACCCAAATCCATAGATTGCTTCTGGATGAATGACACCCAGATCTAAGACTAAAGCCCACATTCTTGTTCACTATATCCTCCTGTTATAACATTTTTCAGAGAAATTTATACAACATACTATAAAATTATTATTGAGGCATTTAATTTTGAAGAAATTGAAAGTAGAAAACAAAATGTCACAGCAGAGAAAGCAAGAATACCTCTCTCAAATATATACATCTCAATACATTTTATGTATAATATATAGGTCTTGAATAGGATAAGAAAAAGGAATATTGTAGTTTTTTAGTGATTTAATATCAGCAGTATTTTAAAACTAAACTTTTTATTGTAGTAAAGAATAATAAAATATAGAAAACCAAAGTCTAGAGCTTGATGAATTTCAAAGATGTAAACACATCCATATGACTTTCATCAAGATAAACAATGAATTATGACACTCATTTTCCTTCCAGCCATTTCCTATCCCTTCTTCCATAAATATCTTTATTTTCCAACCTCTCACACTGATTTTGGGCTTCCTAGGTGGTGATAGCAGTAAAGAATTTGCCTGACAATGCAAGATACGCAGGAAACAAGGGTTTGATTCCTGCGTCAGGAAGATCCCTGGAGTAAAAAATGGCAACCCACTCCAGTATTCTTGCCTGGAAAATTTCTTGGACAGAGGAGTCTGCTAGGCTACAGTCCATGGAGCAGCAAAGACTCAGACACAACTGAGCACATACATGCAAACTAATTTTGGCTATTTTCCAATGTATATGAACTCTGTAATTCAGTATGTTCTCCTTTGCATCAATGCTATGCTTGCGAGATCCATTCACGTGGATGAACACAGTGGTAATCTGCCCATTTTTCAGTGCTGTATTCAGTTTTATAAATATATTAATATTTATCTATCCAATTGTTGATAAACACTTGGATTACTTTCAGTATCTAACACAAACAATATGTTGTTAATACTATTATACAATTATGTGTTACAAATATATACAAAGCTCCATGAGTCCATGTCTAAGTGTTACACTGCTCGCTCATGAGTTATCTTTAGTAGTTGTTGCTGAAAAGATTTCCAAAGTTGTAACAATTTGTACTCTGAAAAGCAGCATATGAGAGTTTCTCACTTTCTGGCCAACAAATACTTATCAATCATTTTAATTTTAGATAATTTTGGTTGATTTTAATTTTAGTTGATCTTACTGTTACTATGGTTTTATTTTTTTTTATTTTCCATGTGACTAATGAAGCTGACCACCTACTCATAAATTTATTTGTCATTACAATATCATCTGGAAAGCTAGCCTATTCAATTATTGTGCCCATTTTTCTACTTGATTACCTGTCCTCAAAATTAATTATAAGACATTTTAATGCATATGATTTTTTTTACATTTATGCATATTAAAATATCTTACCCTCTTGGGGTAAGCATGACTGTGTGTCTATTTCATGATTTCTTTTGACAAATGGGAAACTTAAATGTTAATGTTGTCCAATTTTTAAAAATATTTTCCTTTTTGGTTGTTTTGTGTATAGTATTTAAGAAAACAATTTTATATCCTAAATCATTATCTTACCTTGTAATAATGTACTTTAAATTTCAAAAAACATATATATTTCATATTTAGATCAATATTACATCACCGTTTAACTTTTTTTCTTGAGAATAATATCTAGTTAACTCAGAACTATATATTGACAAGACCAAAACTTTCTCACTGTTCTGAAGTATCGTTTTTGGCAAAAATAAATAACCAAGTGCTAATACATATGAGGGTATGTGTCACATTTAGTTTTAATGGTCTCTTTGTTGTCTCAAGTAATGAACCTTTATAAAGAAATGAAATATCTAGTGGCTTTTAATAATTCAGCACTACGCGTAGTGCCTATTGCATTTTAACAGAGATATTATTTATTAGATTAACTAAATTCTTTCCTAATCTGTCTACTAATATTGTTGATTTCCATAAAAAGCCATTAATATTTTGACAACCTTTTATACAATCATAAAATTTTTCTCTGTTAATGTGATTAACAACATTGGTTGATTTACAAGTGTTAACCACTTAAATTGCTTTTATATCTGCAGTTTGTTCATATTTATTACACTTTTATTAATTTTGCTTGGTAATACTTTATATAGAAATTTTACACCTAAATTCATAAGGAGAATGGCCTATAATTTGGGAAGAAGGTAGATAATGCTATCTTTATAAAACAAAATGAGAATTTTTTCATTTTTCCCTATTTTGTGAATGGACTTACATAATGCTGGTATTGTTTTTCATTAAATACTTGGTAGAATATACACTAATGAGGCCACTTAAGCTAAGTCTTTATATTTTTTCATTCATATAGGATCCTTACAGATGTTCTATTCTTTCCTGGTATTTATAAATCTTATTCGCCTCTCTTTTTATCTTCATAATTCATCATAGGGAGTTATCAATTCTAATCATCTTTCCTAAGAATCAGTGTTTCTCTTTGTTTACTTTTTTTCGTGTATTTGTTTTGCATATAATTGAATTTTATTTTAAAATTTATCTTTCACTTAGTTTCTTTGTGTCTAATGCACTCATTTTCTAATCTCTGGCTAAATTTTTGAGATAGATATTTATAACCTTAATTGTCGCTTTTTTCTTTTTTAATATCTTCTTTGGAGATTATACATTTTCTTCTTAGCTGCACGCCACACATTCTGATATGTGGGATTTTCATTATGATTCAAGTAAAATTATCTTTTTAATTTCTGTGATTTCATTTTTGACCCATAGATACTTAGAAGCATATGGCAACTTTCAAACACTGGAAGATATTTTTCATATTATATATTCACAATTCATGTATATATCAATTTTTTTAGGTCTGAAAAGAATGTTTGCTCCAAAACTGTTGTGCATGAGTATTCTGACTATTGATTAAATCAAGTTTATTCACCATGTAATTCACATAGCATATATTCTTCATGTTCTGTGAAATTTTCTTTATGTATTTTTTATAAATAAGCAAATATATTTTTTTATATTTTGATATATGTTGCCATTATATATACACATATATTAATATAACTGTTGAATAAAAATATATTTATTTATTCCTGTTAGATAAACGCTTTAATAATCAACATGTTATATCTCTTTTTAGCTCTATTATTGCTGCTGGTCTTAAAATTTATTTTGGCAGATATCAGTGTAACTAGTCCAGTTTTGTTTGGATTAGTTTTTGTAAAATATCTTTTTTTGAAATGTTTTTAGTTTAACTTTTCTATATATTTATTTTAAAATGCTTCACTTATGTTTTAAAATTCTTTATGGCAATCATGTCATGAAGTTCATTGTCTACTTAAAATAATTTTGTAATTTCCTTACCTAGTCTGTGCTTTCTTTTCCCCTCCTTTTTTGAGTATATTGGATTAGTCAATTTTTTGTATTATTTAGCATTTTTCCCCCAGCAACTTTTAGTGGTTTCTGTGGATTACAACATGCAAGCTTAACTGAAGTGAAGTGAAGTGAAGTGAAGTCGCTCAGTCGTGTCCGACTCTTTGCAACCCCATGGACTGTAGCCTACAAGGCTCCTCCATCCATGGGATTTTCCAGGCAAGAGTACTGAAGTGGGTTGCCATTTCCTTCTCCAAAGTTTAACTGAAGCAGAGTCAAATAAAAATTACTGTGTCCAGGGAAATATAAAGACTTTTTGAACTCTTAAACTTTTTTTCCCCTTTCTAGCTTTTTTGTTATTATTGTCTTGTATTTTGGGGGCTTCCCAGGTGGCACTAGGGGTTAAGAACCCACCTGCCAATTCAAGTTAGACTTAAGAGATGCGGGCTTCATCTCTGAGTCAGGAGGATCCGCTGGAGGAGGGCATGACAAGCAACTTCAGTCCCTATGATACATTACTATTATTATTTTATAGTTTGATATTTATAATTCTCCACATACTTAACTTTTCCATAGTTCTTCATTCCTTCTCGCATTGTTTTCATTGAATTTACTTTTTTTCTGTATGAAAAATTTGCTTTGCTATTTCATTTAGTATGGGTTTACTGATGCAAAAATTTCAGATTTTACTTCACAATATACTTATTTTGCTTTCATTTTTAAAATAATATTTTAGGTTATAGAAAATTTTTGTGTGGGAAACTTTTCCTTCAGCAATTAAAAAATATCATCCTAAATATACTGTGGCTTCAATAAATTATATTGAAATGTCAGTTGTCATGTCATCTTGCTGATCCTTCAAGGTAATGTGCCTCTTTAGCCCTTCTGGTGATTTTTAAGACTTTTAAATGTGGTTTTGGAGAGTTTAACTGTGGTTTTCAGAGTTGTTTGTGATTTTTCCTGGTTAGTTCAGTTCAGTTCAGTTCAGTCGCTCAGCTGTGTCCGACACTTTGCGACCTCATGAAATGCAGCACACCAGGCCTCGCTGTCCATCACCAACTCCCAGACTTTAACCAAACTCATGTCCATTGAGTTGGGGATGCCATCTAACCATCTCATCCTCTGTTGTCCCCTTCTCCTCCTGCCTTCAATCTTTCCCAGCATCAGGGTCTTTTCAAATGAGCCAGCTCTTCCCATCAGGTGGCCAAAGGATTGGAGATTCAGCTTCAGCATCAGTCCTTACAATGAACACCCAGGACTGATCTCCTTTAGAATGGACTGGTTGGATCTCCTTGCAGTCCAAGAGACTCAAGAGTCTTCTCCAACACCACAGTTCAAAAGCATCAATTCTTCAGCACTCAGCTTTCTTTATAGTCAAACTCTCACATCCACGCATGACTACTGGAAAAACCATAGCCTTGACTAGATGGACATTTGTTCACAAAGTAATGACTCTGCTTTTTAATATGCTGTCTAGGTTGGTCATAAGTTTCCTTCCAAGGAGTAAACGTCTTTTAATTTCATGGTTGCAATCACCATCTGCAGTGATTTTGGAGCCCAAAAAATAAAGTCAGCCACTGTTTCCCCATCTATTTGCCATGAAGTGATGGGACCAAATGCCATGATCTTAGTTTTCTGAATGTTGAAACTTAAGACAACTTTTTCACTCTCCTCTTTCACTTTCATCAAGAGGCTCTTTAGTTCTTCAGTTTCTGCCATAAGAGTGGTGCCATCTGCATATCTGAGGTTATTGATATTTCTCCTGGCAATCTTGATTCCAGCTTGTGCTTCCTCGAGCCCAACATTTCTCATGATGTAGACTGCATATAAGTTAAATAAGCAGGGTGACAATATATAGCCTTGACATACTCCTTTTCCTTTTTGGAACCAGTCTGTTGTTCCATATCCAGTTCTAACTGTTGCTTTGTGACCTGCATACAGGTTTCTCAAGAGTCATGTCAGGTGGTCTGATATTCCCATCTCTTTCAGAATTGTCCACATTTTATTGTGATCCACACAGTCAAAGGTTTTGGTGTAGTCAATAAAGAAGAAGTAGATGTTTTTCTGGAATTCTCTTGCTTTTTCTATGATCCAACAGATGTTGGCAATTTGATCTCTGGTTCCTCTGCCTTTTCTAAATCCGACTTGAACATCTGGAAGTTCACATTTCACATACTGTTGAAGCCTGGCTTGGAGAATTTTGAGCATTATTTTACAAGTGTGTGAGATGAGTGAAATTGTGCAGTAGTTTGAGCAATCTTTGGCATTGTCTTTCTTTGGGATTGGAATGAAAACTGACCTTTTACAGTCCTGTGGCCACTGCTGTTTTCCAAATTTGCTGACATATTGAGTGCAGCACTTTCACAGCATCATTAGGATTTGAAATAGCTCAACTGGAATTCCATCACCTCCACTAGCTTTGTTCATAGTGATGCTTCCTAAGGCCCACTTTACTTCACATTCCATTTTCCTGCTTAGGGTCTTCTTAAATCTGTGAACTGAGATTGTTCATAAATTTTGGACAATTCTTGGTTTGTATCTAATCACATATTGCTTAATTCCAATTGTTTTTCACCTTCTTCGTTTGAACTGCAATTTCATATATGTTAGATAATTTCACCACGTTCTGTGTATCAAGGGATTTTTCCTTCTCTCTTCTACTTTTCTTTCTATGCTTTAGTCTTGATATTTCTATTGCCTTAATAGTGAGTTTACTAAAATTTTCTTCTGCTAATTCTAACCTAACCTCATTTAAGTTTTGTTTTGTTTTTAATTTACTTAGATGGTTTTTCCTAATCAAAATACACTTATCTTCTGTTAAGTAGTGTTACCCATCAACTCGATTGCCTCAGTTGCTCTCTGAGGCTTATAAACATGTTTTAAGCTTTTTCTAGTTGTTTTTGGTGGGCCTGTTAGTCTATATAAACCATTCCATCTTCAATGAAAGTGGAACCTCAAAGACTGTCCCTTGTCTATATTATTAAAAAAAAAAGTCATGGCATGTCAAGAGAAGTATCTGTAAACTAGACTTTTAGAAATATATAAAGACATGTCTATATTCATACCAAGGCTTCATTCTTCATCCAATAGGTATAGAGGGTAGAATGTTTTTCCTCATAGAACAGCTAGCTTTATGCAGAATTTTTTCTTCTAGCATAAAATTAATCCCAAATGCAAATATACAAGCTTTTCATTATATTTGAAAATTTTCAAACATTTTAAATGCATGCAAATGAGGCACAGTTGTCCAATGTGTATATTATTCACATACACCTAGATGCATAGAACTGTTTTCTCTAAAGTATAAATCACGAATGCATTTGACTTTAACATTAAAACAGAATTGTTATATGACCTTATCATGGCTATCATTACTGGGCTTTATTCAAAAGCATTCATCATCAGTTGAGTAAGAACGAGCATGCATTTTCCCATTTTGTCTTGCATTATTCCTCAAATTAATCTAGAAAGTTCTAACAAAAAATTTTAAAGTCCTTTGAAAATATTGTCTCCAGGGTTGATAGATTGTAGAATAACTATGTCCAGAATTATAGGCAAGATATTTTGAAATTTTCAACTTGTTGATAATTTTTTTCAAAACAATTGAGGTGAGCCTATAGCATTTGCTTCCTGAGGATAGTAATTAAGACTAGCTTGTTCACCTCTCCTCAGGAGCTCACAGAGTGTTTACCACATGGTAAGTATACAGTAAATACCTCTTTTTAAATAAATGAATAAAAGGAAGAGTGACTAGCTAATCCTTAAATAAAATATTATTAGTTAAGTTTGGGGTAAAATTTAAGTGGATATATGACATAAATATCAGTTTTCATTTTTCCCTTAAAATTATCAAAAAGATTTGAGGCAAAAGAAATAATTTCATACTCTTAAATATTTTTAAAAAGTTGCTATTTATTTTTCTGAAGTGGACTATGTTTCTGGTATAAAATGTTTACTTTCTTAAATTAGGAAAAATTATATATGGCATATATAAAATTTTCATACAAATTTATGATAAAAATGTTTTCTACAGTAATTTAATGCATTCTTGTGTGTTCAGCTGTGTCTGACTCTTTGCAACCCTATGGACTATAGCTTGCCAGACTCCTCCGTCCATGAATTTTCCAGGCAAGAATATTGGAATGGGTTGTCATTTCCTACTCCAGTGGATCTTCCCAACCCAGGGACTGAACCTGCGTCACCTGCTTCTCCTACTTGGCAGGCAGATTCTTTACCACTGCACCACCTGGTTAATGAACCAGTAAAATTCTTAAGAACTTATTGTAGTACTCTTCAAATTTTTTGAAAAAGCATTTGAACAATAGTATTATGAAGCTTGAAATGATGTAAGTAGTCTTCCTGCTCATTTCTCCACCACTGTATAGGACAATATTCTAAATACTTTCTTAAAATACCAACTTCAATTTTTAATGTCTCTGAAAATTTTACTATATGAAATGCAATTATATGATGTGATTAAGGGCTTTATAATCCTCATAATGCAAAACAGAAATTTCCTTTAGGTAGGTCCCAACTCAAAAACTTTCCTACTGACATTAAGATATGAACACATATATTTTTTAAATGACCACTATTATAATCTTTGCATGTAGATAAAATAGTCCCATCATAGAAAAATCAAACAGTTCACTTTTTTTATAGGAAGATAAAAGGATCCAGATTGTATTTCTAGTGATAATCTCTATCAAAATCTTGGTGAATCTCTCCACTGCAAATCACACTCAGCTGCAAACTTGCTCTTTTTTCTTTTGGAGACTTTTAAGAGATTTTTGCCAATGTATTGCAGTAACATCACGAATACTTTCTCAATTAACTAAACCCTGGCTCCTTTAGCTGTGTTCAAAAGACTAACCTTAAGTCTGTGTTTCAGATTTCTTATTACTTTTTAGTCTGCACATCTATGTCATGTTTGAACAGTTTTCAAAAGATCCCTGCCATGTGTAGGTTTTAAACAAGCTGTTTTAGTTTAATGAAGACAATAGGAAAACACTGCAATAGTAAAAGAACCAGTAGGACAAAATCTGCTTCTGTGAGTATATTGTCACAACAAGTACTTAGTAGACAATCAAATACTTGGCTTGAGTTTCTTCTTCTTGGTCATGGGATTTCAAACAGATTTTCTTCAGAGAAATAATAAGAGCAAATGGAACCTCTGAAGACATTATTAGTTGCTGAGGAGAGAAATATAATTTGATCAACTCAGAATTATTATTATTATTATTTGCTTTATACTCAAAGCTGGATACAGGCACTCTAGCATGTTTGCTGTTTGTTTTTGTTTTTCCTTAATATATACTCATCTCCACCTTATCTCATTATTTAGTACATTAGTTAATTTAAAAAAAATTGACCAAACCATATTTTTAGGGCATGCCCACTTCATTCTCAATCTCAGAAAACATAAGTTCATTTGGCTTCATTACATAATGGATCTGACTAAATTTGGGGAGCAAGATTAATCTTACCTCTAGGCAGAAGCTTTACCTAGGAGATGCAATTGGAGGGAAACAATTCACTGTGCTTGGATGTTAACATGCTTTTAAATAACGGGAGCATTTCCATTCTGCACAACGCAGAGGAGCTTATCTGTAACTACAGTGAGGCATCTGCCTCTTATCCAAAAATTAAGGTGGTGCTGAAAAACTCAGTAATCAAAATAAACAGTATTTTAATGCACTATTTAAAAAGATAAAAGTAAAGCAAAACTATCTATGATGAATAAAAAATAAAATTTTAAATTAAGGGATCAGTATCACATTTCTTTTAAGTATTACTTATTTTATTTCAAAATTCAATATGGCTTAGCAAAGCTGTTTATCTTGTTTTTATTAATTTTCTTTACTTTTTCTTAAATTGCCCCTTAGTTTTTGCACCCCAGGCAAGCACTTTATTCATTTTATTTTAGCCTTGGCCCTGCACTGGAGACTCTACTTTGTCACTACTGAAAGTTAAAGTTCCAAAAATATAGAGGAAAATTCAAACTACATAATATTTTTTCCTTATTGTTATAAGGACAGAACTTGATAACATCATTGTGCTATGCATCTCAACCTGTAAAATTGGACATTATTTATTTACTTATAGATATCCACAATCATCTTGGTACATCCTTGTAACTGGATCCATAATTTGTATAAGGTGGGGAGTCTATGAATCTATACTTTATAGTAAATACCAAGTGATCCTCTTGCAGATTTTCTGATACTGCTTGGAGAAACATTTGGTCAAACTCCAACAACAGTTCACTGTTACTTGTGTCTTTCCTGGCAGTGGTCTCTTTGTGACCCCCATGGACTATAGCCTACCAGGATTCTCTGTCCATGGGGCTTTTCAAGAAGAATACTGGAGGGAGTTGCCATTTCCTCCTCCAGGGGATCTCTCCAGATCAGGGATCAAACCCTCATCTCCTGCTTTGTCAGGCAGATTCTTACAACTGAGCCACCTGGGAAGCCACATGATTAAAAAAAAAAGCCTGAGTCTGTGCCTAGTTATATTCAAAACAATGCCAAAATAATTTTAACAGACACAGTATTCTTTTGTCTTTTTAAGTTTTCATGGGACTTTCACAGCTATGTGACTTTTATTAAGTTGTACAATTTAGGAATTTAAATTAGAATGTATTTGGTATGCTGAAAATGATAACTGGTGAATGCTATGCTTAGCTGATTTGGAATTTAATTTTATTTACTATGTGGGAAATTTACCATTTCAACTATTTTGCCACTTAAAAAATTAATACTTGAATAAGAATATATTGCATAATGTAGATCTTACAAATTCTTACAATACAAATTGTATTGTATTTGTATTATACACCTACAAATTCTTACAATGAGAATTTATAAGCTCTTGAAAAGTAAATGTAAGTTTTGTAACTTCTACATCTTTTCATATTTTATCAGCTCATAAGTGTTTATGACAGTCATGTTCCAGGAACTACACACATTGAAATCACCTGGAATGTTCTGTACAATACAGATTCCTGAGTGTACTCCAATATCTTGTGATTTGGAATTTTCTATATTTTTATCTTCATCTCCATATAATTCTCCTGAATCTTAAACTTTGATTGGGTTTTAATCCTTCTGCAGCACTTGGTATATATAATTTATGTGGTTTTGGCACAGTAATGTGGTGGGATGATCCACTCTTCTAATGAATTCTGCCCACTTCACAACTGGCCCCTAAATGGAGAGGAATATATGAATAATCTTCCCCACTTCATAAGTAGCAAAGTAATGAAACAGCATAATTAATAATAAGAGTTGAAGCTGGAAAAAAAAAAGCAAACTGTAATTCAGTTTTTTCTCTGATGCTTTTTCTGGGGCGTTTATAGCTTATAACTTTATGGCCAAAAGTGTGTGCCATACAGAGACAGACCAACAATCCATCTGGCTGTATATATAACACTCTTGGGCTTCCCTTGTGGCTCAGACGGTAAGGAATCCGCCTGCAATGAAGGAGACGTGGGTTCGATCTCTGGGTTGGGAAGATCCCCTGGAGGAGGGCATGGCAACCCACTCCAGTGTTCCTGAAGAATCCCCATGGACAGAGCAGCCTGGCAGACTATCGTCCATGGGGTCTTAAAGAGTCGGATACGACTGAGCGACTGAGCACACACACAGCACACACCTAACACTCAGAACTATCAGGAGGTAAGAGAAGGACATGTTCTTAATTTTTGTAGTGCTGTTACCAATCATTTGCTGATTTTTTTCCCTAGTACTAACGGTATTTAAATTTCGGCCAACTTAGCCAAAACAAAACAAGTTCTGTGAGCATGTTGTCATCTACGGACAATGTAAAGGAGCACTTTCATTCATGTATCTATTTACAATGCTCTACATCATCCCTCCTTCCTTCAGTATCTCCTGGTCTCTGTATCCCCCAACCCTGCCTGTCTCCCTAAACTTCACGCCTTCAATACCCATGTGTTTCAAATTGAAGAGTTATGTTTTACTAGTTGACCTCATACACAATTCAACATATTTAACATATTTTCTAATGCCGAGACATCACACTGCCCTCAGTTAAAAAGCATAATCAAAGTCAATAAATACTATTATGTCGAAGCCACATATCCAAGAACTTCTGTCTTTCCCCATGAAATCAAAGTGTAGAGAAATCAGATAAATATTACAACACATGGGAGCCCCATTTTCAGAATCCCCATAGTTAAAGCAATAACAGCACTGATAAACATTTCTTAAGAGCGGTCCTTGAACATATTTGTTTGGAGCCACATTGTTTTTGCACGATTAAAATTCTTATTAGGGTACTCTTTTAGAGGCTTAACAACATAAAGGCAGTAAAATAGTTCTAGAACACAAAAGTTTTGTGGCACATACAAAAAAGTTGATGTCATTTAATGCCAGTCCTTCATGAGTGCTAAAGGAATATACATGACAACAAGAAAGAATCACCATGTTCCCATCTCACTTCCTTAATTTAAGTATCAGTGGCAATACATTTACTGTCTCTCATCAGCAAGAGTTTCTTTTTTATGGCATGTACAGTTGTTCATGAGGATATGACAGCATAAGTCATTTATAAAGATACTCAGAATGTCTGATCATCAGACACACAGGAAATATATTTACTGCATGAATGTGATCATATGGGTGATTTTGTTTTTTTAATAATTCAATCTCCTAGGAATTTTAGGTACTGCTCTGGATGACTAACTTCTGAATTTTAGAAACTAGCATCCATTTTAGTTTTTAAATAAACTCTGAATGTCATTGACATTATATGACACTCTGATAGTATTTGTAGGGGAGCTCAATGGGACACAGAAAATGTCAACTAGCCCCTGCTGCTCTGGTTCTCTAGTCATATAGCTTAAAGGATAACATGGGCTCTAAACCCCAAAATGAAACTTATTCTTCCTCTTTATTTTTTTTATAATTTTTTTTTTTTTATTCTTCCTCTTTAAACCACACATAGTTTTTAAAATATGCCCAGCCTGACTTACCTTAAGAAAAAAATATTTAAATTCAGATAAAATGCAAAATAAAATTTGAAACTGTCATGTTCCTTAACCCAACTTCCAACAATTATCAACTAATGGACAATCATTTGTAGATTAGTTTCTGTATTATAATATCCTACACTCTGGGTTTTGCAAATTTCAACGCACGGTTCAATGTAACATATTTCTGTCTCCCCTGTGTCTCATATAAATTAGAGGTGAGATCTAGAGACTTGATTAGTTTGAAGCTAGAAGGTTTGGAGAATACTATTTTATGGGTGTCATTACACATTTTATTAAAGAGATATATAATATCTGCCTTTGGGTAATGTTAGTGATTGATATCATTGCCTAAACCTATTAATTTATTACTAGTTTTAAAATAGTAATATCCTAATTTATTCAATTCTTTTTAATCTAATCACTTAAATATTTACATAAAGGGAAACTTTCAATTATCAACTATTTGGTTACCCTGAGTTACAGCTTACATAGGAAAATCTGGACTAACGCCTGATTGTTTCCTTTTCTATGTTTAAAATAATGAGTTGATTTCTTTCTATCACCCAAACGTCACCCATGTTTTATTTTTGCTTGTTTGAATTTTGTGTTCAATATCATTATGATTCATGCATTCAAATATTTTAATAGATTCTGATTCATTGCTGTTATTATGCTCAGTATCAGGATCAGTTCAGTCCCTCAGTCATGTCTGACTCTTTGCAACCCCATGAACCGCAGCATGCCAGGCCTCCCTGTCCATCACCAACTCCCAGAGTTTACCGAAACTCATGTCCATTGAGTCGGGGATGCCATCCAACCATCTCAACCTCTATCGCCCCCTTCTCCTCCTGCCTTCAATCTTTCCCAGCATCAGGGTCTTTTCCAATGAGTCAGTTCTTCACATCAGGTGGCCAAAGGATTGGAGATTCAGCTTCAGCATCAGTCCTTACAATGAACACCCAGGACTGATCTCCTTTAGGATGGACTGGTTGGATCTCCTTGCAGTCTAAGGGACTCTCAAGAGTTTTCTCCAACACCACAGTTCAAAAGCATCAATTCTTCAGCACTCAGCTTTCTTTATAGTCAAACTCTCACATCCATACATGAATACTGGAAAAACCATAGCCTTGACTAGATGGACTTTGTAGGCAAAGTAATATCTGTGCTTTTTAATATGCTATCTAGGTTGGTCATAAGTTTCCTTCCAACGAGTAAACATCTTTTAATTTCATGGTTGCAATCACCATCTGCAGTGATTTTGGAGCCCAAAAAAGTAAAGTCAGCCACTGTTTCCACTGTTTCCCCATCTATTTGCCATGAAGTGACAGGACCGGATGCCATGATCTTAGTTTTCTGAATGTTGAGCCTTAAGCCAACTTTTTCACTTTCCTCTTTCACTTTCATCAAGAGGCTCTTTAGTTCTTCTTCACTTTCTGCCATAAGGGTAATGTCATCTGCATATCTGAGGTTATTGATATTTCTCCCAGCAATCTTGGTTCCAGCTTGTGCTTCATCCAGCCCAGCATTTTTCATGATGTAGACTGCATATAAGTTAAATAAGCAGGGTGACAATATACAGCCTTGATGTACTCCTTTTCCTATATGGAACCAGTCTGTTGTTTCAATGTCCAGTTCTAACTGTTGCTTCCTGACCTCAAACAGGTTTCTCAAGAGGCAGGTCAGGTGGTCTTGTATTCGCATCTCTTTCAGAATTTTCCACATTTTATTGTGATCCACACAGTCAAAGGCTTTGACATAGTCAATAAAGCAGAAATTGATGTTTTTTCTGGAACTCTCTTGCTTTTTCGATGATTCAGAGGATGTTGGCAATTTGATCTCTGTTTCCTCTGCCTTTTCTAAAACCAGCTTGAACATCTGGGAGTTCACAGTTCATGTATTGCTGAAGCCTGGCTTGGAGAATTTTGAGCATTACTTTACTAGCATATGAGATGAGTGCAATTGTGTGGTAGTTTGAGCGTTCTTTGGCATTGCCTTTCTTTGGGATTGGAATGAAAACTGACCTTTTACAGTCCTGTGGCCACTGCTGAGTTTTCCAGATTTTCTGGCATATTGAGTGCAGCACTTTCACAGCATCATCTTTTAGGATTTGAAATAGCTCAACTGGAATTCCATCACTTCCCCTAGCTTTGTTCATAGTGATGCTTCCTAAGGCCCACTTGACTTCCCATTCCAAGAAGTCTGGTTCTAGGTGAGTGATCACATCATCGTGATTATCTAGGTCGTAAAGATCTTTTTTGTACATTTCTTCTGTGTATTCTTGCCACCTCTTCCTAACATTTTCTGCTTTTTTTAGCTTCATACCATTTCTGTCTTTTATTGAGCACATCTTTGCATGAAATGTTCCCTTGGTGTCTCTAATTTTCTTGAAGAGATCTCTAGTCTTTCCCATTCTACTGTTTTCCTCTATTTTTTTGCACTGATCGCTGAGGAAGGCTTTCTTATCTCTCCTTGCTATTCTTTGGAACTCTGCATTCAAATGGGAATATCTATCCTTTTCTCCTTTGCTTTTTGCTTCTCTTCTATTCACAGCTATTTGTAAGGCTTCCTCAGACAGCCATTTGGATTTTTTGTATTTTTTTTTCTTGGTGATGGTCTTGATCCTTGTCTCCTGTACAATGTCATGAACCTGCATCCGTAGTTCATCAGGCACTCTGCCTATCAGATCTAGTCCCTTAATCTATTTCTCACTTCCACTGTATAATCATAAGGGATTTGATTTAGGTCATACCTGAATGTCTAGTGGTTTTCCTTACTTTCTTCAATTTAAGTCTGAATTTGGCAATATGGAATTCATGATCTGAGCCACTGTCAGCTTCCGGTCTTGTTTTTGCTGCCTGTATAGAGCTTCTCCATCTTTGGCTGCAAAGAATATAATCAATCTGATTTTGGTTTTTTCACCTTTGGCTAATGTGAATCTGTTTAGATTGTTTCTCAATTACTTTTTGGCAACTCTGGTATTATTTGTTAGTTTCTTTGTTCCATATGCTTTTCACATATATTTTTATCAAGCAATGATGACAAGATGCTAATATAGTATTTCATTACAGGTAGGGAAGGGTGATATTCTAATTTTATTTAAAAAAATGGTGATATCTAATTTTATTGTTTTTTTTTAATTTTTTAGTTTTAAAATACATTCTCCATCAACTCCTTGAATATATTCATGTATAGTTTGTACTGGAAAGGTGGGATATATACTTTTAAAATATTTTATTTACCAATATTTAGATTATTAGTTAATTCTCTAGAAAATGTCCTATTGGTGACTATGGGAGACTACAATTTTTGATATTAATTCTTCATCCCATCTACGTTAATGCTATATTACTTTTCAGTTCATTTTAGCAGAAGCTGAGTGCTCTTCCCCCTTTTGACTTTGCACTCAGTCCTGAGGCTTACTCTGGCTAACCGCAGCCCAACAGCAATAAGCTGCTTAACATGTGCTTGTGTGGTTAGGCTTTCTTTCTGGTCTGCTGTCATTATCATGAGAAGAACATGTCTCATCAGTCTGTTCCTGACCTGAGGAGGATGACAGAAATACAGGGGAGATCAGGACTCCGTCTGCTGCTTGGAGCCAAGCCCAGACAAACCCAAACTAGAACACTTGACCTCTGTAAGCCACAGATACATATGAGCAAGAATCCTTGATTTTCACTTAAGCCATTGAGTTTGGGGAAGTTTATTTCACAGGACTATTGGTAACACATGACCAACACAGTGACCAGTGAGGATTTTATATTATTATGAACTGATGGATTACTATATTATTATGAACTGATGGATTTTAAGAGGTCTGCTATGTTTCAGTCCATTTGTTTTATTAAATATTCTCCAATGTCTCACTTTCATCCAGTAGATATCTCTTTAAATTGTTTCCTAAATCTTCTTGATCTAACTTTAATAGTATTTGATGATAACTTTATTGCTTTCTGTTATAATCAGATCTTTCAGGCTGATTTGTACATTTTCTTCCTCAGACATGCAGTTAGCCATTTCTCCAATAAGCCTGTATCCTTTTAGTACAGACTGTTGCTTAATGCAAGCAATCATGGTGTTAGAGATGTTACTGGTGCCATGTTGATCAGTTCTTAAGCTGATTCACTGGACAGATGTAAAGTTTCTGTGTGCGTGTGTTTGTGTGTGTTTTTCTAGGGAAAATATGCCATGAGTTATACGGTTATTTCCAATTAGAATGTCAGGATTTAAGATTATAAGGTTTTACTTAATGTCTTTAGTTTATAAATAATCTTTTTTATATTACATGCATAACATGATTTCAGAACAATACTGATGTTATTACTAAAATATGATTAGTGAAAATAACTTAATTGTACTTAATTTTGGTTTTTATGCTCTATCCTCCTTACAAATTCATCATCAAATTACCATATTTAACAGTCACTTAAAATAACTTTTCGCTGTGTGGTTGAGGCACCAACTTGATGCATTGCTTGATTCATTTTATCTTTGATTCTTACAAACTGTTGTTTGGCTTTAGATTTTTCCTATAATTGGAGAAAGTATTTACATGTTACTCAACAAAAGTATTAAGTAAAATATTCTCTGTAAAGTTGGTTTCTGTCCCTGATTGCTTCAATCTATTCTCCCCTCTTAGATAATTTACATTATTTTACTTTTTTATTTTTAGGATTATCCTTCATTTTCAAAACTATATAACTATATATCAATATTATATATTTTTATTATATGTTTTCATGCCCTTCATTATATAAATGGGCATATATTGTACACATTTTTCTCCATGATAATTTTTTGTTTACTTAATAATACATTTTGAAGAACTCTATACAGTAGTATGTACATATATTCCCAATTTCTTTAATAGCTGTATAGTACTCCAGAATGCAAATGAAGCATAGTTTATACAGACAGGAGTCCTCAATTGATGATGATTGTGTCATTTCCAATCTTTTGCTATTATAATAGTGCTATGATAACTGGTCTTGTGCAATCGTCTTTTATATTGTTTCATTTGGGAAACATAATTCTAGAAATCATTTTGCTGGTCCAAGGGTAAACACATAAATAATGATGCTTCATATTGCTGAATGCTGTCTGCAAATGCTTACATTGGTTTTGCATTCTCACCTGATTTATCTATTATTAAATCATAGTAGTAGAGTAGGCAGCTGAGAATTATACATTTGAATAAAAGAAAAGTTTATGAAAATTAATGCAGTATCACTTAGGTGGCATCTATTTAACACTACTAAGATTAAATCATTAAAAATGAATGTCTTACATAGTTTACAGTAAATATAATATCCTTTTAATCACAGAGTCATGACACATTTCTTTCAATGTCTTTGCCTAAAAAATAAATGTGTTATATATATGTTGTCAGTGTTATTCCTATCTTACTTAGTAGGGAATCAATGATATTCTCAAGCTTTTTGAATCACAGAAAAGATTCAATTCTCAAAAGAGTTAATATAAGTTGAAGTGGATCATATATTTAAATGTAAATATTAAATAATGAACCTTCTAGAACAAAATAAAGAAAATCTATGCAATCTTTGTTCAGCAAAGATTTCCCAAAAAAACAAAATGTAATATGTATAAAAGGAAAAATGATGAGGTGAACATCATTAAAATTAAAATCTTTGATTCTTTGGAAAAGAACATTAAGAAAATAAAGTTGAAAGCCACAAACTATAATAAACTATGATGCATTTGTCTACAAAAGGCTTGTATTCAGAACACGTAAGCCATTTTCACAACTCAATGTTAAGAATACAAGCAATCCAATGAAAATATGAGCAAAATACTCATATACATATTTTGTTAAAGAAGACAATGCTAATGGCCATAAAGCAAATGGAAATATCTTTACCATCATTAGTCACTGGAGAAATTACAATTAAACCAAATAAGTTACCAAAACACCTCCATTAGAATGGGTACAATACTAAGTGTTGGAGAGGATGTGGAGCAATCAAATCTCATACATTTCTGACATGAGTGTGAGGTGGTACAATAACTTTGAAAAATTAGCCACTTTTTAGGGTTTAAGATACACTTACATTTGATTTAGAATTGCACTTTTAAGTAGTCACTCAATTATTTTCTTGTATTTAAATGAAGGTTTAATGTTCTTAAATATCTACCAAAAGTAGATTACAATGCATGAAGATCACATAAAATGAACCTCATTTTCAGCATCACAGATATTTGAAATACGAAAAGTCCAGGGATGGATATTACAAGTAAGAAAGGTACAATTTTTTTTCTTAAAAAAACTTAAAAATTGATTTCCCAGTCCAAAAATCCAAATAATGGTAGCCTAGGTTACCATGAGGGCAAATGTTTCATATGTTCAATACCCAAAAATTTACTTACCTAAGTATCCACGAAAATATATGCGAATACTTACAGTAGTTTATTTACAGTAGTTATAAACTGCAAAATAGTGTTCATAGGCAGGTAAATGGATAAATACATTATATATCTCTACAATGGAAAGCTATTTTGCAATTTAAGTGGATGGACTGCTGATATACACAATATCTATGAGTTTCATATACATTTTGCTAAACAAAAAGTAACAGGTATAAAAGAATAAGTACATTATGCATCCATTTCTCTGAAATTTTAGACCTGACAGTCTGAACTTTAGTGGGAGGAAGGGAAGAAATGGTTGCTTGGGGCTGGGATTGAAGGAACTATGTAAATATTTTAAGGAGGTGGAAGAGTTCTATACTTTGATTCTGATGGATTTACATGAATGTACGTATTTTCAATATTTATCAAATAATATTCATAAAATGGGCATGGTTTGTTACACTAAGTTATATTCCAGTAAAGATGATTAAAAACATTTAAATAAAAATATTCTCTTTTATTTGAGGGACTACACTTTAAACACAATTTGTGTGCCATTGAGAGACTGGCTTAAAATGAAGGCCACTTGAGGATAAAATCTACAATTTAGGGATAGTAGGTTATCAGTTTCAGCTGGTAAAGAATCTGTCTGCAATGTGGGAGACCCCAGTTCGATTCCTGGGTTGGGAAGATTCCCCTGGATAAGGGATAGGCTATGCATTCCAGTATTTTTAGGCTTCCCTGGTGGTTCAGACTGTAAAGAATCCACCTGCAATGCAGGAGACCTGGGTTCAGTCCCTGTGTTGGGAAAATCCCCTGTAGGAGGGCAAAGCAACTCACTCCAGTATTCTTGCCTGGAGAATCCCCATGGACAGAAGAGCCTGGTGGGCTACAGTCCGTGGGGTCACAAAGAGTCAGACATGTCTGAGTGACTAAGCACACACACACAAATCAATGGATGCATGAATTAATTATTGATTTGATTACCACTGACATTATGCATTCAATAGCTATAGAAATGTTTACTGAAAAAGATATTCCATGCAAATAGTAAAAAAAAAAAAAAAAAAAGAGAAAAGTTAAACTAGTATCAGACAACATAGACTAGATTTTAAGTAATTTTAAGTCAAAAATCCATTACAAATACGAAGGAAGCATTATATTTTAATAAAAGAATTAACTTATCCAGAAAACAAAATGATATAAGCATATACACATGAGACAACAGAGCCCCTAAAGATATGAAACCAACACTGACAGACTTGAAGGGGAAAAGCACACATTTCAATAATAATAGTTGGTAACTTCAATAGCTCACTTTCAATAACAGGAAACATTTACATAAAAGATCAGTAAGGAAATAGGGGACTTTATATATATATACATATATATGTATATATGTATATACAAACTATATAACAAGCATAGAATACACATTCTTCTCAAATGCATATAGAAAATTCTCTAGAGTAGACTGTATGTTAAGTCACAAAATAAATCTCAATAAGCTGAAAAAGACTGATATTGCACAAAGGATTTTTTTCTAACAACAATGCAGTAGAGCTAGAATCATTGATGGCTCAGATGATAAAAAAGGTAAGGAATATGACTGTAATTTTAGGAGATCCGGGTTAAATCACTGTGTTGGGAAGATCCCCGGGTGAAGGAAATGGCTACCCACTCCAATATTCTTGCCTAAAGAATTCCATGGACAGAGGAGCCTGGCAGGCTAAAGTCCATGGAATCACAAAGAGTCAGACACAACTGAGTGACTTTCACTTTTTTCAGAAATAAATAATAGAAGGAAAATTTTAAAAAAACACAAATATGTAAAAATTAAACAATACATTCAAGCAACTAATGGGTCAAAGAATAAATTGCAAGGCAAATTAAAAATACTAAGAGATGAATGGAAATATAAGCACAACATAAAACTTATGGGATATAGCCAGAGCAATAGTCATATGTTCTTTTTAGCAGTAAAAACTTATGTTAAAAAAGAAGAAAGACCCCAAATCCATAACCTAAACTTGAGGACATAGAAATAAAAGAACAAACTAAACCCAAAGCTAGGAGAAGGAGAAAAAATAATGAAAATTCAAATGGAGATAAAAAAAATACAGAATTGAAAATAATAGTATCAACAAATCCAAAAGTTGGTTTTCTGAAAACAAAACTGACAAAGCTTTAGTTAGACTGACAGAAATGAAAGAGACAGTTTACAAATAACCAAAATCAGAAGTGATAGTGGGTACATTACCACTGACCAAACAGAAATATGTTCTAAAGATTATAAGAAAATACTATGAACAAACAAACACCAATGAATTAAACAATGAAATGGACACATTTCTAGAAACATACAAATTACCAAAGCTGACTCAAGAAAAAATATGAACAGACCTATAGCAAGAAGAGATGGAATCAATAATAAAAAATATTCCAAAAAAGAAAATGCTAGGACCAGATATCTTCACTGGTAAATTCTACCAAACATTTGAAGAAGAAATAACACGAATCTTTTCTAAACTCTTATGGGGGCTGTGGGGAGTGGGGGGCACTTTCTAACTCATTATGTGAGACCAGCATTATCTTGATACCAAAACCAGATAAAGATGTCACACACACACACATCTCAACTGATACAGCAAAAACTTTTGACAAAATCAACAGTATTTTATGACAAAAAAAAAAAAAAAATCACAAAAACTAAGAATATAAGGAAATTTCCTTAATATGATAAAGGGCATTCATGACATATGCACAGATAACATCATACTCAATAATGAAAGATTGAAACCTTCCCTCTTAATACTACAAAGAAGGCAAAAATGCCAGCTTTTACCATTGCGATTAAATATTGTACTTGATGTTCCAGCTAGAGCAATTAGGCACCAAAATCAACCAATCAACCATTGAATAAAAGGCATCCAGATTGGAAAAGAAGTAAAACTATTCCCCTTGGCAGATGACATGATCTTATAGGAAGAAATTCCTTCCAAATCTAAAAAGTCTAATAGTGTGAAAAATGAATTCAGCAAAATTTCAGGGTAAAAGATCAATACTCCAAAATTAGCTGTGTTTCTGTATACCATCAACAAACAATAAAAAGAAAATAATAAATAATTCCACTTGTAACAGTGTCCAAAAGAATAAATAGAAATAGCTATAACCAAGGAGATGAAGACTAGTACAGCAAAAACTAAAAAACATTGCTCAAAGAAACTAAAGAAGACTTTAAAAAATGGAAAGATATCCCAAGTTTGTGGGTTAAAAAGCTCCATATTAGCACCGCAATATGTACGGCAAACACTAACGAATATGAAAGAGGAAATTAATAGTAACACAATAATAGTGGGAGACTTTAATACCCCACTCACAACTATGGATAGATCAACTAAACAGAAAATTAACAAGGAAACACAAACCTTAAATGACACAATGGACCAGCTAGACCTAATTGATATCTATAGGACATTTCATCCCAAAACAATCAACTTCACCTTTTTCTCAAGTGCACACGGAACCTTCTCCAGAATAGATCACATCCTGGGCCATAAATCTGGTCTTGGAAAATTCAAAAAAATTGAAATCATTCCAGTCATCTTTTCTGACAACAGTGCAGTAAGATTACATCTCAATTACAGGGAAAAAAAAATATTAAAAAATCAAACATATGGAGGCAAAATAACACGCTTCTGAATAACCAACAAATCATAGAAGAAATCAAAAAAGAAATCAAAATATGTATAGAAATGAATGAAAATGAAAACACAACAACCCAAAACCTATGGGACACTGTAAAAGCAGTGCTAAGGGGAAGGTTCATAGCATTACAGGCTTACATCAAGAAACAAGAAAAAAGCCAAATAAATAACCTAACTCTACACCTAAAGCAACTAGAGAAGGAAGAAATGAATAACGCCAGGGTTAGCAGAAGGAAAGAAATCTTAAAAATCAGGGCAGAAATAAATGCAAAAGAAACTAAAGAGACCATAGCAAAAATCAACAAAGCTAAGAGCTGGTTTTTTGAAAAAATAAACAAAATTGACAAGCCATTAGCAAGACTCATTAAGAAACAAAGAGAGAAGAACCAAATTAACAAAATTAGAAATGAAAATGGAGAGATCACAACAGACAACACTGAAATACAAAGGATCATAAGAGACTACTACCAGCAGCTCTATGCCAATAAAATGGACAACTTGGATGAAATGGACAAATTCTTAGAAAAGTATAACTTTCCAAAACTGAACCAGGAAGAAATAGAAGATCTTAACAGACCCATCACAAGCAAGGAAATCGAAACTGTAATCAAAAATCTTCCAGCAAACAAAAGCCCAGGACCAGATGGCTTCACAGCTGAATTCTACCAAAAATTTAGAGAAGAGCTAACACCTATCTTACTCAAACTCTTCCAGAAAATTGCAAAGGAAGGTAAACTTCCAAACTCATTCTATGAGGCCACCATCACCCTAATTCCAAAACCAGACAAGGATGCCACAAAAAAAGAAAACTACAGGCCAATATCACTGATGAACATAGATGCAAAAATCCTTAACAAAATTCTAGCAAACAGAGTCCAACAACATATTAAAAAAATCATACACCACGACCAAGTGGGCTTTATCCCAGGAATGCAAGGATTCTTTAATATCCGCAAATCAATCTATGTAATACACCACATTAACAAATTGAAAGATAAAAACCATATGATTGTCTCAATAGATGCAGAGAAAGCCTTTGACAAAATTCAACACCCATTCATGATTAAAACTCTCCAGAAAGCAGGAATAGAAGGAACATACCTCAACATAATAAAAGCTATATATGACAAACCCACAGCAAGTATCACCCTCAATGGGTTGAAATTGAAAGCATTTCCCCTGAAATCAGGAACAAAACAAGGGTGCCCACTCTCACCACTACTATTCAACATAGTGTTGGAAGTTTTGGCCACAGCAATCAGAGCAGAAAAAGAAGTAAAAGGAATCCAGATAGGAAAAGAAGAAGTGAAACTCTCACTGTTTGCAGATGACATGATCCTCTATACAGAAAACCCTAAAGACTCTTCCAGAAAATCACTAGAGCTAATCAATGAATATAGTAAAGTTGCA